>NC_063215.1:68955906-69555906 GCF_020740725.1 Corvus hawaiiensis | reverse complement strand
TATTATGACTTCGTTCCCCTTCCAGTTTTTTCTGTGTGTTTTCTCTTGGATTTTATTTTTTAAGATAACTGGATCTGTGAAGTAGTATAGCCTATCCAATAGATTTTTGTGAGACATAGGGGCTTCCTGATTTCAGGTTTCTGCAGTGCATGGTTTTGGCAGAGGTACTGATTTTTCTGGTTTTAATTTCCTGCTTTTACTGCTTATTGGACACTGTTCCCTTTATATTCAGGGTCAAGTTTTATCAAAATCCCCCCCCAAAAAGGCACTCTTTGTTTGTTTGCTCCTTTTAACCTTTAGCTAGTGTGTTTAATGTATGTGAGAGGTGGCAAATGCATTCTACTTTTGTGGTCATGTTATTTATAGTTATTTCACCTGCAACTGCTGTTTAGCAAGTTACTACTTTTGACAAAATCAGCCATGAACTTCCAGAGCAGCATCTTTCCCTCTTTCCTTATTTCCTTCTTCATGTGTGTTGCAACACAGTGCTGGATTAAGAATTGGGGTGATCATCACTTACTCATGGACTGATGAGAGGCTGTGATCCTGGATTGAGAAGTACATATTTCAGCAGTAAGAGAGAGCTTGTTTTTAAGTAGGGATCTTTTTCTTCTTCCAAAACAGCATGTTTTTGAGTTTCAGGTATAAAAATTTGATTTCAAAATACCATTATTTTTAGTAATTTAGTGTGTTTTAAAAATGAGCTTTTTCTATGCCAAAGACTAAAATGAAAAATCTTATTTAAGGGGAAATGTAACTTACGCTGGCAAGAAATTAAGATGCAGTTCATTCTGTTCAAATTACACATTTTTTTCTTTACATTGTGATCATATTAGCTATATGTGGTGACTTTTTTGTGTTACTTTCAGACTTGTCCTGTACACCTGTACTTTAAATGCTTCTGTGAAGGTTACTGTGCTTGTCTAACTCAATGCTTGTATGACTTCTAATCCTTTCAGCAAGTTGTCCTTTTCTATGGCATTCAGTATGGGCTATTTGTAACTTGAAGTGTTCACTCACCTGTTCCTGGCCCCACTTAGCCAGTAGCCTGTCTCCAGTGTTTACTTGGTAGATTGTTCAACTGAGTGCTGTCCTGCTTTTCTCCCATTTCTCCCATGTGCTGGGAGGAATCTCCAGCAACAAACCTGTTAGGAGGCAGCCATACACCAATCCCACCATTTCATTTTCTGGCCAATATTTTTTGTCTTGTTCTTCTCTACCCCTCCACCAGCATGTCTGTCATCTGATGTTTACTCAGGCCTTGTCACAGATGGGCTTGAAACCTATTGGGCTGTTTCAAGCATATGGAGAGTGAGGCTTTTGGGTACAAGAGTAATATGGCTATGTGTCATTTTGAGGATGAATGGACAAAGCTCTTATAAGTAGCTGGAAGCACCACTGAGTCTTTTTGGCAGATCCAGATTTTAAAATCTGTACTGAAATAAAGTTTGATGTTAAAGATGTGGAATAGGCATTTGGCCACCACTGAGATTTCTGTACCCAGCAGTAGCAGAATTTTTTTGTTAAAGATCAAACCTGTGATTATTTGTGTGTCTGTTTATCCAGGGCGTTTATGTTGCTTATTGTAACCCTAGTATTTCAGTATTATCAGTGTCATTCTAAAGGTGGTGTTTGCTCTGGGAACCGCCCCAGTCACTGGCTTTCTGCATAAAATCTGTTCGAAGTAGAGTTTTTTACTTTTCTTTTAAATAAATGAAGTTTGCTTGTTTGTACATGGAGTATAGGTTTTAGCCATACAGTTGTAAAGGCTGCTGTCAATGTACATACTTAGAAAAATAATATCTGAAATGAGGAAAGAAATACTGTGTGATTTAATGCAGACATTTTTCTTAATTCATATTGATCTGTGCTTAACAGTGCTGTTACTAAAATCCCTTAAAATTGTATCTCTCTGTTAGCACATACAGTGATACTAAACTGTCAGGTTGTTCATTTTGCTGAAGCCTAGAATTTAGGCCGTTAAGAATTATTGCAGGCAGGTCTTAAAAAATGTTATGCATCTGCATAGCACTGGAATGCCTGTGGGGCTTGAACCAAAACTTACAGAAATACTTGCATTGCTTAGGTAAAAAATCCAATATCCAAATCTAGCTTACAGACTTGTTCGATGCTTGTGAAGAATTTGGTAATATCCATCTGAGTGGAGTCCCTGTTATAACCAATTTTTGCTAAAGCTCCTTAGGCCGTACAAGAAGCATGCCTGACAGCCATGCTTTTTTTCCATAAACACTGACAGAAACTTACTTGTAAACTTACTTTTTCCAGATGGTTTCAGTGGGGTATTTTTGTGTTACCTTTTTCAAATCATCATGGATGTGAATCTCTTTAAGGTAGTATCAGCCGTAGCTAAGGAACCACCTTAGTTCCTTCCTTCTCTAGTTCTCTTCATGCCTTTGTATGTTTTCCTCCTCTTGTTTGTAACTGCATTTCTGTCCAATTCCTTTGACAGGATTCTGACCGAAAGCATGAAGAACACTGTAGGGAGAGGACCAAGAGTGACAAGAAAGACAGGCATCGGAGCCGCAGCCGTTCTCAGGAGAGAGATTACACTTACAGCAGGCAAAAGGACAAATACAGAGAAGATGTCCGAGTAAGAGACTGGGATAAAAAAGCAGACAGAAGCAGAAGTCCTAAGAAATCAAAAGATAAAGAGAGATCCAAATACAGATGAAGGACAAGAAAAAAGACAGAGGGGAAGTAAAATAATAAATTAAACTTTTTTCTTTTGTGATAGTGGTTTTTTTCTAGTACTTGCTGTAGTGTCTGACTGCAATATGCAGTAAGATTCTATAGCTTGATACCCCTCATTGGAACATGATCTGCTAATTCTAAAATTCAAGATGAATCGCTGCAAATTGCTCTACCCTGGAGTGCCAGTAGCTAGAGCATTTCAATGGATTGTGCAGAAGGAGAACTTCTTATTAAGATGATTCTTTGGGAAGGCTGGTATTATAGGAACAAAAGCAGCTGAAATCACCCCATGGCAGAAAATTCTGACTAAGCAGGCCAGGCCAGATGACCATAATCTCCAGACCTAAGCTGAGTGGGGATACTGAGGATATTTAATACAGGAATGTACTTTCTAGCAGCATCCGCTCTGTCTTTGCTTTGTTAAAAACAAAGCTAGAGTCCAACATCTTTGGTGCTTGTGGTAGTTAGAAAACAGAATGAAAATAACCCACCTTCCTCTGTAATGTTGAGAATAACATTGAAAATGTCACAGCAGAAACATCAGCTTCTTCACTTTGACATAGCTGAGGCCTGTTTGAAGGGGGACTCCTCATGCTTTAGGGTCTTTGTTCTTTAGTTGAAGGCTTAGAAACTAGCTCCTCAGTTTTCTGTTGGATTCCTTTACAGCTTAAAAATGTGATGTAGATTCTAAATTGTTTTATTCCATGTATTTGAGTAAGTTTGATATCTATTTTGATGTCATGCATTACAGTTCCTTTAGTTCTCTGTAGTCTTTGGCTTGAGTCCAAGGCTTAAAGTGGACTTGACTATAAAGTGTACTTGTCTAGGAAGCTGCCTTTTGATGAATCTCTAATTTTTATGTCCTTCAAAGTATGGAACTAGAAATCCAGGGCTTCCATAACTGTCTTCTGGCAAAACATTTCTAACCCTCTGTCGCGGGTTCGGTTTGTAACCAGGCAGAAACACCAATTTAGTGTAGTGGTTTGGTCCAAAATACTCATTATTGTTTATCTGCTGTGAGATAAGAATTAGGAGAAATGCAAAGCAGGCACCAAACTTGAAAGAATATAAAGAAGTTTATTAACAGACCTAAAAGAGGGAAAAAAAAAAATTATACCACCTTCAGAACTCTCCTCCTCCCCCCACCTTCCTCCCTTCTCCCACTGACAAGGTAAAAAGACAACCCTTAAGGATGTTCAGTCTGTTACCACTTCCATAATAACCTTGTTCAGTCCATTTAGAAAGAGAAGTCTCTTCTTGCTCGTGCTATGAAAACATTATCACAACGAGACAGCCGCCCACTTCCAAATACGTTCAGTCCATTTAGGAAGAGGAGTCTCTCTGCCTGTGTGTGAGTCCTTTCCCCCGACTTGCAGCTTTTCCCGCAACTGCTTTCGAGGATCCACTCTTGAAGTTTTTTGGGGTACAATTTTAAGGTTGAGCCATTCAGGAACAAAAACAGAGGCCCTTCTCCTTCCCTGGGAGCAAAGGGTCTTCATCATCTTCATCTTTAGGACTATCTCTGGGAGCATCTCTAGGAACTGAGGTTTTCTCCTTTCCCGTTTGGAGCAAAAGTCCTCATCTGGTTCATCTCTCCCTGTCCAAACTCCTCATGAAATTACAGCTGCATCAGCATCTGCCTATCTCAGTGCAGGTGCTTTTGCTTATGAGTTGAACGCTCCACCCCCCATATCTTCATGAAATTACAACAGGATACTCTGATATATCACAGCTTCCCAACAGAATTTCAGCTTTAAGCATCTCCTCTCTCTCTTCCCTCAGGTTTTCAGCTCTTCACAGCAATAAAAGGGTTAATCTCACCTCGGCCTTGCAGCTTTGCAGCTGGAATGTTGAATTTTTCTTATTGCAGTGGAGAGGGGGGAGAGCCGAGCCGCTCCGGCTGCCCACGGCAAGGCAGTGGGGGGGGTTCCACGGCTGGAACAGGTCCATCGGCTCCAGGATGGCCGTGGCCCGGCCCAGCCTGGCCCAAGCAGGGCCTGGCCGGGCCCGCTGGCCCCCACACGGGGCCCGCAGTCACCTGTCCCAGCGCCGGAAATGAGAGAGAGCTTGGGGGGGAGTTTGCCTATTCTTAAATGTGGATCACAGAGGTGGTCACAACTTTAAGTGGCTTAGAGACTTGTCCATATTCAAACTGGCCAGCTGATAGGTTCTGTCGGGTCCCAGAGGAAACTGTAAGCACCCCTTAGCAAGGACATCCCTTCCGGGACTATGCTTGCTAACCTATGACACCCTCTGAGACCCTGCAGGGGCTGGTGCCACCCTTGCAGAGTCTGAGCGAGAGCCTTCTGTTCCAGAGGAGAGGTAGCCAGGAGGCCTGTTCCTGGAGGTCTCAGGGAATCTGGGGCTGAGGACTGCTCACTGTTCCTTTCAGGAATGTTTCTGCCTTAGTCTGGGCATACGAAGATTCCAAGGAACTGTTCTAGGTCAGGATATGGTGCATTCAGAGTAGTGCTGCAGAGGCAGTAGGTTGTCTTGAGCTCTTCTTCCTCTTGGCCTGCTCTGTTAAACAAAGTTTGCACTATCATACTGTTACCAGTCCTGCTGTCCTTCTTTTCTACATTGCATTTTTAACTTGCAGAAAGACTGGCCAGATTTGACAAGGGTATGGAGATAGTGAAGCAGTTGCGTTCTTGCTTTCTTTAGGAAATGGCAGTCATAGAAACAAACAAACAAAAAAGCTTCCAGTTGGGGAGAATGCTGAATTCTTGCTGAACACCAGAGGTCCTCTTATTGGAGAGTTGTGATGTAACATCACAGAGTTTCAGCAGTCATTCCTAGGCTTCAGCTAGCCCTCAACCATCTGTGGGACATACTTCTCAATGTTTAGCAACAAACACCCTATTTCAGGTGAATTGCTCACTTTTCTGCAGCAGAAATGGCTTTTGTTTTCTTTGAAACAGGTAAATGCTTAAGAACTGTAAGTTTAAATGAGTAGTATATGGAAGTAAATAGTCCATTTGCATTGTTGGCCAAAGTCTTCAGAATAAAGGGTTAAAAAATCAGTGCATCCAAAAGGTTTCAGGTTTCTGATTTTCAGTATGCCCTGCTGCTTTTAAAAATACCCAGTTTCTTCAGATGGGCGAAATTACCTGTTTCTGTTTTAAGAGGAAGCTTTCAGATGTGGATGCTCAGAAATACGGTGATATTAATAGGCGATCAAATGACAGCCTCCAGTTTGAAGGCAAGTACTAAATCTTAGGGCTGCTGGTCTCTGCTGACGCTGGAGGGATTGCTGTTCACCTGGCACATGCACAGACAGCCGAGCACTCTGGGGTAGATGGGATTTACTGCTCCAGTCATCAGAAATTACAGTTGTGTATATGTGGTTCTTTTGGAAATTGCACGAACAAGCTGTATGGTCAGCTGAAACCACAAACATTTCCTGCTGTTCCTGTCCAGCCAGAGGTGTTGGAGTGGACAGGACTCTTCATTATCTGGGAGTCGAAGAGTTGACTTGTTTTAATCTAATGAGAATTCACACTTCCCTGTCATTTCCTTTTCGTCAATGCTGTATCTCCAGCCTCAGTTTCAGTATTGACCTGTGGTGCTTGTGGTAGTTAAAAAACAGAACGAAAAACCCCACCTTCCTCTCTAATGTTGAAAATAGCATTGAAAATATTGTAGCAGAAACATCAACTTCCTCACTGTGACATAGCTGAGGCCTGTTTGAAGGGGGATTCCTCATGATTTAGGCTCCTTGTTCATTAGTTGAAGGCTTAGAAACCAGCTCCTCAGAGTTTACCTGCAACAGCTTAAAAATATGATGTAGACTCTGAACTGTTTTGTTTCATGGATTTGAGTAAGTTTGAGACTTATTTTGATGTCATGTGGTGTAGTTCCTTTAGTTCTATGTAGATCTCTTGAGCTCGAGTCCAAGACCTGGAGTGGACTTGGCTAAAACCATGTTGTGAATAGGACCTGGTTGTAGAGCACTAAAGGCAAGTGGGAGAGGGGTAGGTTGCAACAGAGATCTCTCTCTAATCCCACAGACATCACACAAGTCAGGAGAAGAAGCATAAATGATGTATCCAAGTGGTTGGCGTTGCAGGCTGGGAGTTACCCAAACCCAGTCATGGTAACCCTGTATTCTCTGGAAGTAATGCTCTGTACCTGCTTCCTTCCACTTGTCAAAAGAACACCCAACCCTAACAACCACACAAACAAAGCTAAACAAAACAAATTCTCCCCCGCCTCCCCTCATCTATTAGTTATTTGGACAAGCGTTTTAAAATTTTCAAGAAGCTTAGAACAATTTCTGATTCTTTTGCTGCTCTTATCTTTGTCCATCTCGCCTTCCTGTAGCCTGATTTTTTTAATGTAAAATTTGTACATTATTGACAACAGGATTACAGGTTTTGCTTGTAAGCTTCCTGGAGCATGGGTAATGTCTCTCCTTTTCTATCAATCACTTGTTGCATACAGGGGTAGCACAAGCAATTTGAAAAATGTTAAATTACAGTAAGATTTATGTATATACTGGCTACATGGCTGTATTTTTGTGTGAAATGCTTGGTCTGGTGGAATGTGCTTTTTCTCAGTGAGCAAGCCAGTATCACCTTGGTTAAACATGGTAGCTGTGTTAAAAAGTACCAGCAGACCATATGTAGGGTTAGGTCTCATAAGCTTACAATAAATCATTGAAGCTGAAAGACAGTTCCAAGAGCCTTCTGAAATCTTAACCTGAACGGCAGTAAATTTTTGAACTTGAAACTTGTTTGGGACTTTCTGATTGTAAAAGGTACTTTTTTATTTTAAGCCTAGTGGAAAACAACTTGAGTCATAGCAGTATCTTGTTATATAAAAGAAGGAAAAAGAGGTATTTTAGGCAAAACCAAGTAGGGATCCTGCTACATCAGACCTTATGGATGGGGTTGAAATTTTCCAGGAAGTTACCACTGTCTACATTACTGAAATTGGTTTTCCTGTTTTTTTTCTCCCTGTTCTGTGGTCAGATGGAGTGCTTGCTACAGCAGCATAGTTTTGGGGAAGTAGGAAAGGTGGTCATTTTGGCGAGCATACCTCTTCTAAAGGTAGTGGCTTTTTGCCAGTCTGAATACGGGATTGCTTGTCAGTAACTGAGCTGGTGGTACTCTAGTAGGACCTACTAAGTTAGTGATGTAGGCTGAACACCTGTCTCCAAGTCAAGATTTTCAGTGTCTCCAACAGGGAGAGAATTTCACTGGCAGAAGACATACAGATTTTGCCTAATAGTGTGTAAAAAACCATAGTTAAAATCGGGAGTGTATCTTGTACTGTTGAGAGAGCTTGGCTTGAGGGTCTGACCCAAGCCTTCCTGAAGGGAGTAGCGAAATATTCTCACTTGAGGCAGGATGGAGAATGTATTAGTTCCAGAACTATTAAAAATATTGCTGGCAATAGACCTACATTTGATTTAGCACTTGCTTTATCCTGACCTTCTTCTGCTGATTAGGGGCTAAAGAATTTTCACTGTGTTACTATGGGCATGTATGCTTGTTTGGTATTCACAGCAGGTGAGCTTTTCACATGAGGCAGAGGGTGATAACGCTTTTCTTTTGTGCTGAGGCAATAATGACCGTTTCCTTTAGCAAAGCAAATACCTCAGTGGAGTGTGTAGACCAAAACACCTGAGGTGTTCCACAGTGCCAGTTTCAAGAGAATGTTTTTTCCATGCAGAAGTCTAACTATCAGGAATGTGGTTTTGCACAGGGAGCCTCCTTGAAAGTCATGCTTGGTCATCTCCATAGCCTCCAGGAGCTGCCACAATAAGGCTGCCCCACTTTGAGGTCGATAGTGATTCTTTCTGGTGAAGGTCTAGTTGTTTCACAAACCAGTAAATCCTCAGTCCTCAGCTCAGCATTGGAACATCCATTAGTGGGGAGATCTTCCCTTCTGAAAACTCCTACTGCAGGTCTTTCCTTCTTGAACATAACAATGGGCTTGAGCAGCAGTAAATTTGTGCTGGGAAAACTCAGCGTGCTTGTCAGCACTAGGGAGCACAGCAGAGAAAGGAAATGTCTATGAAACCACAGCCTTGGGTGCTCAAATGTGTGTCTGCTCTGGTGAGCGAAAGGGTGTGAGGCCATCTGAAAAGTTAAATATGGTCCTCTATTTCTCATGGTCTTCTTTCTGGTAACTGGGGATCACCTAGGTAAAGGCTTTTGACAGGTTTCAGGAATTGGCTAAGGGTCTTGCCTTAATTGTCTGCCTACAATTTGAATGATGTCAAAGGCTTTTGCTCATGGCTTTTTACAGTAGACGGGCTTAGTCATTTCAACAGAAATTAAAATTCTCTTATCTAATTGACTTCTCTTTTCTTTTTATAGGATCCATTTTGCTCCTATTTATGTAGTAAAAAACCCATTTTACTGACAAGTAGGGGTTGCAATGACACTGCACAATGTAGTGTGCTTTCCTCTGTTGCCTGCCTGGGTTATAAATAATGCAGCAACTTTCTTTTCCAATAGTACTGCTTCATGGTGGTCTTGTGATGAGGTGTGTGGCGTTGTGAAAGTTTAAATGGAGCAGAGAAGATCCCTCCTCTCCAGGGATGTTTGGAGTTTAGGTTGGACTTGATGATCTCAAAGGTCTTTTCCAACTTTTTGTGTAATTCTGAGTCCAAGGAGTGAGGAGTCAAGGGTTGTGGCTGTTCTGCTCTCACAGCCGTTCTGGGCAGCAGGGAACCCACATGTTCCTTTAGTTGTGATCTTAGGAGCATGCCCCTATTTCTGTGGCATTAACCTGCCCAGCCAGAGCTTAGTGGATCAGAGAAAGTGTTGTGCCAGAGGTAGGACAGAGGAGGCTGTGTGCTGCCCCTTTATCCTGTGATTGCCTGGGCACTGTTTTACACAGCAGCAGGCCATCCTGGGTCCCAAAGAATTTCCAGGAGTCTGGGTGTGATGCAAAGGCATCATCGTCACCTGGAAACATCCAGGAAGCAACGGTGAGGCTTGCAGCAACCAGCAACCACTCTTTGGATTAAACAGGATACCACTACAAGGGGTTCAGCCACCCTGCTTCCTCCCACAAAGTATGCAAGTAGTGGGATTTCTGACTGGGAAAGGTCAACCTTGCTGTGGTGTGTTGCCTTGTGACCATGGCAGAGGTGCTCCCCTTCCACAGTGGGGCCACCCCAACCCTCCCTCGGGGCAGAGGGCACTGCATCTGCAAGAGCTGTCTGAAGCATCCAAGGGGTCCCAGAGGTCAACCCCTCCTTGAGCCTCCAACCCTTCCTGCTGCCTAAAATTGGATTTGAGGCATATTTCTTTGCCACGAGGTAAGGAAGAAGCAGAAAACATCAGGTGGCCATGGAGAAGTGCCTGTCAGTCTTTGCTGTGGAGAGGCTGAGTGTCTCTGAAGCAGCCTTTCAACTGAGGCACCAGCAGGCTGGAAGGGGTTGTTTGGTTTTTGATGTTTCATTGTAGTGTCCCAGAGCAGGTTCCCTCAGACACGGAGGTGTTTGAATGAGGCTTTGCAATATTGGGTGCTAAGCAAAATGTTGGTTTTTAAAAATACTTTTTTCTGTGTATCCCTGAAGGCCAGGAATTTGCCAGATGCACGGGAATGAGGCTATGCTAACTTGGTACAGCAACCCTGGTGGAAAACTTTTCACTTGACCCAGAATTCATATGCTATGTTCTCACTACCCAATGTTCTGGATCCCTGCTGGAGTGAGTTTGACTAACCTTTGCCTGTGACTAAGAATAGAAATGTGTTGGGAACCTCTCTTATTTTATTTTCCTTTTGGAAAATGAAGCGGAAGTTTATCAAACGATGGTTATATGAGAGCTTGGCCAGCCAAATGAGGAAGTAAAACCTTCCTATAAAATTACTTCTGCCCACTGCACTTCTTTGCTCTCAGCTGACATCAGCCTTACCTTTAAATACAAGTTGGTGACTTCCTTGTGAGCCTGGTACTGCTCTGAATCCAGCTTCTGGCTGGAGCATGGTGCGACAACACTGCTGGGACACAGAAAGAGCAACTGCCAGGTAAGGTACAGAGCAAGTGGGTTGCCTGTGAGCACAGCTCACTCCCTGGGAAGTTTGGCTTTACTGTTTTTAGCAAATGGAGCAGTGAAGGTAGGGAAGAAAAAGGCAAATCTTTTCTTAGTCATCAAGAAAACAAATGACCGGTCTTGTTATGAAGAGTTCATGTGAATCTAAACGCACATAAAACATTTCACATTTAGTTTGTGAAAATAAAAATTCTTATTTTTCTGAAGACAGAGTAGCCCATCTGCTTCTGGAGAAAGACCTCATGGCAGGGCTCAAATGGGCTGTCAGTCATAGGTGGTTTGCAGCATTATTCTCAGTGGTGAAGGAGGAAGAAGTGGTCCAGCCCTGAGGTGTGAGGGGGGAACACTGCGGTGGCAGGGAGCTGTAGCTGTGCTGCTTGTGCTGCTCAGCATACACAAGCACTTCAGATAACACCTAACCTGCTCTGCCTCAACCAATGCCAGGTCTGCCTGGGGCTGTGTCCCCTCTGCCTCTGCTTGGGCAGAGCAGGGCTTTGGGGAGGGGGCTTTGAGGAGCCCTAATTCCCTCTGGGTCAAACTGGTCCTTATTGTGGTTCTGTGGCCTGAGGCTGCTGGAGGTGCTGCTCTGACTGGTCGCAAGTGGAGCAAACACCTGGTGGAAGGACAAGGAAAAATTACTCTTTAAAGTCATTCAAGATGTAGTAGTTACCACCACATTTTTTGAAAAGTTTTTTCAATTATGATTTTCTAATCTTAAAAACCTGTCAAAATATACCAAAGGCAGAAAATCATAAGAGGTCTTCTGATTTTTTTGATCAAAAGTACTCATTAAAATACTAATATTCTAAAATGTTAAGATTGAAAGAGAGTTTTGGAAACCTGACTGAAGCCATTTCTTCTGTGTGTGTAGGAGGGGTCACAACACCACAGAGAGAGTGCTTTTTAAGCTAGAACATAGGATGGGTATACCATTATATATGGATAAATTTATCTGGGATATGAGAAGAGTTTGGCTTTCAATGGAGTGAAAACAAAACCAGCTTCCAGTGGGGTCTGCTGAGATGAAGGGAGGAAAGTGGCAGGAGGAAATCTAAGTAGTTTGCCAGTGAAGGTCATAAAGTTTGTAAATGGAATTTCACAACCTGTTTG
Source organism: Corvus hawaiiensis (assembly GCF_020740725.1). NCBI lineage: Eukaryota > Metazoa > Chordata > Aves > Passeriformes > Corvidae > Corvus > Corvus hawaiiensis. Next base: position 69,544,069 of record NC_063215.1, on the reverse strand, counting down.
TGATAGCAAAAGGTGGACTCTGTGATGCACAGTTTCTCCTCTTGTCATATGCTTTTTGTGCTGGTTATAAGCAACCAACTGACATGCTGAACTTGGGCACATTCCTGACTGTTTATGAATGTGTAAGCCAGGGATTTTATTGCCCTTTAATTCCCCCTTGAGAAGGGTGACCTCAGTGTTGTCTGTGACCAAGGCTTCCATCTCAGTTTTTCAAAATTGGTCTCTGTGGTGAAAACCCTGCAGTGACTCTATCGCCCACTCTTAATGTTTGGCCATGCTGCAGTAGAATTCCAGTGGTTAACTTTGCAGAATTACCATATTGCTGGTGATGGCTTATACTGCATCACATCAACCTCAGGCAGCCATCCAGAGCTCAGCTTTTCCCATACTTACCAAGCCAAAGGGATTCACTGCTTGTGCAGAAGGACCAAGCTTTGCAAAAGGAAGCAAAGGGTGCAGACATGGACCACAGGCTTGGTGCTGCCTCGGATGGAGCATCAGAGTGGACAGAAGTACAGTGAAAATAATAGTAATGGCTATTAAAATATGTGTTAAATATTTTCTTTTCAACCTGGAGATAGATACTAACAAAAGTTTTCAATTAACAATAATTTATTAAAGTAATGTAGGCATTTTTAAAAAAATCAAGTAGTACACATGAAGTGTTTGGAGCCACTGACCTCACACCTGGAAGCAGGTTTTACTGTGCTGCTGGCCCAGATGTGACTGCTTCTGCTTTATTTGGTTACATCAACATATATCAGCTCAGAGAGTAGCTGTTTCAAAGATGAGAAATCATTTCAGTAATGAAAATTTTCATCTTTAGTCAATGAATTAAAAACAAGGATTAGATGCAAAAATTGTTACAGAGTGCACCATAAGGAAAAACTGTCACTGACTAAAATAAGCAATGCTTTAATTTAGATGGAAAAATACACACAGTAACTGCTTTCCCCTTAAAATTATGATATATTTAAGGTATTTTTTATTTTATTGATGCTGTTTGTCACCTTTAACTGAGAGGCAGATTTGTTCCACAGAATGTTTGAAATGTATAAAGCTACACAGAGAAGTAAAGGTCAAAATTTTATGAGGTGGGGTTATAACTAATTATCATGCTTTCCTGCTGAACCAATCAGTTTTAATTGAACTGAACCCAGCATGGATATCTTCCTCACGGCCTGAGGCGGCTCTTATGCCTTGGGGAGGAGCTTTACTCTGAATCCTCTCCCAGCTCCTTCTTTCCAGTACCTCCATGCCTTCTTCCCCAAGGTTTCAGCTTCTGGCTCCTGGGGTGGCCCACTGCTGGGCAGGGAGTGGCTGGCAGACCAGGAAGGGGAGCTGGTGTGTGGGATGTGGTTCTGGCTCTGGGCTCAGCATGGAGGTGGTTGTTTGGTCAGTTAATTCTGCATCTGACCGCAATCAGCAAAGGGAAGAGGGCCACCCTTACATTCCACACGTGGGTAGAAGAACCAGCCACAGCTTCTAACCAGGTAGCACCAATAACTGCAGAAATGTGGCAAGAGATGCTTCAGTGCAAGCAAGCCAATGGTGACTGAAGGTGTTTGGCTTGATAGATGAGTGGTCACCATGTATGCTCTTCTGTGTCATGCTTGTTGGGCTGAAGCAGCTCTGGGTATCCCTGACTATGCTGCCCATCACCTTCATTCACTGGGTAGACCAGAAATTTACGTGGTGCAGTTCTGGAGAATATGAAGTAGCTTTTTGCTACTTTTGTACACTCATTTCTGAATTACCAGTTTCTTTTGACAATAAACGTAAGTGAAATTGAAACCACTTTCTGGATCACCTGCTTCCAAGCACCGTCCTGATGGCTTTCAAAAAAACAAGCTGCTTCTCTGAACATAAAAGCCCTCACTGAAATAGCAAGTAACAGGAAAAGAGTAGTCAGGCGTCATCAGAACTGATGAGTGACAGAATTTCAGAATTTATGTCTGCGCAGACACAGACAGACACATAGCAGGAAAAAAAACTATAAAAAAAAATCTGAGTTTCCAGATACTTTGCAAACAGCATGTTTCCTTAAATCACTGGATGAAATTTGCTATACTTGTTAAGTTGCTATGGCATCTGAGCCCATCCAGTAGAATTTGACAGATATTTATCTTGGGCTGACAAGCCACAGAGCAAGTTGAAAATCCCCTTTGTGTCATTTCCTGTGAGATAAGTCTGAAGAACCAACTCACACATGCAGCCTGTCTGCATACAGGCAGCCTGGCGCTGCTCTCCAAGTAAGGTGACACCTGTTTGACATAATGTTTGGAGAGTGACGAACATTGCATGGGACACACTGGTGCTTTTATAATTAAGAGCAGACCAGAAAAAAGCTTTAATGCTGAGAGAAGATTGGATAGTCTCCTCAGAGAGAAGACAGCTGATCTGGTGGTCTCTGCTGTGCACTAGACAAATAACTGAGAGATTGCATGTTCTTCCTCAATGGTTGTGTTTTGTTATTTCTAATCTTTCCCTCCCAGAAGCTGATGCCTGTGGGACATAGCTGGGAAGACAGGAGCACTGAGTTTAAAGGAACGTAAATGTGTGCTAAAATGGCACTGGCCAGTTCAATTTCTAGCAAAGTGGTGCCACCACGCTCCAGAAAAGTTTCTGCAGCAGGGGTGGAAGTGTACCAGAGCAAGCTGGATTTCTTCTGCAAGCTGGGCTATGGTAAGCAGGACATCTGCAAAGTGCTGGAGAACCTGGGCCAAGAGGCCCTGGAGGATGATGTGCTGAAAGAGCTGATTCGGATGGGGAGCAAACCTCAAGCTCTGGAGAACCAGGCTCAGCCTTCCCAGCTAAAGCTGGTTGCCCGTGGATCATGTAGCACCACACCAGGGCTGAAGTGGCTTGAAGAAGATGAAAGTGATGCTTCCAATTGCTTGAGACCCATTGTGATCGATGGCAGCAATGTTGCAATGAGGTAAGCTCCTGAAAGGCATCTCTCTTCCTCTGAGGCTTTTGAATTTTAAAACTGATGGCTTGAAGTGGTTTTTCCTTTGGGTGGGAGGTGCGTTGATGCATCTGACGTATGAACAATTGGTTATTCCTGTTCTTTGGCTGATGCACAGCTTCTAAGGAGCTGCTCTCTTGATGTCCATGAATATGCACATCACATGCAGTTACTGGCTCTCTCTACATTCTGACTTTTTATAGGGCAGCCTCTGTCCAACCACTACTGTTTGTGGCAGTGTCTCTCCCTTTGAGCTCACCATTAAATTACTCCCCCTTTTCAAATGGGCACCTAGAATTTCCAAACCAATATGCTGAGATGTTTCCAGGAAAATCTGATGAATAGATAGACAGACCACCCAACTAATCTAAGAAGGAGAGGGGAAATAAAGTCAGGTGGCTGTGGTTTCTAACAATATCACAGTTGTACCACTTTGACTTGCAAGTAAACCCCAAAAATGTTCCCAGCTTGTATAATTTTTGTTGGTTTTCGATTTGGCTTCTGTTTTAGGGAAATATCAGGGAATTGATAGTTGACTTGTATTGAATAGATTCATTTCCTCCTTAGTCATTCTTCTTCTGGGAAATGTTGCATCAGCCCATCCTGGTCAATTACATTTCCTGAGCTGTGCCCTGGCACTGTGAAAGCACTCTTACAGATGGGGAGCCTGGCATGTCCCTGTGGACGGGATATCCAAAGACAGCAGTGGGTTGGCCTCTGTTTATCCAGGCAATGTGGAGTAAAGAGTCCAGGAAATGGCTATCCATTTCTCTGTTAACTTCCCTGTCCACTCAGCAGGGCCAAGCCCATCCCTGCAGGCTGGGACAGGGCAAAGGAAGGCTTCCTCCTTCAGTCAGCAGTCCTGTGAGGTGAGATGAGACCACACCCCCTCTGGTTAGAGAGGAAAGTGGACAAGCACATCCAGGGCAACTGGAGACTAAGCAAATTATGCCATCTTGTGGGTGAAGGGAGAAATCCCAACCAAAACCAAGGTTCCCTGCTCAAGGCAGCTCCGGAGGAGTGGGAAATACACAACAGAGCAAACTTGCTTGGCATTCTCTGGGCCGTGAGCTCAGTAGCCAGGTGTTAGGCTCTCCTGCCCTGCTTTGCCTCTTCACCCAAGCCCCTCCTCAGGGTGTCTTTCTTGCCTCTGCGAAAGAACTGAGCACCCGCTCAGGCAGTGTGGCAGAGCTGATCACCCACCCTTTCAGTGTGCCAGGGTCAATATGACTCCTGACGGGCCACGTGCTCTGTTCTCAGCTCTCTTGGCACAGCAGCTTTGACCTTCAGAAAGGCAAAGGTTTTATAGCTCTTCTCAGATGTCCCAACCTCTGTCTTGATAAAAACTTTGTGGATGATGGAGGAGACTGTTGAGCTTGTCAGTTCAGTTGGTACTGAAAGGGCGCAGCCTGGAAGGAGCTGCTTTCCTCTCCTGGATGCCTTTCAAAGTGGTGCTGAATGGCATTTGCTTTGGCTAACGGGGTAGGCCTGGTGAGTGCTTTCAGTATCCTTGCCTTAATTTTTCTGGTTTGCTACTATCAGGCAGAGAAGGACTGTTTGCAGATGTCAGGGGAAAGGGATATTAGGTTCCCTTGCTGGGGAAAAACTCCATCATCACCAACAACCATAAAAGTGCAGCAGAAGCAGCAGTTTAGGGATGAAACAATCAAGAAGTTAGAGCTTCAAGTGGCAGTTTTCTGCATGGAGAAAAATATCTTGAGCATTTGTATTTACATCTTAGGATTGGTGTTTCTGGAGCATTTCGGGGTTGGCACTGAGGGCCCACTTCCAGTGCAAGGCTTTGAAAAGGATGTGGATGCCCCAGGGTAATGAAGCGAGTTGGCAGTCTTCAAGCATCCATCAGCCCACCCAGAGAAGCTGAATTGAAAATAACCTTGCCTTCAGCCAGTCTCACTCAGCAAACATCTCAGCACACTTTGTGTTTCCATCAGATGCAATGAGAAACTTAGCTGCCTGCCAGCCTGTCCATGGGAAGTTTAGCAAGGCTGGTGGAAAAAATAAATGGAGTTGTGTTAATAGGGAAAAGGAACTGTCATAACCATATTCACTGCACATGCATCACCAAAGAGGCTGCTATCTCCTCTAGTGCTTGCACTTACATCTACTTTTAAAGCTGTGGTAGCTACAGAGGCCTTTCCCTAGGCCTTTCTGGGAAAGCTGTGGCTGATGCTGTGTCATGGCCAGGTGGAGATGGGGCCATTTGCAGCTTTCAGAAGAAGTTGGTTTGCCTAAACTTCCTCTCAAAGGAGTTGGAATGGCACAATTTAAAAAGGACTTCCTGAGTGCTAATGATGGATTAACTGCTGGAGTCACAAAGATGCCAAATTTCTGCTTCATTTTCTGAGAGATGGGCCCTGCTGGTCTGTGACCCAGGTGCAGTGTACCCTGTTGCTGGCAGGAGGGAGAGATGACCTTGAGTTATGACAGATCATGGGTACGTTATGGTCCATGGATTTCAGGGTTGTGTGGGAAAGGGGACTGACAGGAGCCAGTCTGTGCCCATGCAGGGAGGATGGAAAGCCCTGAGGGCCCTGCTCCATTGCACAGCAGTCCCTGGTGTTCAGTGGGGACACCACAGCCCCCCACACATGGTCAGAGTGGTTCAGATGGCCCCCAGGTCTGGCTGTAGCAGTGTGGCAGTAGCTGGATTAAGTGATAACGCTGAGGAACAGCTCCAGGTGCCTCATCTTGCTTGTTCCACTCAGCCTTTTGGCCAACCACTTGTGCTTGAGTACTTCACTTTCTGCACTGGGGTACACCTAGAACTGCCTTCCTAAAGCTCACAGGATTACATATACAAGTAGTCAATATTAAAGAAAGCTGTTGCTGAACTTATGTTTGAGTCACGGCATCAAAGTTGTACCTGGACTGCCTTTTAAAGGCAGTTATCTGAAAAAGTCACCCAAATTTCCAATTCACCTGTCCAGGTGATGTTATGAATATCCTGGGTAGATCCTATCCTTTAAAACCAAACAAAACAGCTGTTCTAAAATGGAGATTAGGTATGTCAAGCACTTCAGGCCATTTATTATTGCTAAGGGTTTTATATGACTTCGTATTGCCTTGATACCTCTTAATAGGCAACCAGGTTTCTTCCACCAAATGGTGCTATTTTTCATTTGTGGTCACCATTTCAGGACAGAAACTTTTAATGGCTGTAAAATGGAGCTTTGGTTATGAGGCTGATGTAGGCAGAACCTAGAGATGGATCCCTGGGATGTGGTGGTGGGAGACTCTTTAAAGACTGTGGCATTGTCCTTGACTGGTCTGTGACTGCAGGTGGGTATAGCAGCCAAGAGAGTCATTCACAAGGGCTTTTTGCAGAGGTGAAAGCCTGAGTGAGACTGGCGATATCATGCAGGAAGGTCAAAGTAGAAGGATGAGCATTCTGTCAATACTGTGAGGGTGTTTATCCATTTAGGACTTGGTGCACAGTTTATTTTCGTTTTCTTGTGCCGAGGTAGTTGACAAATGGCCTTCCTTTACACATGCACTGCACTGTGGTCAAATTTTAGGTAAGTGAATGCCAAGCAGTAGGAATTTTCAGGGAAGGTGAGAAATTTAGAGGGATGTCACCCCTAGTTGTTTTCCTTGAGGTTATTTCTGGTCTTATGCTACATTTTGAATTGTTCAGAACCCACTTTGCTGGCACCTCTAAAACACTTGTCTTACGGCTTTTCTACCTCTCTGTGCAATGAAGAAAATATCCACCAACTAGGGCAAGATAAAAGTGGGCCTGAGGTGCCTGTGGCCATGCCCACTGATGTATTGTCCCTTTTTTGGTGTCCTGGGTTAGGTTCTTTATATTTCCCATCCTGCCTCTTACAGTTTTCCTTCCCCCACATGTTCTCATGTTTCCAAAAAAGATCACCAGTGGAGTGCCCTGTGATCACACATGCAGCCACTTCAGCCATTAAAATCTCTAACAGCCCTGTTACCACAGAAGAAAATTCCCACATTTTGTTTCTCACAGGAGAGCCTCATGGGTTTCTGCTTGCGCAGGAAGAAACTCTCACTCCTCTAACCTTTTTCAGACAAGGTGTGTGAAGGGTTTGACAAAGCCTAAGGTCTTGCTTGTACTTAAGTCCATCCAGATACAGATGGAAGGAAAAGGCTTGGGTCACAGAAGTGGGGGATATGATACCTCTGTTTTTAAGTATCCAAACTGTTTCAGATAAATCTTTTCAGCTGTACTGGAAGAGGTGTTTGGATTTGTCCCACCAGGACACCATGCCAGGTTGTTTTCTTGAAAACTGGTGAATGACAAAAAACCTGTTTATTTTGCCTTTTCATTACTGGCTCAGTTAAAGAGAACTCCAAGCTTCATAAAAGCCTTTCCTCATCACCCTCTCTTTTTTTTATAGTCATGGAAACAAAGAAGTATTCTCCTGCTGGGGGATCCAGCTGGCAGTGGATTGGTTTCGAGAGAGGGGGCACACTTACATCAAGGTTTTTGTCCCGCTCTGGAGAAAGGAGCCCCCTCGACAGGACAGCCCCATTGCAGGTAGGTCACCATCCTGGGTGTAATTTGGAGGCCATCAGGTGCAGTTTGGAGACAGAGGGTGTGAAGAACCCAGTACAGTTTTTTTCCTGTAAAGACAAGCACAGTGCAAGTTCTGCATCAGACTTCCCTCACTTAAATGAGTCATTAATTCATTGCCCCATTCAGTGCTCCTGGCTAGCAGCTAAAATTGCTTACAAGGCTTTGTTACACTGCTTTGAACCTTCTGCTTAACAAGCAGCAGGTGCTGCCAGCTGAGTTAAAGAAGAAGTTTGTCAGCTTGCAGTGAGCCTACAGAGCTTTTGAGGCCCTCCAGGAGACAGTGATGTTCATTACTGCGTGACTATTATCTGTTAGCCGGCTGCCCAACACAGAGGGTGCACGGGCTCCCCTTCCAGGAGAAGAAAATGCATCAGCAGAAGTCTGTGGAGGGGAGTGAGACTCAGTTTTTTTGGAAGTAGATCTGTGAGATCTGTGCCAGCAGCTTGGTGTCTGCAGAGGAGGCAGATCTACCTTCCTGCAGAGAAGGAATGGCAAGAGGTCAGAGTGTCCTCAACAGCAGCAGAAGAAGTTAATTTATGTATTTTATCACACACATTTTATCTCCAGGTAAAGCTTATGTCAGGGCTGGTTATGAGCCTTCTAGCATCTAGCAGGGTAAAAAGGGCACTGCAGGGATTCAGTATCAGACTGTGGTGTAGAATTCAAGGGATTCTTTTGCAGATAAAAATCAAAAAAGGGTGTCTCAAAATTTGCAAGTCGATGTTCTTCTAAAAGACCTAATTTTTGATTTGCTGAATAACCACCAGATATCACTGCATCTGAAAATTGCACCACTGTGAGTTTCCTGAAGTGCTGAAATATCTTTAGATTCCTGTAGGTTTGTAGCAGATGATTGAGAGCTGGTCATTTTTAATTAATTAGTTCCTTTTTTTTTTTCTTCCCTTGCCTACTTTGTCAACCACCCAACCAGATCAGCACATTCTTGAAGAGCTTGAAAAGCAATCTATCCTGGTCTACACACCCTCCCGGAAGGTGAAAGGCAAGAGGGTGGTTTGCTACGACGATCGCTACATAGTGAAAGTTGCTTATGAGAAGGACGGAGTCATTGTTTCCAATGACCACTACCGGGATCTGCAGAATGAAAACCCCGAGTGGAAATGGTTCATTGAGCAACGACTGCTCATGTACTCTTTTGTCAGTAACAGGTAAGAGATGGATGGTGTTAGACAATCTAGAATTTAAATGTTATGGGCCGTAGCTCCCATGAGTAGCAGAATACATGAGCCTTTTCATGAAAGGAATTTACTGCAGCTTTTCTTATCTCATTTCTTGAGTTCCTGCTCCCTCAGCTTTGGTCTTAAAACCTCCCATGTCACTCTTCCATGAACTTTTCTACTTGAATGGCAGCATTAGTGACCAGCTTTCCTTCTTTCCAGTCCAATTTGTGATATTAAACCAAGGGTTGCTATCTTCCAGGTTCTATTTCCTGTAAGAAGCAGAATTAAATCCATGAGAGGAGGCTGGCAGGCAGTATTTTTAGTTCCCCTACACAACAAAGCATGACTTTTCCCTGTGTTTCTGCAAACACAAGAAGCTTGTCTCTCTGGCCCTTCACCATCCTTGTTGGGGGAGGGTTTTCATTAAAGCACTTGCACCATGTCTGAGAGGCTGAGCTGAGTGCTCCTCTTTCTGTTCATACCAACGTTTCTCCTGAGTTTCCTAATGCCTGAGGTGTGCAGGGGAAAGGCACTTCACTGAGACGTCCAGTGTGCACAGACATGTGCTTATATCCATGATTTTTTTTTTACTTTTCCAGGTTTATGCCTCCTGATGATCCATTAGGCCGGCACGGACCCACCCTTAGTAACTTCCTCAGCAAAAAGCCAGTCCTTCCTGAAAAAAAATGGCAGCCTTGCCCCTATGGTTGGTTTCTCCCCATGCTGTGAACTGCCCCCTGCTTCCCAGCAGTGCTGTCCCTTGGCTAAGGGCCACTGCCACATGCTGTCCTGCTTTGTGTGGTAGGGACTTGGGTTGGGGTTGCTCAAAGGTGTGATGCTTTTTTGTTCTCCTGCTTAAGTGGCTTCGGCCTCAGCAAAGGCAGGGGATGTTTCTGGCTTCTCCATCCTTGCCCGCACACAGCTTCCATGGCCGTGCTGACCATCCTGCCTGCACACGCTTCTCACTTTGTGGAGTGGATTGTCCTGCGGCACTTGGGAATTGCCATCCAAACCATTTCCCTCTTTCCCCTCCCAACAGCCCCCTAGCAAAGTGCAGGTTTCTCAGACGTAAATCCCTACGCCATTTTTTAAAGCAACCTTTTGCAGCAACAGGCCTCCCACCCAGCCCACCGAGTGCAGGAACTGAAGCATGAATATCAGACACTTCTAAAATAGCAGAAACTTCCTTTTACTGCTGCTTCACCGTGCTATTTATATTAGCAGTATTTAAATCTGGAGTCAACAGTACTGCGTTTGAAAAAAGTACTTCCCCTTTCTTCTGTGTTCATCACACCCAGTGCTGGGGAGAAGTGATGTGTGCATTAATTGATGTTGGTGCTAGTGACAACTTCCTGTCTGATTTTTTTTTTTTCTTTCAGGTAAAAAATGCACCTATGGCAATAAATGCAAATTTTACCATCCAGAGAGACCACATCAAGCTCAGCTTTCAGTTGCTGATGAGCTTAGGGCCAAAACAAAGGTCCCGTTGGCCCTGGGGAAAGAGGAGGAGAGGTGTCAGTGCTCCCCATACACGGCCAGACAGCCTGCACCCTGCGATGCCTGCACAGAAACTCTGCAAGAAGCCAGAGGCTGCTCTGGGCCTTGCTGCTACCCAGGCAGGTCCCAGAGGAGCTGTCCTGAGCAGACATCCCCTGCCTGGGCTGGCGGTCCTGGCTCTGACCTGGGGCTGGAGCAGCGCTTGCCACAGCAGGAGCCGCTCCTGGAGAAGATGTCAGCAGTGTCCATCAGCGACGGCACCTACGGCTGCAACTGGTCCTTAGGCACCTCTCAGGACAGGGGGGCCATGGACAGCCCTCACCACTGTGCTGACCTCAGGGACAAGCTGTTCTCACTTCATCACCCTCAGAGCTTGGACCACACCAGCTCACCCAGGTGCCCTTTCCAGCAAAGGATGCTCCCACCTGCATGGGGTGGGATGTGCTCAGAGCACAGCTGGGCTCAGGAGTGCCGTGGTGTGCACAGAACAGGTCACAGGAGCCATCACATCCCCCAGGGTGCTCAGCACAAACAGGCCCTGGAGACACAGCACCATGTTTTGCTGCAGCCCACAACTCTGTCCCCTGACAGGTTTCCCCTGTACAGCCAGCACCAGCAGCAGCAGCACCACTGTTTCCCCAGCCAGCCCCCAGGGCAGCCCTTTCAGCTAGATTCCAGCAACGGAATGGGCTTATTCCAGAAAGCCCATGTGTACCCCAGTGCCTCTTACAGGGAATACTGGCCCACCCCAGCTGCAAGGCCTCCCTCTGCCCAGCAAGTAAACATACACAGGGAGCTGTGTTCCCCTTATCCTTACAGTGAGATGAGCCAGGTCACCACTTTGTACCCCAATATCAAGGATAAGGGGACTGGAGTGCTTCCCCTATGAAGACAGGCTGGGAAGGTCAGGGCTGTTCAGCCTGGAGAAGAGAAGGTTGCATGGAGACCTCATAGAAACCTTCCAGTACCTGAAGGGAGCCTAAAACGAAGCTGGAGAGGGACACTTAATCAGGAACTCTAGTGACAAGACACAGGCGGACGGCTTCAAACTGAGAGGGGGTAGGTTTAGATTAGATTTTACGATGAAATTCTTCATTGTGAGGGTGGTGAGGCGCTGGAACAGGTTGCTCAGAGAAGCTGTGGGTGCCCCATCCCTGGAAGTGTTTAAGGCCAGGTTGGACAGGGCTCTGAGCAATCTGGTTTAGTGAAAGGTATCCCTGCCCATGGCAGGGGCATTGGAATTAGGTGATCATTTAGGTCCCTTCCAAACCATTCTGTGGTTCTATGATATTGCTTGCTTGACTTTAACGATTCAAAGACACAGAAACTTGTGAAACCTCCAGAGCAAACCATCCCAATAAGCACAAGTCCTAGGGCAAGGAGATGCCATTCTGAGGCTTAACTAAGTGTTATTAGGGGCGTTATGGCAAGGATTACAGCTGCTCCAGGAACACGAGTATAAGCATCAGCCAGCTTTGTTGCATGGGGCATCGAGTCGAGGCAAAGGCTGTCATCCCCTGCAGTGGGATTGCATTCTACCTCCCCTGAAAGTGAACAGGAGGGCTCACGGTTACAGGGCTGTCAGCATTCGAACCTCACTAGTGACTGGATTCAGGATGGCACAGATTTTCATTAATGCCCTGAAGCACTGGACATGTTTTTAGAGTCCTAACCTATAGTTCAACTTCTGTAAAAGAACCGTGCCCAGTGAAGGGCTCTCCCATGACCTCCCTGTCACCACTTGCTCAGCCAGCACAGAAGATGATTTGCCCTGTTCCCCCTGCACAGGCTGTGCTCCCAGCTAGAAGGCAGATTTGGGTCCCTGTTATTACTCGATACAGGCCCAACCAGCTGTTGTTGAGCTTTCAAAGATACATCTCGTGCTTCTAAAGCAGTGCTGAGAACACACAGAACCACCAGCAGAGGGGCTGGAGGTGCACCAGAGCGCCTGAAGGAAGCCACAGGTACATTTCTCAGAAAAGGGACACACAATGTAAGTCAAATCAGGGAAGTCATCTTCAATGCAAGTCCTGGTGTGGACTGAGGGCTCGGGGTTGGTAATTAAAAAACCCCAGAAGTCCAGCCAAAGAGGAAAAAAAACCAAAAAACCCCTTGAAAGTGTCTCCTGTATTGAACAAGAAATCTGTTGTTGACTTAACCCTTAATTACCAGATGTAGCCCCATAATGCAATTATGCAGCTGATTTATGACTGTAAACATTTGAACTATGTTCTGTTAGGACACGTTTGATTTTCAGTAAGCTGTAAAGCTGCTAATCTCTGCATTATTCCACTGAATTCTTCAGGTTATAATTCAAATACTAAGGTTGATCCTGAAGGTTTTTGGCACTATACCAAAGTTTGAGTATGTCAGTATGACACGTTTTAGAAATGCTTTAACACATTATAAAATGTTCATCTGTAACATTTTGTTCTGAATAATGTCTTGTTTATTTTCTGGGGTTTGCATAGGTTGGTTTGTTTTGTTTTGTTTTGTTTAGGTTTTGGTTTTGTTTTCTTTTTTTCCCAATCCTCTTAGCACTGATGCTTCAACATTCCGGTGAGATTTTCGAACTCCCTGACCCTGCAGTATCTCATTTCTCTGAAGTGCAGAGTTTTTAGTTCCAGGCAGGAATTAAACATGGTCCTCACTGAGAAGTTGGAATTCTGTTGCTTTCAAAAAGGTAGCAGTAATTTACTGCTAGTGACATTATCACATGGTGCATTTTCTGAAAGTGGTGATAGTTTGACCTGCTTCCCTCTGGAAACCACCACCAGCTCGGTTGGTTTTTTTTTTTTTTTTTTTTGTGATGGTGTTTGAAGAATCTTCAGAAAATAAGTATACTGTATCTGTTCAATTTCTTGTGCTCATGTGGTTGGCTCCAAGAAATTGCAATTCAGATTTTGGAGGTATGACTTATGTTCACAGAACATGACAGTTTTTTTCCATATGTCCTATGGATTGTGGGAACGGCTTATAAATTTACCCACTACATATTACATAAGGATTAGAAATTGTCTTAAAACAAAACTGTGGAAAGAATTCTCCATGAAATGCCTTGGAAAGTACTGGAGTCCTACAGCCATCTTTAGTTGCCCTGAAGTAGCCCCCACACCACACCTGCCCTGAAGGAACGGGGGCATTTCACAGATCAAACACCAGGCTCAGCAGCCTGCCCAGCAGCTTGTGCTACATCTTGCCCAGCTACTGCTGCACACACACACGCTTGGAGGAGACAAAGTGTGATGCTGGGTGGAAAAATACCTTCCACCCACTCAAACAAGGCAAGTCCCAAATGGCAGCATTCAGAAAACACACACAGAGCAATGGAGCAGGATGTAACTGTACATGCCAACATTAATTTTCATGTCTGGCATGCACGTTACATATTTCAATACACAAAGCATTTAAAAATCCATAGGAAAATTGGCACACTGCCTTTATATGGTGCCCTTGGCTTGCTGGAGACATGCATAAACTTTTCTCTTTTTCCTCTGAGGATGCACAGGAATTTGGTGGTTGTTCAAAATCCTCTCGATGCTTAACAATTTTTTTTCGTTTCATTTCTGTCATATTTACTGAGGAATCTTTTTGTAAAATACATAGAATGTGCACTCTGCTGAGAAAGTGTCTGAGAAAATAAATCAGACTTTGGTGCTAAGCACAACTTGATTTCTCTTGGCTCTTGTGCTCACCAGAGGGTTTTTTCTCATGGAGATTTTGCTGGCAGGGCAGCTCAGCGGCAGCGCTGTGTCAGTGCTTGAGAGGAACTCTGCTGCTGGCCAGGAGCCCTCAGAAAGCAGGGACTGTTTCCCTGTTCCACCACAGCACAAGCACATGGGGCTCAGGAGTTCCTGCTGCAGGCCTTTTGCACTTTCCAAAGCAGGGATTTCTATTTGCCTTTGTCAGCCCCTGGAGCAAGGGAAGGGGCTGCAAACAGAAAGCCCAGGCAGCTCTTGGACAGAGGGGTAAGAGGCTGTTGCTATTTGGTATCTCTGCTGAGATGCATTTGAGGCCAGCTCTTGCTGCCAAATTGAAAATGAACCCATAAATCTTAACAGGCTCAGAAAGCCCTTGATGTTCTTTGCTTTTTGGTTGTCAAGCCTCTTTTAGAAGAAGCTGGAAGCACGGGGAGCAGTCTTCCAATAGATGGGCTGCTTTCCCAAGGGAGATTTACAGAGTTGCCAAGTTCATTTTAAGATTAAAAAAAAAAGAAAAGTCAGAAAAGAGAATCCTCTTCCTTTCTTTACACTCATCCCTTCCCAAAAAGTCAGAAAGCCACAGATACCCTCCTTTGCAAGGGGCTAGGAAAACTATACACAAATAACAAATATTTCACTGAAAACTCTTGGGTCACCCCTGCAACAGCTCCTCAGCGTAAGAAGGGGGAAAGAGGGTGGTCCTTGCACCCCATGCAGTCCTGGGCAGCTCACAGTACCTCCTTCCACCTCTCCTTACATACAGAAATCTCTCCTTCGCAGAATGTGGATGACAAGCCCACTGATGTGGTGAGCTGAGGTACCATAAGAATGAATGCCATAAAACACTCTATAAAGTAGATAATCATGCTGGGTATCAAACACTTGTATTTGCCAATTATTCTGAGAAGTTTTGATAATATTTTAACTCAGTTCCCATAAGAGCTGGCACAATTTATAAGCAAACATTTGAACTAATCACAAAAACTAAATAGAACATGACTTCTCTCCGTCTTAAAAAATGTTGGACTGCTAGGGAAGAACAAGGCCTGTGCTTCACCAAGTGTGACAGACCTCGGCACCCACTCATGGATACACAAGACTGCTGTAGGATCTACCTCCCATGCACTGGTGGGACTGGGATGCTTTGAACTCTTGAGAAGAGTTTAGTATTAGAGCACCATGAGCATTACTGAGGAAGTGCCATGACTTGCAATTGATAGCAAAGGGATTTTTTTATAGTGTTTTAGCCACATCCCTTCTCCACCCCCAGCTGGGCTCACTGCCTTGAAGTGTTGCAGCAGGCTCAGAGGAGCTCTTTAGTGAGATGTGCTGATGTGCTGACTTGGCAAATGCAATCCAAGCAGACATGCAAGAGGAGCAGAGCAGCACGTGAACACAGCGATTTGTGGGAACAGCACAGGCAAGGCAGTGAGCCAGTCAGGACAATGCTGCAGGGCTGGCAGGGCTTTGAGCAGTCAAGAAATTGGATAATGTGCGTCTGCCAATGAATGGTGGCATCAGGATTGTTCACCCTAACCACACTGGAACTCCTCCTCTTTCCCTGAGTCAAACTGTTTCCTTGTCTTTTCTTTCTTATCCCATTCTTGTGGGGCTCAGGATTTCCATTGCACCCTTTATGGAGTGGGGCACAAGCTACAAAACACCTTGCCATGCCAATCCCTCACCCTCCACCTCCACAAAACTCCACACTCCCAGACACTGCCACCCCAACTCCTGCTTTGTGCTCCCTTCAATTCCCTGCTCCCCCCCTGCATGCTGACCTCCTGCCTTGCTGTCCCACATACTCCTCCTGCTCAAGCCCAGATAGCATCTTGTGTCTCCCTTTCCCTCCACCTGAAGGGATTTTTAGGGGTTTCTTTTCCTTTTAACCTTTTTTATTTCTATTGCTTGATCTGGATTTTGTTGTTGCTATTAAAACCATGACAGAGATGGGTTTGGCCTGGCAGAGATGCAACATGCTCAGGTTGTTTTCCCATTACACCTTAAAGCAAAAGCTGTTTGGGGAAGGAAACAAAGTTTCATTCACAGGCGCTTGTGCTGGCTTCATGCAGCTTTTTCTCTTCTCTCTTCTCCCCTCTTCTCTCTTTTCTCTTTTCTCTTCTCTTCTCTTCTCTTCTCTTCTCTTCTCTTCTCTTCTCTTCTCTTCTCTTCTCTTCTCTTTTCTCTTCTTTTCTTCTCCTCTTCTCTTCTTTTTCTCTTCTCTTTTCTCTTCTCTTCTTTTTCTCTTCTTTGTCTTCTCTCTTCTCTTCTCTTCTCTTCTCTTCTCTTCTCTTCTCTTCTCTTCTCTTCTCTTCTCTTCTCTTTTCTCTTTTCTCTTCTTCTCCTCTTCTTTTCTCTTTCTCCTTTCTCTTCTCTTCTTCCCCCTCCCCTCCCCTCCCCTCCCCTCCCCTCCCCTCCCCTCCCCTCCCCTCTCCTCTCCTCTCCTCTCTCCTCTCCTTTTTCTCTTTTCTTCTTCTCTCTTCCCTTTTTCTTCTGTGGATCAAAGGGGTTGCTCAAAGAAACTCAGCCACCATGTGCTCTCAATTACCTTAAATCCTTCTGTAAAAGCCACATTCCTCCTTCACCTACCATTTCCTAGTTCAGGCATTGAAGGGAATTACTGACACTAGTGGTTCCACACAAAAGACAAATGGGCATCAGCACACTTAATGGCAGAAGAAAAACATAAACTAGGAGCAGGCAGCAAAACAGGGATGGCATAAGAAACATAAAAATCTACCTGGACAAACAGGTAGATTTTCTCAAGAAAAGAACAAAAAATATTTAAATGCAATTAATGAGTGGTAGAGCTTGAAGAAGCAAGTACTGAATGTCACATATGGTAGGATGAACCTTGGAAAGGAGCTGCTGTGCAAAGTAACACTGCAAAAGGTATCTGCCACCCATCCACAGACTTACACGACTGAGCAAAGCAGGCCCAGCTCTCCTGTGGCTCTCAGCTTGCTGAATTTAGAATCTGTAATTTAATATCTGCCGAGACTCCAAACAAGTGAATAAAGTGCTAAATAAGAAGAAGCATCAACTGTAGTAACCAAATGAGCTGAAGCACTGAACATAAAGTCAAGACAAAGGTAAGTTCACCATCTGTTGATTTGGTTTCCAGATTAGATTTCATTTTATTACAGGAATTGAAGTTCTCCTGGCATGGTCAGGAGGAGAGCTGTGCAGAGACCAGAACCGCCTAAGAGGACTAAAGAACAAGCAAGGTGTGCCAAAGGGGGCAGCAGGAGAATCCCAGAGGAATGTGATGGCTTTTAGTACTTGAAATGGTAAATGGCAAAATGCACCTCATAAATAAAACCACATTCTCCAGCTACAGGGAAACCAAAATCATAAGAAGTGCCATGATGCCCTGGCAAAGGTTGCAGTCCACCCCCGCCACTGCTCCAAAAGTGGTGCTAAGGAAATTTTTAGCAGGGAAGCAAACTTGACTATGATTTGTTATTGCCAAAATATACACAGCCACTGGCAGACAATTATAAGTGTTACTCAAAACCATCATCAGAATGAGAAATACTGAGTTCTCCCCACAGGAGGTCCTGTTAGGAAGAGGCTGAAGTGAATACAGAAGCTTGTAAAAACGTTATTTCCAGCAGGGAAACATTCTCGGAGAACTTCATATCCTTTTGTTCATAACGTAATGTATGACATGTGGTGGATTTGGAGCACTGGCTTCACTTAAAGAAGCAGATGGAAGATCTTTAAATCTTCAGAGCATCTTCCTTAGGTCATGTTTAAGCCTTGCAGAAGGTGAAAAAAGTCAATCTCAATTTAAGCTGAAGTCAAATAAACAATATTATGGAAAAAAGGGGCAGAGAATCCAATTTTCTACATCAGTAGGAAAGTAGAAAAAATATTCTCGAGAGGTTATTTCTGTTCATCTTCTATGAAATTGATAAGCAACTGGGGATGTTATTTGTAAGACACTGGTTTAGGTCAGCCTCTGCACTTTGCTCTTCAATCTTCTAATGTTTGAATTTGTCAACAGCCAAATGGAAGCCTCTAGGGAATGTCCAGCAGTTGACATCCCTAAGACATAACACCAATAACGTGTTTTTAAAAAACGTGATGGCCAAGTCCACCACAAGGTGTCAATGTGGTAGCACCAGAAGCAGGATTTGCTGCTCCATGGCCGGCTTTCCCAAGGCGGCCCCACGCGCTCGGGTAAGCCCTGGCAGCAGAAGTTGCCCCGGGAGCCGCAGGAGCGCCAGGACTCCGCGCGTCGCGGGGCTCTGCGGCAGAGGCTCGGCTCGGCTCAGCACGGACACTCCTCCTCCTCCCGGCCCGAGAGGCTCCCGCAGCCTGAAGGAAACCGAGGACGTGCGGGGGAGCCTTGATCACACCGGCCGAACCAATTCTGCTGCTTCTGCCATCTGAAACACGTGGCGTTGTTAACCATTTACTCACATCTGGACTTTAGCCTGTGGTTTATGTTTAAGCAGCCCTGCAAGGGCACACAGCAGCTCAGACGGACTTAGAAGCTGCAGCAGTGTCAGGCTGTGGAGCAGGGAGAGACAAATGCAGAATACCAGCTTTCAGAAAGGGGGCATTTTACAAAACCCACCCTTTATTCTGTCTATTTATTGTCCCCTCACCTGCAGTTCAAGCTGTGGCTGCCCTGCCATCGGCGGCTCAGGATTTATCTTGGCTGGGGCCCAGGCGCTGCTGCCAGGCTTTCCTTTCAGGGCAGCAGCCCTGGGAAAGTCACTCGGGGTTAAGTTTAGAGTTCCAGGTTGGCACATTCTTAACGCAAGCCAAAAATAAGTGTGAATGGGGATCAATTTTATGAATTTGCTGAGCTGCCAATTATATTTTAAAGCTGAAATCTGAAACTAGGTTTGCCAGTGGATAAGTATCACAGCCAATCCTTAGGCAGAAATTAATTGGAAAAACACTCTGCAAGCCCAGATAGCATTGCCTTACAAATGTTATCTCCCACGTCTTTCCAGGTGTACTTGGGACATTGGCAGACAATCAGAACACAGGGGATTTTAACTAATTAAGTTTATTATCTTGTATGTGTCAATCAGCAGTTAGGCAGATACACAACAAATATTCCCAGCATGCAACTGTAAGGCAGCATTTGGGGGGGGGGGGGGGAACTTTCTTCCAAAACAAACCAGCACAGGTTCCTATTGCATTCCTTTTACACCTCCTTGCCTTGCATTTTTGGGGAGCAGGGTCACCATAGCTGTACAGTTGCCCAAAGCCAGGAAGTTGGGTTGTGCACCCACATCTCCACAGAACTGAAAATAAAATTCTCCACTCGCCAGGCAGAGGCTGGATGTGCAACTCAGCACTTACAGGCTTGAGCTCACAGCTATCTGAAACCTGCCTGCAGCCCTGTTTCTAAGCTCCTTGCCAGAGGCACAAATAACCCTGTGGGTCCAGCTATCACATCACCAGTGGAGCAGCAAAACTGGCTTGAAGGCAGGATTTCCTGAGCCTCCTGATGGAGCCTGTATTTGTCCACAAGCCAGCAGATGATTCCCAGTGCGGTGCCATACTTTATTTCATTTATTCAGGCCTGCTTTAAATGCTGCATTTGTGGTGCCCAGCTCTTGGTTTTCAGGGCTCAATGCAGTTTTTTTAACATTCTGGCTAATGCAGTTCATCCCACTTCAAGGCAGATTTACATCACAGCCATTAGCCCTGATACTACAAAAGTTACACATGCTTTCTAAACTCCACCATACATAAAAGAATCCGAAAAACAGAAGTCATCCCCATCCTTCCTGAACAACTTCCAAAGCAAATCTTCCAGAGGTCACAGACAACTTCATGATGTATAAAATGTGTATGTCTCATTTATAAAAATATATTTTACATATTTTAATATTTTTACTTTATTATGTATATCTATATATGTGTATATATAATATCTCTATATAAATATATATAAATGATGTATAAACATTATGTTATGTTGTATTGACACTGAGCTGAGATCCAAAAGGACCCACAAGGTGCACCTTCACCTTGAGTGTTATGCAGTTTTGATACCACGATATAAAAAAAACATAGAGCTATTAGAGAGAATCCAAAGAAGGGCCACGAGGATGGTGAAGGGTCTGAGGGGAAGCCGTATGAGGAGCAGCTGAGGTCACTTGGTCTGTTCAGCCTGGAGGAGACTGAAGGGAGACCTCGCTGTAATCTTCAACATCCTCACGAGGCAAAGCAGAGGGGCAGACACTGATCCCTTCACTCTTGAGACCAGCGACAGGACCCGAGGAAACAGCATGAAGCTGAGTCAGGGGAGGTTTAGGTTGGATATCAGGAAAAGGTTCTTCACCCAGAGGGTGGTTGGGCACTGGAACAGGCTCTCCAGGGCAGTGGTCACAGCACCGAGCCTGACGGGAGTTCAAGAGACATTTGGACAGCACCCTCAGGTACATGGTGTGTCCTGTGCAGGGCCAGGAGTTAGACTCAATGATTCTGATGTATCCCTTCCAACTCAGCATATTTATGATTCTAAACACAGAGGCTTTTGCTGGAGCATCCCCGGGGTGCTACCACGGCCCAGTGTGGAAATGCTGCTCTGCAGTACTTGGCCTCTGAAGCACAGGGTAACCTGCTCTGAAAGCAAAGGTTCCCCAGGCTGGCCTTGACGTGATTCTGAAGGAAGCAGGAAGCACGAGCTTTGCTCCTGCCTGCCTGGGGACCAAACACTCTATATTGGGTTAAGAGTACAGTAAAACCTTGCCAGCTCAGGGGTGACTCAGCAGCTCGCGTACATTACATCAAGCCCTGCACCATCAAGCACGCTGGCAGGGAAGTCAAGAGAATGAGGAAACACTTGGTTTGGGAGCTACCCATGCCCGTAACGCGGTACAACCCCTCACAGCACTGCAGCAGGCTGATCTCCTCCTGACTGGAAAGGGCTGAAAGGGCAGGAAAAGAAAACTCCGTTGACCCAGGTACTGGAGGCTTGCGACAAAACATCTGGAAAAGGTCAGCAAGCATGCTGGCTCACATTACTGCTAAAGGACATGCAGAGAGAGCTAACTGTGCCTGTGTCCTGACAGCTGGCAGGCACCCCCTCAAACCACCACAGGAAAACCAACCAGAGGCAGCTGACAGAACTTGCAGGTACAGAGCAGCTTTTGTAGCTAAACTCACAACAGGAGGGCTTGCAGGGGAGAAATCCCACAGAAAGCAGGCCCTGTCAAACATGAGCGACGGCTGATGCTTTAGAGGATCACACAGGAATTGCTAACAGATGAATAATGACTGACAAAACGAGCCTCTGAGCAATCTAAATTATGCCACCTGCCTCAAGCCCTCAGCCACAGCTTTTTCACTGGTGTGTTTTATTCATTGGTCTTTACAGGGTTGGGTTTAAATGCTTTTACTCTTACAATGAAAATAAAAACAATTAGGTCATGGCAGTAACAGCAGAAGCCAATTGTGATGTGAAATGAGCTGTTACCTTCCTGAGACTCATCTGGAGTTATAAAATCAGAATTCAAAAAAAATACAAATCACCACTTGCCAACCACCAGCGTCTTCCTTTCAGCCACAGGAGTGAAAGCCCTTCCGCACTAGTCAGGAAACAGCAGCTGTGACCAAACAATGGGGAGTGCCAAGATCAGCCATTCCCTGTCAGCCCGAGGGGTGTGCCATTCTGGTGCCAGAACACCGGATTCACAGCTCATTAACAGCTCCGCAGAGAATGGGAGCATCATGGAGTGTAGCCCTGTAAACCAGCAACAAGGACACCTCCAGCTGGGGGTGATGCAATCCCTGCTCTGAAGGATTACTAATGCATTTGGTCTCAGGCTCATGAGATAAATTTCACATGTGAAATGAAAAGATACTGAGCAGAAATCACCACGTGGCAGCCCACCACCTTCTGGGCCAGTACTGTGACTAATGGGTGTTTCAAAAACCAAGAGAGAAGCATGTTGGCCATGGGGTGACAGACTGATGAACAACTGAGATCTATGCGCTGACTCAAGTCTTGAAGTCAAGCACTGTGTGCAATCAAATTATCAATAGGTTCAACCCTGCTACCAGGATACAGGGACTGGCCCAGGAAAAGAACAGGATGAAAAGATGGGAAATGAAATAAAAGAGAAGGAAAACCAACATGAAGCAATAGATCAGGAGATGGATGACACGCTCTCCCATGCATCTATGTAAGACATACCTTTGCGTGCTACTTACCTTATGTCCACTTTGAACACGGCTGGGCTCCTTAAGTCGGAATTCAGGTTTCCAAGCATGGCATCACATGGCACAGCTATGCCTGACAGTTGTGTTGGGTGCAAATAGTAAATCCTGTCAACAGTAAAGTATCTCTCTCCATCACTCAACCCTACTGTTTTTTCAGGAAGCACTGAGAACTGGGACACATCACAGTTGCCTTGAAAAACGGCAAAGCCTTTTTCTTCAGTGCAAATGCCACATTTGCAGTGTGGAGCTTGGCGGCCATGGCTGTGGGGCTGCCAGAAAAGCACTCCCTGGTGAGATCCATCAGGGGAGCTGTAGGGTCCATTAACAAAATGAAATTCAGCCCCTGGCCATGCTAGCTGGCTGTTCTGTTTCATTTAGTCCAGAGCCCCAGGGCCAGAAGTGAAGCTCATGGGGGCAGAACAGTGGCCAGGCAGGACAGCACTTGGTTTTATTATAAACAAAATTTCCCAATCAAAAGTAATAAAGAAATGACATTTATTATGCGACCGAAATATCGGTTTCAAACGCCACGATTGAGAAAAGCAGCACCGAGCCCGGGGTCGGAGCTGGGTGAACACGCATAGATCTGATCGCTATCGCAAGAGACCTCCCAAGTTCATGACTGCTGCTTTGGCTGATCCCTTCTTATACAGTTTTTGGGTAGAGTCCAGATTAATTCTATTCTTCTCATATTCATGAAGCTTTCTTGTCCTGGAGTTGGGCCGCACAAAGCCTTTCCTGGGTCTGATGAATTGTCCATCCTGGGTGATGAGTGGGCCATTTCTGCTGATGGATGGGCCATCTCTGGTTCCTGGAACAGTTATTTTTAGTTCCTGGAATGTCCGATTCCTTATCAGATGCGATGTAGATATCAGAGTGTGGTGATCAAGTCGTCATGGTGCAAATATCCCGGTGATAAGATCCAACCCCACCTAGGTGGAATCCTCACTTATTGTGAACGAAATACTTTTAGTGTTGTGAAATTTTTCTCTCAGCCAGGCTGGTGCAGGGATTTAGAAACTCGGTCTCTGTAGGGTCTAATTACATTTCAGTTTTATATATAATAGCACGAATTACATATTTTATTTATAACAGTTTCCTTAGGGCTTCAAAAAGTCTAAGCCATTTAATTTAAAAGTATCGTGCTCGGCAGAAAAAATCCCCACATTACTAACCATTATTAAAGAGAAAGGCTTTTGTCATGTTCTTCAGCTCAAAAAACACCATCAAGACACTTACTTTCTCATGTACAGGGCAGCTGTGCCAAGGATTATGAAGTTTCCAAAGCCAAGCATCACACTGCCTTTCCCCTCCCTGCCTCAAGCCCAGCAGCAGCTTAGCTGCAGTGACACAGTAAGATTTTCTGCTGAACAACCCCACCTCTTCAAAACCTTAACATTCAGGAACATGCATAGTAGACATGAAAAGATGTATGCACCTCCAAATACTTTCTCAGTTGCAGGGGAATTGCACAAGAAACACAGCAAGAGGCCAGACTGCTGCTGTGGATCAGATAGACAAGGACCTGCACAACTTTCTCCAAGCCACCAAACAAATCTGTGACGGGGCATCAAACCACAAGCCATCAAATTTCAAGCTGGGTGTCTGATGACAGCATCCAACATCCTCTCTATGACCCCAAACTATAGACATTGGCGACCAAAAAGTGATTCTTGCTAGCAGAAAATATGCCTCATGACAAGCTTTTCATAATTGTATCAGGTATCTGACAGAAGACAGTATATTCTTTCCTCAGGTTATATTTAAATTCTATTTCTGTCCCCAAAACACAGAGGGAAGAAAAAGGCTCATGAAAAAAACCAAAAAATACATCCCAATTTTAATCCAAATTTTCACTGTAGCAAGATAGTTGCAACAAAACACAGGAAACTTGGCCTGAGTGGTTGTTCAAGTCTCTAATTAGAGATGGAGAAAAGAAAAACTGGAAAAGACAGAGGAAGAGATGAAGGCACAGGGAAGAGCAAAATCCTGGGGTCGCATTCTGCACACTGCCATGGCACAAGAACAGAGCATCTTTTAGAAACTGAGCCAGTGACACAGAAATATTGCTGAGATGGACAAACCAAGGGCCAGGCTGGATGGGGCTTTGAGCATCCTGGTCTAGTGGAAGTTGTCCCCACCCATGGCAGGGGGGCTGGAATTAGATGACCTTTAAGGTCCCTTCCAACCCAAACCATTCAGTGATTCTCCAATGCCTTTGGGCAAATGCCTTTTAAGGCAGTAAGTGGTATTTCACACTTTTTCACTACTGTCCACAGGCACCAGTCCCAGAGTAGTGGGATGGGGCACAATGCACCCAAACACGTCCTCCTTCCAAACAGCAGCACCCCAGACAGATTGACAGTAGCTCTCCATGACAATATAGTAAGACACAAAGCAAGTACAAACAAGAGCAAAGCTGCCAAAAGACTCTGTAAAAACATTAAATCCATCCATCCAATTTTGTTCTATACAGCATACAACCCGTGAAATACCAAATATTAAAAGAAAATTAAACCACCAAAATAACAATCAAAAAAGGGCTCCCAACTTACCATTTACAGCTAACTATGAAGTACAGAGCTGCTACCATGAATAAGGAGATTGTAAGTTAAATATTTTTTATATCAGCTGGTAAGAGACATTATGTACATGCAAACACTGCTTTGCTTATAACCTTAGATCAACATAAAACCGCTATAAAACAAATTCTTTATTTAAAGTTTTTGGGACAATAACTTTTGCAATCAAGTTTTTATTACAAACATGCATTCATTCTCTCATCTGAAACATGTTTCCTGCCACCTGAGAAAAGCTAACAATATTCCTTAACCTGTTCTGAGCTCACTTCTAGATTTACCACCTGAATTAGGAATCACCACTTTTATGGATTTATTGTTGCAGTACGATGGTACAAAGCTAATTCAGAATTAGTCATGCACGGGCTACTCTTCTGAGAGTACCAAGCATCTCTTTTAAGGAATCAGTGTCCAACCTCCAAAACCATGGAGGCTGAATAACCTCTTTCACATGCAGGCACCTCCTCTCTGTTGTGGGTAAGCAGCTGTGTACCAGCCAGATGAGGAACTCCAGGGACTTGCTTCCCACTGTCCTTTCCTCAGGAAAACCTTGTGAACTTTTCCTTGGCACACAATGAAATGTGGCAAGCGCAAGACCGCAGCACACAATGGAGACGTGGCTGTCACGTCAGCAGATGCACAGCGGTTACACCTGCATTTCTCTCTTGTAATTTCCCAAGTTCCTGACTCCAACACCCTGTGCAGCTCTGAGGCCTTCTGTTCGCTACATTTTAGTTGCATGTTACATCAGGGTGCAAGGAAAGCAACACCACCTGCATCTGTATATGGAGAACAAAGGGCAGAGCATTCGTTAGTCCATTTCCTTGATGTCTCCAACACCGCATTCCTCAGCCTTGGATCTTCAATCACTTGCAACAGGAACCTGAACTTAGGCAAAGTTTATCAGTCACAGGCCGATAAGGTCTGTTGATATCTACTAAGACAAAAGCACATTAAAATGCTTAATATGCAGCATCTCCATTTGTTACCACATCAGCTACACCAAAATTGTTTAGGCACCGCACTCTTGTAAAGGGTGTGGAAAAAAGCAGTCACAGAATTCAAAGCTGTAACACAATGCACCCCTTAAAAAGCAGAACTGGTTTATACAGCGATTTCAAATTGCTTGAGTAGTACCCGAATTGAGATGCTTACTTTTTGCCTTTGCAAGCTGCACTCACTCGCAATACAATGAGTTTTATTATTTTAAATGAACTTGCAAATAATAGGCACTTTGAACCCATGTACATAATCAATCATTTTGGCTCAAAGTCCTCTCTAAGTACACATGGGTATCTGCAAATGAAATGAATGAAGAGAATGGGACACTGGGAAAAATAATCAGCTAATCTCATGCCTGCAGCAGCACTGCACTGACTGAAGATCATTATATTTTGGTTAAATATTAAAAATATTTGCATTTATGATGAAAGCATAATTATATGCACTGCTGGGAAATGACATGTCTGAAGTCTTGACTGAAGCAAGAATTTCTGAGAGTTCTGCCCAGTGCTGCCTCTGAAGGTGGGTATTTGAGAAGTTCTACTGTAGATGCCATCCATACAGAACTGCTCATAGAAAAAAAAACAAATTAAAACCAAAGAAATGTATCAAAAAATCAAAATTGAGTCTGATCACATAATTTTCAATGTTCATCATCACTCCCAATTGTTCATATAGGATTTAAGCTTGTGAGCCTGAAGCCCTCAAACATTTCATACTAAGTCTTCCTGTTCTCTCTCAGTAATTTTTAGTTTACACAAAATATAAACCTCACAAGGCATTTTGGACTACATAAAATCAAAGATTGTTCCTCAAAATTAGCAATAAAAGAGCTATTCAAGCAGTCATGCTTGGAAAAGGAATGTACTGTAAATACTCCACTCTGTGCCGATGAAAGTAATCAGAAGTATAAAGTTAATTTGTATTCTGTTCAACTTATCAGGGCATTTTTAACAAATATGAGATAAATAAAATATCAGAGCATTTTCTTGCTAAAGTTAGAATTAAACATTAGTAACAGTTGCTGTGCATTCACAAGCTGCACTGCATATTCTGTTAACTGTACTGAAAAGTTTCTGCCACTGCTTTGTAGCAATACTCCCATTTCAGAATACCAACGTAGTATTGAAAACAGTGAATACTCAGTAGATTTCAATAGATGGCTTTTTAATTTGTTTTAAAATATTTCTTCTACATCTTTAATCAAGTCCTCCTTTAATTTGTGTCCAGGCTGCAATGTATAGTCAAGTTAGAGGAATTTGACCGAAGAAATACAGTACTGATAAGGATAATTTTCCTCCTACTCAACTATAAAATACACTGAAGGTAGACATTTCAAGATCACAAAAACTGATGAAATCCACATAAATAAAAGCAAATACACAGGCACAAATACCAACCCCGCAGTTTTAAAGCCAGTCTATCATTAGCTTGAGACTGAAGATACTGAATCTCACAATTAATCTGAATTTTACGGGTGCCACACCTGACCACACTCCTGGACAGCAAAATAACTATTGATTGGAGACTGCACAAGACAAATGTTTTTCTAATGTATCCATAAAGCAGCAAGGTGAACTGAAGTCAGTTCCACAAAGCTGATGTCACACATCAGCCCAGTACCAGCTTTGTCTCAGTTTCCTTGCTACATTTCTAAAGTTATCCCAATTCTGAAACTGGACCAAGTGATAATCTTAAGCATTCACAAAAAATAAACAGGAGTGCCTCTGAAAGCCAAGGAGGGTACTCCCTTCCTGCCCGTAAGTACTTTTTTTTCCTGTTACAGAGACCCCTGACAAAGACAGTAGAAAAGTAAAATAAATCAGCATCCAAGATAAACTACTGATGTTCCCAGTACAAAGTTTAACCTTGCTTCAAACGTTTCTTTTTTTATGTTCTACGAGGAAAAAAAATCCAGCAGTGAAATCTAGTTCTAGTTTATCCTTCAAACTTAAATCCTTAAAAACATACTACATTGATATTGCACTATATTGGCATCACCTTGAAGGAGGGGCTGATGACATATGTGACCTGAGGTACATAAAGAACATAAAACTCTTGAAAGGGAAGGTAAAAGTCTGTGGAAGACACTGGAGACATAATTTCTCTTACCCCACTATTCCAGCATCAGCTACTGAACAGGCTGTCCAATATATGCTCATGTTGTGCACAGCTAGCTGGAGCAAGGATGTAAGTATTTTTTTCTCTTCATAAAGTAAACACTCAAATGCAGGGAGAAGATCAATTACGCATTTCATGGAATGAGTAGGATTCCATCTCACCTATTTCTCCAAATACGGTCTTTCCACCCCTCAGCTGACTGGAGTTTATTGTTTGCTTTATAAATACAGCAGCCCTCACTCCAATCACTATTTCTCATATTGCAGATTAAGGCACTCTAGTTGAATAATATGCGTTCCTTTTCCTGGATCTGTAGGGGTTTTTTTATGCTAAATCTGTTTACAGATGTCTCCTGAAGGCTTTTTACACAGCATCAGCATGTCTCAGGAAAGCCCAACTCCACATAACAAATATCTGCTTAGACAGGGTCCATGTGGGAAACACGTCTAGGAACACTCCACATCTCACAGCACTTATATCCATAGCACCAGGATACAGTTTAACCATGCTCATCCTTAAACTGTGTTTATATCAACGTAAGTTTGGCATCTGTTACCACAGAATGGTTGCCCATTTTGATTTAGAAAAATGTTTTTAAAATCATAAACCCCAGAAGCATGAAGTAAAAAGGGCCTGTGTCTAGCTTACTGCTTTAAGAGCGAGTGGGTTTTTGGTCAGAAAACAATCTTGTCAGTGCAACTTTATGAAATACATTCCTTATGCTCACTGAATTGGAATTAAACAGAGTAACGCATGGGAGGAGAGACAAGGTTCAACAAAACAAAGGCTTAAATAAAAACTCTGGTCATTAGAAATCAGCCTACTTTTAATACTGTTAATGCTTACTGTTCTGTTGAGTATTCTGTTGCTCCACAGCATGGAAAAAGCAAACAAATAACGAAAGAAAACATTAGAATATAATTTTTTTTTAATTTTTATAAATAACTTATCTGTTACAAAGGCAGTTTACCCAGCTAAATCACAAAACCATCAACTCAAGATATCCAAATTAGGTTTTATTAATAAACAGGTAAAAACTGATTTGTCAATCTTCACATAGAACTGCAGATGAAGCTGAAAAACAAGGCCTCATTTTATAAACAAAATGCATTGAATGCAAGTGCTTTGGGTCTACTGCCTAATTACCTGGGATTGACATTTTCTTCCCACATAAAAAAAATGCAAAGCCTTCAAAACAAAGGCCTCTGTGCATTCACATAGATCACTTGTAAAACTCCTAATAAAAGTGTCCACTGGCGGATGTTTACAGTGGGTGACAGTCTACTTTGTCTCTTGCTACATTGTTAGCACTCCCTCCAGCCTCACGCTAAGTGCTGCTGCTACATAATTCTTTGTGTGCCGTCTTTCATGCATATTGTACTGGAATTCCATTTTCTTGATCTCGGTTACATACATCCCCGATAATGTGAGTATTTTCCTTAAAAAAATAGATCATCAAAATAAAAGAGATGCTTGAGGTTGCTTCAGTGTTCAAGTCTGTTTGATTTCTCTTTTCCAGCCTTTATTTCAGTTGTCCTAAATATTGCTATCCTTGTTTTCTATAAATATGAGACTTCACCACAAAGTCAGGTTTAGAAACTGGCTGCCAAAACAGGAAAGCATTTAAAGTCCTTGAACAAAGCTGTACGATGCTGCTGCTGTTGATTTTGGCACTGTATGTACTTCCCCAATGAATCTCTCTTCAGGAATCTGCAAGATACCCAGCAGATGAAGCAAGCTTAACTCGGATGCTGATCTGTTGGTGGGTTGAAAGTTTCCTAGTATAAAGTTTCCTCACACTAGACAAAATGCTCCCTTTGTGTCACCCACCGTAAAACTCAGTGTACAGAGTGAACTATATGCATAACTCTTGCAACTTTTCCTGCACTTTTACCACGCTGCATCTGCAGGTCTTCACAGATCATCAGCATTTACAAGAGCAATGTACAGAACGAGCAGAGGAAAGCTATTTTGTGCATAGTTTCTTATTAATGCTCTTATTTTAAGGCATTGCTTCTCTCAGATAAAAGCTTAAAAAAAGGGACATGATCGTGCTTAATCACCTAAAGGGAAAAAAGAAAATTAACAAAAAGACTATTACACTATACATACAGAAGTACAAGAAAATAATAAAGGTGAAGAAAAGAAATCACTTAAAGCAGGCTCTAGAGCTATGTACAGTAGGAAAAGCTTTGGGGTATTTCACTGTGTGTATTGTACAGACAACGCATGCAGTTTTTCCTTTTCATCTTTAGATGTGATTGTACTGATTTCTGGCTTCACAGAGATGTTTTCAGGGAAGACAAGGCAAAGAGTACCACTGATTTGTGAAGTTCTTCCCTTTATCAAAGGCACTATGTGGCAGCAAACAGTTTAAATATTTAAACCTTGATCCTTTTAAGATCTCCTCTGTGCATGTAGTGTTTCACTGAAAGCTCTGAAAACAAAAACACTAGCACTCTATTCCTTTCCCCTGTCAAAATTCAGTAGTGACATCGGGGCAGAGAAGAGGATGGGCAACACCCAGGCACTGAACACGGTGTGTGTTACTGGTAATACTGTACATGGTTTAGGCAGCTGGCGAGTCTCTCAGCAGATTGCCCTTCAGCTGATCAGTGTCAACTGCCTGCGACACAACTCTGAGGTATTGCTTGCTCTGTGGGCTGACATTTAACATTAGCAAAATACCATCTCATCACACCTTCCATTTTACAAAATCCTATGCATAAATGCTTTTTTTGCCCCCCAATGACTGGACAATTCCTTGTACGTTTGCTATTGTTTTACGGAAGGTAATGGGCCTGTTGGCTCAGAAATGCCTGGGCATTTCACACTGTTCACAGCGATTTAAGGCCGGATGATTTAAAAAAGTACAGGCGGTACAACTCCACTGAGCTCCCTCATCTTCATCTGTGTCTGGAACAGTCTTTGGTGTTTTCACAATGGACCTCTGATCTGTGACATGGAAGAGATAAGATAAGCAGTTACTAACTGAAAACAGCATGGAAAGAATTTTGAGATTTTTTTTTTTTTTTGAAACTGAGAACTGTATTGTTCTTCTGAGAACAGCATAGTTATTACAAGTGACAGAAGCAGCTTTTTACCACCCCCTTGACTACAGCTTGATTGTAAGTCAGCCAAAAGGCTCAAGGTAAAACTATGAAAAGCAAGTTTCCCATCCCTTAACTCTGCTTTCTTCTCTCAGTTCAAAGCTATTGTATAAAAAGGAGGTAAAATTTGCAAATTAATCAGCACAGGAAACACAGACGAGATTTAGAAGTTTGAGGTCTACGGAGTGGTCTAAAATTCATTCTGACAAGAACTAAGTGCTCTGTAACCCTTTGACATGTTTAACTTTTTGATCCTAGAACAAAGGTAGCAGTTCTTCCTCAAGCCAGCTCAGCAGGAGATGTACTGAAGAAAAACCAATGCCTGGCTCTGTAACATTAGAGTAATCCTCCCTACCACACGAACACATCTTTTTGCATGTGCTAGACAACAACCTTCAACTATTTTAAAAGAGAAAAGAAGGAGAGAAAAAGGATGAAAAGGATGAAAAGAGACATGAGCGACTTCTCAAGTTAAGGATTCCCAGTTTAAGCAACTGCAAAATCCTTTAGCCCATTATTTCATCTGGAGAACATCTCATCAGCAACTAATCAATGGCAATTACTGCAAAATGACAGCAAGAGCTTCAGGAAGTACAGTGGTACTGATCACAGTTGCAAGAATTATTTTTATTCTTTTGTGAACAGCGGTAATCGTGGTTTAAGTCAAAGCCTACATGATAGCTAAATTGAAGCTTAAAATGAAATGAAAATTCAAGTTAACGAAGAACTAAGATACAGCAGTGATACTTTTTTTAGAAGAAAGAAGAAAAAAAAGATAATTGATAGAGGGACTTTAGAGCTTTATAAACCAGTCAGTGTTAATTTTGCATTTTCAAGACAGATTGAATGAAACACTTAAATTTGTGAGTTCCTAAAAGATAAGCCAATAGAAATGTTTTGTAACAATTAGTCACAAAAAATTAACTTTTCTTCTTTGATGGATTAGTTTTTATTTACTGTAAAAGGAACTACATAATTGACAGAACTTGTAAGTTCTTCATGCTTTAGTAGTAAAATGTGTCTAATAGGAATGTGTATGGATTTAAGTTTACTTGGTATTTTCACTACCAGGTGAGGTAATGAAGGATAAAAAAATGCTTTATAAAGCATGAAGAACAGTATCGGTTTGGAAGTGTTGCAAACAGTCTGCAGGACAAGAAGTCCAATTTATCTAGACCATTTTACAATGCAGAAATGTCAGAAATCTGTAAGATGAGATTCTGTAACAACAGTTACTGCACACTACAAGGACCAATCACATGCACATATGTATTATGTGGAGAACTTTCCCGACAGAAAGACTGCACAGAAACATCAGTGGATTCTGTTTCATGTGGTGGTCTGCCTAAGGTCATAGTATGATGCTGCTCCAAACAAGTTAATTTCATTCTCTGCTTTACGTAAAACACAAGAGGTAATTGTTCTGCTTTGTTTGGCATCCTGAGAGGGATAAAAAGAAGTAACGTGCAAACTAATGACAAGTAGAATGTTTAAGAGTGGCTGATATTCAGCAATACTGACTGCCATACTGGACTGCATCACCTTCCTCTTCAACTATCTAGAACTATATTTACCAATAGTCAGAAGAGGCTTTCATGTAACTTTTTATTACATATTCTACAGTAGCCATGAATTCCAGTCAGGGTAACCAACCTGAGTTGTTACTACATCTAAGTAAATCTACTCTTTTCACTATGGATAATGGTGAAGTCATTTAAGTGAGTTTCACTGATCCCTAAACAACGTACCTCATGCACATTTTTAAAGAAAAGACAGATGCTTCCATTACATAAACTACCTTCCAATGTATTATCCATCTTTAACATAACTCATTTAATATACTTCTCTTTCCTTAATGTATGAATAGAGAGGAAACAAGAGCAAACAGAAGCACACTTACTGCCAATACAAATAAAATGCAAGGTTTGTATGCTTCTGAAGTAATCCATTTCATACTCAACACTTGAGCAAGATTCATAAATTAGAACTTGGCATTAGATACAGAACAGGTATTTGTATCAAATCCAAATTTTATCAATACAATACCTTTGGGTTTTGGTGGCACGGGACCAAGAAATCCAATATTATCGTAAAAATTATGAATAGCGCTGGGATTAAAATGTGGTCCTAAAAATAAAAAAAAAAAAGGTGCAGCAGTTTAAAAAAACAAACTTGAGTAGTGAGGCATATCAGTTTTTTCTGGCAGTAACTCTGTAACAATACTATTATTCACTTATCACTTTTTATATCAAGGTGTCAATACAGACCCCAGTGAGGTATTAGTGATGCCAGCAATACACTTTAAGAAACTTATTGCCCAAAATATGCAATATAAAATAAATCAGAGACAAAATCTAGCAAACCAAACTCCTTAGAGGTATCCTTCTGCCACTCTTTAAGATAATTTTGTAAGTAAATCTTAGTTGACTTTTTTCACATTGCAACTTTACTCAGAGATATCTTACCTACTATGCAGTGTATTATACATGCTTAGAATTAAAACTCAGATGAAGTTCTAAATGCAATTTACTGTAACAAGCAAAAAAACATCACCCACCATTCACTCTTAAGGTCAGGTTTTTAGTGCAGCATTACATTCAGCACACCTGTCTACCTTCTCCTGAACTGCAAGTACATTGTCTGAAGGAGAACTTTTGTGGCTCATGTCCCAACTGATCTAACAGCTCACTGCTGCTGAAATTGGGAAGTATTAGTTCCTTCCCTCTCAGTATCTCAGTTCTCCCTTCCCGTGCCTCTCCCTCACATCAGCTGTAGCAAGCTTTTCCAGCAATGCAAGAGTTGTAGCTTGGCTGGTGAACAGAACCAGCTCTGCAAAGGGTCTAAAAAACTACTACAGAGACAGAGTTCAGTAAGTGGCAAGAGAGAAGCAGGAAGAGAGGCGGCTTTCTTGCTGGCAGCTCTTGAACTAGCTCAGCTGTCTCATAATTTCACCCCCAGGAGCAAAGGCTGAGTCCCTGCAGACAAGTAAAGCAGAGAGCATACTGGAAGTTACAACTGCACTTTATATTTGCTAACTTGAGAGGCTAAATACAGACAGAAGTGGAAGACAAAAGAGAGAGATGGACACATATATATAGTTGTATCATTCAAAAAACTTGTTCTCTCTCTTTGATACTCAGATAACGAGATCTCCCCCCCTCCCCCCAGCACTTAATAAATAAATGGCATCACAAACTTCTCTCTTCTGAGCCAAGTATGAAATAGGAACGACTGTGGGATTAGGAAAATCATATGGCCAACAAAAACAACAGGCTTTAAAGACAGTTACTTCCTTGGTTTCATTCAAACTAATGTGAAGATTTTGCAAATAGTGTGGTATATCATTTATGTCATCATTTATGACACAGACCTTTTTGAAACATGTGGACAGTGAAAAAAAATCAACATTTACAGTTACTGATGGACTAAGACATACTGTACCTCTTGCTTGAAAAAGATCAATCTCTTTGGTTAGGCAATCTATGTCTATCTGCAGCTGTCTGTTACAACTTCTTAACTGTTGCATTTCTTCCAGCTGAAAAAATAAATCTGCCTGTTAGTCTAATTTTCCCAGTTTAATAACAGTTATCATTCACACACAGGTAGACAGCATTTAGTTATTTCAGAAATGATGATAAAAGAATCTTCCCTAATGACCACCTTTCTTTTAATCCAAGCATAATCTTAGAAAAAGCTTCCAGACCCACTGAATAGTTCTCTCTCACCAGAGTTCAGAGCTGACTGAACAACTCCAAACAGCAGACAGGGCACAGCCAGTGGTCTGGTCCAGCAGATCAATGGATGATCAGAGAGCACTGAAAACTGGTGCATTAATCAGTTTATTTGAGCTCAGTATATGCACAAAGACCAAAAAGTACTTAGTGTGATAGCAGTATGAGTATTAAGTCGTAGTCTGAAATGCTAGAAAGGATTACCAGGTCAAACCTTTTGTGACTGTCTTTAAAAGCAATACTTCGTAAAGTGATCAGCAACCTGCAAGGTTGTGGTTAAACAACACATTTTTAGTCCCTACTCTAAACTATACTGTTTACCAGCTTAAATCTAAGTATACTGCCCATCCCTAGTCTATTGTCAATATATGAATAACCCCTCTTTCAATTTATTGTGACAGACCACACTTGTGGTTTAGGTTTATACCCTACAGACATTTCAACTTACTGATGGAATTTGGGAAACAGAATTCGATCTTTTCAGGCGCCTTCGTGTTAGATTATTCTCCATTTCATTGACCTCTGATTTTAGTTTATCCAACTTTTTCTTTTGAACCTCAAGTTCTCGTTGAAGTCGCTCCATCCTGGCCTTCTGGTGTACCAGTAAAGCTGCAATACATAAAGTCCCATTTTATCTACTTTATTATCCTCCACATGGCAACACCAGATAAAGATGCAAGTTAGGATTCTTTTGGGAAAAAACAGACAAAAACACTATTACAGACTGCTTTTCCATTCTCCTCACAAGAAAATCTCTGCCATAAGACAGAAAGTGCTGTTTTTGAAATCAGCACAAACTAACTGCAGACAAGCAAATATGAGAAAGACATACAACATAATAAATGGCCATGCAATATTTAACTGTAATCTGTAAAAACCTACAAGACTGACTACCCAAAGCCAGCAACTAATATTTCTTTGTGTATTCAGCCTAACCACTGTTAAACAGGTAGCATGAAGAGGATTTCAGACAGACAACTGCAATATGGAGCACTACATATGCTTATTGCAATTAGGATTGGACCCAGTGTTCATCATAGTAGGACCCATCAAATGAAACCAAACCAGAAGTAAGCACACCACTAGCAAACTGTGATATTTATCAGAAGCTGGATGGTGCAGAACCATTAGTTCAGCTTCTAATTTCTAACACTGCTTACTATTTCTAAAGCAAAAGGCACAAGGAGACCTCATTTAGAAACAATGAAGTTAGCATTTAAACCAGTTTTTTAAAGGTATGAAGAACCTAAGTAGCAGATGACACAAATTCATGCAATCTAATGAGTTTATTTCATTGAAGGCACATTTACTATCACATATCATCACAAAAGCAGATTTCACTGCTCAAAGTAATAATCACCTTCTATAAAAGTGTATTTCATTAAAGAAACGAAAGAATCATTTTAACTTCTGCGCAGCCATTCATTCATCCATTTAACTAGTAATTCATATAAACTGTGATCAGTTTCACAGACTATGAATACTTTTATATCACCCTGGAAATCAAAAAAAAGTAGCAATAACAAGGTATTTTAAAAAGATTGAATTTGCCTCACAAAGTCTTTAAGCCAAACTCTAGCTGGAACATGATGCTTAGATCCTCACGATTTCTTCAGGTACCAAAAAACTAGAAGCACTCAAATCTGGTTGCCTAGGTTTCCAAACTAGTAGCAGGAGAAAAAAATAGCACATTATAAAGATGCAACTTTCCACATCTTTGGCAAGAACTGTCTTCTGCTCCAGCTCCTGCCTGTTCATTCATTCATTCACACATCACATTTTGTCTTCCGGAGG
Source organism: Corvus hawaiiensis (assembly GCF_020740725.1). Taxonomy (NCBI): domain Eukaryota; kingdom Metazoa; phylum Chordata; class Aves; order Passeriformes; family Corvidae; genus Corvus; species Corvus hawaiiensis. The sequence continues at coordinate 69,507,628 of NC_063215.1, read as the reverse complement.
GTCTTCCAAAGGAGGAACCATGTCAAACTATTTTGGAACAGTGTAACAGACTGTAAGGCCTTACTGAGATCGAGCCTAGGCTTTTGAGTCACATGTGTTCACAAGATACTGAAATGACACCTGCCTTTTGCTAGGTTTTGTACAAATCAGAGAAGTTTTCATAAACAGACACCTTTATTTTGGGTCACAGTAATTGCACTACAGTAAAAATTGCAGCTGTGCTCATATGTAATATAAAACCATAATAACTGAAATCTCAAGATGGATTTTTGTTGAAGACTTGGAATTTTCAGGTAAGTAATCTCAATAGACAGTCTCTCCTCTCAAAAAGCCTTTTACAAACAAATGTAGCTGCAACTCTAAAGAAAGGAAATCAAAGACTACCTTGCCTCTACTCCTGCAGGGAGCATACAAGCCCTTTCTCCTGCTACATTTTATTTCCACTTTTAGACATTTCTGTTTTCATTACCTTGGTAAGACTGCTGAGGCACCACAGCTATGCTCCACTGACCAGACTCAGAACTCTTCAGACCTGTTAAACTGTGGATGCAGGCTGCTGGTGAGTAGCCAGTGCTGCTGGATGTGGTAGGTGAAGAGCACAGTTACCAGAATATCAGGTTGCACGGCATGGCATGGCCTCAAGAGTACAACTATGACTAAGTCTTTGCCTGTACATCTCCCACCTCCTTTTTTGTTTAAGCTACTCTTGTAAAGGAAAAAACCCACCATTTCTCATTTCGATGTTCTCCCACTTGTGAGGCTTGGAAATTTAGCGGTCATTACAGAACTGCACAAGGAGGAGAAGGCACTGATGGATGCCCACAGCACTACTACATGCTTTTCATTTTCATGCCATGTCTGAAAAGCTATGTAAATTATTCTCATATGAGCTTTGTGACTACCATCTGACAATTTCAAATCCCAACAGGTTTTAAAAACACACATTAAAAATTACCACTATGATTAAAGAAGAATCACTTGATATCATATACTATTCTTCTATTATTAAAAGTAACTTTGATAAGGAACTTGAAAGAGATTGGTTTAAGTAGAGACTTCCACATATAATTTGGTAATTTTGCTTAAATACCAATTTGGCAGCTGCAGGAAAACAGTGGTGGGGGAAAGACAAAACCCCCCCTGCCTTTCAGTGCGGTATTTATGAATGGAAACTGGCAATTTAAGTATTCAGCTCCCTCTAGTGTTGCTCAGAGCAACTGAAAACGTTCAGAAAAACTGCAGTTCAATTTCTTAATTAAGTGCAAACAGGATACTTGGCATATTAAGTTTTTTGCACTTCTGCACGTTTGCATTCAGCAGAGTGCAGTACACTTCAATGCTCTGGCAGATGCCACTGTTTCCTCTGACATTCAAAGTGCACATTTTTCACAAAAATGATATATATCATCATATTACAGGGAGCATGAAAGTCTGGAGGACAAAAGTTCACTCTTCCTCTCCCAGAGACCTTCTCAGTCAGGCACTAAATATACCTTTAAGTTTGTAAATGTATGCATAACTGTTTTCTCAAAGACTCTGTGCATGTGAATTTTAGAGTGTCTTTTGTTATTTTAAGTGTTTCTAAGATAAATTCTAATCTAGGAATACAAAGATTTCACTCTATTCTATAGACCTACCATTTCTTAAATTTCTTAGTTTGCCAGATATGGAGGGGATTTCTGGCAATGCAATTACTCTGTGGCAGGAGGTTAATGAAGTCTCAAAACACACTTATGCATGCTTTCAAAACCTGTATTTGAAGCTGCACAAAATTCAGTCATTTGATATGCAAATTCAGTAGTTCAAACTGATTTTTTTGTTCTCTCTTTTCAATACTCCCTTCACTTAATTTTTAAAAGGAGCTTCACTGAAGAGTGGGGCCTGATATACAGAGCCAAATACAAGGTGGTATTTTTTTCTTAAACCACATGATTCAATGGGCTCAGAGCCCCTTGGAGTATGGGCCATAGCTTTATCTCATTCAAGTCCTTTTTCTTAAACATCTACAAGGACTGGCTAAGAATTAAGGAAATTTGTTTCCTGCAGCTTTATTTGTTTCTTGAAGTTTTAAAAAGCTCCAAGAAACCAAATCAAGAGCTGTGCAAAATGTTAATTTACTAATCTAGTTTATCAATTAATTACATTAAAAACACAGTGGCAAGAATTGCTAAGGAAACATGCATCCACATATATAACTATAGTTGGTACCAATGATTCACTCAACTTTGCACACCATCCTCTTTCAAGTTAAAGAAAATACTATGAAGAAGTCAGACAAAGACATGTAATACTTAACCAAAGGACTTAAGCTCCCTAGTAAGAAAACATCAACCTAATGACTTTATTACACAATTATGTATTTTCTTGATTGAATGCCTTCCCATTATACAGATGGAAAGCTATATGCAGCATGAGCAACTATTAAATAACTGTTCAGCCTCATTACTCATCACATGACTTGCATGCTTACAGCGTCCATCACAAAAATGTATGAGTACAGAATTTTCAGTTTCTAACAGGATTTCACTTTTTTATCCATAAGACACTTTATACTAAACTAAATTACATATATATTATATATTGAAATCTCACTTAACTACTTCATATTAATAAAACTAATTATGAATTGTAATCTCTGCTAAATAATGGGAATACTCCTGTGCACAGACAGAACTGATACTGAAGAGAGGAGCATAAAAATGCATCCCCTTTTGGCTGTCCTTCTGGGCATGCACCTAGCATTACTCTTCTCACAGCATTATGAATTCTTACTGACTTCAATAGGGGACACATGCACCCAACATTTCCACAAGCAAGTCCTCAGTATCTCAAACTAGAGTCCTAGAAAACAAGAAACACCCCTCAGCAACCAGTTTTGAAAAGTCTGGTGACAGCAAGTTTCTTAGGATCACAGAGTCAGTGCCAGAGATACAACCAAGCCTTCCAGGGAAATGACACTGATTTTATCTGAGCAGTACGCACTCTTTTACACATTATATAACCCCCAGGTTTGGCAGAAAAAAAGACAGATCTGGGGCAGCCTTATATTACCCCCTGTGACTTTCTTGGGAGGCAAACCAGAAACATAATCATGGAAGGAGACGGGAGTGCCTACACACACCATAATCAAGTAAAACTTCTTAGATGGCAAGCACCGGCACCTAGAGAGAGGTCCAACACATCTTCTGTTCTCCTGGGTTGGACCATGCATATATAAATGTAAAGTAAATAAAAAGAGCAAAGGAAATTTCCTTTGACATCAAAGCAACTCTACCTTCCACCTCAAGGTTTCTTTTTCCCCAAACCAGTTCTCCCTGCCAAGATAAGGAGCATTCTGGCAGAAATGGAAAAGCTGATGAAAATGCATTTTTCTCCAATCGTGGCCAGAGAAACTACTCATCTTCTCTGGCTAAAATTAAACTGAAACAAGCACCTAGCATGGAAGGCTTCTGGCAATTTGGCTAAATTATAAGCAGTTTAGAACACAGAAGACATCAAGTAACTCAAATCCCTTTTTGTATGTAAGAGGGAAAAACCCCACTGCTAAGTGTAAGAAACATGTTTAAAAGCAACAATTAGGATTTCCAGACATCAATACCATACAAGTAAATCTATCACAGACTTCTCAACTTTCCAAATATTAATGATAACAAAAATGTTAGAAATACTGCACTTATTGCAGAAATGGAGCACATATGACAGAAATCCAAAACACCTCTAGATGTAAAGAACTTCAGCAGCACAAGTGAACTTTGTAGTGAAGGACACAGAAGGATGGTGTCTTCCTAAGGTCCCTTGTACCAGCCCACGTCATACATCTACACATCATCTAAAAGCTGCATCTTGGCGTCTGGAAGAGCTGGGCTCCACAGCAGGTAGGAGGTCAATGCTTCTGGAATTCTAGGTTGTGTATCAAGCTTGCCTCATCTTGATAAGCAGAATGCTGATACCTGCAGCTTTTAGAGATTGTGCGGGACGTTACAGTGGCCATCACTACCAAGGGTACAAGAGATAAAGAGGCAGACCTGGCAGAAGTCGGTGCCCTCAGAAAGGAAAAACAGAAGAAAGGGACAACTCCCCAAAAAGTACCAAAAATGAAGTTTTGCAAACCCCTAAAAAGTACCCAGCTTGCTTGGGAAGCAAGTTCGTGATCTAGAAGAGTGTTTTAGAGCCTAAGTACAAGATTGCAATTGCTTAATTTCTGGGTATATGAAGTTTTCCAGGACTAAGACTAAAACAGACAGCTAAGTCTTCCTCCAAAGTAAGAAAAGGAAATACGATCTGGGGGGGGCAATTTGTTTTGCTTACCTACAGATGAATTTTCTGAAGTTCTTTATGCACTGAACATAAGAGAATGTAAGGATGATTAGCTTTTTGGTTTTGACACATAATCTTTAGAAACTTTTGAGTTAGGATTGACTATTCCTCACCAAAGATGATTATATCCAGAAGTAGTGAAAAAGCTAGAATCGCTTTTTGATTTACTTCATTACTATAGTACTCCAGATGCAGACCTGGCTTTCTGTGTCTTGATCACTGTACTTACTTACACAAAATAAAATGGCAAAATTCATCTGAAAAATGTTTACAGTGGTCATGGAACAAGCCAGTTTTTTTAGTTCTGAACTGTTTACTAAGTCCAGAGAGGACCAGCGAGGTCAAAGACAAATTATTTTGACAACCTATCATGAATACTGCTTAAATATCCTAAGACTCATCCCACATCTTTATATAAAAAGCTTACAGCAGAGTTAATAAACCATCAAGCTGGTCATAAAAGCATGCACACCCATGGAAACAGAAGGAAAAATATTAACAGGTTATCTTGCTGTACCACATATTCTAAATTTTACTCTTCCATTACCACTGAACCGTTAAAACAGATTCCTTTGGCTTGGTGCTCCTTCTCACATTTTAAAATGTAACAGAAGTATCAAGACTTTAAGCATTTTATTGTCAGGCACAGAGTAGGGAACATGGAGGCCAACAGTTTATCCCACTAATTGCTTTTGAAGTCTGCTTTTCCTTCTTCTTAAATAACTCTTGCAAAAAAATAAAAGGGGAACATTATCCAATGCAAACAGTATCTCAACTGATTCAAAAATCTGACAGTGGAATTGTAGCTTTAAATCACTCGGACAAGTCGAACAAACGTACACGTTTCTTTCAGAACAACATAAAAATGAAGATGGTATGACTCCATTAAACAGATAACGTACCTACTTAAGACAAACACAAGAATATCTCCAAATATTCAGTTTCATATCTTTACCATAAAAAGAAATCTATGATTTGCTTATAAACCACTTTTATTTATTTAGGAAACACTCACAAATGCTAAAATTAAAGATATTATATTAACATCACAAAGGTTCCTGTTCTGCAATCTACATACTGAATTGACAACCTGGTCAAAATCTCTACAATTTATATTAAGAATATTACCTTGCGTGTAGGCAGCATCATCAGATCCCATACTCAATTTCCGTGCATCACTGATCCTATCCACATGTGCTAAAACAGGGTCAGTAAGATGCTGGATACCCTCTGGTTCAACATAGTGATCAGGAAGGTTTAGAAGGTTTGTAGGTTCAAAAGTTGGGGACACTACCCCTGGGGAAACTGCAGGGGGCTTATTTGGAGAAACTGTAATTTTAAAAGTATATTTTGTGTTAGGCTGCGTAACAACCACTCGAGGAGAGGTTGCAGTGGTGCTGTTGCCCACTGCTCGACTCTTGGGTGGATGGTGATGAATAAATGCAGGACCCATGCTTACTTGACCAGACATATTCCTAGCAGTAGTAGATACTCCAGGATTTGTCGATATGAAAAGTGTGGGCTGGTTCCGCACAAGCTGATCATCTCCTGTTGTGGCATTTGCTGAAATGTAGACCTTGGGCTGACCACGTGTGATCACTTCATCAGTATTTGGAGGACTGGCCGATATGTAAACAGTGGGCTGACTTCTACTTAATGTCTGGCTGTTGAGGGAAGAGGGAACAGTGGAGGTGCGAGGGCCAGTTGAACGCAACTTAGAAGAACTGTTTCTTTGTGGCGGTTCAAGTTTGATTTCAATTTGATTTTTGCGAGGTCCTGTGGATATATTCTGAATGTTGTATTGGCTATGAGCAGAAGATTGTGAGCTACCAGATGAATGAATCATAGGTGCTTGTGGAGTAGTAGGAGAACTGATAGGCATGTACACATGAGAAGTCTGGTGGCCTTGCTGGTTTGGCTGTGTTGAGTGTTGCGATGAGGTATGTGGCGTAGTACTGGATGTAGGAATAGTAGTCCAGGGACTTGGCTGAGAAGGCTGGTACACTTGCTGAGGGTGCATGGGATTAAACTGAGATGCCCAGCCTGGCTGCTGCTGTGTCTGTCGAGTACCACTAGGAGCTGTGATGTAAGGCCTAATATAGATAGAATTTCCCTGGGGACTGTTAAGTACAGGAGGAGGTACACCATGTATGTGCAAAGACGTTGGGGTATTGCGACCAGGCTGAATGTTTGGGGCTAAAGTTACCATAATAGGGTTGAATCTGGGTGTTTGTTGAGACAAGTTAGATACTCCTTTGCTGCCTAGGTGAAATCCAAGATGCTGCCCTGGATTAGAAGCACTAACTGTATTAGCCATCCCAAAGACATTAAATCCTTGTGGAACCTGCGCAGGTGCTGTCTGTGGTTCCTGCTGGAACAGTTCATTGTTGGACTGACTGGTTTGAAGGTGTCCATCACTAACACTGTGAGCTAGAGTCCTACTTCCATTCATTCTACTTCCTTCTCTTCCATGGTGATAGATGTTCTGTGACTGCAAATCCAAATTAAGAGATGTCATGTGATTTCGTAGTCCAGGAATCCCAGAATCATCCGAAAAACTTAGGTCTCCTTCACCGTAGAGATACTTTGTGCTCTCCTGAGAGAGAACTGCACAGCAGGCATCCAAATTATTGTTATTCTAAAAAAGACAGATGAAAGTTTGACATTACTGATAAAATACTCTCATAGTTACGTATGCATCCATCCAATCATAACTGAAAAATTAACAACGTAACATCAGACAGAAAGCTTTAGGTGGCTGGCTAGCATAGCTGCTCTACACACACAAGGGGCTTGCATGTGAAGCTCACTGTTCTGGGAACAGTGACTCAGCCAGTGGCACCAAGAGTGGAGGTCTGCAATGTCTCTGAAGCAGTGACAGGGAGATCCCGGACTTTGACAAGCTAGCTTTATACAGTATGATACACCTTGGATGAATACTCTCCCTATTCCTTCTCAGTTTCAGAACCATCTTCAGCAGAGACCAAATCTCTGGCCTTAGGGAGGAAAATGACAGCAGGAATAGATTCACAGCATCTGCACAGTATTGGTTAATAACTTAAAAAGAGAAATAAAAACATTTTATTTTAAATGTTTTCCCAAAAACTTCAATACCAGTTATGCATTACCTCCTGCTGAAAATGGAAAGTGAATCTTACGAAGACAAGAAACATGCTGACCCAAGGAACTGTACATGACTTCAGAAGAAATGTAAAAATTCAGTTTATACAAATACAGCAGGACTACTCTTTTGTAAGATGATCTAAAACCCAGAGGACATTTGTACTTTCATTTTAAACCACTGCTTGCAAAGCTTTTAAATACTTATATTTGTACCTTTTAAAACCTGTAGTAGGATGACTTAGAATAGAAACCACAACCTAGCTAATTCTTTAAGAACATTTCAGAAGCAAACAGCTAATCTCTCTTCTCTTTTTCCACGTTTACTAATGTTGTACTCAGATCTTCCCAATTTAGTTTCCTACAGAAGGATTTTTAGAAAGAGTGGACATACATCAGTGACATAATTTCTTCATACTGTGCTCTGTCTGTATCACTTTTCCCACAGAACCTCCCACCCCCCAAGAAATAAAGGTTAATACTTTCAGCCAGAAGAGCCCCTGTTCAGGCCCATGTTATTAACACTAAATAGGTGGCAAATCCATCCAGCACATAGAAACAGTTACTCGAAAAAAATGCAAGTGATCAAGGAAAAAAATTGCATATGCCAAGTAGCAACACTACCAGTTAGTTAAAGAGTAACACAACCAGATAAATTGATCCATGCTACATGCTTTCTATTATGTCATTTTTGTTAAACCAGCAGACATTATTTCTCATTCTTCAACCATGACGGAGGTGACAGCGTTGTGCAGATATAGCAAGATTGTCTCTACCTTACAGATTTACAAAAACAAAAAAGAGAAAAGAAAACAGAAGTGGGAGAGCAATGACAAGGCTAAACTTCACCCACAAAACTGTAACTATCTGTTCATACAGACCAGATGCAGTTCTGAATTCCTCCAATCTAAAGCAAAAAAAAAAAATCCCCAAAAAACCCCAGCCACAAAACCTTTTAAAATAATAGGATTCCCTAAAGGCTATCTAACAAGCCAGCTCGATATAAGGATTGCTGCAAAAAAGTATTCAGATATATGAAATTGGATCAAATGATGATATGCATATTGGCTCTAGTTTGGAATAAGCACCAGAGGACAAAGTAATCAAAGGAAGTTAGTAGTGAAGAAAGGAAACACGCGGACAGAACAGTGGGTAAGAGGAGATAAGAACAATAGCCTGGTATTTGTTGCAAAGGAGAAAAGGGAGCCAGAAAAGGGAAAAAGATAGGATGCCACAGAAAAACAAGCTAGAAAGATCTCAAAGGCAGATTCTGCATGAACTTAAGTGAATTAAAATTATTAACAGAAAGGCCAAAAATACCAAACCAAAAAGGAACAGGCCAAGCTTGCCAGGCCCTTACATTCAGGTTGAATGCATTTCTTTGGACAATTTTTTTTTTCTTTTTTAAGGCTGCATCCAATCAATTCCAAAATTTCAGTGACGTCAATGAGAAAATTGGAGAACTCAAAGGGGAAACGGGGGCACATGGAACCCCTGGCATCTTCTGGCTGGCAGAGGCAGAGTTTCAACCGCTTCTAGCTCTTTACAGATCAGAGAACCGGTTGATGGCAGAATTGAGCATATTCCAGCAAAACAATACCCCTCATCTTATCTCTGCCCATGTCCCAATTGAGTTTAAAATGTTGGCACCCTGAAAGAGAAAGAAAAAAAAAGAAAGAATAAGAATGTTGGAGGGAAACGAGGAAGCAAGGAGAGGACGTAGACTTGAGGAGCAGGTATAGAATGCTCTGGACACAAAAAATAGAACAACAGGGAATAATGTCCACAGACTGTGGGCACTGCAGTGACTCCTTTAAATGAGGAGAATGGGAGAGCTGAATGCAGGAGGCATGTTGGGAAGAACAGGATGCAAAACTTTGTAGGAATATTCAGTGCTGTCAGCCCAAAACGTTTCACTCCCTAGATTAAGCAGGTTTAAGTTTCCTCCTATTAGCTCTTTGGTGGTCCTCTGTTTTTAGCATGCAATTTATTGTTTAGGTATTTCAACAGTGGGCTATTTACCCCAAGGTATTTTCATAATCTCGTTAGCCTTAATTTTTTCATTATAAGCATATAATGCTATAAAACCTTCCTTTAAAAACAACTGTGTTTGGCTACAAAGAATTCATGGAGGACTATACATTCTTTCTGCACAATTCACAGTGATCCAAAGAAACTTGCCTTGTTATAAAAGCCTCATCAATACTACCATAAACTGCAAAACTGCTTATATTCTTTCGGATTCTCACCTGGAGTTTAATTCCTAGTTTAAAAATAACTTCACCCTGATATATGATGCCTGCATGTAAGGTATTGTGGGGGTAAGGCATTTCTTATACCAAATGTCCTCGAGTACTTGTCTTTGACCTAAACTACGCTTACTGCCTCTATTGGAAATTCCTTCCACTATGCTGAACTACAAGGTGGCAGAACTCAGGATTCAGACACTGTTCCAGCAGTATTGCAAACATGTGCACAAGTACTCCCAAATTCTTCATTTCAATCTTTCCCATCAGTCCAAGTACAAAATTTGTTGGTTTAAAGAAGTCATGTTAGGCGGCTTTTATAATAACAAAACCCCCAAACAAACCAAAACACAAACGAACAAAACCCCATGCCAAAGAGAGTAGCAAAGCTAGAAGTTGAGTCAGGGAAACCAGAGCTCATGAAATTTCAAAGAACCACCACAACATGACAGGATTTTCTCGGTGAGTCTTAGCTCTCAGTTAAGAAAAAACTTTCTAGCGTGACAAATTAGTTTAACAGTACTGCACACATGGAACATTAATTACCCTAGACTGTTTTTGAAAGATTTGCTTATGAAAGCTGACTTAAAACACTTACTCAAAATCTAAATCCTTCCCCATAATCTGTCATAATATGGGATGCACAGTATCTTTTCTTCACAGTTATATGGTTCTTTTTATTAAAAAAAAAAATCCACTGTATTCAATGTTATGAAGACTGCTGAGTCTCTTAAAGACAAGCTTTTAAATTTATCAAGAACGACATTCAAAAGATGATTACTGATGCGTTCACTCCATCAAGTCCACACACATCGCTCAACAAGCAGTTCTCATGTTTGAAGAACAAAACTGTACTTGTAGCATCAAGTCCTACAGAGCACTGAAATAAAAATAGCAGTGTACAATCCTGAGAACAAATACAGGCAATTTATACTCTGGTTCAGTTTCCTTTTCAGCTAAATAGTGAGAAAGAAGGGATTGGGGAAAGCTTGAAACCTCATGAGCCGCAAGCAAAATTTTGCCTTCTTGCAAATCAAAACCAATTCTGTCGATGAAATGCACTTCTCACAACTTCTTACTCTAGAAAGTCTGGAAAGTCATGATACAGTCTTGACAATGCGAATGTTAAATTGTCACAGACACTCTTCCCAACAGTATAAACACTTTATTTGGATGTATGTGCGTGTGAGTACATATGCATATGTAAGTATACATAAATACGTATTTCATAAATAAAAATACATATAAATAGCAAGACAAACAATTAGGATATAAAGAATGTTGACTCATAACCACCGAGGTCCTAGCCACAGTCCAGAGACAGTTAGCTTCTGGGAAGCTGTGACCCATCATTTTTCCCATCAGTGTATACTGATGGATCAGTATGAATATTTGGATAATTCTCTTATTAACCAGAGTAATCAAAGGTTGAGTATCTTAGAATGAAAAAGAAAATCAATCAGTATGGATGCTTTGAATTGATGGAAAATGCAAAGCAAACATGTTTAAGCTACATAGTTAAATAAGTCTACCATCATTTGATAACTCTAGGCATAGTCCCTATGGGGCTTTGAAGGGACATTAATTTATCTGCTGAAGTAGCTAACGTGAAGTTATAGAAGAAGAAGTTGATACAAAATATGGTATGTGTTCTGATAGCGGCAGCATTAAAAACAGCTGCATGTAGAAGTTGAGAATATGCAGTCCATAGCTTTAGCACTAACTGCAGCACTACTCAAAAATGCTTTGTTACTTTCAAGCCCAACAGAAATCCATTAATTAACTAACTACATAGACTCGAAAGCTACAGCAAAAAAATGATGCCCATCTGGCAGCAAAGCCCTGGGCAGATGCACCCCAGTGCCTCACACCCACTCAGGTCTAACACGGTGGAGGCGAGGCTACAACCACCTTGTGCTGCCTGAGTGAGCCTGACTCTGAGCACCCAGCTGTGCCCACGTCACACTCCCGGGCTCCTGGCTGTGGAGGGTACTTAAGGCCACCAGTGCTGGCTCTGCAGGCCAAGGGAGCTGGGAATGGAAAGCATTGGGGCCAACCTGCACGCAGGCAAGGGCCCACCTTTAAGCCTGATGGAGACCAGGCAGCAAAGTAGCTTCTGGACATGCCCCAACACTCAAATAAGAATTAAAAGAAAATTTTAAAATGCTGCATTTTGTAGCATTGCCTTAAATTGTCCCTGCTGGACTCAGGTTGGCTTTGCATCCCTCCTTTTGCCACAGTTAGTTTTGGCTCTTGAGATGGCCAAAAGGCATGAGCATACTGATTGGTGAGACAGTAGTCTCCATGCACACACTGATTATTGATTTACAGGCTGATTTACTTTGGACCACCCCTGATCAGGCATGGAAGAAGAGAGGCCAGTGTAACTCTTTGCTTGCTGTGCAATATAAAGGAATCGGCTGTGTATATTTGTCTCATTTATAGAGAAAAACAGAAAGAAAAACATCTGCTTTCAAAGGAGATGACCATAGAGAAAGCTTAAAATAAGCAATGCTGCCTACTTGTGCAGCTATGAACGGAGCACTGACCTGTAACATGCATCTGGACACAACACCTTCAGGTACCTCAGGAAACTTCTGTCGCAGGTCATGTAAAACCTGAATATCAATTTGCTGGCTTCCTTGGGCCATTCGTATATTGCCTGGTCAGGATTGTTTTTCAACAGGCAGTTTTAGGCCTTAGTAAAGGGAGTACTCATCTCTTCTGTCCCAGCATTTTCTGGAAGAAAAAGGAGACCCTTGAGACACCAAAAGCAGGCACTTCTGATGTAACAAAAGAACACCCCACAAAAAACTGAAACACACACACAAAATCCCTTCTCAATTATGCAATATAAGTTTGTATTTTACGTTGATGTATTCCCATGTGACATCTCTGGCTAAGTAATTGTCCTTCGCACACCCATAACCTTGAAAATTGCCCATTTATAGACACATCTCAGGATCAGTTTCCTTCTTTGTTTTTTATACTGATATTATAAAATATACTATGAATAAAAAAAGACTTGATAAATCAAGTATTAAAGTTAATGGGTTTAAGAACAGCATTTTTACTTATTTTAAGCACAACTGAACACAAAGTAGTCCACATCAAATACTGGAAAATTGTGTTCACTCCACTTTTGAATGTACCTGCATTTTTACCTTTACAAATCTTATTCAAGCATCTCCAAGAATTTTATTCACTTTCTCCATGGCAGCAGCAGAGCAATTTAAAAAGTTCCTCGGTCCATGCCCCACTAAAAGTACACCCATGTTATTTCTTCAATGGTTTACAGTGCTAGACTAATCTAAGCAGTGACAAGACACTACTGATCTTGCACCTTCTTTAAAGCAATTATAAGAAAAAACACTCTTCAAACTAAACAACGGAACAATTACACTGTTTATCAAAAGCTGTACTGCAGTACTTTCCTTAACTAAACTTCAACTCTGACAAGAGCACAGCAAGCACACAAAACCAGAGGATTCTATTAACAAGAAGGAAACTGGTTTACCCTAGTTCAGTATCAAATGCCATTTTTCCACCCCTCTTCCACTGAGTAGTCCGTAAAACTTCCTGCTAAGTAGTTAACCCCCTCTCAATCCTCCTAAGACCACTTAATTTTTTTTCCAATTTCTCTAGCCTACATTAAAGAAAACCTTTTGCAATATGCTCTATTATATTCAGAAGAGTAAATTCTACAATCTCCATCTCAAGTTCCCTATACAGTATTAAAATTTTGTATTTACTCTTTATTTCAATTATATCAGCAAAAAATCACCTTCACAGCTGCTACAGCAAAAACCCCATGGAAAGAGATTAATGCATGCAGTCTTTTAAAAAAAACCACAGATAATAAATTGAAAAAACAGTATTTAAAACCAATGTTCCACACTGTCACCCCAGTGCTTCATTTCAATAAAGTATTTTGTATTCTAACTCATTTTTCAGTGTCTGAAGTCTTGATAAAATATACAATGACCACAATTTCCATTTATTATTCCAAACCAGTAAAGTATTGTAACAATTATCTTAAAATTCAAAGAAATGCTACAGAAAAACTTGTCTGCATCTTCATGAGGCATAAAATGACTTATCGGTCATCATTCAACGCTTGCAGAGTTCAATTATTTGGTAGCATGCAAAACTTGGGAGATTGCTTATTTTCATTTTTTCTACTGTACTTTTAAGTTTTGGTGGCTTAGCACCAAGCAGATGCATGCAGGCAGTATCACTTCACTAAATCTGCTAATAAATTTTTGCACATGTGCATCAAATGTGTCAACATGGAAAAATATGATATTTACTGTAGTATGGGAGGAAGTAAACCAAAGAAACTCTGATCCCCACTATCTTAATTCAGAAGAATACACTCCAACAGAAAAAGAAAAAAGGGTTTTTTTCCCTCAGTTTCAATTACAATACACAACCAATATGGCTTCACTGACAGTGTAACATATGAAAAATATATCATATGAATATGAAGATCTCATTCTAATCATCACTTCAAGAAGAAAAACCCACTAAAGAGCTCAAAGATATCAAAAGATTATTAACAATCTCAAATTAACCTTAAGGAAGACTGAAGTGACAAGGTCATGAGGCTTTTTGAGGCCTCTCTAGTAAAGACAGATGAAAAGGTTTTTTTCCCAATTCTTGATGTTGCAAGAAACTACAAAAAGGACTCAGTATCCATCTCCAGAGGCAAACTTAAAGGAACTGAAAGTTACTTTGACAGACACGAGCCTAAGGAACAGACACACAACACTGTTGTCCGCCATGGAACTCAGGATCATCCAGAATATTGTTCGAAATATTGTTAGAATATTGTTAGAAAGTTACATATACAAGTCAGTGGAAAATAACAGGCATGAATGCAAGACTGAATAGCTAAGACTGCCAGTAAATAGACTGTAGAAGAAAAGGGTACCAACAGGAGGCAAAGGAAACTGCTGGCAGCAACATTTTGGCTTCATTCAGAGATTCTGGCATAAAAATAAAGGCAACACAGCATTACAGAAGTAATCAGAAAAATCTATTCAAGAAATTAATTACTGGAAGAAGGAAAATTCAGTACTGGTGACTCGGAAAAATAACTGTTCCTAAAATCATTAATATCAGAGTTTAATTACAAAGGAAAACATCTAAATACTGGAGTGCAGTACAATATAAAGCTATTCTTGTAATGTCCATTTACTAATCGTTTTACATACTGCTTCTATGTATTCCAAACAAAAACACCTTCAATGTGACTTTATAATGTTAAAGAGAGACAGAGATCCCAGTGCTCATTTATGCCAGAAATACTAAGTAACCGGAAGAATTAATTAGCTGTGGTCTTTTTCAAAGAGTATTGGCATGATCCTCAGACAACTTAAAAGGCCTGGAAATTGTATCATGATGGAGCTCCGGTTGAAGCTTTATTCTGTGAAAACTACTGAAACCAAAGTAAACAATGTGTCATCTCCCAAAGTACTTAGAACCATGAGTATGAGACACAAAATAAACTGCCTCTCTTGTTTATGAAAATCAAAGACAACTTAATGTGAAATATGATTCAGACGCCAAACACTAGGCTGTTATAGTGCTGGACCAGTGCTAGCTAAATACATGATTTTTCAAGCCTCCTTTCTTCTGACAGAACACATGTTTAACATATCAGAGACAATTCTTCAATACAAACCGTAACATATTATCACACTGACCTTCCACAAAACACTTATAAAGCAAGTGTTCTCAGAATAAATTCTGTCAAAATGGATTTAATGAAATAATTACACCTGACAAAATCTAAACAAAGAAGCTGATAAACTAGAATGTTATCTGCACTTCTTGTTCTTTACTAATTTTTTCCTACTGCAACTTCACATACAGTCCATGCCACAAGAAATATCAAAGGTAATTGTGCAGATTTTACAAAACTGCTGTACTTAATAATTCCAGTTCAAGTTATGATGCACTCATAATGACTGAAGTTCCATTAATGGTCAGTTAACATTCTGGGAACGGCCTTTGTGAGTTCAAGAGAACAGCTCTTGGAAATATGCAGAACACTGCCACAGTAACCAGCACGCCCTTCACCTTCTCCAAATTCAAATCAATGCAGCTTTTGTATCTCCCTTGTTACTTCAGCTACATCTAGTAAGTAAATTGCTCACAGTTTTCCGTGGTTTTAATCTGATCACATCTGATCTGTGTTTTACTCACCTGGCTAAAATGCTGTAAAAGTAATCTATCTAAAAGCTTATTTTAAAAATTTGGCTGTAAATATTTTTAAGAAAGTGAATGCAGAAACAAGAGAACACTTTCTTGTAGCATTAATGGCGCAGGTTACAGACACTGCTTATAAAAAGACTGCTGTAATGACAGGAAATCAGACGCAGCAAGTTGCAACAAAAACCTGGTAGAGGCTGCTAAACAGAGAACAGAAACAGACAAGCAACTAGAAAGATGACTAAAAAACACCAAAACCCAACAAAAAACAAAAAAAGAGACTACCTAACCCCCTCTATACTTATCTCAGGCTCCTTCATCAGGACTAAGTAGCTCCCCAACACTCACATGTATCTGTGCATTGGTAACTCCAAAAAGTAAAATTATCTTCTCCCCTCCTCACTCCATGCTTTCATGAGCAATACCTTCTACCTTCCCCCATATATTTAGCTACGTTTTTTCCTGTTATCTTATCCAAACACCTATCCAGGCATCAAGCCAACAAATATTAAGAAACTTCTATGGGCCCTTCTCTCAGCCAGACCTCAATTCTGATGTTTCACTCCAATAATTCAACCTAAGACTAACCTTAGGTCACTTTCCATCGAGGGTTTCTTTACACTGAATTGCTTGAATGACGAAGTATAGCTGATATTAATATTTCCAGCACTTCTTTCAGCTTTCTTTACAAAATATAATTTCCTCTCCAGTCTACAAGACTGGCAATCACATTATAAATATATGAATCTCTATCCACAGAAGACCACTTCTAAGCAGGATCTCCACTCCTCTGACAGTAACAAGCATTGCAAGCTTATTGCCAGTTTATACTTACTTATGTGTTATCAGTCTCCTTACAATCAGAAGTATATTTTTGTATCCCTATTGTTTGAGGAAAAAAGGAACATCAGACAAAAAAAGCCATCTTGTTCTCTTGCAACCTACCCCTCCAACCTCTTATATGCCAATTTCCACACCTATTCTTCCTTTTCTGCCTCACTTATAACTGCACACTCTTGTTAAACATGAGACTAGAAACTTTCACTGTATGTGTGTTTAGCATATGGAGGGGGGAAAAAAAAATAAAAGAGATCCCACCGCATGTAAGGCCAACTTTCCTTAAAGAGATTGGTTTCCAGCTACATGCAGGACTGCACACTTAACTATGTCACTGACAACTCGCAGGCAAAAAGAAAAACCCAAGAATAACAAAACCAAAATTGTATGGTTCTCTGAGAAACTACAATACCAAGACCATTTAGAAATTAAACAGCAAAAAACAATGAAATTCTCTTCTCCCCCATCTAGCCCTAACAGACTTTTTCTGAAAGCCTACATGGAGTCAAATGTCGGGGAGCCTGAACATGCACTTGTTTTCTTAAAATTAAAATTTAGTGTAATTTTGTAAGGGAAAAAATGTAGAAACAAGAACATTCTACCCCAGAGTGCCATATTCTTTCTGCAAAAGAGATTAAGAAGCAACAGTACAGAATCTAAAAGCTTACACTAACATCACTAATGCTTTAAATGCATATTAAAAAAAAAAGTGTGAGAACTGGATGATGGAAACAGGTTTATTAAATATTCCTAATAGAATTTAATTGTTCTAATACATTACTCAGTTTTTCCCGGGCTAATTTGAACCATTTCAACAGTTCTTCACCAATATCTCTACTATCTCTGCTTAAAGAATATTATCAACACCAGATGTTATACTTCACTCATTACCATCCATCTCTTAAATAAGTAAAAAATGAATACTTTTAGCCCATCAGTTTGTTTCCCATCTCATCCTCAACCTACTACACAGTGATACTTCCAAGAATCTGTTTGCCAGATTTCTACTCTGCACTATTCTGAATCCAAACAAGAACATGAAGGATACAAACCTGATTTCATTGCATGACCTTAAAACTTTAAAAAATCAGAATTGCAAATAAGCATCAGTAAGAGTTTTCCCCAAACACATTACTGAACTGGATCAAACCAAAAGAATTCTATCAAATAATTAATGATGAGCAAGGTCAGAGGAAAATGGCAACCTCTGGAACAGCTCAAAGAAAAAGTCTGTTCCTATGGCAAATTTATTTTAAGTGAACATACCTGGAAGCAATTCCTACCTTGAAGCACAACTTGGTATTTTTTCTTCCTCCAAATTCATTATGAAGAGAAATTTCCAGAAATAAATTTTTATTTAACACATTTCATAATGTCTTTTAAACTCCTGGCTGGAATAACAATGTACTATAATGGGTCCCACAGCAAAAGTGTGCACACATAAAACATTTAAAGAGGTTTAATCTGTCAGGTATTTCCTTGGAAACTATGAGCAGCTATACAATTTCTTTTTCAAGGGAAATTAGTTATTTACAGTTGTACTTTTTTTCATGTTGAGCAAATAAAAAAAGATTTTGTTTTGTTTGACTGTGAATTTCTGATTCTTGCTAGTTCAGTAATGGTAATGCATTAAGGGATTCTACTAATGGATTTTACCAAAGTTTCATTTGGATTTTTTTTTCCCCTTCCCTTAAAGAGAATTAATTAAAAACAAAGCCACCTTCCTTTACTGCAGGTCATTCTGCGAACTCTACCAAAGCATAGTTCACCTTTTCATAGCTCAGCAATATGTTGGCAAACCTCATGCATAAGCACATTAAAAATGAGGTTTCTCAGATCACTATAAAAATTTCCTCAGGAATATGGTTTCATTAGAGAAAAATCTATCGCTACAGTTACTGAGGTTGCCTCAAGCTACTGTTAAGAGCTGGCAGTTTGAGATTTGACCTGTATTCTTCGCAGAGTACGTTAACAACAGAAACCTGGATCTGAAAGCTTTGAAATTTGTAAAAAGGGTTTTAATTCGTTTTTACTGGAGATGAACTGAAGGTGAGGAAATCAAAACACCTCTAAGACACCTGAGAAGGCATTTTCAATTTTTCCTACACTTATACTCCAAGGCACACCCAACTGTTTAAGAGCAACACTTCTCATGTGCCCTGCTGTCCACACAGTTCTCACAAGACCCCTAGAAGCTCTACATCACAACTTAGCCTTTGAGTGAAGAAGAGACCATACCAGTCTCCCCTGAACAAGATTAATCTCATCAACTTGAAATGAAAATGTCAGAAGGAGGAAATCCTAAGTATGCTATTTTTCTTCATTTTTATTCCCTGATAAATACAGTGAAAGTGCAATTAATTGCTATCAAATAGCCAATGAATTATTAGGTATTCACATTAATCTGAAAGTAGGAGCTCTACCCGTTAAGTTACACTGGAAATACATGTGAAGATAAAAATCAAGATTTCTGAATGCCACGTGTGTCTTAAATACAGTACTTGATGAAACTCAGCATTTAAATCCCAAGAATGTTATCAATCTTATGAAGCATTTTCTTCCTTAGAAGCAACGATATGTTTTGTATGTGTCTTGCCCATTTCATGGCAATTGTAGGATGTCATATGGAAATGAAATACACAAAGCTAAAATTGCATTACATAATCCAGTCAGGGTATTTTTGTTAATTATATTAATGAACTCCACAGTAACTACATATTCTGCCTGCATTAAGATTCCAGTCTTAACATTCTTCATGTCAATCTTACCTATGTAATCAAAACTCTCTATCTTTAAGTAGATTCACTTTTTTTCTATGCATCTACACATTTGCTTCCATTTGTCAGCCTCCCAATGAATGAAAACTCCATTATTAATTCACAGGGAAGGTCAAGTAGCAAGTACTAATCTACACATCCCCAGCTATGATTGTATCAGGTTTCTTCCACAGACTAACAATATGAGAAAGCTGTCAAGTATTTTTTTTTCCTTCTGCATACTTAATTTCCCCTATGGCTGTATCATAAAGCTTTCATAAAGATAATCCTCTATGAACGTTCCTGAGTCAACAGCAGGTGTTGCTATTTTGAAGAATATGCACTATTTCCAGTGCAACTGTTCTAAGAGTTGAAGGAAGAGAAAAAAACTCAAGACAATAAAAATGCCAATCAGAGAAAGAGGCAGGAAAACCACACCTATATGACCAGACCTCATTAAAAAACCTTGAAAAAGTAACTAAAACCTATAACAATGACAGTCTACACAGAAACGTGATTAAACATTCTCTTTTCTTTAACTCACTTGACTGTATTTCCTTTAAAATCTGCTTCTGATTGATGACTGACAAAAAGATACAAAGGCTTCCTAAAATGAAGCAATGCTTTTAAACAACCAGTTTAATTCTAACTAGATGCTATAATCTCTCACAGATTCTCTGATCATAATGTGCACTAATGTAAGAACATAAATATCCTACTGAGTCAAAGAAAGGGTCATTTTAGCTCAGTGTTGTTTGCAGGAGTGGCAACAAAAAGCAATATTCAGGAAGAACATGCAAGCCTAAGCCTTTTTTGAGCACACTCCTCTCATTCCCTCTGTATGTACAACTGTGTGATTGAGGAAACTTGAGTGCAGTGCGCTACCTATTCTCTTTACAGACTCGATGATGATGTATTAATCAAATCCCTTTTCTTAACCTACTGAAATTATCTGCTCCTCCAATACACTGTGGCAAAGAATTCCAGAAGTTTACTACTCTGTGCATGTTGAAATAATAATTAAAAATCAACCAAAAAATCTTCCTTAGACTTTTTCAAACTTCTTGTCCTACGGGTGCTGAGTGCTACACAGTTCCAAGTTGCAGGATTTCATAACAGTTCTGCATTCACCACCTGCATGAATTTGCAAGCATCATTAATAAATCCTCGTACAATCTTCACCTCTCCAAACTGGTAAGTCTGTCACCTAAAGGCCTCCTTGAAAGGCAAGAGCTGTTGCCTTGATTAAAAATAAAATAAAATAAAATCTTCTCACTACCTTCTCTAACACCAACATTTGCTCCCTGAAATACAGGAACTGCAGCCCTCAGTGCTCAAGGGTAGGGCTTACCAGGGCTTTCCAGAGGAACGACACCATTTCTCATGTCCTCAGCATCTTTCTCATGATGCCCAGTACCTCTGGCTTTTCCACCTACTCCTGAACATTGCACCGAAAGTTTCACGTAACAAATCCAAGACTGCTCTTCTCAGTTGCAGTCAGTTATGAATGTAGTACCCGTAAGCATGACCAGGCTTATTACACACTACAAGACAACATACTAGAACTTTAATAACCTATTCCTCTCTCTCCCACCTATGCCTTTCCTTCTCCATATCTAAACATCATTAGCTGTGAAAGTTTTAAACATTTTCCAATATTTTACTACATCCTAGTTCATTGAGTGGAAGACGGCTTGGTAAAAGCTGCAACATAAAGAAGAATCAGAGCCACAGCTAACGAAGTCCAGTACACCTCAGAGTCAGAAAAGTGCAAAGTTTGTGATACAAAACTCGGTGTACCTGTTGGCTGTGACCACAGTAACAAGTAGGGTAACAAGCACCTGAAAGTGTTACTTTGTTTATTGCTATCCCCCTGCTTTCACGACTTTCAACCATTACTCTCACACACAGAACAATTCTAAAACCTGGCTCTGACCTGGCTCTGGCGTGGTTTGTAAAGTTTCAGGTTTTATATCTGACCAGTCCAAATCAGATCAAAGTCCTCTTTGAACAAGTTGTCCCCATAAAGCTGTAGATGTTCAGGGAACTCGCCAGTAACCTACTGCCAACAGCAGCAATAAAATGTATGTGAATGACAAGTTCTTTGAAGAGCTTCAGGAACCTCTACAATAGCTGACTCTGGGCCAAAGGGGACTACCCTGCAGCCTAAGTACACAGAAGCCCATCTCAAAACCGCTTGACTCCAAACACCCTTTTCAATAGTATGAAACCACATTCCAAATAGACCTGGATCTGCAGAGCTTGCAGACTTCTGGCTCCACCACTGAAAACCACAGTCCAGCATGACTGGCTGATTCAGAGCTGTCAGTCTGAACTCTAGAATCATTAGTCTCATGATAGTTTCACTGAACCCAGGGAAGATTCAGTTTACACTTGCTACGCTCATATTTCATTTTAAAATCTTCAGATAAATGAAACAGACATCTGATGAAATAAGAATCAAAACTTCCATCAAGCTAGATATTTAGCAGTAGTTTTTGACAGTGATTTCCCAATTTAAAACCAAAACAAGACAGCACATACACCAGATATTAAACCTTTCAGTAAGAGACTGATGCATGATTACTGCTCAAGAGCCATCATGGAACATCAACGTATAGGAGTGGGCACATAGGAAGGACATGATGCTTTTTGTTCTTAGAAGATCACATGACCAGGAATATCTCTGGATGCAATGTAAAGCCCTATTCAAAATTATACATTAATGATTTCTTTTTTGTAAACAGGAATATGACTTGGAGAAATAAATTTAGATGGAAACAAACTGAAATTGCATTTAACCAAGCACAAAGAGACTTAAATCCACATTGAAATACTGAAGTAAAAAACCATTGGTAGGTTTCATACTGAAACGATGATACTGAAACTTAGCTTTCATTCTAAAGAGAACAGCAAGAAGTGTCATTGCTTCAATTCAGAACTAAGTAAGAGTGCTGTTAACACTATATACTCTTCCCAGTGACTCAGAAGACTGCATCAGAGAAACACTTCAAACCCAACTGGTCTGAAACTGTAATAACTCAAAGATTTATGCATGAAAGAAAAAAACCCCTTCAATTTCATTATTATATTGCCAATTCAAAGATGAAAGAATCCAAAAGGCTAAAGAAATGCTAAGTTACATGAATGATATGTAATGATTTTGTTCTCATTTATAGTGACCTACAATTATTGAATGCAAAATTATCCTGTTGTCACATTTCCACAACAGTGGAAAGTCTGAGAGTGAACTTTGTGCCCTTTTAGTATATTCCCAATGACACTATTACTGTATTTCATTAAAGTTCGTATGAGAACATAAATAAGACAAGCCCTGTTGTGCCATGTTTTAGCAGCTTGCCTGGTAGCTCAATTTCTGATACGTATTTTGGGTTATTCAGTTCACAGCAGGAAGCTCTGGAAAGCCTCTGTATCCAGGCAAATAGCTGAACTTCAGCAGTTCAATACAGAAGCCAACAACAGCATTACAAATCTCAGAACTTGCATTATGTAACCCAATCTTCCAGTGGTTTTGCTCATGGCTAGATTGGTATTTGAAAGACTTATTTCTGTGTTTCATACTGATACTAAAGCAAGTACCCCTAAAAATGCTGAGAAGTCCCATTAGCCTACAGCTGTAAGCCAGAAACGAAGCTAATCAGAGATCACGGGACATGACAGCATTTTAGGGAGAACTTTCCAATCAAAAGTATCTTAATAATTGCCCATAGCCACAGACAAAAACTTCTGAAGATGAGGTAATAATTTTAAACTAGAAGAGCATATATTTAGATAGGATATAAGGAAGAAATTATTTGTGATGAGGATGGTGAGACACTGGAACAGGTTGCCCAGAGAAGTTGTGAGTGCCCCTCATTGGTGGTAAACAGGTTAGGTGGAGCTTTGAGCAACCTGAAACTCTGAAAGGTCTTCCTGATCCTTACAAGCCCCTTCAGACCTAATGCATTCTGTATCAGTGGTGTCCAAACCAAGGATAATTAACTGGATTTTGATGCAGTTAAGTAATGCCTTTAGAATTTTCTTTCCCCTGCAATTATGTGATGTTGCTGAAGTCAGGCTATATAGCAAGTTAAATGCATACAATTACATTAAGAAAACATATAGAAATCCCAGCAGTAACAAGGCATGCCAATTGTTGTCTTATTCACATTATATGGCGTGTCCTTTTTTCTAGTATTTGCATTACATCTTTCCCTAGAGAAAGAAATGGCTCACATATAATATTGGCCTAAAATATTGCGATAACACACCTAGTGTATTAAAAAAAGAGATTTTGTGAAACAAAAAAAGCTTGTCCCAAATAATTTCAAAATTACAATGAATTTTTCTTGTTTCTTTGACTGAAAACATTAATTTATGGGAAAAAATCCTAAGACATTTGCATCTCTCTTTCTTTCTTAGGCACACATAATGTACAGGCTATTTCCTGATTTTGGAAGGAAGTTTTTCTAAGTATTTCCCTGATTTCACGGAATCATTCTCCGTTCTTTACTTTTTAACTCAAATTTCTATATTCTTAGTTGTGCAAACCCAGTCTACAGTGACTCACTTTGGCACAACCTGGTCACTGCAGCACAGCACAGCCCAGCAAGAGCAGCATCCACTGTCAGAAAGCAAAGATACAGGAAGCAAAGATCTGCAAGTCCTACTCCAAGAAAACCTGATTCTCAAATATCAGTACGACTATAAAAAGAAACAAAGCACACATTTCAAGTTCAGGTCTAGCTGCTCTTTTGACACTCTCTCCAGTTCTTTGAAATTCAATCAAAACATACACAGTTCCTATTTGGAAGATATTTATATTTGGCAAGTATGGTCTTTTTTTTTTTCTCCCCTGTTCCCTTTATGTCTCTTGCATGTGATTAAACCAGGTAAGTAGGTAACTTAATTGTGGTTTAGCCAAGCAGATGGAACAAATTCAAAAGGTGTCAGTATAGCCCCACCCGACTTACCAATGTGAGTGGCCAGAACTCGTCTAAAGGTTGACAGTTCAGTCCATCCTCCTACTGAGGATGGAAGTGTAAGGTTAACTATAAGAATCTAAGGGAATATAAAGGATATAAGGCTAACTCTTGCCATAATAAGAAGCTGGAGAAAAAGAACCCAGGTCTGGAAAACTGATTTGGAGAAAACTACCATCTCTGCACTAAGACTTAAATTAATCTTGTTTTCTTTGTAATTCCCAAAACAGAGCCAACCAGCCAAGAGATTTCTCCATCCTTCATTTATTCTATTGCTCTAAAGGTTGTCACTACTGCAGCAAGGGCACCACTGCTGGTAGTGTTTTTGAATGCAGTTGTTGTGGCACACTGCCGAAATCTCCTCCGGCCGTGGAGGGAAACATATTTTACTAAGTTTCTAACTCAGCCAACGAGATACAATAACATTTCACACAGCAAGAGAGGCCTCCAGCTTGAGGAATTCTCATTACTGAATTTTAAAATGAAGCTTCTGACAGTAGGTATATTACAATAACAACAATAAAAAAGAAAAAAGTATTTTAAATTCCCATTTCCTGCTACAGTAAGGTTACTATGAACAATAACATTGTTATGAATATTGCTATTGGGTCTTTGCCCTTGTAGCCATGCTATGTACTGTTCACCATACTCCACAAATGAAAAGCCGGAGCAACGCAGTAACTGAATAAAAGGCCTCAAAAAAGCATGATTGTACCAAAGGCAAATTAATAGTTGCGATACTCTGAATTACATGTAACCGTAATGCCAGTTCAGTCACATAATGACAACCAAACTCTAGAAATAGTACTTTCTTTAAATATATCTTGTTTTCCATTACTTATTTTTCATTTGTATCTGTTCAACAGTTGATGTATCTACTACAGAGCAGCCTATATTAATGGTGACAACTCAGTAAAGGCTTTAAATATGCATAAAATAACATTACTTTTGCAGAAAAAAAAATCATAGAACACTGGGAAGTTAAGAGTAAAAATATTAGTAACATCACAGTTAAGGCACATGATGTGCTTTCGTGCACACATCACTCAAGTCCTGCCTACCATCATGCAGGAACTCCACCGTACTGCCAGGAAGAGAGCTGCACATTCTGAATTTAACACACTGGAACGCAACCAAAGAGACAATTCCTCTCTTCTTATCATACTCCAGCTCATTCATCATCTTTCTTTTTTATTGCAGTAGGCAAAACACTGCATTTCTGAACCATATCATCTTCCAAACATTCTTATCAGTGCAGTCTCTTTGCTGATCTCATTTTAAAACATAGCAGCAATTCTAACTTGTGAAACAAGAATTTTTCCAGGTCATAGGGTCAAAATCTCTGATTCCCCATATGCTAAGCAGGCACTTTAAGATGAATATTAACATTTTGCAAAAATTTATAGCAAGGGCACTGTCAGCACTTGTATACAATGTGCACAAAATAACTCCATTCAGCTTGCTGAAGCCACATTCATATAGCATTTCACTGTGATTCACTGACTACTTTGAGAATGCCTAGTTTATACAAAACATCACTCAAAAGAGAAGTGAAAAATTTCTGAGCAGTAAACTGGCTTTAGAGAGATTATCTACTTAGAGAAAAGCAAAGATACCAAGCATAGCTTGAGCAATAATATTTTGAGCTAGTCTGTAAGCTATTACAAGTTACAAACTGTATGATTTAAGAGCAAAACAACTTCATCACCTTCCGTCTTCACTGCTCTTTCCTGTAAAGTGCAGTTACCTGCACACCAAAATGTACCTTTGACACCACACACAAGTGTAGCTGGAAGCTCGGCGGTGGGATCTGTGATCCCATTTCCATGAAAGCCATAGCACAAAGCATTTGATGGATTATCAGTAACCCATAGCTGAGTACACTGCACTAGAAGTGGAAGAAACAGGTTGGTTTACTTCTTCCTAGCTGTCATGTATAGCCATGACACCACACAACTTCCTCCTAGGAGTCACGCGTTAAAATACACTATTTACAGAAAAACTGGAAGTAGCTTTGGACTGCTAAAGAACGCATCAAACAACAGAACAAAAATAGCTCTACTTCATGTATACCAGACTTAAGAAAGTATTCAAACAGTTGCTAACAGGAGCAGGCTATGGGCATCACATCAGATTTTAATGTTTCACTGAATATATGTTAGAAAAAGTTCTGCGAAATCATCTATCAGAAGTTTTCAACTACTTAGCCATATTTCATCAAGTGTAGTCTGAAACCTTATTAATCAAACACTACAGCAACTCACACAAATACAGATGTTGTTGTGTCACAAATAACACACATCTGTATTTCAGTCTTCTAGAGCAAAATAACAGACAACCAAATAACAGAGAAAGCTTTTAGATTTTGGCAGGGAGTTTTTCCCTCATGGACAGAACAGGCTGTCCCCACAGAACTGGTATTTACCAAACGTGGTTCAATGATCGAATTACACTTTCTCTGGTATTCACAAAGCAGTGAATGCATGTGTCACAAAAAAGCTACAAGAAATCCAAAAAGTTGAAGAGTAACTCCAAGTATTCCCTTTACTTTCCAGATACTCCTTTCAGAAAGCACTCTCAAGTCTGTGATCTATATACAAAAAGTTCCTTTTTTTATATATTCATATTCAAAGAAAAAAATTACACTCAGATCAATTAAAATTACCTAAAACTATTCAAGTAACTTAAATAATTGGTCCAGGATGGTAATGATACGGATAATCTCTCAAAAGCAGGACCTTTCTTATAAATCAGACTGCCAAACTAAGAGCATAATTTATGGCAAAACCTATATGCATAAAAAAAAAAATTAGTTGCTAAAGAGAGAATTGTGCTCATTCAGATTAAGGACTCCACAGGTAACACTCATCTCACTGATCTTCTTTGTTCTTTCTTAATTAAATAACAAATAAATACTAACGCAAAACAGTTAAAGTTTTACCAAAACAAAATATTTACGGCCTGTCATTAGGGTGCCCTAAGCAAATGATACTTCTAAATATTTAAATAAAAATCTACTGGCTCCAATACGAATGAAAGCTGGCTAGTCAGCTAACTGAAAGTTTTCTAACATTCAACTTTTCAGAGTAATTCCAGAATGAATACTCTGGCCTACTTTCTTTTGGAAAAAAAGTAGAGAAAAAAATCCTTTGAATATATATGTCTGAAATCTCTATGAGCCTTTTCAAATCAAGGGTAAAGGCCACTCATAGTTCCAGATGCCAACAGAGAAGCTCCAGAACTCGCATTATTACATCTGTCAGCTGCCTCCTGTGGCACAAGGCCGGTGAAGAAGCCACCTTAGCCAGGAAAGCACAGAACCGGCTTCATTAGCTTCACTGAAGACCATCAGAAGTCCACAATCACTATTCTCACTCACTGTGAGGATAAAATTATCACATGAATCTTCCCCTATGAGAAAACTATGAGATGAAGCTAACTTTGTGGCAGTAATAGCCAGCCTTGCATGCTTCTTTACTAATGAAGTGCTTATAGATACAGGGTGAAACTATATCAGAAAGCTGAACAGACCAAAATCTTCAGTAAGTGAACATACCTTGCCTTCCTCTCCACTCTACTTAGACCCTGCAATTCTGCCCTCTTTCTTGCTCTGGCCATGATATTTGTCCACCTCTTCTCCACATCAAATTCAAGACATTAACCTATTAGAAGATAATACCTTTCTTTTTTTGTTGGATTTCTCTTTATGTTTCAGCAGTGATGAGCTGCTGCATAAGTTCAAACCATCTTGGATACATTGAACTGTATCACACCCAGCAGACTGGAAGATCCTACCATGCAAAGAGCCTGAAAATGCATTATTCTGAAATCAAAGACTTTACTGCTAAACTGAAAGGAACAGTGAACTAGGCTGACAAATTACACCTCCTTTCCAAAAATTGTAATTAAGAACCTGAATTACAGACCCTGTAAGCATGGCTAGACCAAAAGCTGAATTGGAGCAGGGAGTTACAGGCCATGTGTTGTTACTTCAGCAGCCAGCATTGGATCAGTGCTAAGACTGCATCATTTTTATATCCCAATCCTATTATACTCCTATGGGACTACATGTTAAACCAATTCTACAGCTAGAATAGGTGCAGAAGAGCAGTGACTGCCTAAAAAAACAAATCAAAAGCATTTCTAAGAAACACGTAAAAGCATACTTTAGGAAGCACTAATCTCAATTCATGGAGCCTCAAAAAAGCTGTAACTATATAATCTAAGGCCGCTCTGTCTCAAAGCACTTCCAGCAGCATCCCAGACAAAACAATATTGATCTAGAATGTTTCTAAACTTGGGCCTACAGTTCTTGAATACACTGCAATAAAAAACAACTCTATCTTCATAGAACTACTGATACATTTAGGTTGGAAGGTACTCACAGAGGTCAACAGCTCCTCCAGATACTATTCAAAGCATGACTAACTTCAGGTTTTAAACAGGTGCACAGGGCCTTGAGCAGCCAAATTCTGAAAACACCCAAGGATGGAGATTCCACTAGGTTTCCAGAAAATCTCCTACACTGATTAATCACACACACTAAGAGGAACTTATTTTTTATATCCACTTGGGATTTCCCTTGTTGCAATCTATTACTTCTCATCATTTTGTCTGCTACCTGAGAAAAGCATCTGCCCCATATTGCCTGTAAATTCTAACTGTACATTAGTCCATCTTTAGACCACTCTTCCACACATTAAACATGCTGAGGTTCCTCAGCCTCTCCACTTCTATCACTAACCATCTTATTTCCATCAGCTGAACTTGCTCCCATTTGTCAGCATTTCTTGCAATGGCAGGCTCAAGGCTGTCAGATGCACCCTCACAAGGGCTGGAGAGAGAAGGAATAATCACATCCGACCATATGCTGCCTATGCTATTTCTTATGTTCAGTCTGGAAAGCCCTTTTGCTCATTCTTTGACAAGCTGTCATACTAAGAAGTATTTTCAAGCCCATTCACAGCTGCTGATGGAAAGATGCTTTTCTAAAAACAAGGTTAATTAACTTGATGCTTTTACAGTGCTTTTGCACCAGCAGTTGTATTATAAATCAAGTAAAGCTAGGTATCTAAGCAAATACAGTAACTGGTACAGAAATACTCTTTCTCTACTTTTACATGTGTAATACACACATCTCCCCCATCTCCCTCTTCTGCAGAACCCAGAGAAAACCATTCAGGCTTGACAGCTGCCTACTTAAAAATTGAAGCAGGGAAAAACACAGAGAGAAATGAAAGTTATGGGTCTGAATAAGGCAGGAGGAAGAGCAACAGGAAAAATTATAGGCCTCAGTGCAATTTGTGACACAGTGCAATTCAAATCTCTGTAACAAGTATTTCTCTGCTGCTGTTGGGCTCTATGCAAATCCTTAATCAGTAGCTTCTGTGAGTCCCAACGCTTTTTTCCAGACCTTTAGATCCCTCTCCACTAACTAGATGCTTACATACCTCGGTGGAATTTGGTTCCACTTGAGCAAGACATTTCTTTCTAGCCCAGACATATGTCCTCTCTAGACATCACAGGAAACACATTTAAATACTTGAAACTGAAATTTTAAAATGCTACACTTTTTAATGCCAAAAATCAAAGCCATTGTTAACATTATTTGCACAGCAGGAAAAGTTTTGATGGCAGCATAGACATTGGAAAAGCTTTTTCAATATCATATATTGAAGTTAAGAAAAAATTGTCAAGCTCCATACCTTCCCATGTCATTGCAGCTGGCAGATCTTGCTCTGCCTTTGTGGATAAATGCAGGATGGCCATCTATTGGCTAAGAGAACAGTAAGCCTTGCAAATGGAAAGGCATACAGGTATCAAAAAGGGCTACTATAAGTTGCTACTGGCACCAGTCATTATGAAACTAAGGAAAAAATAAAAATCCAAACCAAAACCAAATGTTTTCAGACGGACTTCTAAACTTCATTTTTCCCTCACTGCCCTGAAAAGCTGCTTCTTTCCAACAAGGAATGGAAACTGCCACACTTTCCATTAAATAGAAGTTACCACCATGTTGCAAATGAATGGTTAGTTATTTTAAATTAGGTGGTATAGATAATTCCTTATGTGGAAATAAAAAAAGATTTAAAATATTTGAAATGCTCTGGCTTCCTCTTATCCTACAGGTCTTCCAGAGTGTCTTCTGATTAGTCTCTAGACTGACACAGAATCCCTTTTGGTCATTACACAAGAAGTCCTCAGAACAACAGCTTAAATGTCCTCCTACCTTACCCTAAAAAAGCTATGTTCAAGCTGTAAAAAAAGTCAGTGATCTGTCACTGGAAATGTTGCATCCTTATTTTGACACTGTCAAGGTACTCTTACGCACATCTTAAAAAAGCAGTTCCCTCAGTGATTGGACCACTGATGAGGCCTCTCCCGCACTATTATTATGCAGTAGTTCTAATGAGACTGACCAACACATCTTACCCATTTCACTGGGAGGCACAGAGGACATATACAGCAATTTAGGTGTGACAGTAACCAACTAAATCACACTGAGACAAATTTTCACAGACATCACAGCAAGAATTTTGACCATACTGTGCTCTTTTATATCAATGAGAGTTAAGATACGTTTAGAATGCATGACTGATTTCAGTCTTTCAAAGATTTCAGTCTTTCAAAGAATGCACTGAATTTGTCATAATGCAACATTGGTCATAATAAATAAACTAATAAATCTAGAGCCATTTAACCTCACGATGTTAAAATATATTCTGAAATATTTTCACTTCCTTCATTGTTTCAGCTATAGTAAAATCAATCCCTTTTTGTCAGCAGTGAGTCCTAACAGGATTGATGGCTCAGTCAAAAAAACCCTAAATGCCACCAATACCACCAACCTGAGAGGCTTTGTATCGTATCAACATATTCTAGAACAATAAAACCTACTGTGAACACTGCCATTTCAGTTATATGAATTTAGAATGAGGAATTATGAAATGCCTCTATGCATGAGTTAATAGTAAAATTAATATGTGTAATAGTAGAATAAAAACACATTCTACTCACTATAACATTTCATAGTAAAAGCTAATGTAACAATTAATTACTTAAACTCTGCAATATGTGTAACTTGCCTTTTAAGAAAAGTATTCCTTGTTTCTCGATTTATAAGAGACAAAAGACAGCTCTTCCCATAACTTAAAATTCTATAAAGAAAATTCCATTACAAACAACACCGGACGTTAGAAATAAGATTTCTTACAGATGCAGCTAACGAAACCACTATTAATTACAGTGAAATGCCTTGCCCATATTCTTTTTTCCAACATCAGAGGAAATTCTGCACGAGTTGTCTTTACAGCTTCCCAACTACTGCAGAATTTTCTCAAATATCAGTGACTGTAACAATTTCACTCTTGCACAGATCAGTAAGCTTACTCTTATATTAAAATTTCTCTTCAGTGCATAGGAAAGCTACAAACAGTCAGCAAAAAAAACTGTCTACAAAGAACAGATTTGTGCTTCCTTTCCAAGCCACAAAACGTAGTAGTTCAGGAGCTGCTTTTTCCCCCCCTCCATTTTAATGAAACCTTAAACTTTGCATAATTAGAAAAAGCTCTTTCCAGTTGTTGCCATAGGAATAGTGAACCCTTAAAGGAATACACAAAGCACAAATTTCTACTGTAACACTACTTTACATTTCTCAACAGATTTGTAATTGTTCGACTTTAACATTACATGATAAGTAAAGCTGAACAAAAGCATTTAGAATACTAGTTTGTTTCAAAACCTAAGACTTCTCATTGTGCATGTACTTAAGTCCATGCCAGACGGATATTTGGAAACTGAATTGGGTAGAAGGCATTCCAAAGACTCATTACCAAATGAAATAAATGAAACTGTTTCACAGCCACACAAAAGCTTAGATATTTACCAACTTAGACAGCAAAAACCATGAAATACTGCAGCATTTTAAAAAAAATTCTAGAAATATACTGTTAGGCACATATGACTGAAGGAAGCCCACCTTAGCAGAATGATACCTGAATAAAAAGAAATGTAATATCAGCTCTTAATTATTCAATGCTGTATAATATGCATACCAATATGCAGAATTACAAAATTTAAAAGCAAAGCATCACAAAATTCTAACTAACTAGCCCGAGTAAGGGAGAATACTTGCCTTTCCCCACACCCAATAAATAGCATGAGACTGAGAACTGAAGCTGACATCTAAAACGACACAGAAATCCAATCAGAAAAGAAATTAAAGAATCTAATTGTCTGTGTGCAGGACATTTGACAAGCAATAGGAGAGCTAAAGTTTCAGGACAAAGAATGAAAGCATTTTTATGCTTTCTTTCCCAAGGGGACCCATAGCTACACAGATTCAGCGAAGACCCATAGCTACAAAAGAAGGAATTCTTAAAAAATTGCATATTATCTCCTGAAATCTTAAATCTCTTCTTCAGATCATTTAGTTTCTTATCGTATCTACTAAAAAACCAGTGAATTTCATTTCTTGCAAGACTTTCCGTTGCTTTCACCTTCAAAAATAAAGGCTGAATGAACTGCAGGAACACTGACGTGGTTGAAGATGGAAGCACCTATCTCAGCATTACATATATTCTAAGTAGACAGCATAAATAAACAAAGGATGTCTTGATTTTACAGTTCTTCAATTTTCTAATGATCCATAGTAGTTCAAATCAGTTTATGTAAAGAACAATAAATTTTACACAGAACTGTCAAGACAGGTTTTATAGACCTATTTTGACAATAAAAATATATCAGAGCAAAATCCACAATTATCCTTTTCTCCGTTCCACAGTCAAACTGTGCTAATAAAAGCTGTATCTATGTGAGGAATATTTTGCCAGCATAGTACAACTGTACCTAGAATACACAGATTAAGCTATAGTTTCACAACACTTTTTCCACTGCAGTACCAGCTTAAGCAGTCCTCATTCCTCAGCTGTGCTGGCACAACTGTTTGTGCAGCTGAGCAGAGAGGCCGGTCAGGGAATCGATCCAGGTTAAAAATAATATTTTTCTGATGGTAAATTCCACAATCTACTTTGCTGTAAAGCCACCTGGCACACTAACTAGTTATACCAGCACAACTGAGGGACAAGGCAGGAATAAGAAGCTAAGGTCAGGGCAGCCCATATCAGAGCTGACGTGGAAAGAAATGCTCATGAAACTACACTCTTGGTCCTGAAATTTTTTGGCATTCCCTGATTAAGTGCATTATCCAACTACTGCAGAATAAAATAAAACTACTACCTCACAAGCATGTTTAAAAAAAAAGAAAAAGAAAAATATGGAGGTTTCCACCCACTTTTCAGGAAATTCTATGCAAGGGCTACAAGAAATTCTCTTAGAAACTCATTTAAAACAGAAGTTTCAAACTGCCTCCCCCCCACTCCCTCGCCACCATAATTTCCTGTCTGTGGCAGAAATGTATCTTATAATTTACTGTTTCTTTCACACTTTTCACAAATTTTTGTGTTTGAAATAAACAGACATCCTCTGTTTATTTCAAACACAAAACTTGACACTGGATCTCTATCCTTCAGACAAAGGGGCAAAATGTAACTGCATCTGTCCTCTTAACAAATCCTAGGCAATGAAAAAGGAGGGGAAAATAAACTGTTAACTATGATGGTAACAACTGTTTACAGCAACTTCGTATGGAAGCAAATTTTCTGTGCTCTGATAAAGTAACAAGACTAAAACAATACAACTCATCTCATAATACTGGCTATCCTATCTGTGCAAGGGCTACACCCTAGCTTCTTGGTAAGATTTGAAGCTTCAGCAGCAACAAGACAAGATTTTCTTTCTGTTAGTGATCTACTTTACTCCAAGTTTATTCAAAAATATGTCTACAAGGCCATGAAAAGGGATGAACCCTTGTTGGCTGTGCTCTATTGATATAAGCATTTTCTATCTTGGGGACGAGCTACTGGCATACAAATACTCAGGTTTATGACTACATGGATAAAGCTTCCAGACAGAAGCTGGTTTATATCATGTTAGAATGGCATGGAGCCATACTACACACACACATAGGGAGCACACGTGTCTCAGTCACACTCAAAAGAAGCATCTCTGG
The DNA here is from genome assembly GCF_020740725.1 of Corvus hawaiiensis. Taxonomy (NCBI): domain Eukaryota; kingdom Metazoa; phylum Chordata; class Aves; order Passeriformes; family Corvidae; genus Corvus; species Corvus hawaiiensis. Next base: position 69,473,085 of record NC_063215.1, on the reverse strand, counting down.
CACATAACCTTCTACTTCCTGCTGGTTAGAGCACAGTTTGTGAGAGTACTGCAGTTAATATTGAAAGAAAGTATGCTTTTACTTTTTCTTAAAAGGAAAAAACTACTAATGCTGGGAACATTCTATTATTTCAGTTTATATCTGATTCACACACACATCACTCTTAGGCAATTTTCTGAAAACATATCAGAAAAGTCAATAAATTTAATGTACTATTCCAAACATTTAAATTGAACATATATCAAACAGCTATGTCCAACTTTTGTAGCTTCTTTCTATGAATTTGCTTCAAAGCGTTCATGAGACACTTTTAACACTATTAACTTTGAGAATAAGGAATAAATGTATTTTTCTTCACCTGTTAACTTCAGATGTTTATCATCAGATTTAATTCAAAGTACAGCTCAGAATTTTTGATAAGAAATACTGTATTTGAAGAATGAGCCTCATAATACTGATTTGGAAGATTTTTTAACACCAAGTATACATCATACTCTTTCCAGTCATGGCTGGGCAGAGGGTACTTCTTAGAGATGGGTCATGAGGAACAGACCTTGTTTAGTATTTTGATGCTTTATTTACCTCCCAAAAGATACTACAATATGGCAAACCAGTAACAATAATACATGAAAGCCTGCTGACTCTGCACTACTTTGAAAAAAACAACAACAAAACCAAACCTCAAGCAGGAATGAATATAGTGTCAAACACTGACACAGGCTTAATTAAGAAGCAAGAATTCCCCTCTTGCCTGAATACAACTTAGCACAGAATCAGTCAGGCTGGGAGGGACCACAGTGGGTCACCTGGTTCAACCTCCCTGGTCCAACCTCCCTGGTCAGGTAGGACCATACTAGAGCACATGGCACAGGATTGCATCCAGATGGTTCTTGAATATCACCAGGAGGGAGACTCCACATCCTCTCTGGGCAATCCATTCCAGTGCTCAGCCACCTGCGCAGTGAAGTTCTTCCTTATGTTCAGGTGGAATTTCCTGTGCATCAGTTTCTGCCCTTTGCCTCTTGTTCTACTGCTTATCCCCTCCCAGGTGTTAAGGTTGTGCACCCAAATCGATTCAAATAAAAACTAGCTAGAAGCATGCACTTCTTCAGCAATTAAGAGAAACAAAAGAATGATGAGCAGTGCATTTGTCAGACCTGGCCCAAATGACCCCAAACTACTGATCATCCTGTGGTATAACTACAGTAGCCCGTATCATGAAGTAAACACCACACTGAAGTCCCGAGACAGCAGTCTGGCTTTGCATCTGGTCTGAACACACCTCTTCAGGGGTCAGGTTTCACTGCACTGTTGTTACATATAAATTTTGATAAAATCATGGTCAAACTGTAGCCTATGGGAGCCCACAAACATACTTTATTAAGGTACTTGTTCTACCTTACCTAGTCTTGTACTACTCTGATAAAGAGTCATAAATTTTGATGTGACCAAATACATCACCCAACACAAGTACTACCTGTTTATCTTGCACAAAAAGTAAACAGCTTCATTTAAAAATGTGCATCTCCTGTTACATAAGTCATACTGTACCATTATGGTAACACAGATGGGCCTAAACTAATCTACCTTCTCAGAAGATCCTACAATGAGTAGCTAAGCAAACAATAGCAGCCTGCTGTCACTCAGAGGGGTTCCTTTCTAAACACCACTCCAGAGCTCTTTTGGCCAGTGTCCTAGACCGCAACTTTTTGTGCAAATGTCTGAGAAAAACTGTTTAGCAGGACATTATCTATTAAAAGCCAGCACATTACCTTCTACCAGTGAAGTTTCTTCCTCTGTTTATCATATACCAGTCATTTTTCCATGCCCTCACACTGCCAAGCTCACACAGCCAGGCTCAACAGGCTGCTGCTGCCACCTGCCGGAAGAGCTTTACTCTCCTTTCTCCACCACAAAAACTTCTCTGGATCTTCTGCTCACTGGACACTTGAGAAGGGGAAGTCCATTTGCTAGGTGATCAGAAAGTGATTATCTGGCAGGTAATGGGCAGCCTGAGTTTGTCTATAGCAAATGGAGCTGGTTAGAAGAGGGACCTGAGAAGTGCCAGTACAAGCCCACGTGTAGGGGAAGATACACTTCATTTGTTAACAGGAGGGAATTCTTAGACTGGTACTGTATTACTTCCAGCGACAACAAGTAGAATGACTGCTGAACTCCCAGAGCCAACTACCATGTTGCTAGTTATAAATAAAGCCACCTACTGTTATCATCAACAAAACTAACCATATCAATGTTGCTTACAGAAACCATAAAAGTTGGTTTCTCAAAGTCCACCACTTTCACACACATGTTTAAAGACAGCTGGGGCCTTTGAAAGTAAAACTCTTAGCTGACTTTAGGTACCTTCTAGAACTCTTGGTCTTGCATCACTTTGCAATGAAAATATATAGTCTGAAGTACTGAATTAATATGAAGTAAAGATCACATATATTTGATTTCAAACTTCCAATGAATCTCCAAGGAGTTGAAACAAACTACTCCATTGTTAGCAACTGTGTTAATGCCCATCAGTCAGGTAAAAGAACAGAAAACCAATTTATCTGTCCACTAAATTCCTTCACATTTGAATTAAGTCCTCTGAAGTTGCAAGTGAAGTAAGGCAGGAAGCATGAACAAAGTAACTGAGCTGTACAGGTAATTCATAAAGATAACAGCTTCAAGCTTAGCACCAGAGTGCCATGGCGATGCATTAGCTTAGATCTGTACTTCATCACTCAATTGTGAAAACCCTTCAGAATACCAAATTTTCAGCTGGGTAGTTTTACGTTTTTAACTTTACGACAAATGTCATTTTACATTAATTGTAGTCATCAGCAGCATGAAGCTGACTGGAAGTGTTCGGAATGTCAGTTTTAAAAGTAAGAAACAGTCATCAATACAGATGACCATCTATAAACAGGCTCTCGTTTTCTGAAAGACTTCAGAAGAAAATCTGAAAGAAGAAAGAGAGGATTCTTATCAGTACAATTTCTTTTCCTTTCTTACACTTTGTTTCATTCAAAATAATCAGCAGTTATGTCAGCTGTGTTCTTCAGCCCTGAAGGACAGAAGATTGTGTTTTAAGAATATTCAAATTCTATCTTCAGGACTGGGCAGCACTAGGCAGCTCACTGCAGAACCACTGGAGTTGGCAGAGTGCTTCTTTTCCCACTTATTCCTGTCATCTCTTCATGTACGTCCTACCAGTGAACAAAAAAATGTATTTAGAAACCAACACTTTAATCACCCTACATCCCTTTTTGTCTAATCTCTCATCCATTAAAGAGCAATCTTGCCACAGACAGCAAGACCAAACCAGGTAAAGATGTAGTCTGAAATAGGTCTGGCACTGTAGGCTGGAAGAAAATGTTAAAAACAGGTACAGAAAGAGCACAGTGCAGATTCCCTTGTAGGACACTCAGGTATATAAAGAAAGGAGGAGAAAGGTCCTGAGAAACACCCCACTAATGAGAAAAAAAATCTCACACAGCAGATACCCAGTTTAAACTGCAGATCTTCATTTCCAGTAGGCATCATCTGTCCCTCTCCAGTCTTTGACTGCCTCTCTTGTGTTCCTTTACCTTACATTGATACAAACTCTACAAAGGATTGTATAAAACTACAACATTCTCTATTTAAAAGTCCATATGCCTGCCTACAATGACTTGTTGATCCAGTTCTTGGCAATTACATCTGCTCTTGAAAGGTAAGTTTTACTGCCTTCTCTGATAAAACTTTTATCTACCGCAAAACATACAACACCAGCATAACAAGACTCAAAGCTCAGGCTCTCCCCCTCTAATTCCAGCATTTCCAACATCCTAAATTTCATTCTTTAGGACCAAGAAAGATGCGACTGAGCTGCCAGGAGAAAACTGCTACCTACATGAAGCTGTACGATGCATTTAACATGTAGGGGATAATAACAACAAGGAAGTCCCATTTTTGTCAAGAAAAAAAGTAAACATGATCCTAACCAAGAAAAGAGGAGTAAAAATTTCAGAACAGATTATCAGAGAACACTCCCCAATGCACACACAGACTCATGCTCCTCACTTGCTGTTTGCTCAAATAAAAGCGAATGCCTGCTTTTTATGCGTGACATTAAAGGCAAAAACCAAATACCTGAAAGCTATAAACATGGTCCCTTAACAGAGCAAAGGTACTTATAATATCACTATCCCTAACAGCTGAAGAAAAAGGAAAGAAATCAAAAAACTCCTTCCTTATGAACATCTGTGCCAATCAGGCTTCTTAAAAAAAAAAAAAAAAAGTTAAAATATTGGTGTCAAGAATCTACCAATTCCTTTCACTCATTTAAAAAGTGAAGAAAGAACTTTGAATTGGAACTGTCATAAGATGTGAATCTAACCATAAAAGATATCCAATGAATTATTTAAGCCTAATCGAAAACCAGTTTGTTCAGAATATCCAGGCAGAAAATTAGGTTCTCCAGCTTTTCAAAGAAAACAGTCTGTCTTTACACCATTCACACAGACCATATTTCCCTTTGCTCAAGAATAGCTTCAATTAAAATTTTTCATTGCAGATAATAACCATTTCAAAACGCTCATAACTACACTTCAATCCATAAAATAAAGTCAGTATACTAAAATGTTTCATACATCAGTTAAAGTAAACCACAAAAAATTGTTATACGTGTCACAATTTAAATTTTTTATTGAACTGAAAGACAGAAGTCAAAGAAAATCAGGTTTTTTGCTAAGGCAGAATTTTTGATTACGTAGAAAATGATTGGCTAATGCAATCAGTCATATGCTTCTCTTACTTTAATGACATATAAAGCAGATTTGTTCTAACAGAGGCAAACAGCTTTAGTTATTTTAAGGATTTGGGGACATTTCCACCCAGGAGTTTATTCATGGGGGTCATCTGAGAACAGCAAGATCAAAGATACAGTAATAACCAAACATACAATTAAAAGATGTGCTTGATGATAGAATAGAACAGATCTTCTGCGCATTGCTGTACTTCATTTTACCCATATTTTCCTGAGAAAACGGATACAATTATTAAAGAAAATTCCTTGAATTTTTTTGCTAGGCTTCTAATCCAAAGTAAACTATTCTTATTTCATTTTGCCATGCTTCAAAGTTTTTGCAATTCCACTTGAAACTGGGACAGTAGGACAAACCTCAAGGCAGCATCAAATGTAACTCTTTCACTCTTCTCTGGCATAACCACTAATACCTTGTCCTGCACACTCCAAAATGTTAAAACCTCTTATTGTTAACTCCCATTCCATAGAGGTGGGTAGGTGGAAAGAGGCTAATAAGCAAAGAAAAGTATCCACCCACTCTTTGGAAGTACAACGATCATTTTCTAAACACTTCCACCTTTCATAGTATGATGATATCACCTATCACTACCAAGAGTCAAACCCGTAAAATGTGCACCCACTATCAAACACTTGGGTACTGCTTAGAAAGCCCCATAATCCTACTTCCCACACAAACAGATGCAAGCAGAATGGAAGGTCTGAAGCAGCTGGGCCAGGGAATATCTAGTTAGATAACTAAGCACCCAAGTACCATGAGCTCCAACTTCCCTCCTGTTCCCTAATCACAAACCAAGTAACTATAGGGCAACTTCTACTTCCTTCTCATTTACGCTGCATGAGTCACCCTGAGAAACATCTCAGTTTATTTCATGAACTTTGAGATTTGATTTAATTTCCCAGCAACCCTCACGGTATTCTCTCCTGGTCACAGAGCACAGAGGATTGTGTCTTACACACACTTTTACTTCTGGGTTCATTGAATACTTTCCTTTACTTCTGGGCTGGCTCAGTATTTTCTCTTCCATTCCTCCACTCTTTACAAAGCTCAAACAATTTCCTTAATTGATGGGAGAGGTGCCACTGGTAAGTCCAGTGTTTGTGTAAATACGTACTGGAAGCCAGGCTGGCAAAACAATAAATTCCTTTTTCATCTTAATCAAGGGCTTGACTTGTTTACCAATATATCATTTACTCACAGTGTTTTAATGACAGTAAGGCTGGGTATTTCAGCCACTCCTTAAAATGCTGTTCCAAAACAACTCAATACTGCCACTGTCATTCCTCCTGTTCCCAGGCATGCATTACCCCTCTCCCTCCCCTCCTGTGAGTGCCCAATTCTGGCACTCATCTGATTCTGCAGCAAGCCAGTTCATGGAGCAAAATCGGGAGAGGGAATAATGTCGTGGCAATTTTCTGCTAGTTTAGCTTTGAGTCAGATGAATGCCAGGGTGAACACAGGGAAAGAAGAAGAGACAACTTACACTGATTTACAGATCACACCCTTAACATTTCCTAAGGACAATCTCGGAGAGGGGAGAAAAATCAAGGTTGTACTCAACACTAAAACAGACTTTTCTGATTTTACATTACCTTAGCACTAGAATAAACATTAAAAAATCTAAAAACCTAGCCCAATCACACAAAGCTGCCTCTGGCAGCTGTTACAAACAAGCAACAATGTAGGCCCATAGGATAAGAGGAAGGAGGAAACATACAAGTGCTAGAGAAGCAATGCAAAAGGGTAAGTAACAGCAAACCACTTCCTTTAATTGGTAGCAGCTAACTGGAAACAACTGTGTCAAAAGGCGGTACCTGAAGTGAGAGGCAGTGGAGAAGTTTCAGAAAGATTGGTAGGACAACACCAAGAGAGAACCTCCCACCAAGAGTTAAAACACCTTTAGCTATTTAACACAGCACCATAAACAAAAGAATGGCCACGGAACTCCCCTTTTCTGTCAATCGCCTTCTCTAGAGGGGCGATTGAGGCCCTTGGATACAAAGGGTGTCCATATTAGGAAGAGACTTGCAGCTGGGCTGCCATAGTTTTAGGCTAACAGAGCTTTACTTTGTATCTGCAGTTATCTTCACCTGTGAAACTGCACTGGCAGAAATCCCAGGGGTAATGGTGGAGGACTTTTGACAGCTGCCAGGAAAAAGGGGAAAGAAAGGGTGAAGTGTAGTCATGGGAAACTAGTTGTTGTTTTCTCTTTCTTCTCTATTAGTTCCCAAACCAACACATATAAGGACAAACCCAAGAGCACGACTGCAATATTTGGGAGGATGCCTCTAGTTTCCACTTATTTTCTGCCAAATTCATAGCAGTAGACAAAAATAAACAAAAATCCATCCATTAACCTGGAGAAAAACCCTCCACCAACACCAAGATGAGGTAACAGACACTGATAGGCACAAGTCAAATAGAAATACTCATGCTGGTGCCCATACAACTTGGTTTTCCTATGGCTTTTCTTCCAAGGCCCTATTTGATGCACAAAGACAGAAAAGTAACAGACAGATGTCTAAGCAGCTATTCCTCTAGCTCCCAGTTAGTTTCCCATACTTACCTTCTTCTACAATAAGATACAGATTTACGATCAAGGAACTCACAATATGTAATTTTGAAATTTGCTATTTTTTTCTAGGTTTCCCATGTTTCACTATGAACTGTTGTCAAGGAATATAAGAGTGCTAGTTGTTCTCCATCCTTTTGTTAAAGAAAAAAAAGATGTGATCACTGCACTTGATGTTATGTAAGGGACTAATAACACTGATCCTTTTTTCTGCATTTTACTCCACACAGGATTTGGGAGAAGGAGATCAAAAAAGAAAGGGGAGAGGAAATCCGGGAAGAGCTGAAATGTCTCCAGCGTTCACAGCTTCTCAGTACCTATTGTTTCCTGCTGTTACAACCTGTAATAGACGACCACTAGCCCTTTTACAAAGTAACCTATCATCTACTTTTTTCCTACCTTAACCTAAAAACCCTTACAAGAACCCTGACGCCAGCTGCATACTAACAAGACAACTAGCTACTCAAAAGGAAGAAATTGTAAGTAACCTGCTCTGAAAAAGGTGGACAAGGAAAGTAACAGAGTGAAGTTGAGAAAAAACAGAAAAGATGTCTCATGGCACCAGGTGAGTAAAGAGCTTTTAGCCTTGTAAGGTCTTCCACTTTGTCACTTCACCTGGGAAGAAGAAAGACTCTCACAATAGCACTAAGATTTACACAAGACTAAAATTCACCAAAAAAAAATCCAGATGACTTGCAACTAAGATTTTGTCCTTGTGTGATCCCTATTCCAGGCGCTCTCCTGTAAACTGCAAACAGAGAAGCAGAAGAAAAGTGCAGAAATAAACCATTTCTACTCAGATTTTGACTTGCCACGGTATTTTCTGGACATTGTATCAGCTGGTAGCCTTTTATTAAGAAAAAAATAATTGAAAATATAAAAGGTACATACAACTAAGAAGAACTGTTAAACCTTGGTGTTTATCTTCTCACCAGAGATACAGCCAGATAGTGGGAATTTTCAGGAAACTAAAGAGAGCTGAGATAATATTTATAAAATTAAATATTAAATTAAATCTTAAATTTAATATTCATAAAAATAAATATTAAACAAGTCCATGGTGGTAATTCTGCTAGTCCAGATAGCTCTTCACAGCTTTGACATACTAACGCATTTCTTGCATTTGCAACAAAGATAAGAGGCCTGTTAATAGAAGTAGACCAGCTTTTGAAAGATAAAATGAACAGTGTCACACAGATAAAGAGGCAAAGGATTTGTAATTATCTGGCTCTGTATTTCACGAGAATTCAATTTTTCACTCATCCCAATTTTCTAATGCTTGTCCTGCAAAAATAGTAAGCCATTGGTTACAGGCAGGCATAATTAAAAAATGCAGATGGGGACTTTTCAGAGGAACTGGCAAGAATCAAGATATAAAAAAAACCCCTCATGCCTTAATTTTGTGATATCACCACCATTTTCGCCCATAAATAAATAGCAAATTAAGTACTATTCCTTCCAATTACATATAGTTTCATTCTCACAAGAGATTCAGAAAGGATGACAAACGAGTGACAATGAATTCTTAAGTTCACAAGGCAAACAAAGCTGCACTGCTAGGCTTCTCCTAAATCAATTTAAAATCCTAGTCAATCCATATATACCAGAAAACAAAGCTGCAACAGCCAGAGAAGCTAGCAACAGTAAAACATAATGAGAAAGGGCTTTTGAAATCAGTGAATTTTGACAGTCTGCATAGAGTAGGCATTCTGCAGCATTCATTGATATAATGGTGTAAGGTGATGACTTGCCCTTATCACAAACAGGCAGCAGCCTGAAGTCACACAGACAATGCTGAAATACTATTTTGTCCCAGACTCTTAAAACTTCAAACATGAAGACAACTTTCTTTTTAACTAACAAGATGCCATGCTAGTATAACTCCAAATATTTTTCTAGCTGAAGTATTCCTTTCAGTATAACCTGTATTATGTTGAGGCAAGTTGCAGGTCTCAATCTCATTTGTGTTGGCAAGAATTTCCCCACTCATTGATGGGGAGTGGAAAAAACATTCCAGAGAGCTGCCCCTGGCTCTGCACTGAAGAAACGTAAGCTTCAGTTTGGCCTGTTCTTTTGGCCAGTTTCAACAGGAAGGAAGCCTGTAGCTCCATCAACTCTGGTAACACCATTAGGTGGTACTTTAAGATACTCTCTTGTCATAGCAGAACTACTGGCAACCAAAACCCGTAAGAAATCAAACAAAACCAATATAACAAACACAACCAAGAAAACCAGAAAGAAATCACAGCCTAAGCTTTAGCTTGAAAAAGTTGTTAGTATCTGCCAGCCTAGAATCTGAATGTGCAGGCCAGATTAGCAACTACTGTTGAGTTCTGAAGTCCATCCAAAACCAGCAGCTGAAAGAAAGAGAACACTTATACACTAGTTTTTATTTACTCATCTTCAAATGAAGCTTTATATTCATTGATATGTTTGAATAGCAGATTATAATTTAAGAGATTCACTAGTTTTCTCTTATAACTATTAAAGGTTACAAAAGGCTCCAACTCTGGGCCACAAATAATGCTCCCTTGTAGTACACAGGTGAAACATGAACATCTTTACAAAACATCTGCTTTGCTATCCTATTTTAACCACACTTTTCCTCAAGAGTCAACAAGTTCTGCACCTTTTCTAAACAATTCTCTCAATCTCTCTTTCCATAGTTTACATAACTCATTGCACTTATCTATTAGCCACACTTCCACAAGTTTCAATAGGACCTGAATTTCCTACTGCACTGCAAAACTGGACTACAGTATTTAAAGATCAGAAAACCTTGGAAAAAACTAGCCGTTTTTATTGACAAAGACTGCTAAAGGATTCTTGCAGGCACCATCACTTAAAACTAATTAAAATACATCTGCTGAAAGCATTTAAGACACCTTGATTATGTCCAGATAAGAGGAGAAAAATTACTGTTACCACCTTTCATCCAGGCAGGTCACTAGTGAAGCTTTTACACTGTGGCAGAATCCACATACGTCAGTTCTGTGGTGAAGTTAGTTCAACTAATTCCTGTTCTACTTTTTGAAAGGCTAGCTTTTAATTTACACCATTTCAGTATTTCAGCTGGTGACTCTGTGAACAGCTGCAGTGCCACAGTGTGTAGAGATAATTCCCTGAACTGGTCTTCCTGCTTCTCTGTCATAGGACCACTCTTAGGTCTACAGTTTCATGAGGGACTTTCATCACCCACAATACCAGCTTAATGAACTCTGATTTCTTCTATATATCTATTCTTCTGGTTTTTCTACCATATCTCAGTTTTGCAGAAAAACCTATTTGTGGGCTCATACTAAAACCACACCAGTGAACTCAGGGGAAAGGATGGCAAATCCATGCCCTGTCACTGATGTAGCACAAACCAACCCCCTAAGTGTGAAGTTACAGGAGACTACCAAACTGATCTAACAGCTCCTTGGCGCCCCAGGGTTGGTCTCACCCCACAAGATCACCTAATTTAAACAGCAATCTGATTAATTTTCTAACCACCCAGACATAAACTGCCCTGGCTCACAGACAGATGAGACCGGAACAAGGGACCAGCTGCTTGTGTCAGTGAAAGCAATCTTCCCTGTTCAGTCACAGCAAAATATCAGTGGCCCCTGATGCTCACAAACACTCATGTTTTTCCATTTTTTTGCTCTAAACCTCCTATCTCAAAGCCATTTTGTTGTATTACTCCAAGAGTAATTAATTTATACAGAAATATATGGATAAAATAGCGAAAGCATTCCTTTCATGGCAGCACAGGCATATTTTTGTATCAATAAACCAAAACTACTCACTCAAGGTTGCAGCTCTTGCAGAGAAATAACACCATTCTGCACATGTAACTGCACCACACTAGCAAGCTCCATATGCAGACTGCTGCATTATGGAAGGATGACACTCTTTCATTCATCCAAAATGATGCAGCCATGCTGGTACCTTTCCCAGCTTTGACAAGATCAATATCATCAGAATAGTGAAGATACCACATTGTAAAACTGGTATTTTTCCTCCACAGTATATGTATGAAAGCACTACTGGGAGAAACTATATTTTCCTTTTGATCTGGAAACCACAGGGGTTTTCAGCCCCATGCAGGGGAAAAAAAAGCAAATAATGGGTATTTTCTCTGAACCTTGCTGCTTAACTCATCACCTGCTAGACACAAGAGACTGGAAAGAACAGGAATTTCCACAATCCAAGTGACAGTTTTCACCTGCTGCTTACAATTCATTTTACTCTCCTTCACCAGATATTTGGCAAGAGGAACAAAAGAAAGTGTTGCCCTTTATGCACGGAAAAGAAAGATCAAAATGTGCTTTTTGTAGAGGTGCAAAAATGAATCCTTTAGCAACCTTTTTTACACATACATTCATACTAAGTCTTAACTCAGATACACAACAAAACAAATTGTATTTATTAAGACACTGCTTATGGTTAAATTTTCCTTGTATTCAACTCATGCTCCAAAGAAATAAAAAGTTCTCAATCTGAGTGAAGTCCCAAGTGTGTCACAGATACGATCCAGTGTGATAACCTTCGACTCTCAGCTTTGACACATCGACCTCTACCTTCAACAGCTACCAATGAATACAAGCTAATGAGGGTCTAGCTCAAGTAATTTCATAACTCTTCTATGAATTTTCCAGACAAATATTAAAAGTCATGTCAAAACACCACTAAATGAATTACAGCTATCAAAGACAGTTTTAATTAATTTTTAAAAATTGGGACAATTTAAAAATGACTGGAGAACTAACACACCTAATAAATGAAAGGTAACAAAAATGCTTTGCTAAATGTCTTTGTCTAATCCAATACATGTACCTAGGTAAACAAACTTACTATTCATGGGACTGCAAACTCTTCTAGGATAGACTTATTTAATAAATATTTATACACTGCCTTGCACGGAAGAGTCTAATCCAGGTTAAACTCTAGTCAACACAATATAATAATCTGGTACTGGCAGTTATTCCAGTAAGACAGTTTTAAATACACAGCTTGTAACATGCATACAAAATAATCTTATCCCCATTTACCAAAGACAAGAGTAGTACTTAAAACAAAAAGAGAGCAAGACACTAGATTTTTACTGCTTTGCACTTATCAACCTAAAATGCCTTTTTAAGCACACTTTTGCTGAGCCCCTGGAGATTGTCTGTTCCCAGGCTTAAGGCTGTTAGACTTAAGAAGGCTCTTTAAGAAAAATAACCTACGATTCCCTTTAAAAAAAAAAAAAAAAAAAAAAAAAAAAAGCTTGTTCAACAAATGGGAAGTTACAGTTTGAACCATTTGAATGAACTGAAAGAAATCCAAGTACAGAACTCAAGACCTTTTTTTTTCTATTGCTCTCTCAGGAAAGCCTAAATGAAGCAGGGGCAAACTTAGCAATGATACTCTGAAGAAGAGACAAAATGGGAATGAAATGCAAACTGCTGCATGGATCTCTTAAGAAAAGTATCCAAGAACGATTAGAATAAAAAAGAATGACAAAGTGTAAACAAGAGTGCACTAATGCTTCAGCTATAAAGTACAGATCAGCATGCCTAGGCAAGGTAAAGGCAGAGGATATGAATGAACATATTTCTTCTTTTTAGCTCACCTACGCATATGATAGGATGTCAGTAAAAAGGTGGTTGAAGGAGATAAATTCTGCATGGCACAGATTTGTCAAAGAGTAAAGAAAAAATAAACAGAAAAAACAAAAAAAAACTATGAATGCTGTAAAAAGACAGGAGAGTACTGCAAAAAGAGATCTGTAGCACAGCACGAATGCAGGAAGGGGAGACTTCAGTTCTTAAGAATTTAAACACAAAATGAATTGACAAAAGTTACAATTACAGACCACACTGTACAACTTACATATTCTTTTAATTGTGTGCTTTTTTCCCTATACATAGGTGAAACAGTTCATTTTTTTCTACCTAGGGAAATCAGGCTTACAACTTACACATGGAAAGACTTTTCTGCATTTCTAGCCTTCAGTACAAAACAGAAATCAACTTCCAAAACCCCAACAACTTCAGGAAAAGAAATTATTTATCTGAATGTACATGTCAGTGACAGCTTCTGAGGCACCAGATCAGTAACTAGTGTCTGTGGGGTAGTTAAATTTTGAAACTTACTGTATTTTTTTAGTTACTTTACCCTGTTAAAAAAGACATTCTGAGAACACATTGATAAATGGATGGATCAGCAAGAGATTTTACACACAGTGCGATTTCCTTTGAAAAATGCATTCTAAAACCCTAGCTTTGACAGTCTCTAAGAGTTATACCCTAAACATATTTACGCTTAATCTTTGTACAACTAACTTATGAAAACACCTGATAACAGCAAAGCACATTCTTGAACAATAAAGACATGCTGCAGCAAATAAAAAGGTTGCTGTTAAAGAGTATTTCTCATCTGCCAGTGATTTCTTATCAATTTCTTCTAGCATTGCAGACAAAATAGAGGCGTACCAGGCAAATACTTATTTCAAGACTCAAAAAATTCCATAAAATCTTCAGTCTGTAATAAATCTATATTAAAAAGCAAATAATTTCAGGCTTACTAAAACAATTTGATACTACCATGGCTCACCTTCACAAATAAATTAGTTAGACCTGGGAGCACATCACATGTACCACTGCATGCAACAGCCCACAGAGAGATGACTGAGTTATACTACCAGCATGCAACCAACATGCAAGTCACATTATCTAAAGAAACTGTAGCTATACATGATGTAATGATAAAATAATGCTTTTGATAATGTATTTTGAAAAAAACATACATGTCTTATGCACTTATGTAACTCCTCCCTTACTCATGCACGTTCTTGTCCCATGCTGCTTCATGCACTGTGTCAGTCTGGGCACTCCTGTTGAATCAGACCCACACAAACACACGAGCAGGCACAGCTCAAGAGGCTCTGTAATGAGTGGAAGCAACAACATCACCAAACATCGCTTTTTTTTTTTTTCAGTCTTCATCTTCTTAAGAACCTATTTTAATGAGATTTTTGTTTAGGGCACTGATCCATAAATAGCAAAATGTATAAAGTCCCATTTCCCATAGATTTTTTTTTCTGTCTCAGCCATGCCCCGGTGTTCCAATTAATCACATTCCACCTCTATCCCAGATGCCTATTATCTTACCACTCTCCTTCAAGCACTAGCCACAATATACTTAACCTCTCATGTCCTTTAACTACTGACTGAAAAAAAGAGTACTGCACATCATACATGGTTCTTACCCCACAGACAACTGGCAGCTAAGTACAGGTAACTGCTAAGTTCATGCAAAACTTTCCCCTAAAGAGATGATCTTAATGAAGCCATCAACTTCAACAAGTTTCACTTTTGTTCAACATTATTACAATGTAAATCTTTCACACCTTGCCCCTTGGCTAATTTCTTTGCCGAAATTTTGATGAGCTCAAAATTTACTGAGATACAAGATTAAAGGAAATATGATTGCTCAAGATCTGTGACTTTAGAAAAGCAAATTAAAGACACTTTATACACTACACAAATATACAAAACCAGCAACTATTTCTTAAAAAAAACCCAAAACACAAAGAATAGATGCATCTCAACATCTTGTCCACAGAAGAACAGCTGATTCTGAACTCCTGAACTGCAAAAATTTATTTTCTAGCATGTCCGGTTAACTAAGGTTTCTTAAAGAAACTGCATTTATGTGGGTTTTTTTCTTTTTAGTAAGGATTTGCACCCTCTGATCAATTTCAAGTGCATTTTAAAGGATGTATAAAATCTCACAGATAAAAAGGATTCTACAAATTTTGTGAAAACTGGTAGCTTTGTAGAAAAAAGTAACTTGAATTCATGCTTTCAATGAGAGTAAAAGCAGGTGGAATCCTGCCTTCTCCATTGGCAGTCCCAGAACACCCACCAGCCAGCACTACACAGCACCAGATCCGATTAATTCTGGAACAAGCATAAGATACTTTGAATTTAAGTGTTAATCTACCTTAAGTTAATCATCAAAGTAGAGAGCATATAAAGTGGCTTTGTCCCATTTTTAGTAAATTCTAGCAAACCTAACAATATCATGACTAATAGGTACACAGTCCTGGTTGCTTGGGTGATTATTTTTTAAAAACTCATAAATATAACCTACGGTTTTCTTCTGCCACGGAGTATTCCTAAGTTAATGCTCTGCTAAACACTAAAGGGAGCACAAGGTTTAAATCCCTGCTGAAACACAGATTTTTAAATAACGGAAAAATTGTTCATAGTACAACCAGGATCTGAATGAGTTTTAAAACACTCATCATTAAAGACAATGAAATCTGACCTTCATCTGTGCTCAGAACAGAAAGGAACTACATATTTTGAATATTGCTACAAAAATTGGTTCCACATAGCATTTTTCTAAGAGTATAATGCGTATTTTAAACAAAAAAAATCTTCTTCTGGTAAAATTCTCTGACTAGGTATTAACTTACAATTCATTTAGCGCATTACCAAATTATTCTTGATTTCCTGCAACCAATGAAAAAAATCTAATACATTCTAAAAACATTAACTATTTAATTGCACCTATGGCAACAAGAACATCCCAAGTGATGCCATTCATCCAGCAACAGTCATGTTCCAAGAATATTGGGATACTATACACAAACCCCACAGATCTTTTAACTTTACTTATGTCAAGCTATTTCACTTGGTTTCACTAGAATTCAATTACTACCAATTAAGGAACACCAGCTAAAGGCAGTGTAACACAAACCAGAAAACTCAGTAAACATCTGTATAGCATTTGCAGTAATTTCTTGATTGAAAGTTGAGCTTGCTAATCCGTTCAATAAAAATAAATCCCTAATTTTACTATAATTAGGATAAAGGTCTACAAAAACTTCTGTCAGGGAAAGCATCAATATTATGCCAGTGATTTTTTTGTAAGCATTCTCAAGAGAGGGTGAAACTGAAACAACTATTATACTGAAAAACCCCTGATGACATTGAAGAGTTTATAAAAAAATATTATCCAATTGTAAATCTGACAGCTTTCTTGCTTTCACAGTTGCATTTAAATATGTGGAATCCAAATCAGAACAGGTTGCTAAGCAGGGTTCAAGATACCTTAGAGCATCCAGCAGCATTTCTCCTCCTTGAAACAGAAAGCACACACTTGCCCAGTTGAGACAACCTACTACACCACTAAAGTGAGAAAAACCCAACTTGAATCACTGTATACATTCGTGGTAAAAAAGTTAACTTCCATTTCAAACATTTAAATATTTGAGTTTTGAATACAGCTTTAAAAAAATCCAGTTCCGAATCACTGGAATTTTTGTTCTGTTTTCTGTAAAAGCACCAACAGCAACATCGTTCAGCATTCCACTTGCAGCAGTTCAGAAAAGATCAGCCTGATCCCGCAGTCCTAAATTTACAGTCATTTCATAAACCTGAGGTCACATTTGATCAACCTATTTCTTCCAGTGTTTCCAGCCATGGAGATCATGATAAAGAGGAGGCACTTGCAACGGGATGAACAGTAACTTAGTCTTATGTTTCAAAGTACGCTCTCACAAAGAAATAGTTTGCCAATAGTTCTTTAAGCTGCCTAGCAAAAAAAAAAAAAAGTTTGCTGAGAATAATCTCTTCAAAAGATGACAGCTTTAATTCTACAAGGCTCAAAAAACATACTGGTTACCTATTACACCAAAAACCATTACAAAACAACACAAGACCTTGGCCTTCAAAAAAATGTCATGGTGAGGAAAACCACTATCATCTTCTGTTCTGTCACTGGTGGAAAAGAGAAGTTTCTACCAGGACACTGTCACAGGAAGAGTGCCCAATTTTCAAGAATTCTATTATTGTATCAGCAGATATAAAGGAAAAGAGTAGAACCCTTTGACTTCTCCTGTATTGAGAAAGATAATGGTTTGCATTTCAAAGTCTTGAAAAGCTGGCATAAGCAAGGGTAGCATAGCACAGCATAGCAAGATGGCACTGCCCCCACATGTAATGATAGGGATGATGAAGCTTTACCAAGCGTCTCTTAAACACAAAATTGGGATGACCCAGACTGAGTAACTCCCCCAACCACCTTCCTTACCTCTTCCCCTTTGCAGGCTCTCTCCCCGGTGAAGCAACATGAGAAAAACCACCCAGGTCTCCTGAGATTTTTACAAGAAATTGAGACTCAACTCAGGGTCCATTCTGCTGCAGCACAAACCAAGGTACTATCTACAGATAAGCATCTCCATGTTTAACATGTGGATCACAGCCACAAATGACTGAAATTTTCATTTAAAATAGAGAGCAGAGATCACTGAAGCTGATGACATGTCTCTCCTAATGTGTCAATGGAACTTCCCTCTTGCCAAAAGCAGGTATCAGAATTCTGGGGTTTGACAAAATCCCGTTACAACAGTATAGGTAAGGAACAAATAATTGAAATATGTATGTGAAACACAAGTGCCTAGTTATATGACAAATCAATAGCTAAGCTGAAACTTATTCCTGATTTCAGCAAATTGTGGCCAGTTGTGAATATAATGCTATTGCTACAGTATCATTAGCCCTCCTTATAAAGTAGTGCATGAACAGTACCATTTTAGTGGGTAAAATTAGGACACGAACTAATCTGAATAGTCTAAGAGAAAGACTCTGACTTACGCTGATGTTTAGAAGGCAGATGTTAGAGTATTGAAATTTATATGCAGTACCATTTTCAGTGTTCTACAGGTGAACTCCAGAAACTGCTTTATTCAGTCTGTATCAGACATCCCAAACTTATGATGACTAGAAAACCACACCTGAAACCCACTCCTTGCCAAGATGCATCCCTTTGGAATTCCTTTTTTATGTATGTGCTTACTATCATTAATACAGGAACACCCACACGTCTTGGGAACAAACCAGGCGCTGCCGAGCCACCAGGCACAGCACAAAGAACACCAGGCTCCTACCCTGAAGGCCTTGCTACATCTAACAGGACTGAGCATTCAGACTTTTCATACGAGCCTTCCAATGAATGAGACAGAGTACTACACACCTCTGCACAGCGTTCCCATGTCTCTCAGAAACCAGAAAAAGGGAAGAAAATGAGAAACAGTATGCATCTCCTCTCTGCAAACCCCCTCTTATCAGAACCATTTCAAGAATTTCTACTTGACAATTAAATTGACTCGAATAATAGAAACCAACGTCCTAAATATACTATATATGGAATCGAGCCCAGCCAGCCCCCGCAAAGGCACGGAGCACCAAAACTCACACCTCAGACACTCGGGTACTCATCCTCAAATGGCGGAGTCTCGCCCAGCGCACTCACACCTGTCACCTGCCAGGCGCCGGGCCAGCCCCTCCCTCCCTCTCTCTCTCCCCCTCCCTCCCGCAGCCAGGCGAGCCCGCTGGCAGCTCCCGCCCCTCCCCGGGCAGCCGCAGCCCCCCGATCCCTCCCCGCGCCGGGAAGCTCCAGCGACTCGCGAAGGAAAAGAAGTTTCCACCTCTCGCTGAACGCCCCGCTGCGCGGTCGCTTCCCTTCCCGTCCCTGCTCTCCCACCCCGCCCCGGCACGCCGGCACGAGCGGGGTGCCGGGGCTGCTCCCTCCCCGCGCGCAGGCCTTCCCTGCCCTCCTCACCCTGGCACAGTCCAGGGCGCGCAGAGCGGCCGCGGGAGCCCCGGGCCCCCGCCCCTGCCGGCCCCCCGCGCCTCTCCCTGCAGCCCCCCGGGGATGGGACCAGGAAACCGGCCCGGGGAGCCGCCACCAGGCCCGCCTCGGCGGGGTCAGCCTTACCCTGCTGCCGCTTCTCCTCCTCCTCCTCCGCCTCCTCCTCCGCCGCCGCCTCCCCCACCACCACGGCAGCAGCCGCCGCCACTACCGCCACCAGCGCCGCCGCCGCCTCCGCCCGGCAGGGGAGACCCCGCCGACCCGACCCTCTCCGCAGCCTCCCGCCGCCGCCGTTCCGCTCCGGGGGGGGAGGAGGAGTAGGAGGAGGAAGGAGGAGTAGGAGGAAGGAGAGCAGGGGGGTCCGTGCTGCCGCGGCGGCGGGCGGGGTGGGGCGGGGGTGTGTGAGGGTGTGTGTGCGGTGGCTGTGGCGGCGCCGCTCCCGCTCAGCCGGAGCCGCCGCTGGGGCCGCGCGCCGCTCCCGGCCCCCTCCCCCCGCGCTCGCTGCGCTCCGAATCAAAATAGAGCGACAATATGGCGGCGGCGGCCCCAGCATCGCGAGACCGCGCCGCGAGCGCTAACGGGGATGCGCCGCGCGCCAATGGGCGCCGGGGCGGGGGCAGCGCGGGGGCGGGGCCTCCTCAGGCTCCGCCCGCGGGGCGGGGCGGGGGTGGGGACGGGGCCGCCGCCTCAGCGCTGCCGGAGCGCCGGCGGGACAGCAGCGGGACACGGGGATGCGCGGGAACGCACAGCGGCCCCTTCCTGCCCTGCCGCCACTGCTCCGCCGGGCCCGGCGCCAGAGGAGGGAGAGGGGGAAGCGGCGGTGGCGGGTAGGTGGGCTGCCCGCCTGGAAAGCGAGCAGGGTCTGAAATGGCTGAGGAAGGAAGGGCAGCATTTGCAAGGGGAAAAAAAGCCCTAAGAAAATGATTATTAATTGAAGCCGTCCCACCCCCCCCCCCCCCAGTTTATATTCGAAACGGTTGTTTCGAGGGGTTTGCCAGATGCTTTCTAGCAGAAATAGCAGCCCTTTCTCCACTTTACACAGAGTACGTGATTTCCATCATCCTTCTGAGGTAGAGCTCTAACTAATTATCTCCCCAAAATGCCGCCAGGCGGGCGGGGCCCGGTATGCTGGTGAATCCCTCTTCCCCTCTCAGCTCCACCAACACCTGCAGAAGGGGTCCCTGGCCCAGTCCCCGACAGACATCCTTAATTTTAGTCGGGTATCCAAGCAGGTCTTTGTATTTCTGTAATTTGGGAAGTTTTGTCTTAAATGAAAAGACAAGTTTCTCATGATTTTGTAAAATCATCCAGTAAATCAGATGGGTTTCAGGGTTGTGATACCTTATACTGTCTACTTCTTGCTCTTTCTGAATTTCCTTTCTCTCTGCAGTGAGCAGGTGCTGTCCATGTTCTCTAACAACAGACAGTCCATCCATCCATTCTTGTGTCATCTTACTCTGAAAAATACAGTCAGACACAAAAATAATTTTAAAGTAATGTTTATCATCTATAGCAAAGGGAAACTGTCTGAAACCCTACAACCTAGAATGGGCCTGGCAAGGAATGGGATGTGCTGAAGCTTTCATTTCCCCATACAGTGGGACTGTGCTGGAATCAATAGAGAGAAAGATTTTCTCCGCCACCTTAAGTCCCAGAGGCACCAGTAATTTCCAGCACACGCCAGCGTGTGAAAGGTACTACAAAATGGCCAGGCCATAATAATTTCAAACCGTAAAACTATCCCTTGCAGTACCCATTTCAGTGGTGTGACAAGAGAGAGCTGCACTTTCTCTGCAAGACCTCAGCTGTTAGACTGGCCAATTAACAATTGCAACAGCAAATGACATAAACTAATAAAAAAATCTAGTATCCTGTAGGCAGGAACTAAATTACTTGTGACAATTTAGGCTAAATGTTCTGTTACAAAAAATAAAGTCAACTTTGCCATTGAAACAATGGTTATTTGCAGCAATGATTGAAAATAAATTTTACGAATGAAAGCATTAACAAGTGAAAAAAATCCCTCTCAACTGCATTTAGTTAAAGCTGTCAGAATCCCAAGGGCAGCAACTGCAAGGACTGACTGCTTGCAGTAGGCAGGGAGAGAGAGAATACTACACCAAGGAGTCTAATAGTGAGTTTTTATGCTGTGGGGGAGGGGGGGAAATAGAAAAAAGGAGAAGAGGAAGACATTTTTTTTTTCCCTCACAAAATGTGGAAATGTAGGGGGGTGTGTGTGTATGTATATAGATTCCAGTAAGAATCAGTTGTTTTCATAAGCTGCAACAGAGAAGTCTGCAGTTCTTTTGTACATCAGCAGCATGGAGCATGAAATGCATGTGTTCAAAGCTTCTTACTCAGCCTATCTTGTGTCAAGCTTATACAGGGTTGAGAGTCACTGATACTTGTTTGTTCGTTGTAAATAAAACAGTATTTTCCCAAACTGAGACAGAAATTATTATGAGACAGTCCATTACAAAAATAAGTAATGGGGCATCTAGAAAGAAGATGCAGTGGGAACATCAGATCACAGCTGTACCAGGGTTTGCCTCACTCTAAATGTCCAGGTACATTAATCGAACCTTTCTCTTTCGAGAGAGACCACTGTGCTGTAGGCAGTTCATGGTCTGCCTGGTCATTGCTCAAGCACCCTGCTCTTCAGCACTTCCAGCACAACTGTTTCAAACTTTGTTAAGCCATTCCTGACCTGTCAGACAGATAGGATGATATACTTACACAAATACGTTTTGTGCGCAAGAAACTTAGTTTATTTTGCTAACTTTAATACCAAGTTAAATATTTGACCCTTTTGCCTACAGTTGCTAAAACAGGGATTTACCACAGGAAAGTGAGACCACCTCTCAATGTGCTATCAGCAGCATTTACTACAATGCTTAAGCACTGGGATCATGAGAGTGAGCTGTACCATCCCTTCCCCCCTTTTCCAGGCTCCCCACACCACATCTATGTCTGAGCCCGTTGCTAAAGTAGCTCTTCTCTCCTCCTATAGCAGCTAATTTTGAATCAGTTTTTAACACTTTTGCAAAATCAAAAAAACAGCTATTTAGGAAGTTAGGTTTTTGTACTGAGATTCAGAAATGAACTGTTTCCCTATATATCTGAAACAAGAACTAGGCAGATCTATCTAACAGTAAATTCTGTATGTAACTCTTACTGTGGGGCAAGTCAAAGCTCAGTCACCAATGAGGCACAGGCCTTGCTTCTTTCCCTGAAGATTTGAGAGATTACCCACCTTTTTGCCATAAAAGGTATGAGTTCATGTTTTTTAAACTTTCATCAGACTGTTTATATTTTTCCCTGCTAGAAAATGAAATCTTAAATAGGATTGGGGAATTATTCTAACCATATTGTAAGAAAAGCTATTTCTACAAAGTACAGTCAATTTCATTAGCTTGCTACTGACTATTCTGATGCTGAAATTTCCTGAAAATGCTCTTTAGAAAAGGTAAGAGGATGAGTCCAGTTAAAATCCACAACAACTGGCATAATTATTTCTGAAATTGAGTTTAAAAGTCATCTTCCACAGCAGAAGAAGGTAGCATTGGCAGCTTTAAAGACACTTTTCCATTGAACATTGAACTGGCAATTTATTTTTTGTTCTTCTAGATAGGAGGTCTGTCAGTCCTATTGGGAGGGTGACAAAAACAGAAGTAGCATTCGTTGGCCAAGGACAGTCCTTGCAAGCTCCTAGCCTGAGGCTGCAACCACAGCTTCTCCTACAAAAACAATTAGAATCTAAATTAATGACATGACAAGGAAATACAGAAATTCACCTTATTTCACAAGAAATTTCACACGCTGTACTTCTCCCATTCCATGTGGAAGTTACCAGCTGTGTGCAGTTACGAAAAGCTGTTGTGCCCTGATGTTTTGCTTTGCAATCTGCAGAACACAAAAAGCTCCTGCTATTAATGTTGAGACTCCCTCCCTTTCCAGGTTGCTGCCATCCTTTCTGAAAGATAGCACCAGCTTTTTCACTTCCCAACAGCTCATCTATTTAGGAGTAGAGCGCAAACATGACATTTGAGATAAGGATGTGATTAAGAGGTGCCTTAGTGGTTCATGAGTTCTAGCAGCTTCACAAGATTTGGATAAGGCCTTTGCTGAAGGAAAATCCACTGAGATTTTGAGGACAGCCAGCCTACCAAGGCTTTTCAATTGTAAAAGCATAGGGACCTGTGTTACAGTGGAGCATTATTGTAGTCTATTTATTAAAATGACATACAGAAATAGCATGTTTTTGAGACTTGGTAAGTTTGTTTTTTTTAATGCAGTAAAAAACCACACTTGTTTATATTGATCATGAGCATCTTAGGAGAATGTTTACACTTGAAGGAAGATATCTTTGTCTACCCAAAGCAATTCTGAAGTTTTTTTTAAAAAACTGTTTTAAAACTGGGAAAGATGGTCATATTAAATCAATCATATGAGTAAGTAGGGAAAAGTGCATCCTTGACACATCTTTCAGTGCTCTGAATAAGAGAATTACAAGTGTGTGAATAAAAGCTCATATGTTCATATGACATACAATTGAGTCAGTGTCTACTCGGGAGACAAATTTAGTATTACTTAATGATCCCATAAACCTTTTTATTAAACTATTTTATGATAATTCAGTGACATAAAATATAAAAAGCCAAGACCATTTGAGGCTTCAAAATACTTCAGGAGAAACACAGATTATGTTTCTTTCCAAATCCACTGTTTCCTATGCTATGTGGGAAATGGAGTAGAAAGTAATGATAAAAACTTATTTCCACTTTTCTTAAGATTTATATAATACTGGTATATAGTTGCTGCATGTCTCTAGGGTCTTGATCAGCAAGACACCTTTAGTCTCTTGCTAAGGTCCATCTTTATTTGAATACCTTTCAATCACTTGCTTAAACTTTATGCTGTGTTGAAACCTGAGACAAAGAAAGGGTTTAAGTGTTTCTGGACAGGTATAACTTGCTGAGTTGAGACAGGAAACCTACCTTGAAGTCCAAACAAATGACTTCCCTGTTCCAGATACAAATCAGGCATGAATATTTTTATAGTAAAAACCCTTGCAGAATGTCTTACAGCTCTTTCTTTTCCTAGCTACTGATTTTAACCTCTTCTGTCTCAGTGACTTCAGCCACATCCCTTTCCTTTACACATTTTATAAATGTGAGAAGTGAGAGTGCAAACTGCAATATACTTAATCTTATTATATGTTAACACGCAAGGTGCAATAATTATATTGTGTTTAAATTTCCCTAAATGTGCAGGAGGCTGTTGGTAGGCGGCTAGTATATTTTAAAAAATAACCTGAAGTACTCTCTAAACCTAAATGTTTCATGGTATTAGATTTCTCCGTTTTCTTCTGGCCTTCTGCCCTACTGCTGTAATTACCTTAACTTATCACCCAATAATAAAACTCTCTGAACAAATTCTGTGCCTGCTATTAAGGAAAATTAAAGCTTAGTACAAATTCTCTGCATTCTTTCTTCTCTTTAGCGGCAGTACTTGACAGCTTGCATGGTACAAATGAAACAACAAAGCCCTTAAGCCATCCCACATTGAAAAAAAAGGCTACTCAGAGCTTTCTAATGCTGATAGGTATCAGAGTCAATTTTGAAGAAGAGGGGTACTGGATCCCCCTTTTCAGTGGAAAACTCACTGGTGTAACAAAACAGAATCGGTCATGTGAGCTTATATACGCACTGTACCAGTTTGTTTCCTTCTGGGTCTCATGCAAGCCCTTGTAAGGAGAAGGCAGCTCTGATTCCAGGTCCATTATGTCCTAGAACTGTCTGAGATTGCCAGCAGAAGTGAAAATTGCAGGAATACATTTCACTATGTAACCAGTTGTCCTCTAGCTAGTCCATCAGAATCCTCAAGTTCCTGTTCTACTTGTGTGACTTTCGAGTTCCAGATTGAGCTATGTGTCAGTCATAATCTCCCATGGTTTCACCTTTCTGTGGGAAAAGATCACTTGTGTGTACCCACAGTTAAAAATTTCTCCGTATCATAGGACAAAACATTAAGAAATACTAAACTTCCAGATCATCAGTGCACTAGCATTAAGAAAGGTTATCTCTTTGCCAAGGTAAAATTCTCAATACAACTAGGAAAACCAATACAGAAAAGAAGGTGGTCATTTGTGAAAACAATCAGCTACCACCACAGCTGTTTTCAGCTATGACAATGTCACACAGAGGTAGAAGAGGAAATTGTGGTAAGTTTGTTAGGAGATGCATGACATACATATTTAAAGGAATGCATTCACGTCCAAAAAATTTAGTGTTAAGTTGTTAGCACTTTTTTCATCTCAAGATCTTCTGATACATAACAAAATACCTTAAAACTCCACAAAACTCTGTTCTTCTTTCAAGAGGGCGTCCATTCTACAAAATACACACAGCCCTCTAGATCACAGCCCAGAAACTGTAACCCCAGCTAAGCCAAACACGAATTTGTACTTAGATTTAGGCATAGGAAAGTTTTGTTGGCTTTATTCAACTCGCTTAAAATTAAGCATATGTTTTAACACTTTACTGGATTAGGGCCCATGTCAGCAAAATAAATTTCTTGGGAAGAAGTAATAAAAATGTAGGTTGCAGTGAGGGACAGCAGAACCATTCACAGTTACAGAAGCTTTAAAACACTGGCTGGTATTTATATATTTAGAAAAGAAATCAGGCATTAAACAAAACATTTTAGATAGCAAACTAATTAGTCTGCTACAGAAGCACTTTTTAAAAATTTTTCATTTGAAGAAAAACTTTTTTTGCATCCTTGGATCCCCAAAAGCAAATTGATTTGCACATCAAGGAAAAACACTTTTTGCAAGCACAAGTTTCAAATGCAATTTTCCCACTGTTTAGTAACAGCCTCACTGTTCCAGATATACCATTGCATTCCCTGGAGAAGAGGACAGACAGGAGGCCAAGCTTTTTAAGCATAGTTTCATTACACACATGCACCTGAATTTGCTCATTCAGGTGTATATAATTGCAAATACACTATAAATGTCAGCTAATTCTCTTGTATGCATTGTGCACTGATGTGTATTTATTTTTAATGCTAAGAATCTCTCTGAATATTTGATGTTGTAGGTCTGTCCTTTAGAGAGAACTTACATCATTCTCAAAACCAAAAGGAATACAATTCTACCAGACTGTGTCCATGTTAATTTTAATTTTTCCAGCAAAACCTTTCTGTTGCTAACAACAGTGGGGCAAAGTATGAATTCTAGTGTAGCTATGGCATTTAAAGCACAGGGCTATCTGTCATCGTTCAGAACTGCTCTATCTTGTGTGAAGGGCCACACACCCTTCAGGAAACACAGACCAGGGAGGGGCAGTGCTGGACTTGCCCTCTATGCAATGAAGCAACACTTGGATTGAATTGAGCTCTGTCTTGGGTGGATGATGAGCAAGTCAAGAGTTTATGGGTTGGGTTTAAAGAGCAGACTGATAAGGGTGACCCTGTGTGGGTGTTTGCTGCAGGCCATCTAATCATGGGGAGGAAGTAGATGAGGCCTTTTACAGGCAGTTGGAAGCAGCCACAAAGTCACAGGCATTGGTTCTTGTGGGGGACTTCGACCACTCTGACATCTGCTGGAGGAACAATACGGCAAAGCACAAACAGTCCAGAGGGTTTCTGGAAAGTGTTGACCACAACTTCCTGACACAGGTGCTATAAGAAAAAACGAGTAATGGTGAGCTGTTCAACCACGTACTAGCAAAGAGGGAAGGTTTTGCTGCAGATGTGAGGGTTGGGGGCAGCCTTGGCTACAGCGGCCATGAGATTCAGTGTGTTGCATGGAGGAAGAAAGGCAGCAAGTAAGAATGAACTGTGCGCTTCAGGAGAGCTAACTTTCAGTGGCCTTCTTGGAAGAATCCCATGGGAACTGGTCGTGCAGGGAATATAGTTCCAAGACAGCTAGTCAATATTCAAGCACCACTTCCTCCAACCTCAAGGACAGTGTATCCTTAAGAGCAAGGATCATAGAATCATACAGGTTGGAAAAGACCTCTTGGATCATTGAATCCAACTGTTAACTATGACTCACAAGTCCAGCATTAAACCTTGTCCATAAGCACCAGATCTACATATTTTTTGAATTTCAAGGGACAATTCTGTCACTTCCCTGGGTTGCCTGTTCCAATCCTTGACGACCCTTTCACTGAAGAAATTTTTCCTAATATCCAATTTAAACCTCCACTGGTGCAACTTGAGGCCATTTCCTCTTATCCTATCACTTGTTACCTGGGAGAAGAGATCAGCCCCCCTGTCTATAGCCTCATTTAAGGTAGTCATAAAGTGTGATAAATCTCCATTTCTCCAGACTAAACAACCCCTGCTCCCTCAGCTGTTCCTCATAGGACTTGTGCTCCAGATCCTTCACCAGTTTTATTTGCAGAAATTGATGCATGGGAATTTCCACCTGAACATGACAAAGAACTTCCTTACTCTGCAGGTGACTGAGCACTGGAACAGGTTGCCCAGAGAGGTTGTGAAGTCTCCCTCCTGGTGATATTCAAGAAGTGTCTGGACACAATCCTGTGCCATGTGTTCTAGGACGACCCTGCTTGAGCAGGGAGGTTGGACAAGATGACCCCCTGTGGTCCCTTCCAACCTGACCCAACTCTATGATTTTGTGATTCTGTACTTTGAAGCACCAGTGGTCACAGCAGGATTCTGCATTAATACTTAGGCTGCTCCCAGCAGCAGTGGAGCTGTACCAGGAACCCTCTCACTAATATCCTTGCACAGAAAATGTGTTAGACTTCCACAGTAAGCGTAATCTACTCCTTTAGCATTGCTTCACACCTGAATCACCAGGCAATGAATGTGCATTGTATTTTCTGCCTTTTCAAAGGGAAAAACCTTTATTCAGAAAACATCATAATTTGTTTTCAAATTAGGTCTTTTACTGATCTTTAGTAGCTTTGTCCTTGTAGCCAGTCTTCCAAAAGTGCAAGGTTGCTGAGTGCACAGCCTGCAAGTGTTTGTGCTCATTCTGCATTCCCAGCTACAGCCCCAGAGCCCATTGAACAGTTTCAGATAGACACATTTCTAGTTCAGGATTTTTTCAGAAAATAAGTGTCTGGGCTGACAGTGGTGTCCTTACAAAAGGGAAGAATGAAGATGGATTTAATCTCACCCTTTTGACACATGAGGGAATCCGTTGGAAACACCAGCCTTGAGACACAGGCAAAACAGGTTTCATTACTCCACTGTTAATAAATTCCTGATTTCATGGGGTTTCACAGATCTGGATCCACAGTCCTCTTTTCATATCTTATTTGCACGGCCCACTGCTTAGTGAAGACCTGGTCATGGTCCCAATGCCCTACAGAATAAACAAACAAACAAACAAACATTAAACAGTAAATTTATTGACTGCATGAAACTTATGAGACCACAGATGGCAAGAAAAAATGGCTCCAAAGGAATGTTTTGTCCATTAAAAAAAAAAAAAAATCCAGCCTTCTTCCTACCTCTTATGTCAGAGGTTGCCTTTTCTTCAAAATTCACCTCTTCACCAACTCTTCTGAGGTCCTGTGTTGATTTCTGCAGTGTTGTATACAGATACCATTAATCAGGTTAAAGTTTTTTATAATTTTTAAAATTGCACACTTCTAGTAAACCCCAGAGCCACCTGTTCAGCTGGACATAAGCACTGTGCAATCCGTAATATCATGGAGAATAATGACATATGAGTCACGTCTCAATTCCACTGTATGGCTGTCATCTGCTACTGTTGAACAGGAGACCTGAATGCAAATTAGAATTGGGCAGGTTTTGTGCTGAGATGGGACTGCAAAGAAGCCTTAGCACTTAGCTGCACATTGGCTGAGAGTGTGGGAGAAAGGAAAGTTTGATTTGTTGGCAACAGCAGCAATGTTGAGGCTAAGTCAAGCTGAGCAGCCAAGCTAAGATGTGCTGACCTGTAAGAGAAACCAGCCCCAAGGAGCAGGCTAAGGTACGGCATGGCCGGAATCACAGTTCAGGTTCACCAACAGTTAACTCAGCATTGTGTATTTAAAAGAGCTGTAGTAATGGAACCATAAAAACTCCCACCAGTTGAGATCTCAGTTTGGGAGCTTCCTAATGCATGACATATTTTAAAGTTTAATCATCAGCCCTTCTCCAATCAAAACTCCTACTCATTTCAGAATCTGTCCCAGTAGTAGGCAACGCTCTGCAGTTAAAGCAAAAATAAGTTTCTAATCCCAGAAATGAAGTTCTGAAATAGTCTTCCACCAGTAATGGTGAGTGAAAACTAGTTTAAAAATGTAATAAAATGTAATAAACATGTATTATTGCAGCTTTGTGGAACAACGTGCAATGAACCATAGAGGTCTCATCTGGTTCAATTTCCTAACTACCAAAATCCAGTACCTAGTAGTAATCTGAAATTTGTACATGCATTGAACTGTTATTGATTAAAATAATTGTCACTAAATATTTATTTTAGCGAGACCATCATCCTCAGGAAAAAAAAAAGAGAAGGTTTAAACCAATGTTAGTAACTTTTTTTATACATCATTTTTCAGCTTGCTTATAAATACTTGATGCCCAAAAGCATAAATAGACTTTGTTTCTAATTTAGAAAGTTTCATCTTATTTTTTAGGAGTAGTGTTTCCATCCAGAAATCTCGCTGGAGTACTATGCGCAAATTTTCGTTCTGAATAAGGAAGGCCTACAAAGGCAATGCATGCATTGAATTGCCAAAGAACCTGTGCATTTTTGAGGCAATAAATATTCGAGTAATTAGTGTGTTTCAAAGGAACTTTGGGATTTTACAAATCAGTACTTTTATATCTAAACTAGCTTTTATGCATCAGCTTATATAGGAGAGAAGAAACTCCAAAATAAAATACAGGAAAGGACTCAGAAAAGAAAGCAGGTTTTAGTTATTGTTTTGATTATGATTATCCTAACCCTGAAAAAAAACCAAACGAAGATCACAAGAAAACAAAACAGGTGTGAAAACTGTTAAACGACGGTGTTAGGGTAATGCAGCTGAGACTCATAAGGTACCTGTATGAAGAACAAGTAACACATGTGCTGCACAAGAGTTGAGTATTAAAATATCTAAGTCAAGATGTCCGAAATAATTGGTTTCTTTTTGGTTGTTCATCTGTGATAAAACATTAATTTATCCAGCTTTTAGTTTAGAATGTGTAAGTCATTAATTTTGAGTTGTGATTTCATCTAATTTAATCTACAGCCTTTCTCATACCTGCAGCATAAGTAAATTTGTAGTTTGCAGCTTAGACAATGCAGCTTCAAAAAAAGAATTATACAGAACACATGGCCATGTAACTGGGCAATTTAACTACAAGTGCTCTCTGTTTCTTTGAGGCATGACAAATTATAAAAGAAAATTATATATATGTAGTCACCATGAAGCAATGTAGTCATGAAAAAACAATACCGGGTATCATTTCAGAGCGGAACCAAATAGAAATATTGTAAAAGGGAGGAGAAAAAAATTGTAGCAAAGTGTGTAATTTTCTGCTGAAATGAAAGAACATGCAATCTTCAATGATGCAATAAAATAATAGTGTACAGTGTTAAAATACCATGCATTGCAATAAAGGAGTTGGCTTGCAGATACTACACCTACGTTTCCTGTAAGGTGTTTTGTATTGCAGTTGTCTCTCTCAGAATAAGAACTTTCATGGATATCTCGGGAGAAACAGTGCCTTTTATTCATATGGATTTGTAATTCCTAGAGAAACAGTAAAAAGTGGACAATTTTGAAACTGCAATAATTTGATAAAACTTTTGAAGAAAAAAATTAGGGTATTACATTGGGAAGTACTTTTAGCAGTATTGTGGTGGCATGACTTCTAGGCACTGAAATTAGGCTGAAAATAGCTATTGAAATACAGTAGAGTTCAGTATCCATATCAGTTTATGTCTTCTTCAGATAATCCAGTGCCCTTCCTTTAAATATGCAGATCAGATAATCACTGTGTTCAAATGTACTCTTAAAACATTTTGCTGAGCAGAGCTCCAGTGTCCCTGTAATGTAGCTGGCAGAGATACCTTCTGATATGGTTACTTGGCTAAGTATTAAGTTCATACAACTTTTAAGCTTTGTACTTAAAGGAAAATATCAGTAGTTTGAAAAAAAACCAAAACACCACCTTGTTTAAGAAACCAGTTATGTATATTAAGAAGCCTCATTACTGTGTTTTTTAAACAAATAATAAACTTTTTAAACTCCACAAAAGTCAGCAGAGCTGTGAGCATTAATTCCTGGTTTAGTGCTAGGTAAGAGAGCATTTCAAATGTAAATGTGAAGGCTCTTGGTCCTTGACCTTGTGGAGCTGACTAGTGTAGATTGTAGTGAGGTCTTGTGTTTATGGCATAATAACTCCAGGTATTATTGGGCAAAATTGTTCAGAACATCATCCTGGCTGCAATGCTATGCCAGACCACCCTGTGCAAGCAGGAACTCTTCCATCTGCCTTATAATAACCCATGCAGAAGTTGAGGCAGGAACACAAAGCTGCAGGAAGTATCAAGCAGCAGTTTGTGGTGCACAGCTACAACCACAGCTGGCTCTACAGCCCATCTCAAAATAGAGCCCTCATTAATCAAGATAATTTTATGAGCAGAGTTCTTTCCTGTCTCTACTCAACACATGGTACCTGGACTGTGGTGGCAACAGGTTCCTTAAAGATACCCTACTTAAGAGTGATCAACAGATACTGAAAGCAGTACCATGTGTCTTTTAATCATGTTGCATAATGCCCAGCAGTTACCTATGTGTGATCTAAAGCAAGTACTGTTTATATTCCTGCCCTGGCAAGGTAAAGGGGGCATTGTCATATCTTTCTGGTAAAAACAGAGAATAAGAAGTAAGCAACAGGTTTCTGTCAGGTGTAATGCCTGAAATACTGTTAATATAGTCATTTACTGAGGATTGTAATTCCTAACATTTTAGTTCTGTAGGAAGATGTCTACCTTTAAAGTATTTACTTATTCCTGTGGTAAGAAAATTAAGTGCCATCCACCTAACTCAGAGACGTTACAAATGCCTTAATGAAAAGGCAAGCACTAGGACAGCACAGCAACAAACTGATTTGTTACAAGCAAATCTATGTGTAGAAAAACCTCTCCAAAACCACAAACAGCAGCAGAATTAACCTGGGCAAAGGCTGGGTCCTTCCCCCTGCTGCAAAACAAGTTCATTGGAATGCATGAAGAAAACCTGGTCCTGAATGGAAGCACATTGGGAGCATGGAGCCATTGCCTTTTGGCATGCATACAACACAAAACAACCTGAAAACAGAACCCCCCCTTGTCTCAACAACAGCAGAAGCTGGGAAGTAGGTCAAATGCAACACTGCATTATTTCAAAATGCGTAACAGTTCCATTGCATGAACATTTTTTCTCTTCCATGATACTCTCAATGTAACATTTCTCCCTTCTACTAGAAAAAATTACAACTATTACTAGAATTCCTTTAGTTTCCAATATGTGGAAAACAAAAGAAATTAAATATTCTACTCATGCTTACTGGTTTATTTCTACCAGGGTATTCTCCCTAGTAAGTTCCACTCTTCCACAAAGTTTCAATCTGATATTGAAATTTATGAACAAACAACTGTCCTTGTTATTTGTGCTTCTACGTTTCCCTTTAAAACTCAAAACCTCTGCCTTTTAATTTTATGGAGGGTTTTTTTTTCTTATTAACAGCTTATTTAAAACATTTCTACTGAGGGCCAGTTCTTGCTGATCACTCACATTAGTTTGTTTCGGTTCTTTGTTTCAAAAGTGCCTAGCTGGTCCATGTTCTCATCTGCATGAAATGATCCTTTTCTAAAACAGGAGGAACTTCAGAGTAAGCAGTGTCATATTAGGCTTTACAAAGAAGAGTAAAGTCAGCAAGATACAGAAAGTAATCTTGCCCTGCTCAGCACTGGCTTAAGTGAACCTTTCTAGACAGTGAGTGCAACAAAAGCATTGCAATAGCTGGAGTAGTTCACACAGTTCCACCTTTGGAGACATCTACAAAGAGCTTAATGTACAAACATGTGTCAGGAATGCTGTAGGGTATAGTTCATCCCTCAGGGAATAGATTAAAATGCTTCTCTAAGTCCCTCTCCAGGCCTATTTCTATTACATGTAATTCTGGTTATACAATAAAAATGTGTATTAAAAATGCAAATGTTTTTATTAGTTTATCATAATTTTTATCCTTGTGATCAACTCGTTTATCTATTTAAAACACTACCATGTTAGAGATATGCAAAAGAATGCTGTCCAATGTAAACAGAAAAAACATCTGCATTCTTACAGAGTCCTATGGCTCACAAAAGGTTATACCTCTCTTCTCTACATCTTCCTTCAGAGTAACAGGTGATAAAGGAACAAGTCACTTCATTTTTTAATGTTATTTTTCATAACATTAATTTCTTAATATTATTTGGTATTAGAAACTATCATCTCAGGCATTATCAGTTAGAAGACTGGTCGACAAGTATCCCAGTTCCTGTATTCCAGTTTATAAAAAAGGATTGGAAAGGATCGCCTGGTTCATCAAGACTGTGTCCCTGTTACCACAGTCAGCCTTGTAGTCTATAATTTATCAAACTTCAATTTGTTTGCAAAGTTCTATCTTAAAATGCTACTTCCATTATACTGACTAGGCAGCTGTTCCCCTCTCCTCTGATGTTTCAAAATTTCTGATGTTTTCTAAATATATTTATTTAGGGCAGTTTGTACTACTGCACTCTTTTGCCAGTACTGACTTTCATGTTTCTGTCCACCAGAGAGGGAGATAGCAATCCTAACCTCTCTTTGGTTTTAGGTTAAATTTTTTTTGCCTCTTCTTTACCCAGTCCATTAGCTACCTTTCATTTTCTCCTACTAATTTTCATCTTTAATACATTAATTTTTCTTTTCCTTGGTGTGTTCTTCAACATCCAAAGCAGTTGGTTCTAATGCTTTCCTTATCAGCAAGACCTTTACCACTGGTAAAGACATATACCTCATCACTATGATATAATCTATTCCTAAAGTATATGTTGGATCTTATTTTAAATTTTTCTCAATATCTTTGGTTATATTTCCTTCAATATTTACCAGTCTTGCAGAGGGTTGAGATATGATCAATGGATCCAACTGTTTACATTGTAGTCTTGCTTCATCATAATTATAGGCACATGTTTGCTATTTATGCCCTTTCCTTACTATCTGACCAAGTCAGAGCCTCTTATTCAAAATCTTTACTTTTGGATCCCATTTCACATGCTAGTTCTTCAAATATAGCGATTATTTTAATTTATTATCTCTGCCCCGCCCTTCAAATGAGCATATTCAGGTCTTTCAACTTTGCTGCTATCTTAGGTGTTCTCATTTTCATTTCTCAGTGTTGAACGCCCTTCTCCTTAAATGATTTATTTCTCAGTAGCTTAGAGGCAATACAATTTCTTACCTCCACTTTTACTCCCTTTACTTGTTTCCATGCGCTCTCTCTCCTCAAATTGTTAGTTATCGGCACTTATTTAAACCAGCGGACACAGCTCCATTTTGTGTAGTAGCCTACAGCACTCACCAGGAAAGAATCGACTAGGATGTGGAGTCCTCCTCAGCCAGGGAGGGCCCAAGTCATTCCTACATGCATGCTCTGATCACCCATGCCACTACAGGAAATTCTAATGTAGGGCCTCCTGCATCCCACCTGGTTCCTGAGTTACTGCATAGTTCAAACAAAAAAAAAAAAACCTTCTTCTTGGCACCCAAAGTGGAAGGAGAAAGAAAGAGCTTGTGTTTAGAGCCCAGTGTCAGAGGTTTTGGCAGAGGTGATATCTGAGGTGTAGTCCCCAGGCTGGTAGTGCATTTCACTCTGAGGGAGAGCAGTACACAGCACTGGCTGTCTGTACCAGCTCTTTATGGATCAGATGCATGGAAGTGGATGATGCAAGATGAGATTCACAACAAAACACTGAATGAATGGTAAATCTCAATCCCATTCACAGTTCAGTGCCAAATGATGGTGAGGAAGAGAGAAACCTGGCACTGGGGTGTAAATTAGCCTGCCTTCAGATGGAGAGGCAGGCAAAGAAACTTACCAAATTACTTCATTAGCAACAATTTGCTGATAAAACAAATTCAACAGAACTTAAAGAGAAGCTTTATGGCTGTGGACTACATGACTTTTCTAACCACTTCAAACTCCCTAACCTCTGCAGTTTGCCCGTCTGTAAAGGAGCAGTATCACCCTAGCAGACTTTATGTAACTGCTACTCAATATTGCATTAAGCTTCCTCCATCTGACATGTAAAACTTCCACCTGCTCAGTCACCCAAGTCCTGACTTGAACTAATGACTTTTGATACTGCTGGGCTATATTTGCTCCCAGCAGGCTGATAACAAAGTGTACAGAGGATTACCTGATCCAATTTATGCTATAGTCTGAGATGATAATTATTTTACACTGGCTGGTTTTACTTAGCAGCAGAATCAGTTTAAGTTTGTTGCTGTCTAGAGAAGAAGGAAAATGCAAATGCAGTGAGAAATTCATGTGCTGTGGTGTTTTAAAATGCCAGAGAGCCACTACTGTATCATTAGCTATAATTTTAAGCTTTGACAATGCTGTCAATGAGCCTTGGTATTTTGTCATTGCTGTACTATTTGAAAAAATCTGTTCCTCTCCATTGGCTTCTTCTTTCATCTCTGTGGTTGGCAGCCTTGTTATTTGTTTTTCTCTCTAATGGAAATTCTAGAACTACTGGTAGAAAGAAAAGTATCGCTATGAAAAAGACACGATTCTCCCTCCTTAAACACATCTCTCTTTCTCTCTGTTTAAAAATTAAGACTTTACAATATAAATGAACACTGCTTCCTCCCCCTCCCAATTTGTTCCAAAGGCAACAGGAGCTTTTAAGACCTGTTTCTCCCTAGACTTACCACTGATACAATTTTGCATCACTGTGAAAAGTTTGTTTCTGTCCACTCCCTTCTTTTTTGCACAGAGATGTCTTCACAAATCTCCTGTTATCAGGCAGTGCTGAGAGTAGAGCAACTGTGGAGTCTCTTAATGCCAGGAAAGATGATCGAGTTTGCAGTGATAATGTGGAGGAATAAACAAAACATTGTAGCATGCTTTAAAGATTCATTCCTGCACTGCATTTGAGCATTTTCTGTGCCTGATCCACACAAAATAAGTATAAAATAGGCCAGCAAGTACAAGATAAGTCTGTGTATTCCACTAGGGCAGAATAAAGCAACTCACAGGCTTTCTGTTTAAGCAGTTGTAATGCCCTGGTTACCAGGGAGGTTTCCAAGCTTCTGAATCTGGCAATTTTTTTTACTACTGTTATGCTTATTTAATCTTGCATTATTTTATTTAATCTTTGATCTATGCTCTAATCTCCCCCGCCCCTCCCTTAATGCATGTCCTGTTCCTGCTACTATATGCAGAATCAGCTTTCTGGGCGTTTCCTCAAAACATACCACACAGCTCACCTTGCTACGTGTAGATAACTCCATCTGCTCCAAAACAACTTGTATCTAAAGAGAAGTGAAGAGACAAAGAGCTCCATTTGCCTTGCTAGAAGTTGGTCACTGGAAATCCATACCAGCAGATCCACAGACCAGAAGATCCTTGAGAAAAAGTGGATCTGGCACTGCTGTGCTGAATTCAGTGTATCCATGTGAAACCAAGCCTCTCAGACGACCAGGGATACCTGCCTGGGGAATTCAGGTTGGGGTTACAAGGAAGCAGCTGTGGAGAAGCTCAACTGCACCAGTGGCAGCCATCCTGAGCAGATGTCAGCAGAACTAGAAAACCCTGGTTTTTCACCCGGGCTTCTTCAGGTGTGTTTTGTGGATGGCTCATTAAATTCCACTTCAGCAATGTTTTGCACTTTTCTTTTTGTATGGGGCACTGTACCAAAGGAGCAACATTTTTTAGTCAGTCTAGGAACTGCAGAAGAGAGGTGGGGTAGAATGTGGCAGCATCACCCTGGCTTCTCCTGCCTCCCAGGTCGTATACTGGTGTGCACTCAGCAGGGATTTTACCCACAGTGCAAGGGTCCAGTCCCCAGTGGATACCCTAAATTCAGTTCTTCCAAAGAGCAACTGGATACTTCAGTTCTGATTCACAGCTAATTGGATAACCAAAAGAATAAGCACAAACCTTGCAGGTGGCTTTAAGCCCATCCTTGGGACTTTGACTGGGGTGTGAAAATTTCCAAGAAAATGTAGAAAACAGAAGTTCAGGAAAAATGAGAAGGCATCATGCAGAAAATGACACAAAGTCACATGCCTGAGTGCTAGATTTCATCATCAGGGCTCCAATTTAGATTACAAGTTTGGTGATACTTTAGGTAACCACACAATTCACTATTTCCAAAGTTCTCCTGCCCCCATTCTCAGGAAGAATATGAACAACAGGCAGATAGGATTAAAACAAGTAGTGTGTAATGAAAGCCAACTTATTCTGTTGATATTAGCAAGGACTTCATACGGAAAGATTTTATCTTGTCAGAAGAAGAGTTTTGTGCCCAGGTTACTTCTAAACTGTAGCATACATCTATGTCCCATACAAAATGGCGTGTCTGTAACCAAGGGCCAGAATGAGTATTTAAGAGAGAAAAACATAAACACATCAGTGTGAAAGAAAAGGACTGGGGAATAAGAAAAATAGTTAGCTTTCCATTCCTAGAGGCACAATGAAACTAAGTGCTTTGCATGAGCTACCCTGTCAATAGCTTAAAAAGATTAGGAGCGGGGCATTCTTTTTGTGCACGCGACCTTTTCAGCAGCTTGGCAAATAAAATAAATAAAGAGAATAGGCCAACCCCAGAGGTGGGTTTATATTTAAACACAAAGTTTACATTCAAGTTCCTAGGAGAAGAGTTGGAACAATGTGATGATGTGATGTAAGCTTGGATCTTCTAATTAAGATCAAATTTCATAGTATTTTTAGACTTTAAAACTACATGTTTTGACCCAAAATGCAGTTCAAGTTTTCTCTTGGATCTATTGTGAATTATTAGCACTTGACATTCTATAAACTGGGCCTGGCGTAGACTTCAATGGACATAAACCCAGAGTCAGAGTGGGGCTGCTGGGTAGGGTTTTTTCTCTTTTCAGTAAACACAGATTTATAATGTGCCAAAAATTCTACAGATCTCTTCAGTCCAAAGTCAAGGGGGAGGCTTTCAAAACATTCTAGGCTTTTTTATTTGAGCCACCTCGTAGCTTTTTGTGTAGGCATTCCTTCCCAGCAAATAGCACAAGAGCTAGCATGCTGAACAAATAAATACAGAAAGGTTACTGAGTGTATAACACTTTCCCTCCAAGCAGCCTTCTACCTCACATGCACACACTGCAGGTTTGAATTGTAAGTGTAATTTAATTCCCACAAAACATACCAAACAAGGCCTGCAAGGATTCAGAAAAAAAATATTATTGAGTCATGGCAACTTGTTTCATGCATGAGCTTACTGAAGATATAAAGGCTCCAAAAATAACTTCTGCTTGTTGAAACCTTAGTTTAAACCTCACCTTAACATTCGCAAGGAGCTCCTGTGCATCTTGACCCCTCCACAAGGAAAGATTGAAAGATTACTCATGGAAACAGCAAGTTCATCTTCTTGTGAGATTTTCTGACTTGCAGTAAGTTTCTAATAAATGTACCTAGCCCTAGTGGCATCTTGTTCATTGCTGTGGTTTTACACCTGAGGCAAACATGAGGCAATAAGGCAAATAGTCCTGTGCAGTAAGGTAAGGTTTTTTTCCCTAATCTTAAACATGGAAGGCAGAGTTCATCTCTTTAAAAGTGAAAAAACCAAACAGTTCTAACAAAAAAGTTGCTTTGGACATGCTTTTTGCTAGCATACATCATGTTTCACTTACAGTGTTACAAAGCCACGCCGCTCAATCTCAAAAACCAAGCTCACTTTTTCATAACTTCCCTTCTCTGAAGCAGGTAAACAAATCCAAGGAATTAAAACTACCTGCCACTTAGCCTAAGTGGACTTGGTTCACTGTAGTAGAAAGATGAACCTTTGTGCCATAAAAGTGATATACTTTTGGGCTCCTAAGGACTACACCAGCAGTTTTCAGCTTAAAAAAAGAGAGAAATAGAAGCATCATTACAACAGTGTTTCACAGTACCATATCCATCCACAAGGTTCACAGCCAGTTCAAGTCCAATGAGAAGCGGTGATCTGTAGCACACTATGCATTGTCATGCAGCAAAAGCCACTTCCTCATGTACATGCCCAGAGCCCTGTTCTGGCTTGCACAGGAAGAGAGGTGAATGGGTTAAACCTCTATTTCCACTGCTTCTCAATGAGGTTATATGAAGGCTGAAGGTCTTAATGAAGTTTTTCTAAGGTTTTATGTCAGACCTTGGCTTCTTTTTTTTTTATATGGTTCACAAATGGAATTCAATCTTTGGAAAAAATATTTTTGTAGAGCTTAAAACATAGATGGTTAGAAGAATCTGACCTAGATTTGAAGATTTCATGTGGAATTGATAAAAGCAGACTCTTCTTGCCTTTTCTTCCTGCTGTGAAAGTGGCACTGGGAATTCACTGGATGTGACAAAGATCCTTTATCTATTACCTAAGCACATTCACCATCTCCTCTTTCTCCAAGAGACCATTCTCTCCACATGTCTGCTTGTTTGGATGGTGGACATCATTGACAGGGCAGGCGTGACTGGCAGAGGAAATTCTCTATTGCAGCAGTCACACAATATGATACACCCAGTGACAGCCTTGGAGACAGTGGCTGTATGCACAGGAAATC
Organism: Corvus hawaiiensis; assembly: GCF_020740725.1. NCBI lineage: Eukaryota > Metazoa > Chordata > Aves > Passeriformes > Corvidae > Corvus > Corvus hawaiiensis. The sequence continues at coordinate 69,433,297 of NC_063215.1, read as the reverse complement.
CTTAATGTTTAGGGTTTGTTGTTACATTTTCCCATGAAACCAGAAATGAAAGAAGACATAGTTACCAAAAACCTTTTTAACTTAGCCTTATGATCTAGAAATTCACTGTTAATCTGGGATTTGAAAAGAATTAGTAATACGTCAGATGATACAGGTATATATAAATCCTACACTTTTAATTACCTCTGTGTTCACTCCTATACTGTGAATTTTCAGAATAAGGACTGGTAGGGACCTATCACAGTGCAGCACAGACATTTAGAAGAAGTGGTATCCTTGGTTAAGGGGTAAGGATGTATCTTAAGGATGTGAGATCTAAACCATTTTTTGCCTGTCAGTAAACGTACATACTGCCACTAGTATCTTGGGACAGATTTCTCACCTCTTTTGCCATGTTAGTGTTGTTCAATGATTTCTTGCACTACTTTCTCTACACTAGTTTTAGGTTTCGTTTATTTTCTCACCTTGTGTATTTCCCAAGGCTCAAGCTGCTATTCTTCCATTAAACAACAAAAATATTAATATTATTTTAATTTTCCATTCTCTCTCCATTTGTCTTCTGTTCTCAACTTCATTTCTTCCCACTGTGTTTTCTACTTCCCATTTCTCTGTCTCAGTTCCTGGCCTCCATCTCATCCCAGTCTGTAATCTTAGCTTCTTTTCCTTCCCTCACCCCTTGCTTTCACAGCCTCTCTTCTTGACTTTAGCTCAGTCCATTGTCACTTCAACAAACCTGCTAAGCTCTCTGAGGATACATAAATATATATGCACACACACTTTGTTGCCTGATAGCCATAGCTTATCTTTGGGTTCCCCCCATTCTCCATTACTATTTCACCTGATCTTTGGGACTCGTAAATGAGCTAAGGAGGCTGGTTCTGAAAGTACCCTTAAAAAACCCCCTCACTCTTCCCCTTCCACAGACTGCAGCTTTTGCCTGTCAGAGTTGTCTTTCAGCCTGTTAGCATGCAGATAACCTGCTCCCTGATCTGCTGTACCGTGGTGGTAGAAGTCTCTCCTCAAGTGGTACCTTACACAATAACCACATTCAAAGGAATGTGTGGGAAACACATACTTTCTCCCGAGATGAGATTTTCTAGGGTTTCTGATCCATGCAAACAAAGCATTAGCTATGAAATAGTCTAGTCCATCGTTCACATCAGTTCTTGTTGTCTCTCTTAAATGATCCAAGTCATCTGCTTGTGTTTGTCCACTCGCTGTGTCCTCAAGCCCTGGACTCCCTGGAAAGGCTCTACTGTGCCTGGCTGCAGTGGGAGCATCCCTACTACCATGACTACAAATGCCCATTGCTCTCTTGCCATGTTCATCTCAGCTATTCAGAAATGAAGGCCACCCCAAGAAGAATTAGTAGCCCCCAAATCGATCCTTTGAGCTCAGTGTAAATACAGCCGGGTGGGAGAGAGAGCTGGATCTAGTCCTTAATCAGGCAGTGAGCACAGTAGTGTAGCTAAGTATAGAAGCCACTTAGTTTACAGTACAGTGACCCAATAATTATACAAGATAATACTGTATGCACTTAGCTCGCCTGTACCATTCAGAGCACTTGCCAATAATACATGAGCATATTGCATTATCTCCTTCCCCAGCTCAGGGCTCTCTATAAACAGTTTGTTTTTCTCCCAAGATTGCTGGAGCTATGGCACAGAGCCCTGTCTAGGTATATTTAACCCCACGGATCATTCCAACATGCTTCTTTAAAAGAAGATCATATTGTTTTTCCTGCTTTCCATTTTTGTAAGCCTAGGCTTTGGCCAGAGGGTACTCTACATATCTGGCTGTAAATAGACTGCTTGGAGCCAAGCAATGTGGTGCCTTGACTAATTTCAGCATTCACTTAAGCTAAATTATTTACGATACTCTCTGCACAGGCTTTTCTCTGTTGTTGTTGTTGTTTTAATGTTGTAATCTCAGCCAGAATAAAGGCATAATTTGCATGCATTTTCAGCTACTGCAGTAGCTAACACATGGCTCTGAAAACTGAAGCCAACTACAATATATTTGAAGTTTGAACTGAGTGGCCAGAAAAGGGAAATCTTGACATGCCACTAAATCATGTCCCTAATGGTGAGAAAACTTAACATTTTTACTTAAGCAGCTGAAACAACATCAGAAACATTTTCCAATGATACAGTTATTCACTTGTATCGAGCTCATCACCTTTGCTGCAAGAACGTAAATCAGGAGGATGTTAAGCTGTGAATGGTCTATTTTCACCTCTATGCTGATATTATGAGTCCAAGTTCATCACCAGCAGAGCGCGTCTCCATAGTCAGGAGAATGTAAAACACCGCACAGGCAGAGGGAAGAAATACAGCTGCGTTTTAAGGAGCCTCTGAGTTTCCAGCAGGCACAAGGCATAACAGATAAGAAAGAGAATAAAAGTTAGAAGGGAGCGCAGAGCAGAGAGGTACCTCCTTCTCCACCAGCTGGTGGCTTGCCAAAGAAAACAACAGAAGTGGGGATTAGAGTTTGCAAGGTTGCGCATTAGAAGAGGGCTACCTATTCCCTGCCTTTTCTCCTCTGAAAAGCTGCCATGTGGGGAGAAACATTCCTTTTATTATTTATGGGGACAGCCACTGTTGTTTATTATGCTCATGTTACTATGCTACATGCCAAGTACAGGCCCTCTTTTTCACAGAGAGGTTTTTCTTTATACAGAGGGGGGAAAAAAAGAAATGTAACATGCACCCCCCCTCCCCCCATTTGTAGGATTGGTGAGGAAATTAAAGTCAGGGTAGTTAAAGGAGGTCTTTCTACAGAGTTGTGATTTTGCTTAGAAAGGTGGCAGAAGCAGAGCATTGCAGTGGCCTGACACCATCGTGCTCTGAGGGATTAGCAGGAGATCTGCTTCAAGAGCATTTCTGTTTGCCCCAGCACTGCTCAAGCAATCACATCCCTTAACAGCCCAAGGAGTGGAGAACTCACAGCAGAAGAAAGATTAAACAACCCATAATCTGAACATCAGTATTTGTACAGCTTGTAGGAGATGGATATTTTTCCCCCCCTCTGGGTTTGGAGCAATGTTGATAGGAAAGAAAGAAAAACAAGTCTATTCCTCACCCCCTTTATATTTTTTTCAAGGCAGCTGAAGGACAGCTGACCTATTTTCTGAGTTCAGCAATAGAGCAGGCTCCTCAGCACCTGATCACTTCTTTGTGCCTGTCCCCTGAAGCATGTTTAATACTGAAAGGCCTGGCCCTGGTCAGTGACTGCAAAGGAGGAAACCCTCGGCTGTGCTTGGACTGCAGCCTTCGTACTGAATGCAGGCAAGGATTTGAAACAATCCCCTGAATGCGAAGTAAGTCCCAAGGCAAAGGGAAGGGAAACCAAGCAACAGTACTTTCTGTGGTAGATGGCAGTTCACAAACTGCCTACAGCTGGGGGAAATTGCTAGTTCAATTCTCCCATGTTTAATGTGATTACTGGTACTGGTTCATAGGCTTAATTTCATTCCTTTGAATTCCTTTTCACTAACAAAAACAAAACAATCAAACAGAAAAAAGGTACTATAAAATCTCTTTCAAAATACAGAATATAAATGTATTTTTCAAACAAGGAAACTTCACTCATTCTGTCTTCAGTGTTTTTCTTATTTTTAACCAAATTATACACAGAAAAATCTTATTCTGAAGAATAGATCTAGCATGTTGCAAAAAAGGAAGAGAACTCTTTCTCCTTTCCCAATGGGGTTTTAAAAGATAACACTGACAGATGCTCCTTGAGTTTAGAATCTAGGAATTAAATATTTGGATATAGGAGACAGCAGCAAGATAATATATTTGCAGTGGCCAGGTAAAAACCTGACTTAGTTGGATGGTGAGAGAGTACAACTCTGTCCTATGAACAAAACTCCAGACTTCAGCATTGCAGCTCCCACACAGAAGCTTGGCTCTTCCAGGAAGGGATAAGAGAGCAAACACATTAAAAGAGCAAAAAGACCCCTATCTCACACATAATTTTTCAGACTTTAGCCTTAAAATACAGGATATAGCCACTTAGTTCTGTTTCAGAAACTGTTTATTGCTTCTCAATTGGCATAGAATAAGATGCTGAGCAAACATTTTCCTGTTTATCAGCAACATAAATACCATGTGACAACAGCAATACTTCAGGTGGAGCCTTTTTCTTTACTGGGCATGGTTTGAGTCACAGGACAATTCCCAAGAGCCAAAAGAAACATACCATAAAGAAATATATTCCAACAAATTGCATTTTTCGTGCTACAAGGCCGCTATATAACCACTGTAAACAAACTATGGGTTTAACAAGCCAATTTACCCTTGTTTGCAGTAAGTTGCTGAGCTTACTTGGATTTCATCCTTAATACAGTATTAATAGTTGTTGCAAACAATGTATTTAATGCCTTCTCAAGGCAGGTTATTGAATCAAAAAGAATGATAACTTTCCATGCCCTTTCAGACTTGCTGTGGCAAATTTTGCAGATATGGTTTCTTTCATGGAAAGAACATGGATGTTCTATTTTTTATTTTTCTCATAAAGAAGCAGAAACAATTGCTTTGTTATAAACAAAACATCTGATATATGGCAATGCAATACTGCTCTCCTAGTGCCTGTACTGCCCTCCAATCCTGTTGCAGAATGCGGTTTTACTTGCTGATTTTATTACCTGTTAAATATATATTTTCTGTCACTGAGACTGTCCATCTGACTTAGTTTACAGCTCACTCTGCAGCTACTTCATTATTTAAACATTTATAATTCTGTTTGCCAATAATTGTCTCCATGTTTCTAATTTGTTAATTAACATTTATAACATATCTGATTATATTTTACTTATTGTTGGCTTAATTTACATTGAATAAACCATAAACTGTTCTTACCAGTTATCAGTTTAGCTCATTACAGGATTCATGTTATGCCATTGTTGACATAAAGCCACAGTTAATGATTCACTTCATTCCCTTCAGCTTCACCACCATGACAGGCATGGAGTTATTCTCCTGCTGTTGGTATCCCTGACTGCACAGCCCTGTCCAAGCCAGACATTATTCAGCAGGTTTAAAGATGAATTATTTTCCAGAGATCTTTTTTGCATCATCATCATATTCTTTCATCCCCTCTCTGTCCTCACCTAATGAGCATCACACCAAGTCCATTAGCTTCCAGGGAATTACTTTTATTTATATCAGGAGACATCTGGGCTTTGTGATCTCTACCCTCCTGCTGCATCCCAACATTCATGTCTCACTCCAGTGCCCCAGCAGCCTTAGTTTCTTTACTCCTTCATTTCCTCCTTCTTCAGGCTTACTTCTGGCTTTCCCCACTTGTTTGACCAGCTGAGCCCTCACAGTCCTGCCCAGCACCACTTTTACTGCAAAACCATTGACCCCTGTGTTATTCAGTCCTGACATTTCTACCTGTATTCCTTCTACTCAACCATTTCATAAGATTTGTAGTTACTGTATTCTAATAGAGGGTGTCTGCAGCCTCTTAAAACCTTCCTTCCCAACCTCTGTGTATTTAAAAAAATCACAGATATAATTTCTGCTGTACTATCCGAGATTATCTTCCCTCCAAGTATTTAGACTGTCTCACACAGAAGAAGTGAGTAGGTAAGGAAATCTCTTCCCAGCCTCAGTGGACCCGATACCTTCCCTCCTTCCATTAAATTTCATCACTTCTCTCTCAATCCCTCCACACTCTCAAAATAGTACAAGACCACACACTTCTCCTCTAAGTCCTCCCAAACTTTATCCACTGGTATAACTGGTTATCTAACTTCTTTTTTGTTTGTTTAAGCTTCAAATCTGCGTAAGTTCTTGCCTTCACAAACCCTTTCCCTTATTAAAGCCCCATGTTGGTGACTCCTACTAAAGCACTCACTAGGACAGAAATGTACCCAGGCTCCCAGAACAGTGGCTGGACCTTGCCCTTCCAGCCTAAGCCCTTCCTGTCCCTGCAGAGGGGGTGACACACTGTGGGGTGGCCATCAAACTCAGCACACCTGCTGATGCCAGGCTCTAAATTTCATGCCCAGTTGGGCTGCTGGGGTACTGTTCACGCTCCCCAAACCCACAGTCCGAAGGTACAGAACACATCTTCTCCAGAATCCGGTCACTGGCCACTTCTGCAGGACGAATAAAAGCCTTTATTTTGTCTGAGAAATACCCCTTTCTACTCCAAGAAGAAGGGATAAAATGGTATCCCCACAGCATGCAGACCTGAGTCTTTGCCAGCAGTTTTTCAAAATCCTCCCTGGTTGTATTTGCTCATAAACGTACCCCAAAGCCTGGATGTGATTTTACTGTATTGCACTTCCTGGCTCCAGGTCGGCTGACTGTGTGCTGGGATTCCTGATGGAAGCAATGGTATCAGCTTGTCTGTTTGTAAATCGTGCTGCAGCATGTCCTTACGATCGTCATGGGGATGATCTGGGCACCACTACAGTACTAATAAATGGTCAGTAATAATAAAAATAAAGGAATAAACTATAAACAAATAGCAGCAGCAGGAGCTGGCAAGAGTCAAGAGACATGAATGTTTTCTTTTCTTTGACTTTTTATTAAACTTAGTAAAAAAATTGTATATGAGGAATCTTTTCCAGCAGAAAATGCCTCTTTTTTTTTTTGCTTTTCCCAGAGTGAAAACTCAGCAAACAGAAACACAAATGCTCCTACACCACCATATTCAAACTTAGTCGATTCACAGGTTTGTTCATTTACTGAAACAAACCATTTTAGGCAAATGCAAGCATTTAATGGGATTTTAAAGGTGATCCTTTAAAAAAGTTTAATAAAAATTATAAAAATTAAGAAACCTCAAAACTTAATAATTTTATATACTGTCACACAGACCCAGTTGCACAGCTTCTGCTAAAAATTGGCAACCTCTTTGGATACAAAAGTGCATGTGCATGTGTACTTATACATGTATAAATATATACAAATACCTACATGTACTTAACTGTTTCATGGCCTTTAAAAAATGTCACGAACCTCTCAGATGCCAAAATTCACTGCACTTGTCCTGAAGCAAAGTCTCTGGAAAGATAGCACCTGTCAAGCACTCACACTCTGACTATCACGGGGTATATAGAGCCCAAATCGGTTGGTATCTGTCAAAAGTTCATCTGTCTTGAAATGGAAATGATAAATGCGTGGCTACACTGAAACAAGAGCTGCTGTTTTTTCACTCCATTTTGCAAAGTGCTTCAGTTTGCAGCTTTTCTTGCAGCAGAACCCTGTGAGGGCCACCCATCAGCCAGGCTCTGCTCTGTGAGAGTGGTGCCTTTTCCCCAGAAGAACAGTAGTAATTTATTCAGTGGGAATTGACCAGTTGAACTAGCCTATTGGGCATGGACTTCACCCCATTTGAAAGCTTTCCCCACAGGCTGTCATCAGCATATCTATCTCAAAGCAGCCTTAAGTGACTACTTCATCTCATATCTGAGCCTTGTTTGGAAGGGCTTCTCCAGAAAAATCCCACACAACCAATTTTCTGTTACCAGGCACACATTGTCAGAGATATTCCATGTTTTCCATGAGCTCTGGACACCAAAGAAAAAGTTACAGAAGTGAAGAATTTTACATTTGCAATGTGAGGATATAGACCACGTCAGTAAACCCAAAACCCCAACCAAAATTAAGAGTAGAATTCAGTTCATCAAACTGCTTCCTAGTTAATCTTCTTTTATTAGAGCACAAACACAGCAGATCTTCATATGTGAGGCATCTCTGGGAACCCCTGTGGCTGAAGGCCTTTACTGCCATAAATTTGTATCTCTGCACTACGTATGTTACTTCCCTGGCTCCTTCACCACATGCCCCTTTAAAAGCTGTGCTTCTTCCCTAATACCACTTTGCAGCACCTATTTTCTGCTCTGAAATGACATATTTCACCCCTCAGCTGTACCTCTTGGCTCACATCTAGTTTTTGGTCCTTGTAGAGGACAAGGCAGCTGTGATGAAAGTATGATCGCAGCAGCCGCTACTTAAGAATCTGGGAGACAAATGAAGATTATCTGAAAAAAATCATTTCAAAACCCACCATCTCTTGGTTACACATTATGAAATTACAAATAAAATATAAAAAAAACTTAATCTCAAACATAGTGGCTATAGATACCTGCAAGCTGAGATGAGCTGGGGCAACCCCCAAAGCTGGAGGCATCTGGGTATCCCATAGGACAAAGTGTCAGTGTCTTGAAGGCTGGGATCCCCAGGTGCTGAGTTTTAGGGAAATCCCTCCTGTAAGTACAGACCAGCTCCTCCTTAGCAGTCCGAATGCAGCAGAAATGGTCTTTTGCTTGGGAAAACCAGGTTGCCACACATTCTAAACATATATTAAAAAGGACTTTTGTAAGGCTATACCCTCATTTTTGAATAGTTAAAGCGTATGTCTAAGGAATAGGATCTAATTCTCATAATTATTATGTGAAGATACATGGCTTAGTTTCTTGTAACCATTTCTTCAAAACGGAGCCACCGAAACTATTTTTGAAAGACCTTTTAAAAGTAAGTTGAGTAATTTAACAGGGGATCTGCTTATTTCAAAGACTTTGAACCCAAAAAGTTACCCTAAAAGAAAAGCTAGTTTTCACAGCCACAATTATGCTACATGGGTCCTAGAGGAAACCAAGGCAAAAGGCAGCAGCCCAGCATCAATGCAGCCACCCCATTCTGGGGCAGACAAACCCATACAGTGTGAATTTGAGCTGGTGTTTACCACTTGGCTCTGGAATAATAATTTCAAGTTAAGGTTATTACACTATTTGTATATAGCAAGAAAATACTTCAGGAAAGACTCTTAAAGCAATTTAAGAACACTGAGCTTCCAGGGAGCCCTGTGAAATTCCTGTTAAGAGTTTTGGAGATAATGAAGCAAGGTGCTGTAAGTTTAAATTACTCATTCATCATCACGTAAGTTATTTAGCAGCAGAAGCCCAAAACCCAGAACCCTTTCTGATACCTGGTAAGCCTGTAATAAATGTTATGAGATGACAGAGGGTTCCTGAGGCAGGGGCCAGGAGCTGATAAGGCAAGAGTTGCATTCCAGCCCCCTATCTCGTGTTTACTTCAATCTGATCACTGGGCAGCATTCTTTCTAACGGAAGGAACAAAGTGCAAATCTCCTTCTTTCCTTCATTCTTAAGGGCCGGGCTCCATTTCTTCATGTTCTGGGCAGAACATAGAGGTTTACCTTATCAGGAGAAATTCCCATGTGGCACAGCCTGACAAAGAGCTCAGCCATGTACAACGTGCAGTCATGTGCTGCAGTGAGAGGAAGAGCTGGTGGAAGGTGCACTACTCTGCAATATCTCAGGGACAGATAATACTGTAATGACAACAAAATCAAGTCTGAATGGTCTGGAAGCTTTATTGAGTTGTAACAGAGCTCTCCAGTTGGGGTAATGTGGTGACAGAGTTTGCATGGTCTTCATAGTTCAGAGCATTCCCCAGTGTCTCAGCCTGTGCCAGGCAAACAATGCATGTTTTAAACTCTCTGGAAAATGCTTTCCATGTCAAAGTCACTGGCCAGGGTTTCCCACTCTGTTTCTTGAATGCAGAAAGGGATGGCCTCTCCTACTGGTAGCAGAAATAATCTTGGCCTTATGAGGAATTGTTTTTCTCAGAGCTGTCAGGAAACCTCAGCAAAAGCATTGGCACCCTGGAAAGGTCTGAGGCAAAGGCCATGCTGCTGTTAATGTGTTCAGACAGTGCCAGCCCCTCGCAGAGCAGGAGGTGCTGAGCGTCTCAGGACATCTGTTGGAGGACATGAAGGCTCTCACCAGCCCCGGGTCCTGACATGCACTCTTACGTGCAGTGGATCCGACTGGTTCGGTTGATCTCACTGTATCCATAGTCTACAAGAGCTTTTCCTCAGCTGGGAAGAAATTCTCCTACTTAAAGTTCTGTTGTGGCTCCTTTTCAGGACCAGCACTGGAAGCCCCTGCCTGCATCACAGCATGATGCAGTCACTTATATCTGCCCATCCTCTATCTAAATAAGTCCCCATATCAGCTACTGTGTCCCAGCCAGAAAGGAATGATGTTTTGGTTTAATTAATGTGGTACATATTTGCTACTCTTTGTGGATTTTTGTCAATTTATCTCTGTGAGAGGAGAGACCTAACTTTTCATCTGTACTTGAGTCTGCAGAGATTGGATTCCATTTCAGCAGGAGTCTGCAGGCTCGTGCAACACTGATAAATAAGTAGGCACGCTGGAAAGTGCAAAGAGCAGCAGTTTTCCTTTCAGATTGTACAGTGGTATCTGCTAGTCTTTTCCAAATGTGGACACAGGTAGAATGCTCTAAAAACAGTGGCAACTGCATATTCCTAACACCCTTTGAAAAAGTCTACAATATCATCTGTTAAAAAGCATCTGGAAAATCCACCTTAAAAAAGCCACACCAATGAAATGGCCTGCCAAGCTGCAGCTTCCCGATCCTTCCATTATAAAGAAATTTGCTTATGGTGCAATTTATGTAGACTCCATATTCCAGCAAAAATACATCAAGTTGTATCAGGTTACTAGAATCAGTCCTAAAGCAACTGTTTCCTAGAAGGGGAGGATAAAAAAATGAAGCAGCAGCTTGCTTCACACTCAGTAAGTTGTTGTGACACTGATCTCTCAGGAAGGCAACAGGAACGTGAGAAATGATGGTGGGTTTTTGGTTGGGGTTTTTTTTGTTTGTTTCCTTATGAAAACCTAATGTGGTGACTAAAAGCAGAGGAAACACCCACTTTCCAAAACTGAACTGTTATCAGTTTTTCACCAAGGACGATGTCTCTGGCCAGCAGTCTATCTGCCACAACAAAACAATGACAGTAGTAATACCCTTCCCTTTTCTTTATGAAATTTATTGGAAAAAAACTTTGTTATATGTTAATCTTCAAACACCCTTGTTTGAGAGCTTTGACGACCAAAATGTTTTGACCCTCTATTTGGGGTCAAAGAAGCTTCCTGAAAGAAGATCTAATACTGCAACATCCCACTCACCATGGATAAACTTGTGTTCTGTCTTCCAGCAGAAACTCACCATTTCAAAGACATGATCTGACATAAAAGTAAAGAAAGGGTTTACATCTTTTGCTGAACTGCTTAGGTATTACTGTAAGGGAAGCAAATATTAGCAGAAGCCAATGCAGCTGCTACAGAGGGTTAGTGGGGTTTTTTTAAAAGAAGCTACATAGATGCATGAAACAAAACTAAACCACATGTTCAGCTAGTGGGAGTTAAAAAGTTTCACTAGAATCCACAATCATATATTCATCAGCTGAAAACACCAATTTTTAATACAGGGAGTTTTTCCTTACTTTCCCCACTTTTCTGGGGCAGAAACAGCAAGCTCAGATGAAAACTTGAGCCCAGACAGTTCTTTATTTCAGAGATTAACCTGAGTACCAGAAGAGTACTGTTACACAAAGTGGAAGTGACCTACTTAATGACTGTGACTCATTTCCCTCTTTCTTTAGGCTGGTAGTTAGCTGCCATGCCCCCATTCCCCTCACTCCCCGAGGAAGGGATCTTGTTTTGCTGAGTGTATGTGTATAGCTTTAAATATGAGGCACTGCAAAATGTTCTCTGGAGACAAGGGTGAACCTGAGGTATCTGGAGCTACATAAAACTTCAGCTTCACAGGAGTCTCATTTCAGCAGACAGTAATTCTGCAGTTATACAGATGTGTATTATATTGTCCTACAGCATAAATCTAGGCAGGCATGTGCTTGTTTAGAACATTTTAAAACATTAGATCTGCAGAAGATACTGGCTCGTCTACTTTCTCAGCTGATGTGATCACCTGCTCCCATTACTTGACTTCTTGAGCAGTAAGAACAAGGTGATCCTGAAGAGTTGACACCCATGAGAGGTATTTCATTTACAAACTGGTAACAGCAGTTGAACTTTTAGAGTTGATGCTGCATTATGAGTTAGGATAAATGTGAGTAGGAGCATGACACTGGTCAGAAAACATGAACGAGGCTGCAGCCTGCTTGTGCTATCCAAAATTGCCCGTGACTTTTATTCCTGTGGCCACTAGATCCTAAACGTGCCTTTTAGTTTCAGGATACCTCACTGTAATCCTCTCATGAATAGTCATTATATATGCAGAGGAAGAGATTACAAAAAACATGGTTGACTCACATCAATCTAAGGCCTGGCACACTGCAAACTCATTAAGGAATAGCTCTCCAAACTTCCCACACAAATACTTGCCATGTGTGACTCTGCCCTTTCTGAGACTCCCAACCTGCCACTGTGACTTGCAGCTGGGTACCCTGTTCTTCCCTCACATCCAGGCCTTCCACTCCCCCATATAAACTCTCAGGAACCCACCATGTCCTTGGCCTGACCCGGTCTCTGTCTCGCCACCACAACGACTAGGGGGGCACCATCTATTCTGCTGAGCTGTACAGCCACAGATCTGTTATTGCTGGCAGACCCAGGGATGGGGCTGGGTTCCCCTTTGCACAGCTGTCTGTGCCTCAGAGTGGAATGGTCAGAATCTCTGCATCATGTCCTATGCACACAGTCCTTTCAAAACCAAAAGGAAAAGAAAGGCATTTGTATACTTCTCTCTCTTGTTCATCTGGACCCATTGCTTTAAATAGGTACTGAGAGAGTCTTTAGTACTTTCCAGACTAAAAATAGGTAAAAGCCAAGACTAGGGGCTAGAACAGCCTTACAACAACCAGTGGCATTACACGGCACTAAACTGAATGAACTAAGAATTTAAAAATCTGTATGTCTCTTGAAGATTTTCACTAAAAGAGTGCCTGTGAACACAGTTACTTTCTTATGTTAGCATATATTTACCAGCTAATTTCCTACATGCAATTTACCTTTTTAGGAGTCTGTGTATGATATAAGATTGAAATGTCTTACAGTATTTACAAAATTGCTACAAAACACCGTATCATATGGTAAAATAATCTCTCCATTTCAGTTTCTCTTTCTGCCAGTGCTTCATGCTTCTTTATCTCATCTCCAGCAACCCTTTCTGAAGAGCTTAATTATTCTATCCTTCTCTGATGACCACAGCAATCTCCTCTATGGATCATTTCTTCCAGTCATACCCTGCGCAACTCTTAAGATATTTAACATTAAAGCTAAATAAAAACAAAACGAAAAGGAAACTAACCCTAAAAACACGGCCAGGGACTTCTCTTTACGTGGTGCTCTTTCACCACATATGTTTAGTGCCAAGCTGGTCTTAAAATAAACTTCCGTTGATGGTTTATATCCTCCACCCCCTGCCAGATAGCTCCCTCTTATCAGCATCTTTCATTCTTCAGCTGAGTTTTTAGATATCATATAATATAAGCATCTAATTAAAAAGCAATCAAGTTAAAATACTTAATCACTGAGTAAAATGTGTAAGAGCCTATGCTGAGAGTGTGAGAATTCAGAGATTGGCAAAGTGCTAAGAAAAGCAGATACACAACCAAGCCTCAGTGATGGGTTTAGTGATATTTTCAAAGTGATAGTTTCAAAGACCTTCTCAGAGGAGATTTTGTTGCAATACAGAAAGTTCCTGAGCTGCTAAACTGAGAGAAAGCCTGAAAAAAGGACCTTTTCTGCCAGCACATAGCAGGCAAGAAGGAATTTTGTTTCCAAATGCTTTTATTTCTGTTTTGTCTCACTCTAAGTTTTATCTGTTTTTCAAACTACGGGATCCAGTTTCTGTTAAAATAAAACTTGAGTTTGTATTTTAAAGCTCTTTTACAGTTTTGAGAACACCCAACTTAAGAAAAAGGTTTACCCAGATCTGCCTCAACATTATAGCCAACTTGGAGTCCTATCACACCACCTTAGGTTGTGAGAAACACACCTATCTTCAGTGGAAAGTAACAAGAAATAAGCTTTTCTAAATGCCACACTTCGTCAAAATGCCTTGCAACTTGTGACAGGCATCTGTGTCTCGCCTTCAAAGAGCTGCAGTGTTTTTGCTTGGGGAAGAGACACTTGCTTCCTCTGGAGAAACAGGACATAGATTCTGTCTCAAAACTTTCAGAATAACCAAGATACAATACTGTACAAAGCACACATCAACCTTTATGTCTGCATTTACTTGCATGACTCTTACTGATCTTTGCTATCACATGAGGTTTGTATCTTGTATTACAGCAGGGAATTGGAATAAGAAGCATAGGAAAAAGGTCATTGGAAGAACGAACAGATGAATCAAATGGCTTATTCAGCCAGTTAAAGACAATGGGTCTGGGTCTTACAATGCCATTTTTGCACAGAAAGACAAAATGATGACCCCGGTTGCCTGATACACTACACAATTCCTCAATTTGTAAACATGGACTCATTTGTACTGGGCTCATCACCATTATATTTGACTTTCAGAGCCTTTTTTTTAAAATTTTTACTTGGCAGCAGCATATCCAGTTCAAAGAATGGCTGGGAGTTTTCCATTTGTTAACTGAAAAGAATATGCCTTTTTAATACATCTGCATTAAGGTGCAACAGAAATATAAAACTAGTTCAGGTAGAAAGGGACCTTTGGACCACCCCACCTCTGCTGCACAAAGCAGGGTAACTTTTAAGGTTTCTTAAAGCTTCATCCAGTTAAGTTTGGAAAACCTCAAAGGATGCATGTCATTTCAGTTAGGAGTTCCCTGTTCCAAAGCCAGGCCCCTGCCAGGACTAGGAATTTCTGAGTATTCCTACTCCAAAGAGATTTTTGAAGATCAAACAAACATGAAGCTCCTTCACAGTGCTCTACGACAGCCTCCCATGGTACCCTGAAGAAGATGAAATCTGCTCTCGTAAAGACCAATAGTATCACCCTGTCATTCTTTCTTTCCTTATAGGCTTAAATTTTATCATCTCATGGTCACAGTAATGTCAAATTGTAATGTAAAGGCAGGTTGCCAGGTAAACAGTAGAACAGCCACAATATCAGCTTATTTCATTGTTTCAAGGCAATCCTGTATAATGCAAATATCAGACACATAAAAGCATTACCATGATGCGATGCCAATGAGAGTGACTAGTATATATCTTCCTATTACTTGTCAGTCCAGTTTTACCTTGCAAGTTTTACCCTGCAATGAAATAGTTAACAACACTAAACTGTATATTGCTTCATGATTTAAGTAATGACATGCCATCAAGATGAATGGCAAAAATTCAGATCTTTGAAGATCTTGCTCCACCTGCCTCTGGACACCTTTGTATTGCTTATCTTTGGCTTGCACTTTCACAGCCATCCTTACAGTCATTTGAGGGCCAGCAGGATGTTTGTGAAACATTAAAGCCAGAGGGTAGAGGACAAAGTAGCATCCTCTGTGGGACAGATTTATCTGGTGCTGCCTGTGAGCCAGCCCAAACTGCCCACACAGTATGTGTCCACAAGATTTGTTCACTTCTCCTGGGTCATATACTCCCTTGCTCCTCCCTCCATCTCCTATAGTTTTTCAGAATTGCTTTTAGAGCCATTTGTACAGATGGAACAGCAGAAAAACTACACTTAGAACAGATACGGCATTATCTCACTTGTGAAAATAAACACATGGGTACATGCTTCTGTATGTATGCACATTCAAGTTTAATTCAGTGATTCTGGTTTTCCTGCCTTCCCACTCCTGCCTTGTTGACATCCATATAGATATTGCCATTAACAATAGTTCAGAAACTAGTGAGTGTGAGTTTATGAATAGAATTTCATTGCTGTGCTATTTTGTCAGTTGTCAGTACTTCATTTTACATGCCATCCATAACATCTCCAAACCAGAATCTGATTGACTGAGTATGTTTTGGTGTCAGCTAATAATAACTATTCCGTTTTAGACACATAAACCATTGATGCTAAGGTGTGGTCCTAACAAGGAGTTTGAGGAAATCAAGGTCTTGATTTGATCAGAGCAGGGAGTTACAGCCAAAACACTTCTAACCTTTTCTTCAGTTTGCCAAACAAGATGTTGCTGTATTTGGACAGCCAGGCAAAAAACCATCTAGAATTTCAAGTTACTTCCAGTGTATATACCACACATAAACCAAAATGCAAACATTATGAAATAGGAAATAAAAGCAGGAGAAATTCCCAATAGCATCCTGAAAAACATTGACAGCTCAGCCTTTCATGCTTCCTCTCAAAGTGGAAGAAAAGCAGTCTGTTAAGAAGTAGCTTAGTAGACTGCCAGCTCCTTTTCTCTCTTTCCACACTGTGGCTGAGATCTTAAAAGTTATTCAGGCACCTGACTCTCATTTGAACAGCTCTGGGGGTCTGGGCTGTGGTTTCTTCTGTCAGGGTCATGTAGATCTCTTTCAAGTTCCTCTTTTTTTATTGACGTTCATAATTTACTGTTTGAATTAATTACTGTTATATTTAACACAGCAGCATTTGGTTTAGCCAGTGCAGAGCTCTACTGATTATACAGACACAGGCTCTCCTCCTTCCCTCATCCCTCAGTGTGACTGAGTGGTGCCCCTGCAGCCTTCCCAAGTCCCATGGTAACCACAGACAGATTGAAATCCCCAACTTTAAAGAGGTGTCAGCTGTCCCCACAACCCACCTCTGTCAATGCAATAATCATGATCTGTTTTGCTCCCAGCAGCCCACAAAATGCTTCATCTACATCTTCAGCTCTCATCCACTGCATCACTCACAACTTTCAAATCTATTATTGTAACATGATCCTTTGAGCAATTGCTATTGCTTTAAAAACCAATTTATTCCATATTCAAGTGCCTCTAAACTCCCATAATATTAAGATTGGTGCCTACACATTAAACTCTCATTGCTAAAAAAGGTCTCAGAAAACTCTCTGGTTACACGTTCAAGCTGGTGCAAAAACAGTGAAAAGAGAAAAGAGAGAGGCACATTCAAACTACACTTAATAGTCTATCTTCCCAAACTGAAAAAATTCCCTCTGTTCTAAGTTAAAGACAAGCAGTTCCCAACACACTTGTGCAGTATAATGGCCATTCAAAAGCTCTTTCTTATCATTACCCAGTGTAAAGTGCTGATCTTTCACAGCAGTTCTGAAAACAGAAAGTAGAAAGTTTTAAGACATTTTTAAATACACTTAATACAGTATTGCAGTTGTTGGATGAATTTAAACTATGAGGGAGGTACAATAACTCCATTCCCTGAGCATTTGAATCTCACTGAATAGTTCAAGAGTTCAGAGGAACAAGGGCTTACACAAAGCCCATCTGTCTGTCAGGCCTCTCCCCAGGTACCCTTGAATCTGGTGGTCAATTTCAATCATGTTTGACAGAGCAGAAGCCTCTTAAAACCAGTTTCACAGCAATCCATGTGGGAAGAGGAAAGGGGGAAAGAGAGGCACCCCAAACCAGTGCACTTCCATTTAGCAAGGAAGAGGCAAGCAGAAGCCAGCCCTTACCCTGTGGCTTTGATGGGCATGCAGCTCTAGACTGCTCCTTGCACACACAGCCTCTTGCTCACCTATCTGGTAAAAGTGGCAAATGGTGAGAATATGAGGAAATATTTGAGTTGAGGAGCAGGATAAAGTGAAATTATCACTGTAAGGGAAGATACTGAGGACATAGGATGAAGCAGAGGTTTAAGAGAACCAGAGAAAGAATCATTCTGGGGACATGGGAAGAGCCTGGGGATATTGTTATGGGGAAGTCTTCAGATGCCAAGAAGAAGACAGGGTCATTTTGGTCAAGACTATAGGAGTCTTGCAGCTATGTGGGAAACCAGAGCTCCAAATTTATGTCTCTTACAGCTCAGTGTGGAGTGTACTAACATGGACGGAGATAACTTAGGACCTCATGAAAAGGATTCAGTCACTCACTCGTGGGATTTCACTGTATTAGAAACAGGACTGATTTCAAAGCTAGACCTAAATATATAACTACATTGATACAGGGGCTTGGCCTTGATACTACTTTTAACCACTCCAAATGGCCTGAGGTACAGTTCCCCACCCCATCACACTTCACTGTCCAACTCAAACTATCCACATGGCCTTCCAGCTACTGTGTGACAAGGACTCTTAGTCAGGCCTCCTCAACCATTTTTATGCTCCTAAATGTATGTCCTGGGGTCATGACACCACACAGGCTGGTTGCTCCCTGAGGCAGGGTGATCCAGGAGGCAATGGGAACCCAGAGCTAGCAGGACCCAGCCTCCCCAAACAAGGCCCATCCACAGCACCCAAAGGAGGCAAGCAAGACAAACCTGGAGACGATAGCTGGAACCAGCCAAGAGCCCAGGTCATAAGGCAGTATCATGGTGATGAAACAGAGCTGAGGTCAAGCTGGAAATTTGGTCCATAGGTCAGGGTTAAGATTAAGGTCCAATGATGGCCCATCTGTCTGAAAGGTCCACAACAACCAGGCTGGACCAAGCCAGGATATCAGGCTGCTGGTTGAAGTCTGGATCAATTAGGCCCATAGTGGAAAAAGGTGTAGCCACAGACATGGATAAGAGAGTAGCACACCTCCCTTACTGCTCAGCCAGAGCCTGATAGCCCTGGGTTGAGTTGAAATGGGGCTTCTTGCCCCCGTGGGTGTGGGTGTGGCTGGAAGCTCCAGCTGAGGTTGATCAAGGCTTATTAGTGCACTCAGGGGCCCAGCATATGCAAACTTGATGAAGAAGATGGGACATGGCTCAAAATGGTGGCACAGGCCATTTGAATCTATTCAGGAATTACAAATAGCCAGTGACAATACCCCACAAACAACAACTACATTATTCTGGCTCAGAGGCTTGTGTGGCCAGGCTGAAAACGTGTATTGAGGATGGCTCGCTGCAGGGGTGGGAGTTGCATTCTTCTGCTCATGCTGTTGTTGTCTTTGCATGTCCCCTGTGAAAACATACTGGGAAAAGCAGGGCTAGTGTCTCGTTAGGTTTAAGAACTTCCTCAGACCTATCTGAGTCTTACTTGAGAGAAAATAAAAAAACCAAGAAGCCCACTTCAAAGACCCAATGTGCTGAAAACACACACATACAACACACACATGCACCCATGGTTTATTGAACTTGGATCTACAAATGTAGATCCTATGTGAGGCAAAGCAGACAAGGGTCTCTTCTTGGGACTGCTTTTCTACTGCAGTTCATTTTGATGTCTACTGAAAGGATGAGAATTATATCCGTACTGTGAGAGTGATTATGCCAGCTAGTTGATGATATGAAAGTGACTAAGTTGTAGCTTTTGCTTTCCCAGTGTGAGCTCCAGAAATGTGAGAAAATTCAGGGTGAGCTGAATTGCTTATTCTGTTATTTAAAGTACCATGTCTCCCTGTCAGCCAAACTCGGGGCTCAGCAGAGTGCTCACTATCCACCCTCTGTGCAATACTCATAAATGTTGCAATCAATATAAAATTTGGGACGTGTGGGCAATACTGGAAGGTAAAAATATTCTTTCTTTGCCAGATATATGTTAATTGGTTGTTTCATTTTGCACATATGGGACAGTAAAATGTATTTGTTTTCTTGCCAATAAAAGAACATTTTCCTAACTCCTTCGTCACAAGGTATCTACGAAAGGAGAAGGCTCTGGTGTTTCCTGTTGGATTTATGGTTTACATTACAATTCATACACAAATGCTTTTTGGCATCTAAATCCTGAGCTAGAAGTATTTTTAAAATTATGTCCTGAAATAGGAACTTCAGAACACTGTGTCGGCATCTGGCAGATATCTCAAGAGTGTCATGAACTATTACTACTTGAGGAACTTGGCAGGCACTCCATGAGCCTTGTGTACCTTACAAGTGTGTAGGAGTCCAGCTTAATCATTGAGCATCTGTATAGCTGGGCTCTGTAATGGGCATATGTCCACCCATCAACCTCAAAAACATGTGGTGGTATGTCTGGATTTCACAGGATACATCTGAGCCCCTGAGCAATGAAGGCTGCTCAAACACTAGTGACAGCAGCCCACTATTTTATAAAAGCAAGCATTTCCTCGGGACAAACCTTGAATCACTAATCAGTCTCACTGCTCAAAGAATTTGGCATGTGTGTTTCCATCCCCATGTGTTTTACAAAGTGCTGATACACATGCTAAGGCTGAAGGCCCTTTATAAAGTGTTTGGGATCTCATGTACAATAGTGTTTCCTGGTAGGAGAGCACAGTAAGCATTTCTGGGGCCCTTGGTGAGGTACTAGGAAAGCAAGTGGGACCCTGGTGGTGACCACCATTCTTGCTCCAGGATGGAAGAGGTTCTCACCCCTGGTAAAAAGTGGCACCATGGCGGGACTTTGCCCCAATCTAATTGACATTGTAGCCATGCTTCATGACCGCTCAAGAGCAGTAGCAGTGTGTTTGTAGAACAAAATTTGCCTGTAAAGCAGGTTTATAAATGTCTGCTTAGTGAGGCCTTCAAAGAGGTCTTTTGGTGGGAGTTTTATAAGTGATGTCCCTCTGGTCTGCAAACATGCTCTTTCTGGACAAACATTTGCTGCTTTAAGAAGACACACATGTACCATACACTTGCCGACAGTTAATGACAAGACAAGACTTTTACCATTTTTGAGGGTCTTCATGGAAAAAGTTGCGTAAGACTACACAAAAATGTTAATATTTTTTCATGGTGTACTCATAATTCCAGCACAGAAACCACATAGCTCCAGCACAGAAAACAATGGCTTTGGCACTGCCTGAGCCAAGGAACTAAGAGCTGCAAACCCAGGAGCCCCACTGGGGCGAGCAGTAGCACCAGAGACCCAGGAAGGGGAGTTGAGGCAGATCACCAGTTTCAGCCTGGGCATGCATGCCATGGCAAAGCATAAGACAGCTTTTCTCAAATGCCTCAGTGACACTTGATTGCTGTGTCTTCTGTTTTTTTAACAGAGCATAGAAATCCCCCAAACTGGGAAGACTCTGAAGTGCAAAGGACGAAGTATAGACTGTCAGTCCCAGAGCCCACCTCCCGCAGAGAGCAGGAGAGCAGTACAAAACCAAAGTATTGGAAAGATAGGGCACACAGTGAGAGGTGAGTGCTCCTCTCAGTCCTTATTTAAGATGTTGCTGAAGCTGAGTGCCTTATCTGACCCATCCTCTCCAGCAGGCGCCAGTCTCTGTCCTGGGGCTGTCCAGTCTTTCCAGTAGTTGAAATGAAACAGAATGCTCCTGGTGTCTGTCTCTGGGCCTGAGCTTCCGGGACCAGGCAGGAGGACTTGTCCCCTGCAAACCCTTGGCTCTGGCATTTATTGCTTCTTGACACAGAGTTTGAACAGTTGTAGAATGTGTCGCAAGACAAAACTTTTAACTCTGGAGTTTATTTAATTTGACACTGGGTGAGGCCTTTATTCTACATCCTTCTTTAGCAGATAGAAATGTGTTTGGTCTGTATTAATTTTTTGTTCTGTACCAATGGTTGGCATTGATTAGTTTCATTTTATTCACTACAAATGTTAAAATAAACAAACCAAGGTCCCAAGTGGTGGTCAGGGATTTTGCCAGACCACGGGAAGTAGTGGGCCCCGAGAGGCTCTGAAAACCACCCAGAGAAAGATCTGCACCAAGCAGGGATAATAATCTGTTCCAGAAGCTAGAAAATATTTTCCAGGAGACTTGGCAATTGTGGCTTAAGATGGAGAAAGAGAGAAAGAGAATGATGGATAGAGAGAAATTGCCCTTTTCCCAGGACAAATGGAGAAGTCTGGGAAAAGAAAAGCTCCGGCTATTGCAGGGTACTTGGCCACAAGGAGAGATTGCCTTTGCATCTCCAGAGATGCAGAGACGGTTCTTTGCCCACCTGTGGAGTCCAGACAGGCAAAAGCTGGAAGAAGTCTTTGTTTACAAGAGAGATGACAAATAAGGCTGGTAGTTAAGAATTGAAAAACTTAAACTAACCTGTACCAGCCTCTTAGATACACAAAATGATGGCTAGAGAAGTCAGTAAATCATCTGGTCTGAATTTCCTGAAGCCAGTTAAGTTTCAGTCCTTGGGATGGGCCATTAGGTTTTGGACAGTCTTTCCCATAAGGAGCCAAATGACTTGTCTAACAGAAACTCATCATTTAGAAATGCCTGGAGATTTGATGTGATGATAGTTTGGTATAAAGAACCAACCACTTTCTTTGGCAATTTGTTTTAATGCCTACTCTCATTGTTAAACATTTCTGATCATTTTCTCATTTGAAGGTGCCAGGCTTCCATCTCCAGCTATTGGCATTTGTTGCACATTTCTCTGCTAGATTAAGAGCTCCTTCATCCATGACATTTCCTGCCAGGAAACATCCTCTGTAATCAAATAATTTCTCACTTTTTATAAGCCTTGATTAACTCAACAGACTGTGTTCTCCAAGTCTTTGCTATGGCCTTTTTCTCTAGGCCCTGCACAATGTTTTGGCTATTTTCCACACCCATGCCAATATTTCAACAGCCTCCTAAAACTGTGGGCATTGAAACAGTATCTCTAATACTGTACACAGAGATAAAAGCACATCCCTGCTCAAACTGGATTGGGGTAGCAAACTCTTCTGTTTCTGTGATTTTTTTCAGTCGCTGTCAGAAGCTGGCTTGGATTCCATTTACTAATGAGGTCCCACTCCCCTAGGTGCTTGGATGGTGTCTCCTGCTCACATGCTTCAAGTCATAATGATCACCTGACTTGGTTTCAAAGGTCAAATCATCAAGGACATTTGTGAAGTTTTTATCTCTTTTTACAGCAGAGATCAGTCGTGTGCCTCTCACCTGAAGAGTTTCTTGCCAACGTTGGGAGATCAATTCTGCCTTGGTCTTGCCTGTGACCTACAGCTGATGATTAAGATGCTGTAGTCAAACCACAACTTAACCGCTTGTTGGTTCAGTCTGGTTATACCTCAGCAGCACTGAGTAACTTGCTGCATACAGATGGCTGCCTGAAGGGAACCAGCAAGCGAGCTCTCTGGAGGGGCTTCAAGCACGACGTTAATCCCTTTGGAACAAACCACACAGACATCGTGTATCATTAGTTTCTTGCAAGAATGCTATCTTGTAAATCAGTGTAGACTTCTAGAGACTATGTTCCCATTTAATTTCATTAACAATTCATTTTTCTGCTGCCTAGGATCCCTTTTCAGGCACACCAAGCTTCAGTGCTGTAAAGTATGCTGATGACCTACTGTGATGTTGGCTGAACACTCTGCATTGTTCTAGTGTCCTTCTGGTGTTTCAGGATTCAGTAAAAATGAATATTTCTAGGCCAGGATCGGCTCCGTCATCTCTGTAGGTCTCTTGACTGCAAGTTTTCTAGATCTGCTGTTTTTCAAAAAAATTAATTCTGAGTCAGTGTGTTTTAATATAGTCCTGCTTCATGAGTGGAAAGAAGGCATTCATGCTCATTAGCTTTCTGGCTTCCACTTACAGTTAAGAACAGAAAAAATCTATCTTTTCTACATGACAATTAATCATTTTATAATTTTTATCTATCAAAGGGCCACTTACTTCTTTTAGTATGCCTTGCATCCTCGCAAAGTAGTCACATTGTTGCTTATGACACAAATATGGCTGCCCCACTCTTACCTGACTTCAGCTGCTTTTTACATCTTCCATGTTGCCTAGCCTCCAAATACCTTTCTCTTTCTCTTATCAATGCATAGTTAATTTCACTTGAGTGTTTCTCCTGATGACTGGAGAAAATTTTCTGAGAGACATTAAAATATTCATACAGTCTGCAGTTTTGGCGTCTGGGTCATGCTCAAAAAACCCCTGTGTTTTTCAGTAAAAAATTCAGGCTCTTTTGTGATGTGCTCTGCTTTTCACTGAATTTTGAAAACCTAAATGAGAGCGAGTGTTGCAACTGTATGGATCACCGTCGATCAGCTTTTGGTGCTAGTTTATTTTCTTTTAATTCAAGATTTCTTACTCTCTTCAGTTTTACATGAACATGTATACATTTGCCTTTAAGTTAGTCATATTTAGTCTTCTGACTATTTTTTTCCTCCCAATTCCTCTCAGTTCCAGGAAATGTTTTTTTATGAAAATATGCCTACGACTCATCAGCAGTGTCTTCCATTTACTCCTACTGAGTATCATGCTGCTACAGGCAGGCTACTATCAAGTTTCATCCAGTGACTAATTACCTTTCTCTAGTATAAAGAAACTGAAAGATTTACCTCTTTGGGCACAATACCCTTTTGTTAGAAATTCTTTTCAGACAAAGATTATCTTGTAAGGAAATCTTACCTCTTCATAACTTTTTAAAAAATAAAGCAGTTAATCATACCTGCTCCTCCTCAGCCCTTCAAAAGTTTCCATCTGCGGCCTTCTGCTGGAAACAAGAGCAAAATGGGAGGAGGAGGGGTAGAGGCAGACAGATGGAGTAAGACTGACTGAGAGACAGACAGTGAATGTCCCATATGGACACTCTTCTCAACCCTAATCTATTACCTCTATTTACCCCAAGCCCTGTTTACTTCACACTCCATGTTATTAAAAACTCAAAGCAGTATTGCTTAGACTATTTTCAGTGTTGAAAGCATCTTCTTCAGTGTACAAATCTCTGACACTGTTGCAATTAAACATCATGAGGGATATAGTATTCTGATTATAACTCCCCTGATTGCCCTGCGCAATGCAGGGTTTTTGGTTTTGTGTTTCCTGTAACAAACTATTCTTATCAGAATGGGGAGTACTTAAAAAAAGCCTGTTGCTGTTTACTTGTGTCTGAGCTTTAAGCCCCCATACTGGAAAGCAGAAGAAATAGAAAATGTAATGTAGTTCATCCAAATTTTTGTGTAAATAGACAGAGCTGTCCCGTGATGCCTCTGGCTAAATACTTTCCTTAGTTGCTGATGAAATTGAACATATAATTGTCTCCTGTACCCTGCATATCAATATTTTTTCTACCATGGTGATGATAGTTAGGGAGTCGTTAAATTCAAAAACAGGAACATAACTGGATAAATAAACCTACAGGATCCCAACCCATAAAGAATTGGTATCCAGGTGTTCTGCCAACTCAAACTGAAAATGTTTGTTTAAGAAAAGGACTTGTATTTCTTGTTCTGTGCCAGGCCCCTCAGTAATTATGTTCCAATACAAAACTCTTCATTCACCAATGCCATGCACATGTCATGTGGAGCTCTTGCAAAACCCTTGAGTAGTCCTGAGCTCAGTAACAAGCATAAGCTTGAGCCGTCCAATGCAGGTTTAACTGGAGCCAGAAGAAGCAGAAGTGAGTAGGTGATACGAAAGAGAAGGGAGACAGGATAAAAGGTATAATTCAGGTACAAGGCAGCTGAAAGTAAAGAACTTGTGGAGAAAACAAAGCAGCAAATAACCTTAGATCCCAGCACAAGGTCACCTCCAAAGGAGAGGACTGCATCCCACACAACTGCTGACTAATGATTCACACTGACATGGCCAGAGAACACTCAAACACTCACATCCGGACAACTGTCTGGTTGACAGGACTCCACAG
This sequence comes from Corvus hawaiiensis, assembly GCF_020740725.1. Classification (NCBI taxonomy): domain Eukaryota; kingdom Metazoa; phylum Chordata; class Aves; order Passeriformes; family Corvidae; genus Corvus; species Corvus hawaiiensis. Next base: position 69,407,972 of record NC_063215.1, on the reverse strand, counting down.
AGGAGGAATCAAAGCCAGGAATCCCACTGCTAATTGCAGATGTACGATTGCATTCTTCTCCTTCCCTCCTTCCTAAATCCTGAAGGCAGCAGGATGGGCAGGTGACAGCAGGCATGCCATCTGAGATGGTTATTTTATCGCTGAAAAATGGAGGGGTATTTTGAAGCAAAGATTTGGGTGGCCAAAACTGAAGGTACTGAGGAGACTTGTCAGAGCCAATGAACAGTCAGAGCCCTGTAACAATCCCTTACGCCAAGTATTTTGCACTTCCAAAGTAATCACAGAGCTGTATCCATGAATGCACATAGAGTGTCTGCAGGGCCTTGCCACAGGAATAAGGAAGGAAGGGAAAGTCACTTACTGTGGGACCAACAGTGTTTGCTATCTGGCAGATATGGCCTAAAACAAGCCTGGAATTGAGAAATTTATCTATTGTGCCATTTTTGTTTGTTTTAAGAAGGATTTGCCAAAGAAGATGCCACATTGCCAGGAAATGACTGCTTGACATGATACCATATTTTCTGCTGAGTTGTTCTGGACAAGTGACTGGACTGAATGCCTAGGTCCACGAAAACAATCGAGATCAGGCCTCCTGATACAAGGGAGCCATGTTCCATAAACACAGGCTGCTTTTGAAAAATATTTATGAAGGTACAGTAAGCATAAGTGACGCTAGAAAGACTGGTGCCAGGAAGGTTTCTAACCTGTGTTGTTAAGCTTTTCTCAACATAAACCTCTTCATTGCATCCCAGTGCAACACATATGTGGGAACAGCCACTTTCTCTCCTTGTTTCACATGAAGCTACTCTCTGAGCTAGATTCCAGGCACAGGGTGGTCCCTAGAAGATCCCAGGAAGAAGATTTCTCTATGCTGCATTAGGGGCAGAATTCGGCCCATTCAATAGCAGGGTAGAAAGCTGGGCAAGCACACAGGCACACCTTTGCTTGGTGCTTTCATTTGGCTGGTCCCTCGGAAGAATGTAAACAATTGCTGACCAAGATAAGCACGGAGAGAAACCTGCTGATGGACATATGGATATACCTGCGCTGCCTATAAAGGGAGGCAGCACGACTTGTTTACTTCCACCTTGTGTGGGTGAGCTGTCGAGTCCCAGCTGCGCTTGTAGAGACAGTCCCACACCAGTGTGGATGGGACCCACACTGTGCTTCTTGTATGTGCCTCACAGGCTCCACATTAGCTTCCTCCCCTATGTGCTGTAGCTAAATCCCAAAGAGCCTACCAGTGCTCTCTCATGGGCCAAACACAGCCATTCCTATGGGAACCACCTGCAAGCTACTATCCACATCCACAGGGAAAGAAAGACCTTGCACTGTAAAGGAGTAAGAAAGATGTTTGTCTGCCCTTTAAGGATACAATACTTATTAGCAAAGCAGGGGTAAAAAGACTATATTTTGATCAAAGCAAGGCTCACTGCTTTGTAAAACATGAACTGAGTTTCTCTTGCTAACAATTTTCATAGGATCTGTTTGGGGCATATCTATCACATTTTCTGTAAGTTGCTAAAGATGTACCAATCCACCATAGAGGCTGGTTCTGACAGTTTCCTTCTCATAGCTCAGTCATCACATGGAAAAAAACACAAAAAATCTCTTTTCAAGATTAGTGCACTCATGATGTCCAAGGAGATAAAACATTTAACTGGCATATAGTAAGAGTAAGAATGAATATGGTTGTGTATTTTGTATCTTTTTCACATCTTGTTCGGAGTGAAAGAAGAGTTGAGTGCTTTCTTGTGTTTCACAATAACTTCAAGGAGAAGGAGATAGTTAGATTTGACCTGCTTCATCAGGAGTCAGCGATTTCTGAAAATGTTGTTTGGCTAGTTTGCTCCAGTGGCTTATTTGGCTCGCTATGAAAAACGATCATTTACACATAAACTTGGCAAATGTCAATTGCTTCCATTCTTGTCTAGGAAGTTTTATTGCACTCTTGAGAAGCGTGGCAGTTGGGTGAATAAGGCCTTTTAAGTCCCATTGGCAGCACAGAAGGCGCTAAATTTGCCCTCTACCAAAGAGCAGCAATTTTCACGATTCTTAGAAGCTGATCTTTCACTCAGTCTTGAAGGCATGTCCAAGAAGCCCTGCTGGATTGTTATTCCCAGATTCTGAGATAACAGCTTTGAGGCGACAGCAAGTGCCTGCTGGTATGGAGCATCAGGCAGGGGCATGTGGTGGGAGCAGCATAGGTTGGGCAGGTAGAGCAGGCCACATGAGCTGCACATTCCAGAGGACTGGAGGTGCAGGCACTGAAACATGAGTGACAAAAGGGTAAGACACCCATGCTGAGAGGGACAGACACCTCCATCTGCTCAGCAGAGAGATCAGCTGCATAAGACCATGGGCTGGTATCAGTCTGTCTCCTCTGCTACTTGGGTCTTTCTGAGCTAAACGTGGCACTGGCAGGCCAATGGAGTCCCTGGGAAAAATAGAGGGAAAAAGCTTCACTGGATTTAGCAGTTGGCTTTCAACCCTTGTGCACAGTAAGATTTCTTCCTGATACTATTTTAACAACTCAGCAAACATAAACCAAATAAGCAGAGGAAATACAGAGAATTTCCGAGGTTATCTAGAAATGAAATGCAAGCAGTGGTGTCTGTGGGGGAGGAAGCAGCCTTCTGTGGTAGCAGCTCCTGCAATTTGGTTAGCATTTGGAAGGCTCCAGTCCAATCCCTGCTCTGTCACACCAAGGTTTACTGGTATGTCTGAGATGTCAGTGAAGAGCTCACAGGCCAGATCCCAGCCCTGGGACTGCTTCTGACTCCCAGCAGTTTCTTGTTTTTGATGGAAGTAAAGGGAATAGGAGCCAGAGCAGCAATGCGAGCCATTGTGACTCTGAGAATGAGGAAACTGTTACCACAACAATGGTGGAAAAATATTTTTGATGCCAGCATCAACTATAAAAATAAAAGTTTTGTTGGGGCACAAATTTGATGGTCCTCTAGGATGAGTATGCTACAAAAAAATACAGCGATAAGAAATTACTGACTGCGTTGCTTGAGATGGCACATGGAGAAGGGAGAAGGCAAGAGAGGTAATGTTAATAAATCATTGTCCTGTCCAGCGGGCTTCCATTATTCATAGAGAAGGGCAATTACGAAGGCATACCACTGTCCCGCTTCCAAAGTTTAACATTCCTGTTTGATATCTGATCTAGCAAACAGTGTTAGGAGGTATCCAAGCAGCATGCACAGCACTTTAAATGATTAAGGGAGCAAAGTGCTTGGGCACGTTGGCATTCTAGGCCATAGCTCTCTGGCAATTAAAGACATACATACATACATGTCTCCTTAGGTATTTATTGATACAACCCAAACTTGTTTTCACTGAGAAGGGAAAAACCACATTCCAGGCTCAGTGTTGAAGTCGATGTGAAGTCTGAAGCTGATGCATCCCTGAAACAGGTAGGCTTATGCTGCCAAAATCAGAAGCTGCCTCCACTTCTTTCATTTCTAAAGCGATGATGGTGCTCCCACTGGACTCCAGCTCTCCAGATCTAGGGAAAGGTCACTGAAATATTGGCAAGATCGAGTGGGCAGTTCAGACACATTCACCTCCTCACCCTCCACAAATAACAGGCTGGTTGGCTCCAAATCCAGGACTCTAATCCTATGGGACAGATTCCAACCTAGAGATACTTTGTGCCCAACTCATTGAGTGTAATGCCTACTCCTGAAAATAAACCACAAAGCTACAAGATTACTTCAGCACAAAATTTCAAATACTTCAATTTCTGCATTAGCACGTGTGCCCTCCTGTTTCCCATGATCATTGGAGGGCTGACCATGAATTAGAAACAAAAATATTTTATGTGATTGCATGTTTGCCCATCATAACCTCATTGATGCTTTCTGCAATGGTTCCAGTAACCTCTGATAAATTGGAGAACGTTGTGCCATGGGCCGGAGCATTAACACTTACCTGGAATGCTTCACACAGATCTTGGGTATGAGCCTGGCATCCTACCTTGGCTCTGAAGCCCAGCTACAAAATAGGGATATAAAGACTGATCTGACTCACTCAAGTGTGCATTTCTCTGTGTGTGATACAAAACACAGCACCAACACTGGGGTTAACATCTTCTAGTGTTGTACACTGGCAAGTGAGAAGGGAGTTAGATGGACTTATTGAGATAGATTTTTATAAATATGTGCTGGCCACAGAGTTCAACTGACTGGAGAACCCAGTATGAACTGGGAGCTGAAACACCACATTGGCTTTCCTGACTTTTAGACTTACATTTTTATTTATGGTTTGAATCACCTTCTTCTCCCCAGAGTATGGTCAGGGTTTAATCACTGCGAAGAACAGGACACTCAGAGTAGCTCTAGCACTGACTGGGTAAGGATAAAAGCCAGGCAAGCTTTGCAGGGAGAGGTACTTACTCTGTAATTTTCTTCTGCTTTTGAATGTTTCAACTTTCCATGCCACTTCTGGGTCACTTACCAAACCTCTTGTGGGTTCAAAACTAATTTACAGAGCAGAGGGAGAGAGAGCTTCCAGGAACCAGCATCTCTGTATCACAGGTCAAATGCTGCTGCTCCTTTCATCAGTAGCATGGCCCTTCCCTTGTTGCTGTGCTCTGCAAAGGAACCTGGAGTGGAAATACACAGATGGACATACAGGGTTTCAGCCTGCTAACTCTGAACTCGTTAAAGCTGATGAATGCCTTTCACAGTACCTCACATCAGCTTGGGTTGTCAAACTCATAACTAAAGGTTGTCATTGATTCTCTGACCAAGACATCCATTTCATCCAGCTGCTACATCTTTCCTATGTTTTTTGAGGAGGACCCATAGAAAAGCCTCCTTCCTGTGGAAAGACCCACTGATCTACCTGGCCTGTGTTGATTCCCCTTAGTCTGTCTGTTGCAGATATCCTCTTCCTCACTATTTTAGCACAAGAAAGCACAGGGCTGACTCTACTCTGAGGGACAAGGTCTGGTCCATATCAGCAAAAACCAACAGTGGAGATCAGTGGAAGCAGATGCCAATAGAGCCTTCATCTCCTTGGCATTCGCAGCCACTGATGACTTGTCAGGGTGAGCTGGAACTTTTGGCTGAACTATCACAGAGAAACACTGCCATGCAGCACCTGAAGGGAAAGTTGTCGTGATTCTAGAGACGAAGCCATAGGTGCAGCATCTCATATCTGAACAGGATATGCAGTCTAACCCAAAACAACTGCAAAATATGGACTGTCCATGCCAAGCCTTTATGTTCACTGGACACGTTCATGCATGCAGATGTGCATGCATGCATCCAAACACTGCTAATAAAACAGGATTAGTTTTCATACAAAACACTAAATTGAAGAAGAACCCTTTCATTATTCTTAGGCTCAGAAAAAATCTCCCTGAAAGTCTTAATTGTGGCTAACCTACTGTTCAAGATCAGTAACCCTGTCATTGGGTATTTATTTCTCTGTTGTATAGTGGTACCACTGCTTCTACTGTGAGGTGCACAGTGCAATCAATAGATGAAGACCTAGTCTATGCTGCTGTAAATTGTAGATGTTCTGTGCTTGGGAGCTCAGGGCACACTGCTGAGCTTTGTCTGCTGAAACCCCTAACAGACCTGCCTGTGTTTTAACAGAAAGCAAACCATTTTGAGTTATCCTCACTCTTTCATGCCCCAGGAAAAGGTGCTGGTTTATACCTCATTTTCTCCAGTCAAGCAGCTTGTTCTGCAAACTAGCCTCTGAGCACTTCTGTTTTAACCACTGCTGACCTCTGAACCCCCCAGTATTCACTCAGTGGATATTTGGAATGCCTAAGTGAAATGTACCTAGGAGGAATGCAGGTATGAGAACTTTATCCCAGGCTGCAGATTATTAAATGGTTTTACCCAGCTGACAGTGGCAATTTGGTTTTCATCACTCAACATCCTTGCCTCAGAAGAACAAATGCACAAATTGAATTTTGGCAATGTGCACCAGAGCTCCATTCCAGAAGATGTTTATTAGCTGTCTTACCAGCCAAAGAGCAGAAAGAGGCTTTTCAGAGAGTTTGCATCCTGTCCTCTTGAGCAATCCTTGAGTTATTATCTCAAGATCTCACATTTAAAATACTGTAATAAATGAAATTATTCATCAGGAAATGGGCAGTCAGTCCATGGTCACCTTCTGGTATCTCTGACTGTTCTCAGGGGGGGCAGGCTCAGTGAGTCTCTGATTTGAACATGGAAACCTTTTCCTTTTTTTACAGCTGTAATAGACTCATTGTGGCAGTGAAGATCTGTCTGGACTGGCTGTACTTTCTTGGAGGTATAGGCTCAATATTTTCCCCACAGCTGTGAAGAGTATTTGCAAGGTCTTCTCTCTCCACCATCCTGGAGACTGGACTCCCTTAATCCACCTTTACCTTGGATGGGCTTTCCACAGTCTGGTGAAGTGCCACCATCTGACCAGAGTTTCCCAGGCCTAGATAAAAGCTCCACTGCCAGGCACCAATACCCCAGCTTGGCACACATCAAATTGTTTTTGATGTCTTTTGAAAGAACACATGGCAAGATAAGGAAGATCAGGAGGAGCTGACATTCTGGCTCCTGGATTACCTGGAGTGTGCAGCTTGGTGCAAGGAAGGACTTTGTGTCTTCTATCTAATAAGGCAGGAAACAGCCTTTTCTGAAAGGAGGGTTATGGGATCGCTTCAGTGAGGCCAGAATTTTACCCTTCTGCTTCTGGAAGCACCCTGTGAAAGAAGCTGCAACTGGAGATGTGCTCAGGTGAGAGACAAGGCTTCTCCACTACTGCTCCTACACCAGGGATAGCAGTGGGCTGAAGGCACAATGGGAGCTGCCAGCCTGCTGCATCGTTTTCAGCTGAGGAGATCCCTTCCTCAGGTCCTGCTCAGTGAGCTCCATGTTTCCAGACTGGGTGCAGAAGTCATCATATTTTCCTAGAAATAATTTTCATAAGGAAAGGACTTCATGGAAAAACTGCATGCAATTGACTGATGCTACCAACACCTGTCATTCTATTTATGTCTCTTTTAAACATCTCTTTACACAATGCTTATATAGCACAATCTCTATTCTACAATAACCTTCCTAAAAGCTAACCTTTGCCAAGAAATTTCACTCAGCTACATGCAGAAATAACCAGATAAATCTCCAGCAGAAAGGGATGAACTTTTCTTTGTACTTTTTGGTGGCTTGAAAGGTTCTCTCTGACCTTAACATCCAGGTGGATGCCAGCATCTTATGAAGAGAGAGGGAAGTTCTCAACACGCTTTCTGCCCATGGGCACACTCCGATGCATGAAGGACAGCCAAGCCTCTGACCACTGCAGCTCCTCACAGTGAATGACAGCTCTACCTGCTTGGGAATGTGCTGAATTTCTCTGTCCTGATCAATTACATCCCACCTGCTGTGAATGACTGACCCCCTGAGCCATTAGGGGCAGGACAGCACTGTTTTCCTGCAAGGGTCAACATTACTTCTTTTTCCCAAACCAAATTCCAAATCTTGACTCATAGCTTACACTAATTTATAGTAACCTAAACAGCAAGACTCACAAAAGTCTTGCTTTAATTTAAATTAAATGCAAGTGAAACAACTTGTTCTTGAGCTACAGCGATATTAGCATCTTAGTAATTCTATATGAATTAAATCCATGCAATGCAAGCAAGTACTTTGCCTCCTTCCTGATAAAGCAGTTTTAACATGTTCTTCTGTTAGGCTTTTGCTGAAGATGAGACTTTAAAAAACCTCCATAGCTATTCAGATCATCTGCCTCAGTGCAACTGAGCTCTGTGATTCCCCTTTCCTGGTCCTGACAACAGAATCTCTTTTGCTTGTTACTCTCGCTTTGTAGCTGCTGGTATCAACTACAGAAACTATGCCAGCTTCTCCAAAGTAGGTCTTGTTGGTAGCTTGTCTCAGTTCAGTGGTGACATGAAAGCCTGCATTTTGGAGCAAGTTAAAATGCTATGTGATATTTAGGGAGCCTTTGTCCTTTAACTCATATCTGTTTGTCATTGCACTTAGGCAGCTATTTTGGATACAGCACAAAATGGTTGTTTCTGTAGGAGGCCTGAAGTCCTGAATTCTTGCTGCTTGTTTCTGCTGTGCCATGGTGGAAGATGCTGTTGGGCCTTGCCCTGCCCAGGTGAATCCAATACTTGCAGGTAGCTCTAGCTCTGTAGCTGCTGCATGCATCTGTGCCCTTCTTTCCGTAGTTCTTTCCATTCCTTTTCCCCCATGCTTCCGGCTCACATTCAGACTCTGTCTTATATCGCCCATGTCCAGGATCACTTTTTAAGCAGCCTCCAGGTGACCCAGGTCCTCAACTCTCTCTAAGGTCTGTAGAGAGGCTGTTGTGACAGCCCTATACCTCTTGTGACAGTTGTTTCTCAATCCCACTTTCAAAATCCAAACAATCCTCCTTGACTCTCTCTTTTCTGTGGTCCCCTATCTCCATCTCAGGCATACAGTGCTACTTCCATGCTGCTCCTTAGCTCATGGCCTCCAAAGGACTGGCAGAAGAAGGCAGCAGTAAAAGGGCACTGCAGGGCGTGCCCCTCAGCAAACAGGATAGCTGATCCCATGGGGCACCTCTTCCACCAAATGGATTCGATGACAAAAAAGGAAAAAAAATCCCTTTAAGACCTGCACCCTGCAGAGAGAGAACAACCAGCTGCCCAGGTCCTCCCTTCTGTCATCCCTGCAGGCCTGGAGACAGGCTCCAACATAGAGAAGCTGGAGAGAGAGGCTAATGGAAAAGGAGAACCAAAGCCCTCTTCCTCTGTTCTGTTTATCCCAGAAGCCATGAAATATGTGCCTTTCAAAGACAGACATTGCTAACACATTCCTTCACTAATACAAATTAGTGTAGGCCCCACACCAGATCCTTCTGGTAAAATCACTGTATTGTCTTAGCTTCTGCTTCAATAGGACTCTCCAAGGTCTCAGATGCTGGCAAATTGCTTGTAGCACTCAGTGCCTTTGCTGCATGGTGGGTGAGAGGAGTGGCTGCTCCACCCAGATCCATTTCACTACAGCATTTCCATTGTCATGTCAGGAAAACTACAAGCAAAACAAAACACCTTTCAGCACAAATTCTTTTTGTTATCAGGCAATTGTATTTGCCAAAATGTCCAAGCAAGAGACAATCAATGCCACAGCTTGGGTGTTGCCTCTGGAATTTGGAAGGATGAAATCACCACACATCCCACCACCGCAGTGACCACCCTGCTCTCTTTGAGACATTTCTGACTAGGCTCATATGATGTGGCTACCTCCAATTAGAAGGGACTGGGATCAGTGAATCAGGAGGTCACTTCCAGTCCTGCAGCCCTTAAATAGTATGGAAAGAGTTACTCTGAGCTTGCCAGTAGAAAGCAAGGGTAATTGTTAAAAATGGCTCAGGGCCTGGAAGTGTGTGACTAGGGCAGGAGACGGGAGATTCTGGTCCCAGCTGCTGCTTAACTCAAGTCATTAGTTTTGGTGATCTTTAATACCACTGCCCTTTATGATCTGAGTAGGTTTGTCCCCTGGGAGCGATGGCTCTTCCCAGCCTCTGCAAGGCCCTGTGATCTCTGTGTATATTGACTCATGCTGGCTACTGGCAGTCAGTCTGGGTCAGCAGCAACACACAGACTGAGTGACTCAGTGCCACTAGAAGTGGCCAGTAGCTGGAGTTGTATCAGTTGCTCTCCTAGGTCAAGATGGATGTTCTTGTGACATATGTAATTTTTCTCTCTCCTGCACTCTGATTCTGTCCTGGGAACATCTCCTTGTAGGATGCAATAGGCACCATTGCATCTTCTGTCCAACCCTCTGCAGGGCAGTTAGAGACTCAGGAGTATGCTTGTGTATTGCAATTAATTGGGAAGGCTGCTTTAGGAGCCTTTGCTTCTTCAAAACAAACACAAAAGCCAAGCAGTCTAATCGACTATCACAAAATAAAGCCCTTCCCTTCTTTCCCACATGCACAGCCAATATTAAGTAACATCCTCTTGTCCAAACTGAGACAGATCCCTGTTCACCTTGGGCACATGGAGCCTTGAAGTAACTTTCTTACACAGGATATTAGATCAAAAGTACTTATGCAGACAAACTACATGTTTATATGGATGTGTTTATGTTCACACATAACTATGCAGCAGTGAGGCATATTATGGTCTTGTCCTCTCTCTGTCTCCAACAAAGACTGCCTTTAATGTCTCAGTGATGTACCAAGTCAATGTTTACATCCCACTCTATTGTGAAAGCAACTGTGTGATGTCTGACAGCAGTATTTCCTGTCTGTTATAAGCAGCACCAAAAACTGATTTTCATTTCCTTATAGAAGAAGCCCACATTTGTGCTCCCCAAAGGCAAAAAAAATGGTGCAAAATGTGTTTCCCAAGGAGTAATTTCTGGGCATGATATGATGCCAGCCTGGAGCCCTGATGCTGAAAATTGTTCTGTAAGTTATTACAGCAAGTTCCTCCTTTAGCCTGCAGCTGAGAGCACATACTAGTAACTCAGCAGAGTAATACATGTGGTAAGATATTCAGTAATATTCAGCTTTACCCAGGCATTCCTTCTCCTCTGTTTTTGTACAGAGTTCCCCTTCTTCTTACAGTTAAGCCTGGACATATTTTTCTATTTTAAATTTTCCAATGATTTGTACAAGAGAGTATTAAATTGCTAAAGGGCATATTAAGTATTACTGCTCTGTTAAACTTGAATGAAGCAATGCAAGTCTGGAAAGCATTTAATAAATCTGCATCCCGATAAGGAAACTTTCTTCGCCAAATCTGACATTCCTTTGCACTAATCACCTACGTGAAAGAACTGCCTCTAATTCTTTTATTCTTTCAACTTTCTCGCCCCAGAACTAAAACCAGCTGCAGACTTCCCCTTCTTTAGGCACCATATAATTTAAAACCCTTTTCACAGCCTTCAGAGGAAGGTGTGCAGGAGCTGGGCGCTGTAGAGGCTGCAGATCTGTCCACATGGCCTCACTGGAGCACCCCTTGCTTACATTTTTCCAGGTTTTTTGGTTTTTTTTTAGTTGGAAAATGAGCACATAGCACAGTCAGCTCTGAGGAGGGCTCGTGGAATGTGGAAGCTGTACCAAGAAAAGACATACGGCAGTGAATGCAGGGGGAGGAGACCAAACCAAGTCATCCAAAATTGCCTGGGAAAGCTTGGAGATTTAATACTGAATATTGTTTTTTAACCTATTCTTTAAAAATTGGTCTTTTACTTGAAAAGCCCACAGGTCATCTCCAGGGTGATTGACCTCCTTAATTTGATCCACAGGGGTAGTGGCCATTGGATTAGGCTCCATGAGGACAGAATTTGTGAAATGTGAAACCATTACAGTGGCAAGGTAAGGTGACAAATCAGTTTTGATGGATGACAACTCTTCTAGATGGCTTTGCTTTGCATTTCAGTTTCTTCTGGTACTGTATCCCTTCACTGCATCTTCCTTCACACTTGCTGCACCTTCTTGCCTCACAGAGCCGTTCTGGTCTGTCTGCTGCATGCTACATTTATGTTTAGCATATTAAATGAACTAAGTCAGGAAGATTATGAAACCCACTTCAACAGAGATTTCAATCCTTATGAGAAGCCTGCATAAACTTTCAGACCTGCTGATAAAACAGCAAAGAGAAAACCTCCAGGTCTCTATGATGAAAGCTCCAGCTTTCTCATACCATATGATAAATAGCCTTATTATAGTTAGCACTTCTTGCCCATGGTAGCCTCTTGCACAGCCCTCGACTCACTCCTGATCCTCACCTGGAGGGAAAGGGTGACAATGGCAGAGCATGTACACAGCTACACTGTACCTGCTGCCATGCTTCTGGAACTGCTCCTAACAACTGCTCATCCACTTGACAGCCTGCCCAGCCATGTGCCACTGTACCCAGGTACCACCTGGGTACTCAGCCTCATGCCCAGGAGGAGCTGGGGAACAAGAGAGGAGGATTAGCAGGCAGAGGAGATGATGGCATGTCTGCCAGGCAGCAGGAAGATAGGACACCACCTTTTATTCAGGAGGAGAGGAGGACAAATGGTGAAGGCAAAATAGAAGCTACAGGATTGATGGTTGAGTCCTGGAGCCTAGAGAGAGGAAATTGTGTGTCCTTCTCCATTAAAGTGAACGTACAGTAAAGGGTACCCATGCTGTGTGCCAGACTGGCAGGACAGAAAAGGAAAGCCAGTCCGTGTGAAGAGGGCAAGTACTGTATTGACAGCGAGAGCACAAGGCTCCTCATACTTTTCTGATGACACGTTTCAGCCCAGATCAAGCTCTTTAGGAGTGAGCTGTCTCATGTGTCACAACCCTCAAATCCTTGGCCTCTGCACTGAGACTACCAACGAGAATGCCAGCTATGATGGTGGGTTTATTTTCACTGGACTGAATGGACTTCCCTCTCATTCCACAGAGAGCACGAGACAGCTGTAAGTTAGCAACAGCTTTTCCTTGGAGAGGGGCCCGAGGCATAAGATTTAAACCACCTAATCTCTCTCTGTGCCCATGTCCCAGAATCCATGTTCTGTCTGGACGAAAATAGCGAGTTCACCTAATGAAAACTGCACATACCCCTTGAGGTGCTGCTGGAGGAGAGGTAATGGGAAAGGGGGAAAATGTGGGAGAAGGCTCCTGTCTCAATGAAGGAAGAGATCCAAGTTCCCACTCCTGAAGTGAAGACTGGGTATGTCATGTGCTTCTAAATGTGCCCAGCAAAGCTGGGATTATGATAGTGAATGATCTCTCAAGAGAGCGATAAGGTTTGGGCTATTAATCTTTTTTTGGGCTTTGATGTCACCAGAAGAAAGGTACCATCTGTGTCGAAGTTTATTTTTTTCTTCCCGTAGCCAAAAGTCAATGGGAATACGGTTTTGCAGGTTTGATGTTTGTTCATCAAAGGTTGTTACAGCCCCAGCTTGAAAACAACTTTTCGCAGCTTCGGTTTCTTTGGTTAGCTTTTGAAAGCAAGCTGTGTATTATCATTTCAGTACTCAGCAATGCGCTTCCTCCCTCTTCCTCTCTCCTCCAGCGTACCTGGCCTTTGCCCAGATCTCGAGACGCGGCCACTCCCTGGTTTTCATCTTCTAATATCCCACCACATCTCACACCACCTCCCGCCTGGAATCTCTTGCACTCCTCGGTGCCTGAGCGCTCGCTGCCAGCAAGAACCTCTCGTTGGGCTGCCCGGCTCCGTCGCGGCCCTCCCGGGCAGTTCCCTTCCTCTGGCACCCGGCCGCTTCCCCCGCAGGTGCCCTCGGGGCGCAGCCGCGGAGCCAGCGCCGACAGCGAGCCCCGGGCGCTGCTCCGGAGCGGGAGCGCTCCCGGCGCTGCTCCACCTGCCCGTGCCGGGGCCGGGCGGGGATGGCCGCGGCCGCGGCTCCCTCTAGTGCCCGCCCGGCTCCGGGCACGGGCCAAGCCCGCTGGGAGCCGGCATCGCCCCCCGGCAGCTTCGCCCCGCTGGCTGTGCCTCAGCGGGCACCGCGTTTCTGCCCGGAGAGCACGGCTGGGGACACCGGCTCTTTCCTCCAAGGCAGGAATTCCGGGGAAAAAATAGAGTCCACCCCAAAAGCCCTGGGGGAAAGGAAGACCTTCACCTCTTGCATGAAGAATCATTTGTTCAGTTTCCCCTGCTTCTCATTATAAAAGCTATTTTTCCAAAAACAGGATGTTGGGCCAGGGGAGGTAATATAAACAGATGCATTCTTTGAAAGCTTGCGGTGCATTTTTGCGGAGCACAGGCTCTGCAATGGAAATGCAGAGACCCACGAGGTATGGGAACAAGGGACCGCAGCAGCAGGAGGAAAAACCCTTCCTCTGACAAAAGTGAATCAGCCCAGCACCTCCCTTGGCTTTAGTACTTTTTGTTGAGAAGCAGAGGGCACAAGGTTGAGATAGAGAGGTGAAGAAAAACTTTAAACAAAGCTGATATTGGTAGCTTGCTAGAAGAAAGCTTAAATCAGTATTTTTGGCAGCCTTGCTTCCTTTTAAAAATATGCTGCATTAGTTGATTTACACCAGCACTGACCTTTGATGACCAGAAAGAAAAAGTACGAACAGATTCCATCTCTACTCATTTCCCTCAGACTGGCTCCAGCACCTGAAAGCCAGTGACTGCCAGGGTTATTAAGCAGTTTCACCTGGATCCATCACTTCATCTGGGCACAGGTTGAAACTTTTCCCCGTTGCTGTGTGCTCCTTTTATCAGGTGTGGGCTTTTCACAAAGTGTGCCCTCACCATCAGGGGCAGGGAAGGTGGAACCAGAGGCTGTGACTGGTCTTTCTGACAGCTCCCTTATGGATATCCAGCTGCTCAATACCTGCACCAGGAGCAGCTTTCCTCAACCCCTCTTGTACAGGGTTCTGCTCCTTATACCCTGCCATGCATATCACCTCTTTTTTGGTTTCTCTGCTCTGATCTCTAAACTTCTCTTAAACCTTTTAGAAGCAAAACCCTTCTCTCTTTCGTTCTAACCCCCCTGTGGAGTTCTGGAGGGCCATGGTGTTTTGAAGCTATGCACATACACTTGCTTATGTTCCTATACAGGGCACAAACCAAACCCATGCTGACTGTGTCACTGCAGTGCTATGGTGGGAACTTGCCATTGCTGCGTAGCCAGGCTGGTTTTGCTCCCCTTGGTTGTTTCAGATTGTGATCCCGTTTATGGTGGCACCTTCATGCAGGTTCCACTGGCCCTGAACAAAATCACCATTTAGAGAGTCTCCAAGCCTGCAGTCCCGACAGTCAATGCAGTGGTTCCCCAGGAATGAGCTACCAAGTGCTGGTGCAAGGTTCTGGGCTTGTCCACACCGTTTCTCTGCCAGATCTCGCCTTGAGCAATGCAAATGGGAATGATGAGTAAGGGAGTAATACCTTTTGACTCGCTGGACTAAAGCAAACTACTTTTGGAAGGACAGGCTGGAAAAAGCAATGGATACTTGGGTTTGGTTTGGCTTGGTAATTTTTTCTGTTTCATCTAAACTGAAATGAGTGGCATGCACTGGAGAGGAAGGAAGAAGGGAAAGCTGGCTGTTCCCAGGCATTGAGCACTGCAGTCTAGGCCGCCTCAGCAAGAGGCTTCTGCAGTTTAACCTGCACTTATCCCCTTCTTGCACAAGGCATGCAAAGCATCTTTTTTTTCTGAATCTACTGTTTCAATTGAACACTGGGAAGTAAACACAACATTATTATCATTACTATTTGTAATTACTATTACTATTTGACCTTAAATATTGCTGGTAAGAGGAGTCTTCAGCAATATGACGTGTTGGCTTCACAGTACATAAGGGCTGGCCAAAACCTGAAGGGCTATTCTGAAGAAGGTGGGGATTACCTATCCTGTTTCAAATTACTTTTCCCAGCTCACTATCCGGTAGGATCACAATGAAGTTTTTCTCATGGAAAATCTCCCCAGGGAAATTCTCAGGACCTCCTTTTTATTTCCAACAACTAGTGCAAAGTCCCCAAGTGGTTTAGAGAGCTACATTCAGCTGTCTTCCAGTGGTGCCCATGCTCCTTTCTGAGCCTGGGAATGAAAGAGAAGGAGGGAGGTGGAGGGTGAAGTGCTGGAAGCATTGAGCAGTTGCACCTCAGCTGGATTGTGAGGGGTCTGGGGCACTTTCCACAGGGACTGGTGGGAGGCAGAGGAGCACAACTCCTCCCTGAACAGACTGTGTATGAGGCAAACAGTGCAGGCATTTGGGTTTGCATAGTCTGGCTCCACTGCAGCTATTGTGATCTCTGTTATTCAGGAATTCTACAAAACCGTACCAATTCTCATAAAAGTTTTGCAGAGTAGATAAATACTACACTCCAGCATTGGCGGTGAGGGGAAAAGGAAAGCTTTAAGCAATTAGGCTGGGCCACACAGTGATTCGGCAGCAGGCGGGGCCGCCAGCTGCGCAGGGCTCCCAAGGCGTCCTCATCTGCCGCCTGCCACAGCACCGGCACGGCCCCATGGCCCGGCAGCTCTGCAGGGGGGGCCAGGGAGGGGACACTGCAGCACCACATCCCTCTTTTAGGGGAAGGAAGGGTCTGATCTTCCTTATGTTAGCAGGAGCAGCAGCTTTTGGAAAAGATGCTGACCTGCAGCTAGATGTGTTTTCCCTTGATTGCCCCAGTAAGCTTTGCTATCTATTTTGCACTTTTCTATTTTATAGAGAAGTTAGTCTTAACTTTGGTCAGAGCCGTTCTTGGCCAAGGTTTTGCTGATGCCTCTGTTCCCTTTCCTGTGGTGAGAACAGAGAAATGGGTTGGGTCTCATCTCACCTTCCTTGCCAGAGCTGGCTGACATAGTGCTCTACCTACAAGAGACAAAAATGTTTTAGGCTCCTTTGGGTTGACCAGTCCATGTCCACGACAATTTAGAGAAAGTTTGAGAAGAAGCCTTGGCCCCTGGACAAAAAGAGGACATTGTATTTTCTTTTTGAGAAGTAAAAAGCTTTTTTAACTCAGAAGATACTGTTTTGGAAAATCAGAGCTGACTGCATTCTAATTCCATCTCCTTCTCCCCATTTTGGAGTGATAAAGCATGCATGATGCTGCTTGACACTGATATTTATAAGACAAAGTAGAGGTCAAATTTGCTGAATGTTTTCCAAATTCCAGTGAGGTTTATCACAAAGAGCCCCATGCACAGACCCAAGTGGTGTGACTGACAAGGGCTGGATTGTGGAGTCACTAGAAGGCTCAGTTTCCAGACAGTGCTGATGGCTCAAATCATGTTCTTTGGGGCAAAACCTGATGGAAAGCTACAACCGTGCAGAGGGACTCCAGGGAGCTTTCCTGGCTAAGTTTCTGACACGAAACTCCATTGTGAGTAGCTGAGTTTTCATGCTTCAAGGAGCAGCACTGTCCTCTACCAGCACCATCCTGCCTAGGTCTGATAGAAAGAGCTTGGAACCCAGCCCCTGTGGGGCAGGCAGGAGGCTGCTGCTTTCCCTCCCCTGCACCCTGACATCTCCCCTGGATCTCTGTAGCTTCTATGGAAGAGAAGCACTGCTAGGTTTTCTTTGCCAGCTTCCTGTCCAAAAAGTGCAGGAAAAAAGTTTCTTTCCCAAGTGCCGACAAGACTAGCAGAAACTTGTCCAAGGGAGATTGGCAGAAGTGCCCACTAGCACGCCACGATTGAGAAACCGGCTCCGTTTCCCCCACCCCACTCAGACACCAGCCCCAGGGCTGCTGCTGACACCGAGTGCCTCTGCTCACATTGGAGGACTGACACTATGGAGACTTCTTTGCACCCTGATGGGCTTACCTGCCAGTGCATTTCAGCCTCCCGGCCCAAAGCCAGAGGGGACGGATTTGGTATTGCTAAGCCTCAGTTATTTCAACAGAGACAGGCCAGCACCCGCCCTAATACTCAGAAGAGAAACTAGATCTGGAGCAGGAATGAAGCCGACATCTGCAAGGTGGGCTCAAAATCAAAAGCCTTCCCCCAGTACCAAAGTTCAGAGCAAGACTCAGCAGCTTGTGCATCTCCACAGACACTTGGACAGAGCACTGTCCACATCTGTGCAACCTTCCTTAAGATGCTCCCCAGAAGACATAGGCAAAAGTTTTAACAATGTGTGCTGTCCAGGTAAGGGAAGGACAGGGAAGAGATGAGAGGAAAGCACCAGAGCTCTCAGGTGAAGGCATATGCCCCTGCCCAGTCAGTAGAAGCTATCACAAGTTCAGGTTTATGAGTACATCAGACAAAACCGACTACTTGGTGAGCTGTGTGAGAGCTGTCTTTTCACTCCGTTGTAGTTGCTGAACAGCGAGGCATTGCATCTTGTTCTGGGTTTTTAAGCACTGTGGAAAACCAAACAAAAACACAACTTAGACCACATACATGAACAGAGGTCTGATAAATTTTCAGGTAGGCTACAAGCGCCATATATAGCAGGAGAAAATGTGACCATATTCTTGCGAATGGCTAAATTTACAAGATGTGACTTCATCTATCTGCTTATCTGCTTATCTGCTCTTAACTGCTACAGGAACACTGTTCCCAAACATAAAGCCACCTTACACCATACCATTTCTACAGGTGTTTATTACGCAACTGAACAGATAACTTGGAATTAATCTTTGTCCTAAAAGGAAATAAATGGTCTGCTGAAGGGCTAAAACATAATTTGTATTTAGGCAGTTAACTGAAAGGTGTTCCCAGTTTTAAGGAAAAGACTCCAAGTAACTAAAATTTTCCATGGTTGTTTTGCCTTCTGAAATTTAGGGCTGATCTTACAGCAGAAAAGAAAGTTCAAGAATTAAGACACTTGGCTAAATTATCATCAGTTCTTTTTCACAGCCTTACTGCGTGACATTTGGAATATCACTTATCCACTTGCTGTATCCATTCCCAATGTATGAAATGGCGATAACAGCACTTCTTTACCTCCACTGTGGATCAAAAGGATAAGCATTTTAATCATTTTCCAAGATGCTCAGACAATATGGTTAGTGAAGAAATAGGCTACACAGACTGACCTCGGGAAATACAGCAAATACAGCCAAATACAGAATGGAGAAAGTGAAAATGGAAAAGGCTCACAGCTCTTCTGTGAAGCACAGGTGCCTCATTGCTGCTTCTGTTAACACGTTTATCCAGCATGATCTTGAGAATCTTGTCTTCTTTGAGGAGTCAGAGACTAACAACTGCAGCTGACTTCCTCTCCCTGCACTTCCCACCACAAACTAGATAGGAGGTTCCAAGAAGAGAAATCCCTGTGTGCTGTGGGAAGCCATACCCTGGACTGTCACTCTTGTGTCTGGTACGAACTGTAACCACCTCTGTTTCTTTCCTGCACCTAACCTGGACATGATCATCAGTTCAACACTGGGACATGCAATCGGCTTTTGCTACCTGACAATGGTCCCGTGACCCCTGAGGTTATCCAAAGTCTCCTGTAGTAAACTGGAGAACTACAGGAATACTTCCCCTTGTGGCACAGTAACTAAATATTACTCTGCCTGTTAGCAGCAACACTGTGCCAAGGATTTGTTTCACTCTGCTTGTCACTTGCACTTGGAGAGAGGTTTGCTGAAGGATCAAATCCATGTCTCTGATGAGCTCCTGCACATCAGATACAGGAACAGGCTGTGTGCTTATGCTCTGCCAAGTTTCTGAGGTGAAGTGGCAATTTAAAAGCATATGGAGAAAATAAAAAAATCAGTACTGTCCTGCTAACAGTACAAATCACAAATGTGAAGCAGCATTTGATTGTGAAGCACCATCTCAAGTTTTCCAGATAAGTCAAAGCCACAGAGTGAGCAGCTTGTATGCCACTTTTGCTGGTTACTCCGTATCATCCTTGTGTTTAGACCATTAATCTTAACTCTGAACAGCATCACCTCTATGTATTCCTGCTAATCTCTACTTTTCACAGCGCCAATTGCCCTGCAGTATAGCTGAATTCTTTAGTTGTATTTTTTTTTTTTTGCCCATTGCTTCCAAAGAAGGGGACAGAAAGATGACAAAAGTCTGCACAAAGCACACTCCTATGTGCCTGCCTGGCAGCAGTGTTGTTAACTTACCCTTTCAGCCAAAATCAGTTAAATACAAAACCAACTCACATTCTTCCTTTACACACTCAGAAAAGGAAATCCATGTGTTTATACTCAAAATCCACATTAAAATAAACCAACGGTCAAATCTTGCCATCTTACAGTGTCTGAAAAGCCAAATTTGTACTTGCAGAAAGCTTTTTCCTTCCCCCATCCCACTGCCCCAACAACAACCTTCCTGCAGGCTCTTCCAAGATGACAGGGTCAGACATCGGTGCCGAGACACAACCATTACAGTGTGCTGGTGCTCTCATTACACACACCCTGATTTTATAAAGCTTACAACTGAGATTTGACATCCACTGCACGCTGCAGCTTGGCATATAACGCCATTTCCAGACAAACCAAAGAAAACTTATGACTGTTTCTCAGCTGTGAGACATCAGGAATTGATTTATGCTGGTTGCAATTTAACCTGCAACCTTCAAACTTCCCATCCACTTTAAATATTTTGCAGGGAAATTTTTTTACCCTCCAGTGGCCATTTCTTATGGAGTTGCCTTCCAGCACCTTTCCTGCCATACCTGTGGGTACTTGAGCAGAGCCTAACTTTGCAAACCCTCCCTTGGGACAGACCCTGCAAAAGTGGTTCCGATGATTCCAATGCCAGTAGACACGCACTTCCAAGGCTTGGTAACACCCCTGTGTTTCCCACGGAACCTGCATATGGAGGTCTATACGAAGCAACACTTAAGTTATTTACTCTGGTCTTGGCTCATGCAAGCAGAGTGATCAACAGTGTTCTATGTAACTGTTAGCTGAACTCCTTGCAAAAATGGCAGAGTCCTCAAAAATAAAACAGAAGGAATGCTGTGGTACTGTATTATAATATTTTAGCTCTCAAAAATGTTGCTGCATTTTAGGCTAATGTTCTAACATCACAGATGTTCCCTTTCTTAGAATGGAGGGAAAGATCAGAGCACCATTACTCTCAGCTGGGAATTAGAGGTCTTTATTTTTTAAGAGAATGTAGATTTTTATTCTTTGGCAGACAATGTTTTTTCATTTGATAAGAGGACAAAAGTTGGCATGCAGTGTGGTTTCCCTTTTTAGTCAAAAAACGTACCTGTACATTCAATATTATTGTATCAAATATTGAAAGGAGGAAAAATTCCATGGCTTGAACTCACAGACATGTTTTCCAACATTTAAAATTTGTGGCTTTGCTCATGTGTTTATGATAAAATGTACCATTCTATATCATAACATTCAAATGATTCATCAAAGATTCAATGATAAAAGAATTGCAAAGAAACTGGAATGCTTTAAATACACCATCAGGTTCATGTACTTTCAGTTCCGCCGAGCTACTTCTCTACATACAAGCAGGAAACACTTGAGATACTTGGACTTAGCCCTGCATCACCAACAAAATTTATGTGGAAGAGAAGTAAATTGAACAGAAACAAAAAATGGCACAATTCGTCATTGTCACTTGAAACTTAAGACTAAAATTTATTTTTTTCCAGAATGCTGCATTTAAACAACAGTTTAAACAACTCTCTTTAGTGTGAAAGCACTGATACTTCACTTCCATTGTAACACCACGCTGACTACTGGAGCTTTTATGCCTGGCCATCAAATACCATATCCAGTAAAAATGCAGTGTATGGAGACTAAGTTGTTTCTCTCCTGGATAAAACTTCTACTTAGAAGCCACAGAGCACTGGACAATGTACTTCAATGTACTGACCACCCACCTCAGGTGAGTAAAACAATTCTGACTTCACTCTCACAGCTTCAGATAGTTTGGGAGATGCAATAACCCAGGAGCAACCTGGTCCAGTCTCACTGCTCAAGTATGATTTTCAGAGGATGCCTTGTGCTGAATCCAACCCTGTTCTGTTGGGTGCAACTCCAGCATCCTACCCACAGCCACTGTATCCAGGCAGGAAAACTAGTGTAAGCAAGAGGACTATGGCGCCAGGAAGAAATGTGCAAGTTTTATTTTTAAACATCGCTGGACTGAAAAATAAACTCATATGGCTTATTGATATTTCAGGAGATAGTAGTGAATAAGTTAAAGAAGATTCATTCCAAAACATACGTTGCTTCATTTATAACTAAGCTAATGTACATATATATTTTCTTATTTTCTTAAGTGTTGAACAGCCACCTTTTTCCCCCCCACAAAGATCTCCAAGTACATGCATGGCACTTCCTACAAAGCTGTCATGGGCTAGAGGCTTACAAACAGTGATTTTTTTTTTTTTAATAAGAAATATTCATCAGACCCAAATATAATTATTTAAACCAACTTCTTCCTGAGCAACTTAAGAATTTGGAATGTGCTGAAAAGTTTCAATAAATAAGTCAAAGATTAACCAGCTTAAAATGTACCTTTTAAAAGTTAAGCAAAATATATTTCATGACAGAGGAATAGGCCATAGGATCAGGAATATTAGATGCTATGTGCCAGATAAATTTAAGAATTGCCATTTGAGGAGGAGAGGCCAGGTTGATTGTTACGAAAATACAACAATATTAAAACCTAGCGAGTAAATCATTAAGCAGCTTTTGTATTTCGATTATAAGTAGTGATGGCGGAAGACACCATTAAATAAACAGATAGAAACAGACTTTACTGTAAGCAGCAGTGAACTTGCAGGAAGGGTGAATGGTGTTAAGTGACTATACTCTGTTAAAACATTGGCAGAAAAAGGATTCAAACAGAATTTCAGAAACATGAGAATACTAGTTTTCTTTCCAAAATATAACAACTCCACAGTGTGTAAACTAATCATTACTCTTTCAATGTAATTTCATAGAAACCACTTAAAATATACAATGCAGCAGATTCATATTTTAGCTAATATGTTAGTTACTATCTGTGCCATTTTCAGCTTTCTTTAATGTGCTCCCCCACAGTAGTGCACTGCTACCACCAGCCTGGGATGTTAATAATGAATCTTCTTCCTAGTATTTTCTGTAAGTTAGCATCTTGTCTCAACTCTTCTTTATTTTCATTCTCTGTATATAGGTAAAGACTGAGCAGTGAAGAAGACCATAATGTTTATTGGCTCTCAGCAGGCTCATGGAAGGGAAAACCTTTGGAAAGCCCATTTCAGCTGATCCCGAGTTTATATGCTTCATCCATCACAAAATAACTTTTACTTGTTATAGCAAACTGAAGTATGACCTTGCAGATGGCAGCCATGGAATAGGAACCAAAAATTTTCTGGTAGGTGTTTTGAGAAAGGATGCGAGATAGACAGAGGTGGATTGTCCTCATCCTGGCAAGCAACTGCAACATCTTGTACCTGCTTCTTTCCTGTGCTCTAGGGACAGGAATTTATTGCTCTTATTCTCTATTAGTCCAGCTTTTTCTGGCAACATAAGAGGCCAAGGCCTCATCAAGACCCCAAACTCCCCCCTATTCTGCTGTGAAGCAGAAGGACAAAGAGCTGGGCCCAGGGCTGCCTGCAGGTCTGTCACTTCTGCACCACCAGCGCTGGCAGGCTGCCCAAGAGCCAGCATGCCACACGTCACAGGGAACCCCACCCCAGGGACACCCACCCGAATAACAACAGCACCTCACATATTGGTGCTACTTCTCTTTCCCCTCCCAGCTTCCACCGATCCCCTTTCTAGTGTTAGCAGATAATATTTGTAGTGATTAACAAGGGCAACTTTCACAGTGACTCTCTTAACCACCTATCACTGAATCGGCTTTGGTTTCAGAGAGTACATCTTCTTCTATTTGTTTGATGATTCTGAAGTATTTCAACTAGAGAAGCTGTGTATGTTCATATTGTTAATTTTCCTTCTAGGCACGCTAAAAGTAGGAGTCTGGTGTTTGTGCTGGTGGGGATGCTGTGTTCAGCTTCAGATGTGAACAACTAAATTCTGCAGCTGCAGAAATACAGGTTGTACTTAATAGGAGCTCCAGATCATCTGAGTTTTTTAATGAGCAGCTTTTTCTGTATCTCTTTGGATTTGTGACCCAAAAGAATAACAAAAATGTAAAAATACCATTCTTGAACATAAACCCCACATGTTACACCTTTTCCTTTAGAGTCTAATAGAAACATACTCAACTGCTGAAACAAAGCCCTGCCTGGCCCTTTTAATTTGTTGTTGCCATTCACCGACCTGGTAACTCTTCCCACGCTATGAACTAGAAGGGTTTACCAAAAACAATCTGGTTCCTGTAACTTGCCTTACACCCACTAGTATTGATTTGGCAGAATAGCAGCCTCTCTCCTCCAGCACAGGTGATTTGAGAAGCTGTTACCTAGCCCCTTTCTGAGCCTGTTATCCTTGGATTCACAGACACAGCAATGGCTCTGACCATAACACTGGGATACCAGGGTGCTTTGGACAAAAAGAGGCACTCTTCCCAAATGGCTCACTGCCTGTAGTTCCACTTGCTCGTAGTTAATGCCACAGTGTTATGCCACAAAGACTTGTTTCTGAAGAGAGAGAAAAGAATCCGTAAAAGTTACTTTTCAAGAATGCTAATCTACTCTCTTGTATTTTGCAGGTTCCCAAAGGACTCCTGTGTATTCCAAAAGTTATTTTGTGACAGACGGTAGATACTTCTCTCTTGAACTATGCTATAGCAAGGATGCTATAGAGCCAACACTGTATAATGAATCAAACCTGCAAAATCAGGTATCTCCCAAAGGCTCCAGCATGTGGGAATGGTCTGTTTTGTTCCATTTCAAATCCGCTGCACGTTAACCCAGTTCCTTAAGGAATTACTTTTCATAATAATTAAAAAAAATCTTAAGAAAGCTGGAGGGGTCACCAGAAGAGAAAGGACAGCTCTTCCATCCATCACCTTTTATAGATATCCTCTAGCCACTTTTCATCATCTTCTTCCTCATCATCTATTGGTTCCTCAGTTTCCAGGGGAGAAGGGATGAAGAACTCAGGTCTGGGACGTGGTTTTCTGATATGAGACTTCAGTCCAAACTTGCGCTTTAGCAGGTGGAATTGTTCTTTGACATAGTAATAAAACTCATATTCATATCTCATGCGTTGGTAGAGGATCTGTATTGCTTCTGGAGAGGGGACGGTCTTTTTCACTGTCACAGTCAGATTGCCAAGTTTCCTATGTTCTGTAAAGAAAGAACAACAAGCAACATGGTGGGTGCTGATCAGCGAGACCACACGTAAACTTTTAATTTAAAACATTAAGGCATGGCCCTACTACATTACTGATACAAATGAGTTGCTTTAATAATGGATTTACTTTTAACAGGATATGAAAAAATACAGATGTTTGAATTCAGGCTTGTATGTTTAAATATGGCTAGTTCATACAGGTCATTTGGCTTGTCTGCAGTCACTGAAGATCTTAATTGTCACTGGTTATGAGAAAATGCAAACCACATCATATGAATTATGAGCATAAGCATATCAGTAGAGAAACCCACAATCTTGCCTAGCTTTGGAAATTTTGTCAGGCACACCACCGAGCTTAACTAACCAATTATTTCCTGTGTGGCATATGGTGACCTGTGTCATTTGTGCTTTATTATAGTTCAAATATTAACAGGTATTTGTCAACCTGAATCCTTCGGCAGCACCGAAGGATTGTTGGCAACATCACATGACACCTCAGGAGCAACTGTGCCTGTTAACTTTCTTGTCCTGTTATGCCTGTTAATGGAACTAGACTCATCTTCCTGTCATGCCCTGGAAGATTTCACTACTTTTTTGCTCACCTGACAACTTTTGCTTTGGTAAACTGAAATACAAACCTTTTATTGCTGATAAAGAATTAGAGTTACTAACAAAAATACTGAATTGTCTCTTTGCCTTCTCTCTCAGTAGATAGTAGAGCCTACCATTGGAGATGAATGTATTTGAATGAGGTGTAAAGCAAACTCTGAAGGCAATCATTTTGCTCTTTTCTAGATGGCAATAGGCTGCCTGAGCATCCTAAGTATTTTCATCCTGAGTATATAACACGAGAACCTGTATCTTCTTGTAACAGCAGTTCTTCAAGTCAGAAGTATTCAAAAGGGTCAGGCCATGACGGATGGCAAAGAAAAAGCTTACATGGAGGAAGCAGACAACAAAGAACATTTCACGTTTCCAACTGGCAGCAACCACCCTCAATTCCAGAGGGACTCCTTGAATCAGAATGTGATTTTACCATGGGCAGAGTTCTGCTCATGTGAGCAGAACAAATGGAGGTCTTCTGAAGCACCCACCAGCAAAGCTTAACAGATGCTTAACATCTCTAGAGAAACATGTTTTCATAATTGCTTACGCATAAAGCTAAGGGATGCAGCGATGGTTCCTAGCAGGAAAAGTAAGCTGTTCTTGGGATCCCACAAGCAATATGTTTATCCAAGAGAAATAATCAAGAAGAGCTTTTTAGGGAAGAGAGGAATTTTAAACAAAGAAAAACCCTTTTATCCCAAGAGGTAATAAAATATGAGTAAGTCCATCTAGCAAGCAGAACAGCAATGATCTTCAGACAAAAAGCTGGTACAAGATTTTAAATCTTGAAAAGTACAACAGATGGGCAGAGAACAGCAGTGAACATGAACTGCTTTCTTTAAATTTTGAAAGATTAATATTCATAGAGCTGGAGGTATCAACACTTGCAAACAAATTTGATTTTCAGTCTGTGGACACACATTTTCCTCCTTCAGAGTGAAGGCAAACAAGGAACATTTTAATAATACTACATGAGACCAAGGCTCTGGGCTGAACATGCTCTTACTCACTGGACTTCATTGTGTCACACCCACCTGGTGCAGAAGAAAAAAGTTATATCTGAAATAACTATATCTGAAATAGTCAGTTGTGCTTATCAACTCCAGCAGAGTAATTTGAAATGTAGGAAGAATGATCCAAAGAGAAGATATGTTGAGTAGCTTACCCAATGCAACACTGTTCTAAATCACGAAGTATTTAAAGCATTAATTCTATTTTGCATCTATACTTTTAATTCTTTCTCTAAAGGAACAATGGTTTTTATTAATTGGTAACTATTAAAACATACTACTGTGTAATTAAATGAAACTTTTACACCAAAGTTAGTAGTTCTTTACACTGAAATCTGTCTCTACTCATATATCTAAGTAATTAAACAATTGATTACACAGAGTTCTCTGTTCTTTAGTTACAGTGATGTATGGTGAAACATGCTGTATATTTACTGACTGTTTATCAATTTGCTCAGTTTATTTAGATAGTAGTGAAATGACTAAAATATACAAAAACAGAAAGAAAGATGCAATTTTTAACATGCTATTTATCTAAGAAAAAGTGTAGAGGGAGGATCAGGAAATGCTGAATTTCAAACAGACATTAGCATACAAAGCAGGACCTGTAGTTAGTGAATAGTGTGAAATATTTTTGGTGAAAATGTCTGGGTTCCCCAAGAGCTTATTCTGGTCTGCACCACCTTTACTCATAGACCGGAATAGACTAATAAATGTCTTATCTTCTTAAATTTTCAGTCAAGTTGTTCAAGTTACCTTCAAATTGCCATTGATGGCTATGAAATGACTACACTCCAGGAAGGCCACTGTACTCAGTCTGTCCCAGGGTGAGAAGAAAACTTTCTTAGGATTATTGAGCACTTTAAGACATTCCTCTTTCTTGTGCTTAGCTGATAGCTCCTGCCAGCTTTACAGTCTGGTTTTCTTTACAAATTCAGCAGCAAATATACACTACTAAATATTGCATTTATTAGCTTAAGCCTTTATACTGCTTGCCAACTTCGTTTTTATTTTACGTAAGTTATTTCTGTTACAGAAAACTCCATTTAGCTCACTGGAAAAAGCTCTTTACTTATACGGTCCCTCCAGGACTCTAAGTGGGGAAAGCCACTTTCACAGCTCCAGCTCCCTTTGGTGGCTGCTTCTCTCAGCAGAGAGAGGCACTTGTGCTTAGCCCAGGAATGCTGCCAACGATGACAAGGTGAAAAGCATGAGACTGTTTTCTTTGGGGGGCAGTCTGTGGGGGCAGGAGTGGCCAAAGGCAATGTCCTGGTGGTGTGCCAGGCAGGGAGCAGCCCGGTGCTCCATGCCACCCTCGCAGCACAATACACTCCTCCTCTGAATTTGCTGTTGCAATGGCACAGGGGTTTCTGGATGTGTGCAATTCTCTGCTCTGTGCACACACCTATGTCTACAGAAGGACACATACGAACAGACAGAAACACCCACACTCTGGAAGGCTGCAGGGGCAGTGTAAATTTTCTGGCTCCTGTTTGCCTTGCAGCACAATCATCAGAACTGCAGAGCATGAAGAGCTGTGAGGTGTGGGTTGTTGGATGGCGTGAGTTGGGCCTGCGCCTGGCTGCAGGCTCAGCCTTTTGATAAAACAAGTGAACTCTGCTTTTTTTTGTACCTGAACTTTATTTAGACTGTGTTTTAATCTTAAATACTCTTAAAAGGCTCTCTAATACAAATATGGATGAAATCACAAAACTGCCCCTTGAGGTCACCTCAACCACCTCTTCTCATCATAGAAACAAAACGGAAAATTAGATCTGGCTTAAAGCCAAAATACCAATCTGCATATGCTGCATAAACCCAGCTGGCCCACCAAAGGACCCCCATTTTATGACCTTAGAGACAGCTAACCACATGGAGGGCAACAAACTACACCATTTACTTCTCAGGGTTATTTTTTTTTAAATGTGTTTGCTTTGGCATTCTTTTAAATTGCTAGAAGAATGTACTATACAGCAATGCAACCCCCCAGTGCAGCCTGCTCATACCTTGAATTAAAACTAAACTGGTACGTAGATAGGAATGAAGAAAATTAAATTCTTTTGGGTTACCAGTTGATGAGCGTTTACTGTTACTTTCCACGCTCTCACTTTTTTTTTTTTTTTAAAACTAAGAAAAGGACATTACTCACTGGAGCAATCCAAACCATAGGGAAAAGTGAGTTTTCTAACTTGTGGCTCAAAAAACCTTGAATTGCCATATTTAGACAAAATGATCCTAAAGGCATTCTCCACCTCAGAAGAGCTTTTCAGAATGATGTGCTCTCCAGTGTCCTCCTGTTTTGGGGGGTGCCATGCCGAGGCTGCTCCTCAGCGCTGCTCCTGGATGAAGCCACAGGGAGCCCAGCGCCCCTGGGGGGCCCATGTGGAAGAGGTGAGCCAGGCTGGAGGCAGCTCAGGGTGGCTGCAGGCCAGCAGAACTGTGGGCTTGCTGGGCTAACGCCGCGGTGCAAGAACGCCACGCTGAGCTGTGCTGTGCTGCTCTCATGGCTGTGCAAGCACGACGGCTGTCACAGATACAGCAAACTCATTTCCTGCAACCACACACGGAGGCCCCGCGTTTCCATCGTATGCAGCCGAGCTACAGCACATACCTACTTCTCCAGAGTTTTAAATGGAAATAAACGTATGTCACTGTGGTTAGATGTGACGTACAAAGGGGCGAGGGTCTCTGCTTGATCTGCCTCTCGTTGCTGCAGTGCCAACCAGGGCTCTTATGGCTACACTAGAAATGATCTCCCCCAGAATATTAAACTGCAGCTTAGCAAAGAATTTTCCAATACAACTGATTTGCTTTTCAAACTCAAAATTTTTATCCTGGCTCTTGAAGGATATCTGGAAAAGGACAGTGTGGGGAGAACTGATGAGACACTGATGTGCTGGGCTCACATGTCTTTCCAATGGCCACAGGGTTAGTGCTGCTCAGGAGTCTTGGTCCAGGGCAGGTCCCTGGATCCAAGCTGGAGGAGGGATGGTGTGCTGCAGCCACACTCCGCGATGGAGCACCTTGCTTGGGCTCATGTTTGTTAATGGAAAGCAGGGACGTTGGAGAAAACCTAACAGAGACACCCGCCAGACAGAAATATATTAAAAATCAAAACTGATAGAAAAGTTAAGTAGCAATTTGTCCCACAGCATCTACCAACTTTATCTGAAATACTATGAATCCCAGTTACTAACCTCTTCACTGCTAGTTTACTCTCCTCTCGGTTATTCACACCAACAAAATACGGTGTAAGTTGTAACGACATGTAGATAAAGATTAGACCGTCATGTGCATACTGGGGACTTATGCCAGGCTCACAGCAATGCTTGCTTTGTTTTAGCACTTCTGTCCTGTATTACTGTGCTGCTTTGCTGCCATGGAACAACTCCCAACTCCAGGGGATTACGAGAACTCTCACACAGTGGCACACAGCCATTTCCTATCTCCTAAAGGTCAGGTATGAAACTCTCTGAAAGAGCAGCGCTCCAGAGGTCACGGAAACTCCCAAAACTTCAGGGACCTGCACTCCTAGGAAATGGAACGTCCTATTATTTTTCAAACAGGGATCTTGGGAGCAAATACAGCAGACTGTAATTAGCACAGATACTAAAATTATGGCCGTCAGTGACAGAGATGGAACTAGGTGAGACAGCAATGGTCCTTCTTCTTTCTTACCACTACAATGAATAAAGAAACTGGAGGAAAGAATAGTCTCCCTGTTAACCTTATATAATTTCATTATTTATATTAACATAGAAAAAATGCAGGAAGCTCTGACAATGATAAGCTGGCAGAGAAAAATTGAGGGATGCCTAAACAGAGATTAGCTAGGAAGAGCTCAAACAGATAATCTGAATGACGTGCAGTCAAAAAACTACTAATGTTCCAGGATGTAAACACCAAGGAGGCATGACATAAAATCACAGCAAGGAAGAAAAAACGAAGAAAAAAGAAAAAAGAGGTAGCGATAAGTGATAAATGTAAGAAGTACCTTGGTCTGATAAGGCCACAAATAACAAACATCTTCCTACACCATGCAAGTAACATATATTTGGAATATATTGCAGAAGTCAACACTGCACTGGTCTGGCTGTCAACTGG
The DNA here is from genome assembly GCF_020740725.1 of Corvus hawaiiensis. Lineage (NCBI taxonomy): Eukaryota > Metazoa > Chordata > Aves > Passeriformes > Corvidae > Corvus > Corvus hawaiiensis. The sequence goes on along the minus strand of NC_063215.1, from coordinate 69,377,645 downwards.
ACAATGCAACAGCAATACGCATTCAACAATGCTCTTACATACTACTTGAGCTGTTAAAGGCATTACATCACTATTATGAAACACTTGTCATACAACAAACTCAGCAATACAAATATATAACTTTCCCCAGTTACCACTCTCTGAAGTCTCTTCTCCAACCAGTGTATTTATCATGAAATCTCTAACTCTCCTCCTGGAAACATCACAGTGCTGTGCCTTTGCTCCTATGAGTTCAGAACTGTGGATCCAACAACATGGATTTCCAGCTGCATGGGACACCTCAGCCAACCTTCCTGTACCACACATTGCCTCTGATGCTGCCCTCACCCTGGAAATGTGCTGTATCTCACATAAGATCAGATAACAAATCTCAGCAGGATCTTCTAATAGACGCCCTTCTTTGGTGCATTTTCATATTGTATTCCCAGTTCAGGTAGGTTAACGCAGAAGAAAAAGAAAAGTTGAAAAATAACCCACACTGGTAGAATGAACAGGCAGATTCTTACGAGAATGTGGTCAGGTACTTTTATAGCCATTAAGCAACTTTTAAGTTGAACTAGACAGAGTTGGAGGTGCCAAAACCAAAGTCATCTGCAGAGGAAATGCCAAGATTGTCTAGTTTGAGTTGCCGAAAGAACTGCTATGGTTGCAGCTCATATGCAATTTCTAATGTATTTTTTATAGCTGTTTAAGGGTTACTGAATGAATCCAGTCAAATCTGGATCTGACAAAACCACAATTTAAAAATAGCTTCTTACAGATCGCTTGTGAACAGGGCTGCATAGTAGGTTATGCAGATACTAACATTATTACTTTATTGCAGAGACAAGAGAGAGCTGCAGTGACCGAGACAAATTTCAGCAGCGCTTACGAGCAGGAAAAGCTTCACCACAGCTATGTAATGCAGAAAATCTGCAGAGATATAGCCCAGGACCTGAGAATCTAGAGCAGGCATCTTGCCTTTGTGCTTCGAGTCATGGTAGGCTGCTATCTGTGATTTTTGTCCACAAAAAGGAAATGATGAAGAGGCGTGCTGTGCAAGCTAAGATGTCCAAGAGGGATGGAGAGAGGTGGAGGTATCTTTATTTCCATATATAGTATTGGTAAGTGAAACACTGGCATATAGCATCCAGTTTTGTAACCACATCCTAAATCAGACAGACTATGAAAACAGCCTCAGAATGAACACTGGGGTTGAAAGGGACACTTTGGAGAAAGATGATAAATTTGTTCTGGTCAGCTTACCAAAAAAAGATGATTGAGAGGTGACTTGTTTACAGCATCTGCATATTTTCATGGTGAGAAAACTACGGGTACTGAAGAGTTGGAAGCAGGAACCAGACAAATGGGGACTGGAAGCATGGCACTGCTTTTTTAAAGTGGTGAAGGTAATTGATTGTTAGTACAAAACAAACACAGTTGATTTGCTATCACTTGAAAATTTTGCATCAATGCTGGATAACTTAATGAACTCCAGATACTGGTCTCTGTGCAGAAGAGAGACTCTGTGGCCTGGAGCACATAGGAAGCCAAGCTCAATGATCCAATGATCCATTTAAGTCTTTCACAGATGCAAGTTTCGAACGTCTTGCTTGTGTCAGCTTCCAAATCAGAAGCACCACATGCAAAAGACTTTTTGTCACTGCTTTTCAGATATCTCAGTGTGAATGTCATTTTTGGAAGATGTCTGGACACCCAATTTGCGACCTTTTCCACTTTTTTACTGTTCAAACCTAGTGGTCACCACCCTCTAGTACTAGGCCTTGCAGGAATGGGAAATAATCCTACCTTTAAAAAAAAAAAAGTTGAGATCATGGCCTTAAAAATTGTTAATTCTAAGTGCAGGCTCTTAGCCTCTTAGACTTAAGCCTAAGTCTTCCAAGAGCATACATATGACTGCTTATTTCTTTATATAACTACTGAAATGAAAAATGAAAGCAAAAATACTATGATGCAAGTAATGTCCAGTAATAAAATTTATGCACTGCCAAGGTAAAATCACAACTGGTATGAGAGACAGTACTGGGAAGATGAGTGGTACTGTAAGAAAGCTGCTATTAAAATGGGGGGGAAAAAGGTGCTATTGGTTCTTTTCTCCCTTGTGAGAAAGATGCCAGTTCTAAGAAGATTTTCTCCCAACCATGTCTGCACACAGACAACTGAAAGCCCCAAAATGGTTTTATTTCTTATTATTTCAAGTTACAGGCAGTCAAGAGAAAATTGTCTCTTTTGCCCTTAGGTTCTTTTGTGTATAATGAGTGACTGAAGGCAGCCAGGGGCCGAGACACTGCTGAAGAAGGAAGAATGCTACCAGAGCAGAAACAACACACTGTTCCTTTCAAGTTCACCCCCTCCTGGCCCACAGCCCGACTGCCTTGGCCAGCTGCCAGGAGATCGGGACAAAGACTTCCTCCTCTGGCCAAAATCGAGGAAAAGGGTCTGTTGTTTAACACAGGCAGACTTGTTTCAGCAAGAGAAAAAAATAAAAAGAAGGGGAATTATATTAACTAGAAGCCCTGGGAGAGGAGAGTAATCTCATAGTGTGGCTAATGCAATTCTCACCCTGTTCTTTTCCTGGAGAGGGAACATCCTGATTTTCTACTGTTCAGACTACAAGGCAAAGTATAATGTCCCAACAGGGCTAAGCCCTAAGGCTGCCAGGGTCTTCACGTCCCCTGAGGTCACTATGAACCAGAAACAAGAATGCATCTTTCCTCCTTCCAGGAAGATCCAGGCAACACACTCTGCCCTCCACGCCTCCACGAATAAGCTCAAGTGAAGGGTGAGTGTCCTCACTCACGGCAAGACGGTAATTCCTATGCACCCAGCAGACCTCCAAGAGTCTGACGGATAGATAAGCCAAACCTTTAGGTATCTCGGGACTTCACATTGACCAAAGATACTGCTGGATTTCCACAATGGCATCAAACCCAAGTCAAGGTGAATTCATGCCTTGGCTTTTCACTGCCTCTGTTACAGAGCCTGCAGCTGTGTCGGCAACGAGGAACCTGGGACACCTGGGATTTGCTGCAATTTGAGAGTTTGTGTCTGTCCTGGAAATCTTGGAGGCAGATGCTGTTACAGAAGTTACAGAGATACACTGGCTCTTCATGCCAACCTCAGCACTTTTTTAGCAGTGCAGCTACAGGCAAGGAAAGGGGGCTTGGAAAAGGCAGAAGAAAATCCCTAGGTCTGGGGTGACCTGTTTGATCCTGAGCACCAAAGTGCTCCCTCAGAGGCTGTATCACAGGATGTAGTGTCTCAGTGACCTGTGGCAGTAGACTTCCCCTGGCAATGCTTTATATGCACAAGACCTTTTGGAAGCAGACCTCAACTCAAGGATAAGTATGATTTTAATCTGTTTGGGTTAATATAAATGAATACAGGACATTTTTAGGTGCTTAGAAGCTGTTCAAACACTATCAAGATTTACACATGCATGTACTTGCTCTGTATTCCAGGCAATATATTTTCTTCCGGAAGGAGTGTGGAAATAGCATTTCTGACATACTTATGAGACCAAGATCTTTGAAGATAAAGGCTTTCCTATGCACCCTATGCATCTGTCCCAGCCAGTAGCAAAGACAGCTGCCTCTGCAGTAACACTCACCTGTCTTCAGTCACTGACACAATCAGCTCCAGCACACCTTTTACCATTCTTGCTTGTGTGTCAGCACCCGGAACAATCCATTGAGGAAACAGAGCTTGCTCAATGATCTTTTAAAATTCAACCTCCATTTAACATTAATGTGCAGACAGGGAAGAGATACATGGGCACATCGTTCTGCCATCTATCACCTTGTTTACAGGAAGTAGCCTTAACTCTACTGCTTATTAAAGAACTGAGCTGAGTACTCTGAAAGCACATGTGAATCGGAATGAGAGACATACCGGGTATGAAAAGCCATTGCTCCTGCACTTAATCCTGCAAATTGTCTTATGTCTGCAGTATTTCAACCAGTAGTTTCATGCCAGTGTTAGAGAGACTGGCTAGTATCAAAGTTTCCAGGATAGTCTGCACATTAGTTTAATGACAATACTAGACCTGACATAATGACTACCATGCTTCAAAGTTACACTGCACAAACCTTTCCCTTGTGATTAACAAAACAGGAGATAAAATGACCTGCTGTCTTTTTCCATTTCAGTATTTATGGACACTTATAAATGTTAACACCTCAGAATAAGAATAAAATGAGATAGAAACCAGGAAGGATGTGACAGCAATTAGGAAAAGCTCTACAAGATAAATCAATTTTGGGAGGGAACGAGGTTACTAAAAGGAACACTAAATGTGCAACAACCTAGGCTTTTGTTGAAGAACATTGCAATTTTCTACATTGCAGTCTTCAGGAGAGGTGGAATAAAGGCACTCAACATTACTCGCAAGACATGCAATGTTAAAAGTTTTATCAAGATAAAGAGAGAAATGTGTTGAGGCAGGCTGCTGCCCTAGTAAGCAGTCAAGCACCCATGCGGCCATCTGCTCTCACAGTGGGAGAATGGAGAGACCAGGAAGAACAAAAGCAAGAAAACTCGTGGGTAGAGATAAGAACAGTTTAATCTGAAGGAGGTGGGGAGGGAGGGAGTGATGTAAACGACATCCCTTACCACATTCCCCAGTCAGTGCATAAGCAATGGCCAACCTAGAAGCCAAAGATCCCACTCCTTCCTCCACCTCTACTTTTATTGATTACTGAACATGTTGTTATATGGTATGAAATATCTCTCTGATCAGTCTGGGTCAGTTGTCCTGGCTGTGTCCCCTCCCAACCTCTTGCCCATCCCCAGCCTACTGACCAAAGGGCAGAGTGACAAGAAGAGAAGGCATTGATGCTGTGAATGATGCTGTGAATTACAGATGAGTTCTGGAAGTAAATTTAACTTATCTGATAACATAACACAACACAGAAAATACCATTAAGAACCAAAAGTCAACATTTCAGTGCCCAATTTCAACACCTATTCCTCTTAACAACAAATCTGAGCCTGAATCTACAAAATCCTATTTAATTTGCTAAGCTTATTAGAAGAATTTTTTTTTTAATACAGAGTATTTTAATGAAGTTCTGTGGAAAACATGATGAAAAAGTTATCTGAGAGAACAGTACACTCAGGGTTTCCATAGTAAGAAAAACAATGAAAAAATAATCAAGCCAACTTTAGACAGGCCTGTCCAAAAAAATAAAAAAATCACCTCTGGAAGGCTCAGTGTACATTTATGTAGAAGGGACAGTGACCGTGTTGGATGTGTATGTGCACTTAAACATAACAACAGGGCTCTGAGGCACATGTTTTCACCCAGGCTCAGGGCTCAGTGGGTGACCAATGCACACAATCAGGTTTTGTCTTAGAATCATAGAATCATTAAGGTTGGAAAAGACCTCCAAGTTCACTGAGTTCAACCTTTGACTGAACACACCATGTCAACTAAATCATAGTGCTAAGTACCACATTCAGTCTTTCCTTGAACACTTCCAGGGACAATGACTCCACCACTTCCCTGGGACATTTCTTCCAATGCTCAAATACCCTTTCAGTGAAGAAAATTTTCCTGATGTCCAACCTGAACTGTCCCTGGTGCAACTTAAGGCCATTTCCTCTTGTCCTGTCGCTGGCTCCCTGGGAGAAGAGACCGACCTGGCTACAACCTCCTTCCAGGTAGTTGTAGAGAGTGGTTAAGGTCTCCCCTGAGCCTTCTTTACTCCCGGTTAAACATGCCCAGCTCCCCCAGCTGCTCCTCATATGACTTACCCTCTCTAAACCTTTCACAAGCTCTCTTGCCCTTCTCTGGACATGCTCCAGCACCTCAGTGTCTTTCTTGCAATGAGGGGCCCAGAACTGGACACAGCACTCGAGGTGTGGCCTCACCAGTACTGGTGAGTACAGGGGGACAGTCACTGCCCATGTCCTGCTGGCCATGCTATGTCTAATCCAGGCCAGGATACCATTGGCCTTCCTGCCCACCGGGGCACACACTGGCTCATGTTAAGCCAGCTGTTGAACCACCATGCTCAGGTACTTCTCTGCTGGGCAACTTTCCAGCCAAAAAAATCTATTGGGGAGGTTGTCCTCTGCAACTGAGTGTGCAGCTTTGGAAGGGACACACATGGAGCTATTGAGGGAGGAAGGGGACACCTGGCCTAACCAGTCTAAGCAGTAGAACCAACCCTGGCAATCAGTGGGGTGACAGATGCCTCAGCTAGATTGCCTTCACATCCAGTTTTAGTGCTGAGTATGCAGGTCCCAGTACCCAATTCAATGTCTGGATAGGGCCAAGTTCTCCAGTAAACCCATGCGTGCTAGGAGTATGAAATTGTGACTCTGAGCTCTTTAAAAACACATTCCTCACAGGCTACTCTAGTATGTCCAGTGACTGTGGTCACCAGATTCTAAATAAACAAAGTAACCTGGGCACATCACATTCAGCTGGAACTTCATCCATCGGCTTGCCATAATGGCTGACAGCATTTCTGGCACATTCCCAGAGCATTTAATTTTATTAAGTACATTTACTGAAGAAACAAAACCCCTTAAACTGAGCAAATATAGAGTCCTCATAAATGTAACTAGTTTTTTTTTTCATTTTGTTTGAGTAACAGTGGGAAATGAAAAACTGCAAGGCTAAAGGAAGTGAAGGGACTATTTATATAGCATGGGAAAAATTAAACTGAGATTCAACACTTTAAAGTGGGTGACATCTGTTTATCAAAATACTTCTGTTGTATCTTTTGCTTTTTGTCTTTTCCTGCTAAGAAACAAGGATGCAGTGCTAGATTTGTCCTTTGATTTTAGCAGCAATCTGGGCAAGTTCTGCCACTATTTCAAAATCAAAATATTGGTCTGGCATTGCCAATTGCTAGTAAAATATACTAACGTATCATGTGCCATTTCTTCACTAAATTACTCACACATGTGTATACAGTATGAAAAGATGTGTGGGACTAGGAGGTTTTCCCTTTTTGCACATGAGATACAAAAAGAGGCTATGCACTTAACTTCTTATTACTTTTGAACAAGTGGGATGCACACCAAGATGTGGTCTGAAAGGGTAACTGAAGCAGTCTGTGAACTGAGCAGATGAATTAAGCAGGAACTCAAACCACTGATTTCTACAAGTAGCTTGCAAAAACATGCACCAAGGAAAATAATTTTCAATGATTCAAAGCAGAACCTTTGGCTAAGTGGTAAGTCTGCCCTTAAAATAGGCTAAATAAGGTGTTCTGCAAATGCACAAAGTACTGGGGCCTGCCAGGGACCCAATACCATATTCTACCACCAGCAGAAGGCAGTGCTAAGTAAAATCTGAAATTTAATATACAGACAGATATGCTTTGCAGTTTCACTGCTCTTCTGTTAGTAAAAGTTCAAGATGAACTGGGCTGACATTTTTGGTAAGCTGTTTGGTAATGGGTAAGACAACACTTCTTGCTATCAGCCACTTGCATTGGCGTGTCTGCACCAAACAGGCAAAGTTGTACAAGATGCAGTTTTTTCTTGTTATTTTCAACTAATAAGAGCTAAGAATAGCTGACTACAAAAGGGGTTTATTGTCCTCCAGGAGCTGTTCTTGGTATATCTGGATGAATATGTATGTATATCAGGATGTGTGTATATGTATGCCCACCACAATAATGTATTTCTTTCAAGGGCTTGGACTAAGAGCACTCATCTCACGCTTTTTCACTACTCTGACTGGAAAGAACAATTTGCCACTTGCAAACAAAACAGACAAAAAAATATTAACACAAGAACTCTGTTTCATTGCACTTATGAAGAATACACACCCTCCATGCTAAGCATCTCACCTGGTCATCAGAGAAAATCAGTGAATTGGTTTGGCACACAAAGTCATGAGCTAGACTAAGTACCCAAATTCGGGAAAGAATATGAACTCTTCAAAATGCTATTTGGTGTGGAAACCTAGAATGCAGAGAATATTTCTCTGTTTTGAAAGGTTTTACCCCCCTGGACAGTACTGGTTTTGGCCTTTGTCCATGGGAAAATTTGCCTAGCCTCTGGGAAGAATTTGAATCTGCAGTGGTGTGAATTAGGTGATAGAACACTATGTGAGATTATCACAGGGTGAAAAATTTAGAGTTTTTAGGTCTATTTGCATAGTAAATAGAGAGAAGTAGAAAACCTCAAAATGGAGGATAAGTTGTAGTTAAAAGCTTCTCTCTCCTTCTTCACTAACTCCGTATTTTGCAGCAATAGTGGTTTGGGATGATTGGATACAGAATCCCGCAGTTCCTGTCTACATGATTTAGGAACTTGTTGGACATTGGTAAAAAAGTGAAAATATCTTGTGTTTTAAGTTTTCATTGGGTAATTTACCTTTAAAAAGGCTGTGAGATCTTGATAAGTTGTCTTCTTGCTGCATTCTCTGCTCTGTGCTATGTCTAAGCCATGCCAGTGGCTTGTACTCCTTAGATAAGAATTAATAAACACCTCTCTGGAGACTGAGAAGCATGAAGTCTCATTTGCCTCCTTTTTTCTCCTGGCAAAAATCTACACGTCTCCCCCATCAGGGAAGACAACAATTAATGATGCGGACAGCGTTATTCGGTATCCAGGATTCCCAGCTTATGTCCTGACTCTAATAGCTTTTAATTACCATCACAGACTCAAAATTTACCACTGAGTTTACCACTTACTGAATTAAATTAAGAATGGGAATAGACAGGATAAGAATCTAGACTGGAAAAAACCCCACACCTGAAATATCCACAAATGCTGAAATAATAACCCTAAGGAAGATGTGGAAAGCATGTGATACTTCTGTGGTGAAACTGGACAAACACTAGTCCCTATGAACCAGGTTTCAGTGCAGAAAGACAGACTGAGGACTTCTGGAACACTGAAACATAAGCCGTGCACAGAGAAAGACCGGAGATATATCTCACATGTGCTGATCCAAAAATCTTGGAGAGAATACGGAGGAAGCAACTGGTGAAATTACCTCACTGCCAAATACCTGAGCAGGTTTGTTCAACCATCATCCCTTACCCCAGCTGGTCCTGCCATGCTTCAAGATCCCTTCATAGTTTTACTGTCCAAAATCCTTCCCCAGGTTCCCCATCTTCTGCAGTTCACTCTCTAGCAGTTGCTTTGGTCACCATGCAGGGGTTTCTTGAGAGTTTACTAGAATAGATCTTCCTCTTCATTCACCTCCTTTGCTCTTGGTAATGGAGTCCTGGGCTTCTGCTGTGTTTCTGTGCACCACAGGGAACTAAGGTCATAGACTTTGTTCCTGGAATCACTGCAGGAAAATACAGCGGGGTGCTAAAAAAACCCCAAGTGAAGCCCACAAGAAACCCCCAAACAATTCCACCAAAACTTAAATAGGACTCAATGATGCACAGATCTCTCTATTGGATAGGCAAGGAAAGCATTAAGAAGGATGACATAAACTTTGTTTTCATATGCATACTTCATCCTTGCTCCTACAAACACTACTGCATGTCAACTCCTAGCCAGCATCCTTCTCTACCCTACTGTGTACTGTATACAGCACAAGTGAGGAATATTCCTGCTGATGAACTCCAGACAGCCACTCACGGCACCAAACAACCCCCAGAGAGATGAACAGCCATTTAACTCTCTTCACTGATCATGCAGAGAGTTCAGCTCCCCAGTACATAATTTGAGCAGTGCCATTAAATAATGTCAATATCCAGTGAAGTAAGCCAGGTTTGTCTGAAGACCCTTCAAGGACAGTCAGGCTACTGTGAAATAGGCAGAGCACTTACGGAACAGTAGAGTGGAAGAAAACTTCAAAATAAAAATAAGACTTCAATGTCCAGAAAATATTTAGTGGTTTTTAGGCTAAAACAGAGTTTTCTGTGAATATTTTCATTCAGTGTTTTAAATAAATTTGCTTTGGCTATGCTGTCACTTCTGTCATTTCCAATTTCCACTAGCTTTTGGAAGATGTATATTATGTATCAGTCACCCATTAATTCCACACTCTCATTTTATGTAACAGAAAAAGCATGTTCGTGTCCAAGCAGCAAACGTCCAAACTTGCTAACATCCTGAAAGCCACAGGAGCACAGCTCTGCAAAGCACTGGGGGCTCTGGCCGACTGTGTGCAGCACCCGTGGCTCCCTGCATGCACCAAATATTCTGCTGCAGCAACATCCGTGTGCTCCCTGTCCCTGTCTTCCCACCCCATGGGCCCAACACAACCAGCCACTGGGCTCTCCCAGTAACTTCTGCCATGCTTCTTTCCAGTGAGAAAGAAGCAAAACCTTCTGTCCTCGCTTCTTTTTTAGATCCAACAGTATTCTTTATCAACCTCCTTTTTCCCCCTTCCACTGCACAAAAACCAAGAGATCAAATCATGTAGCTGACGGCTTGGAAATTAATCGAAGCAGTCAAGAAGCAGGAGAAGCAGAGACAAGACAACCAAACAGTTTTTGTTCTAAGCCCTACATTTGCATGCTCTGCAACGCCAAAGATGTGATACCCATAACGACTTACAGGTACACGTGTACCCCAAGAACAGAAATACATCACACAGCAACACAACTTCATAGGCCCTGCAAAATTCAGTTGAAGGGAACAAAATGGAAGAAGACGAACCTCATTCAAAATTTCCATTACACAAAAGGTATTAGATAGAATCATATTGCAAAAGGCACAACAGGATATATTATTTTATCATTAATCTGTCAGAACGCAAGAATTTAGGGTTTTTCTTATGCTGGATGCATAGAGCTGAATAATCCCATATTACAGGGAAGCCAGATCAGAAACAACAGCCATGAGGAAAGCAAACTGATTGTGAAGAGAGTATTTCAGGGCCTGAGAACAGAGCAGGAGTGCTTGCGTGGGCAGACAACAGATGCCGCTCCAGACTTTCAGCAAACAGCAGAGCAGGGAGGGATGGGTAAATGCTGGTATTTACTTGCTGTTTTAACTTAAGCAACTGGAGGAAGATAACAATTTAAGACACTGCCCCCTGGATAGCTTTTGTATTTCTCCTGAGTCTTCAATTATTATATTTTTCTCTCTCTTCAATATCCTCATTTCCCCTGAGTATGCACTGACCAGCAACTTGCATTCCCTAGAAATCCTCCCACTAGCTATCTGGAAAGAAATTTATGCTAGAGGGCATAACACTCTTCTAACATGCAGATGCCTTTAAAACCACAAGTCATCTTCAGAAACCAAATTGAACAGAGGTGCATAAAGAATTCCTCCAAGACCTATTCTGGAGGCAAGTGGATTCAGCCAACTCACAAACATCAGCAGTAATTTCAATTCAGTAAGCATGTTTGGCATTCTCAAACCTTCACCCAAACCACACACCTCTTTGCACGTGCACTTCTTTTAAAAATACTTTTTCTTGGTCTGTTTTTGTGCTCACTTTTTGCCCTCAGCCTGCATGATAAGAATTTTCTGGGTGAACCCTGGAGAACTGAGCAGACCAAACACTAATTCTCATATGGAATTTATTTAGAGGAGGAGAAAAAAAATCCCTTAAGTTGAGTAGTTACGTTATTTTGAACTGGTTTTGTATTTTATGCGTACATAGCGGAGCTGGAATTTCAGGGCTGGCTTTTGTTTGCATTCATCATGAAACATTTGTTATATGAGCTGCTGCTACTGCTACCAAAACAGCTGCTGCTCACTGCTGGAAAACCAGAGGCCAACTCAACAGTTTCTTTCTTTCTCTGGTAAGTCTAGCTGGAAAATGAGGCCTGGTGTGTCTGCAGAAAATTACCTTTCTTTGGCTTCACTGTCATCCTTGCCACCTTTTGCTTGCCCAGAATGTAAACTTGAAAGAGAACAGATAAATCAGAACAAGAGCAGGCATGTTCTGATGCTCCTGAATCACCTACCATTAAACACAAATCAGAAGTACAGCTGCGTGAACTCCCTGCTTTGCAGCTAGGGCAGCACCTCAGATGTGAATGTCTTTCCTTCAGCTGCTCTTGAGATTCAGCCAGGATTTAGCCCTTCTGTCCTGCATTATTATTTTCTGCCATCTGGAAAAATTGAGTCATGACTTGATCTAGCTTTGCATAAAAATTTCTTCAGTAGGAGACTGCTTCCCCGTGCAGAGAAAAATACCCACCCATCTGACAATCTGTGCACTTTCCTACCAAGCTCCACACAGATCAGGACCCAGAGCATCTGTGGACTGCAGCTCTGAGTGCTGAGGACAGACCTTCTCAACTGCACATGAGATGAATTTTAATGCTTTGCTTTATTATGATTCGTAGGCCACTTCAGTGTTGTTTTTGTTGCTTCCTGGTAACATCATATCGACATTGACCTCTCTTACCTCAGTCATACCTTTTTAAGAGAACATTTATCCCAGGCTGCACCATAGTCCCTGTGAGACTTCCTTGTTTTTTTCAAAGTAAGGGGACACTACCAGACAATGCATGCCTACCTCTTCCACCAGCTTTATCCTGCAGGAGAACATTCTTTCTCCTATCCTGACAACTGGTTTTCTTAAAGAGCTTTTAGACAGAGATCTTGCTGAAAAATCACACCTGTACCATCTCATATCCCTGTGCTTGCTACGTCCTTCAAGGAAGTAGTTGATTTTTGAGGTTTTACAAATGCCATACTGACTTTTCCCAACTGTCTATTAATCACATCCTCAATATATTATAGTTCCTCCCAGTACATCAATTTGATTTTTTCATCTGTTATGTCTAGGTGACAATTGCAGCCCTCTAAAAGCTTGGGAGTCATCTTAGCTATTCTTCCAAAATAGCTGCAGATTGAATCAGGGGACATACCACAGAGGTGGCAATTTCAGTTTCAAAGAAATCCTTGATGAATGCTAGCTCTCACAGCAGCATCCCTAACACTGCCAAGGACTCAAGACAGCTGTGGAGTAAAAAATGCCACACCCTAACAGTTACCTGTATTATAGATGGCATTTGCAAGTAACTGAGAAGATATTCAAATGGAGTGCAGATAGCACAACTCAAAAGATAGTATTTATAAAGTGCAGTAACCATTGTGCAAATGTTGGAGATACACAAAGATAGAAAACTGGAAAGAAGATAGTAATAAAAGAACACAATGAGAATGCAGTTTGGAAGAAGAGGAGGAAACTGGGAAGATGAGCCAAGAGAGAAGCAGAGGGGAGAATGCTCTTTCATACTACATTTGAAAATTTGTGATTCTACTCCAAGAACAGAGAAAAAAAAGAAAAATGGAATCTTCATAGCTATATTTAGTAAAAACCTCTTTTCTCACTATAGCTTCTTGGAGAGAAAATTTTCAAGAGGGATGGACCAAAAAGGCTGGGAAATTCCAACAAGGAAAGGAAGTAGGGAACATAACTCCAAGGAAGGAAGAGCAAGGGGTCAGCTCTCCAGCACCATAAACTGCCTTCAGGGCAGGGAAAGCAAAGGGGTTCAGAGGAAAGAGCACAGGCATGGTCTGAAGCTGTGTTCAAGAGAGGAGTGATGGCTGGGAGACATACCAAAGCGACTCCTGTGTAGCACCTGAGAGCTACACTGCTAACATATTTACTTCATTTCAATTCTTAAAATTTTGTCATCAAGAGCTGACCCTTGCACTTTGCTGAAATTCACGTTACTAATTCTCTCCCTTCTTTTCTAATAGTAGCAACAGGGTCCTTAAGATGATTTTAGAGCACAATACACTGTGTCCTCTGGGAGCAAGTGGTCCCTTTACAGATGTACCTGGGGGATGTCCCTTCCCTGTCTCCCTGCCACTTCTCCCAGCTGCCCACTGTCTCTCTGCCTGACTCTTCTCGGCCACCTAGCCCTGATGTGTCTGGGAAAAACCCTTTTGATGTTAGCTTTAATGCCTTTAGCAAGCTGCATGTCAGAAAGTGCCGTGCAATAATTTCCCACCTAACTTGTCAGAACTTATGCTCTCTCATGTTTTCCTAATTTTAATTATTATAACAGTTTAATTACTATAGCAGCTAATTTGCATCACTTTAAAAACTAGATTTTAAATTGCAGCATTTATGTGAAAATCTAAGTAATTCCTAAGGGATGGCTGCTTGTCTCTACTGTAAAAAATTACAGGTAAAAGTGTCTTAACAATTAAATTGCTTTTCTATAGTTACCTTACCTTTAATGCTTTTTAAAACATTTCTGAGCCATCAAAGATGCTGGCTCATGGTACTTGGCTTGTTCTTGCAAGATGCCTTGGAGATAAGAATAATCAATTTAACCTGCGGCCCATTCTACCATTGATACAGTGATTTAGTCTAAGAAAAAAGTACAACAGCTTTATTTGAAGACTGAAAATACGATTGTGCTCCTAAAAGCTAAGTGAATAGTCAGCTCTGTGATCTGCTCCATACTGCTCCTGTGTCTTCAATGCCAAATATGATTAATTTTCAATTAAGAGACGTTTCTCGCTAAACAGTGGCCCTGAAAACATACTGTGGGACACAGTGATAATTGAGCTAAATTCTCAGTTGTTTTGGTCCTATTATTAATAAAAGTTTTTTATATTCCACCCTCAGCCACCTTGTGCAGCTTGCTTGTTTCTGTATAGGTGAAATGAAGACATCTTCAAATATACCAGAGCTGCACCTGGGAACAGAACCACACCAATTAACTGGGATTTAATAGCTCCTTCTGTATGCCTTCTGTTGCCTGGAGAGAGGTCAAAGTTGTCAAAGAAGCAATCTGCATAATCTGTTACTGCTGTAATTTTTGTTTAAATGCTATTTTTAAAGCAGCAGCAGTAACAGAGGTTTAGCTGAAATGCTATTGATTAAAATAGCATTATGATTTTATTTAGGAAGTTACTCAAGAAGGAATGAACTATCATTGCAAGCTTTAACTGCCTGTCATTAAAATCTCTGTGGTATATTGTCATCAGTAACCCTGGATCATTTATGAGATATCACTAATGTTGTATCCGAATGCAGCTATCCCTCTGTGCCAGAGCTTTAACAAAGCTGGCTATCCATAGGTTTTCCATTTTGTGATACTAGGAACAGGAAATATTCAAAAGATGCATCAGGGAATCAACCTCAGATGAGCAGCAGGAGCGCACTTATAAACCGTAACATCTTTAGTGACTGATATGCTCATTAGATAAACACGACAGTTGCTTGGAAGGTATTAGCACCAAGCCTTCAAAATGATCTGACTACACATGAATTCATACACAGGAATTCTTGATGTGTGAGATGTAAGGGCTTGTCTGACTGGTCCCTTGGGATTTAGAACATAAATACGTTTTGTTTTTACCGCAACATGGCATGAAATTACATCTTTGCAGCTTTAATCCAAAACCAGACAGCCCATCAATAGATCTGATGAAAGGAAATGGAATGCAAGTGACATGAATAGGTGGGATGAAATGCAAATTCTGTAGGCTGAAATCATGGAATTGCACTAAAAGACAAAGATGATGCATCAGGCGGTCTCAGTCTTCATAATCCTACAGACGTACAGAAACTTTAGAGGGGGAAACTCTGTTAATGATAGAGAGGCTCTGATGAGCATACAAAAAATAAAATTTGTTTGGCTTCAGGTAAAGACCCTGCCATTTGACAGGAAAGAGAAATACAAAAAAGGTGCAGGAGAGGAATAGGAAAAAGGTAGCAGATTGCAGAGCACAAGCTTGGTATACGCACATGTTATAGCTCAAAGAAAGGGAAGATGAAGTAATTCTACAAAAAATGCTCAGCCTGTCTCTACAATACATTGTAGTTTGTCAGAGCCAGTCTATGAACTCATGTGTCCAGAAACTTTACTAGAGGAGGAATATTAGATCTAGGTTTTTCAAACAATGATTTAAGGGAACATGGACTTCACTTTCCACTACAACTGATTCTGAGCAGAGCCTTTGCAAATACAACTCCCATGAAAATCCAAGCCTAAAATAAGGATTTAAAATCAGTATTGTAATTAGCAAGAAGAGAAACCATATCCTTCTTTGCCATCATCGGTGATGAGATCTGGAAGGCAGCCAACCTCCTTGAATGCCAGAAGCACTGGGAAGGGGAACTACGGATCAACAGTAGCCTCATTCCTCATTTCTCCAGTTCATGAACCATGCCCATGATCCTGGCCTGCCAATATGAAGTATGTAAATTTCTCACCTGATCTAAGTGATTACTGCTGGTGCTGCTGTACTTACCAAGTCAACCACTGCTCTTGACTCCAGGAGAAAGCAGAGCCACAGCAATGTGTTTGGCAAACGGACATATAAATCTCACTTCCCTGCACTGTAGGCTCAGGGAGCAGATCCACCCAGACTGAGCACCGATGTCACGTCAGGCTGTCAGCTGCCTCACTTTTCATCTCAAAATGCCAATTCATTTGGGGCCACAAGATATATTTATAGGCAACTGCTCTGCTGTGTAACCATGCACGTAACAGCTAACTCAATCTGACAAGTACATGCTAGCAAGGAACAGTAAATAGAAAGGACTTGAGCCTGGATGTATACAAGCTCCATGTGGATTGGAAAGCCACACCAAACTCTCTTGCCACACCTTTACTCCTGATTCCATTTTAGCAATGACACTGATACTATCTTGGATAAATCTTTTAGTGGCACAGTTATGGTTTTCATGTCACACACACATTGTCTGGAGTGCCTTCACCTTCCTCAGCAGAACAGGAACCACAGCTGTTATAACACTGTCAATCTTTGCTTCAGAACTCACCACAGAGAAGTTTTGTTTCTGAGACAAATATTTCAAAGACCTACAGGATCTTTTGAAAAACAGAGTCATGAGAAAGCCCAGAAGTGCTCAAAACTTTCCAAGAGCTCCTAGTTTTAAAACAGCTTAGTTTATTCACAATAAGATTTCAAACCTCTGGAAGACAGAAAACAACACATTTTTCTTTTATGGGACTGAAAAAAGAAAGGATACTTTCACTGACTATGCTTATCACTCATGGGTGTATCCACTATCTTCAAGGCATCCTGGATCAGGCAGCAAGGTTTTGTCCCTGCTCTCCAAACCTTGTATTTTCATGGCTGAAGAGCTAGATAATAAATCTACAGCTTTTGATAGTGACTTCAGTTTTATAAAACAAACCAAGGAACACATTAGTTGTGCAGAATGTCCTAGATGCTATCGACCTAATAAAAAAGAAATGTCCTCTGGGATATGCACTGTGACTCTTCCTCTTTCCCTGACTGTCTTGCACACAGAGAACAGGGAATTTCTTTTACAAGAAACAAACATACAATTAAACACTCTTCCTAGGTCTTAAACTGTTACATTTTAGCATACACATTGTTTCATAGTGTTCCTCTATGCAATATTGAAAGTTGAGACTTCAAAGGGAGAAGAGAAGAATGGTCTGTTCACGTTTTCTATTTTCAGAAGAGGATGTTGGGTGATAAGAAAACGCCACCCAGGCAGAATGTAAAACCACATGTGCTGTTAGCACTGGGATCACTGCAAACATGGGTAGATCGCTCCACCTGCTGGACAAAGCTTGTCTGCTCACACACACAGTTTGCCTGACATCAGAGATGGGAACCTGCTACAGAAGTGTTACACACGGAATTACTTCCCAAATCCAACCTCATGTTCTACCTCCACGTGAAATTTAGAATCTTCCTCTTCGGTAGAAAATTTTCAGTCAGTGACTCCTCTTCAAAGTATTACTTAAGGAAAACACAAAGCTCTCCCAGAGTGCAAGGCAAAAGAAAAGACAGCGTATTTGGAGTCTCCAAAGCCTTTAAACATTTGAATGCGTTCAAAGTTTTAGAAGTGATGCAAAAAACCAAAAAATAACCACCCACCCAAAACCAACCCAAACAAGAAAATCCCACCACAAAACCCCCTCAGTATTTAAATTGAAACTAATCCATGTTGATTTTATTCTCACATCAGGAGTGCAGGTGCTTGTAGGAGAGAGAAGGGTTTAGCACACAAGATGAGCCAGTGTGTATTCCCTTTCCACTTAGTAGTCACAACCCTTCCAGAAAGTATAGCTCACAAGAAGCCAGCAGACTAAGAAGCCTCAGATAATTTGTCCTAATTTCTTCTTTCCTTTCATTTTGTGCTGAACAAAGGCAGAATGTAAGATGGTAAGATGATCACTATTTAAAGACACCACACAAAAAGCACTGCCTCCTTCCACAGAGTCTACGATCATTTCTTTCTCAGAGTTTTTGCTCTTGGAGGTGGTGCCTGTAAAGACATTCACTACAATCTCTCTGAGAGAAAAAACCCTTGGTTCCTGAACTTTTACACATGCGTAACATCTGAACCATCTGAAGGCACGTCCCACCTTCAGTACTGGCCTGGCACAGGAGTGATTTCGGCACAGTGCAGAGACTGCTGAGCTTGACTCCATCCTTCTCCTAACTCCATCAAAAATTCCCTGCTTCTTAGGACCTCAGCTCTCCAATAAAGACAAATGGCAGCATCCTCTCCTTACTGAGTTTAAAGAGAAGGGGAAACTTATCAATAGAAAATGTCAAGACTGTAACATTAACATTCATGAACATAACAGATTTTTAAAAAAAAGGTTTATATTACCTGGTATAATATTACTACTACAGTTTAAAACATTCCCTGTAAGTGCAATTCTTAAGAGAATCAAATTTTCATTGAATTAAAAAAATATATACTTTTTACAGTTTGTTTACCTGAACAATATTATTTTCTTTCAGCTGACAATGTGACTTATTTCATTGCACTCAATAAAATTCGCTGTCTGAAAAGCTTAAAGTCAATCTTCTTGTTGTAGAGTAAGGCCTACACATTCTCCATGCAAAATGCAACTTTGAGGAAACAAAGGGGGTTTTTCCTGGTTTTGGGAAGAAATGTTTTTATAGGGCTTCTGGTGCCAAACAAAATTTATGAACTCCCGCAGAGAGGTGTGAGGACATGGGTCATTTCTGAGGTGATAAAAAACCATTTTATTGCCTATTGTTTTACACTAGATGCTGTTAGCTTTTACCCCATGCCATTGAAGTTGACAAGACACAAGAAAAGTCTGTTTTGCTGAGCATAGTATGTACTTTTTGCCTCTTAAAAACACCAAAGATATGAAACCCACATGTGCCCATTTCAAAAGAAACTGTGTAAGTATTCTCTGTGTTCTGGCTACCAGACAGGTTGCAGAAATGAGCTACAGCCAGCAAAAATGAACAGGACTGACCAATGCTTTTTTTCCTTTAGTTGTGCTCCTGGCGAGTGAGGATTTTATATGTCAAGTTTTATTATAACTATTTCAGACCTTTCAAAGAGTTAAGGAATACTTTCAAATTTTGCAATAAATAAAATCTAAGACTCTGCAATTGGATCCTATCTGCTTCAATGCTAGTGAAAAAAGATTTTGAGCAAATTTTACTGTGTTAGCAAATATCTTCTTAAAATTTATTCTACCCATCTATTCATCCATCAATTTCACAATCTGTCTGCTGCCCCCATTCCTGGCCTTTTAGTCTCTTGTCAAAGCCAGTTTTGGCTGCCAAGGCAAGACAAGTTTGTAACTTTAGACAAGACAGGCATCAAAATAGAGCTCTTTTGCAATTTCTTGACTTGGTATTAACATTAAGAAAACACTTCATTTCAAGGAGAGAACGGAAACGCAGAAAAACAGGAAGCCCATGGCTTTAAAGTATTGTACAAGATAAAACCAGATTGGTTCCAATGAAAACTTTAGCACCACAAAGAGCTTTCACATTTTGTTATACATGGTTATAAAACACACAAGTCAATATATTTGGCATATGGAATAGCTGAAGGCAACATTTTGTTAATGCAATGAAGGAAGTTATCCTCCTAGTCTCCCCTGACATTTTCTGTCATGCTGAATTGACAAGTTTTTAAAATATTTTACCTTTCTTCACAGTTTCCTTCTGCCAGCTTATGTCAGACAAATCATTAGCATCAACAAGAAGAGCACTTAATTCGTATTGCTTTAAGCAGTTATCTGCGTCATCAGGTATACAGATACACAATAGCACTCTGCTCTCTGATGAAAATGTCCCACTATCTCTCTGACCGCAGAGCCACAGTTTTAATGATCTGCTTCAGAACAACAGCAGAAAAATATTTTTGAAGCTAAAACAACTACAGGCTTTGTTTTCTCCTAAGAGAACACTGAGCAAGAGTTTCTTGATAAATGTTATTATAGTGTTTCAGATGAGAAATTTTACTACAGACATAAAAGAAACAAAGAACTTTGAATATGGCCTGCACAGTTCAAAGGAACAGAGATGAGAAAAAGTTTTCTAGATTTCCTGATTTCTATAGTATCAACCTACACTGAAGGTTTCCAATACTAAGAAGTTTGCTTAGATGGGAGTTACAGTGATCTGGTGACAAGCCAAAGCACCTGCATGTGAGCAAGGAGAGTCCCAACTTTGGGAAGAAGGGGTTTAACCCATAACTCCTGCAGATGTATCTTAAATGCATATGTGGTTTTATGGGTTTGAAAACACCAGGCATTTTGCTTCCTATAGCAGGAAGGTGCTTTTAATATGGTTTAGATTATGATGGGACAGCAATCACCGATTTCCTACTGTGATTTCTAATCTATGTAATCCTAAAAAGCAATACTGGATTGAAATTGTCTTTCTTCAGCTACTTTTTGCTTCGAGGCAGCTCTACAAGTCCAGTTTTTGAATTGCCCCTAATCCAGAACTGCTTATTGCAGTGGACTCTGGTGCAGATATTCACAGACTTGGAAATGAATCACGTTTCTGTACTCGTCCTTCACTGTGTTTTCCTCATCTTGTTATATTTAGCTGATGAAAGATAAGTTGAAGAAAAACTTTCTTTAAGCAGAAAGAGGAAAGACTGCCATAAGAGACTAAGAGCATCAGGTCAGCAGACAATACTTTAAACTGTATAGATTTAATCTGCAAGTGTTAGTTGCAAGAAAAGGTCAATTTTGGCCCAAGTTATCTGCTGATTTGTGGGACCACCACACAGCTGGCAAAACAACATGTCTTCTTCCAAGCACTGCATGATGCAACAGCAGAGGGTGTTGCAGATCAGGCCTAAGATGCCCTGAGGAGAACAAAATAGGACCTTACACACCACTTGAATACTTTTTATTTTTCTGGCTGATTCTGTTAAGGTTTTTTTTGTAAGCACCAACTCAGAAATAACCAGAAAATAATTATGATAGAAAAAAACCCCTCAAACATATGTATGCATGAAAAGAGGAGGAGAGAGTTAACACAAGGAAACTGTTTTCTTACTAGTATGCCCAGTCAATAAGTGAATGGGAAAGATAAAATAAAGATTTAATCCACCTAGGGAATACTGAAGTAAAGTGGTGAATCTTTAGACATGACACAAGACCCGTCTTACACATGAAATCCCAGAGGAAATCACTGTCCTGAAACAGGTGATCAAATTTCCTTCAGATACTGGAAAATACACAGAGAAGAGAAAGATTAACCAGCACTTAATGATTCTGGCAGATTGCTTATTTCCCACCTGACAATTTCTAGGGCACCCCAATGCAAATCAAAACCCTGTGTGCTGCTTATAAGCTTCCCCCATAGTAAAAGAAATGAAAATATATGGTGCACAGAGCAGCTAAGAAGGCATATAGACTCTCAGAGGAAAGTCTCATGGCAGAGAGAGCATATCATTCTATTGATCCCCCTGCCTTCCTTTTGTCTAACATCCCTACAGGGACACCTCGGAGACCAAAACGTGCAAATGTTTAGGATGACTTCCATATACTACAAACATAGGTATTTTTATTTTTTACGTTATAAAGATAAGGGAAATAACTGATCCCAAACTGGGCGTTGCTCTCATGTCAGTACAATACTCTCTTTATGTCTGTTATTGAGCAAAATCGCTCTAAGGCTGGACATGACACTCCCACCTTCCAAACAGCTGCCTTAACTGCCTTATTGCAAGCAGATAATGACCCTCTGCAATCATATTCAGAGAAGGAATGTCATACTTTCCCTAGTATCTGTATCACTGCTAAATACAGAATTTCCAAAGATGCATCCTGGGAGAAGGGTTTGGTGAACAGTCACGCATAAATCCTGGTTATGGATAGAAACCCATAATTTCTCCAAAGTGATTGACTACTGTAATTTCTGTTCACAGTCAGAAGCCAGCCATCAGCTGCATACATTACAAACGAAATTCAATCTTTGTTCCATGTGCTTTTAATATACAGCTTGGTACAAAACACATATTAATGGCTGTAGGCATTTCACACTGACACAAATGCAACCGAATCACAAAGGAAGAAGGGAAGTTTTACCCCTGCTTGGTTCATACAATGTTGATGAGCCAGTCAAATGTAAGCAAGAAATCAATTCTGCTGGAATGACATGCACAGCCCTCCAGAAGCATCATATTTATTTTTAGGCATAGGACACAAGACTGCCTTTTAAAGAAGTCAGCAATAAATAAGTGTTGGAGGGATGAATTGACAGAGGGAACCCTTTCAGAATGTCCACGGGGTGCAAATTAAGCAGTAGATTGAGTGCCCTCCATTTTCATTTCTCTACTCCAGTCTCCTAAGCCTCTTTCCTCAGTATGCTTTGTACTGGAAGTGCTGTAAATACACATTCTTATTTGTACTTCACCTAAACTCAGCTCAACTGAAGGTTCATTTCATTTCAACTCGTAGTCAAGGCTGAACTTGGTCCTAGAGAATCTCCAAAGTGTCCAGCTCCCCAAACCATTTCTTGAAGGTTTCTTTAAGTACATATTGCTGACACCATTTTGGGAATATTTTGACAGTATTATTTGAGAACTGAGTATGACAATTAAAAGAAGGAAAAGCCACTCCAGTGGAAAATGGGAAGCTTTCTAGCATGTGGAAAGATCACTGAGCAACAAGTGCTTGCAAGGAAAGAAAACCACACAGTAACATTAAAGATAAAAGTGGAATATGTGACCTTCCCCATTAATCAAATCTGCTCCCTAAAAGGGAGATAAACTTCCTCATTGACTGAACAAGAAAGAAACATGTACCCTTCAGCAGCCATTCAGATTTTGCTGAAGTTTCCGTAAGAATAGCTTTTTAATGAAAAAGTTACCTGGATTTTTGTAGATGCTAAGCACATCCTTGAAATAATGAGGTAAGAATCTTTCTAATAAAAGCAGCACATCCTCCAACTCCTCCAGAATGCCCACAAGCAGAAAATTTTCATTAACGTTCAGTTTTGCTCTTTCAAGGGCCCATTCACCAGGCTCCCTGTATGAAATTGATGGGGGAAAGAACAGATGGAGGAGGGAAAAAGAAAAGTTTAATTATGCATTTACTTCTCAAATTCAAGCCAAGAACAAAAGTGAATAAAAAAAATATTCAGTGCTATACTTAGAACAAAAAAAGACCCCCCACCAAACCTGAGCAGCTTACTGAGCTTTTCCCCGCAACATCTAAAATTGGCTTGGCATGTAAAAACAGGATCACATTAAAAGGAGGCTAATCACTGTGTGAAAGTACTCCATTCTGAAGACATCTTTTGCCGAGCTGTTTATCAGCTCAAACTTGTGAACTTTGGTATTTCAACTTGGAAGCAGCACAAATTGTCTGATGGGAGGAATGACTGCCCTGGGTGTTGGAAGGTGCTGAGGGGTGGTGGTATCCCTAAACCACATCAGCAGAACTGTTGGGACCAATGTCCACTGCCTGCTGTTACTTGGTGAATCCTACACAGGACACTATCATTTTCCACCTTGTCCTTCATTTTAACTTCTGCCAAAGTCTCCAGGATCTTCCCTTTCCCTGTTATTACCCCTGATTCCCCTGTAGTTTTGCTACAGGGTTTGCTTTTTTTTTTTTTTTGCTGTGACTGATACTGGTTTTTAAGAACAGTTTAGGGTTCTTCTATCTTTTCTCCCAGTGGGAGAAGCTGGCAGAACCTCGGTACATCTTTACGCTTCCCTTTTCCCAAAAGCATAATGTGGTTAGACAACCTTAAGAATCCCAAATCCCATATACTAATTCATATTAGTTATGTTCTGGGAGCAGCAGTGTCCCGGTTTGAGACAAGTTCGGAGGAACGTCCAAAATGGATGTCCTCTGATAGAAGGCAGGTTACAGCCATCCCTCCCCCACCAGGTTCGGGAAAAATTTTCCTTGGAGGAAAGTGAAAGGGAAGAAAACTATTTATTTAACAGACACAATGCACAATGGGAAAAGAATAATGCTAAATAATAAAACCTCTTGCTGTGGAGAGAACCTGGTAAATTTCAGTCCTTTCTGTGTGTGTAGTCTCTCTCGCTCTTCGGAGCTGGGTCAGCCTGGGCCCCCCTCCAGGCCTCAGTGGAAAGTTCTGAACAGTTCCAGAAGAGGAGAATAAGAAGAAGCCAAAGTCCCAGGGAGAAAAAAAGTTTAATTCTCCATCTCTCTCTGGAGAAAACAGAGCTGAAAGCTGGCTGAAAAGCAGCAAAGGATGCTTCCTCCGCTCTTGCTGCCGCAGAAGCACGCAGAGAGATAGAGAGACCTTGGAGCACAAACTGCTTCAAAAAGTTCGCCTGGCTTTTTTCTTTCTCTCACACCCAGATTTAAAAGACTCGGAAAGGCACAGGACTCATGCCTGGGCACAGAGCAGCAATAGGGGATACACATCATAAAGTCACTCCAAGACATTCCACCTCTTATCCCATATCGTCGGCTCTACACACACACATTAATACATACATATACATATACAGCTGTGTACAAACAGTGACAGTGACACTCAGCAAGCAGTGGTATACAGGCATTCCACATTACAGGTGGTTTTCACCCTTCACATGGTACACAGCATGTTATTCCATCTCTCTGCATTACCCACCATGTGCAATCAGGTCCCTGAGCAAAGACAACCCCATGGATGGGTTTGTCTGTACTCGAGGCAGAATTAATCCAAACAGTCTTTCCTAACCATCCTCTGACATGCACTACAGGGACCTTATCTCCATCTACTGTATGCAGGGATTCAGATTGGGCTAGACCAGCTCTATTGGTGGAACCTCGGGTGTTAACTAGCCAGGTGGCCTTTGCTAGATGCTGCTCCCAGTTTTTGAAAGTTCCCCCGCCTAGTGCCTTCAAGGTGGTTTTCAACAATCCATTGCACCGTTCCACTTTGCCTGCAGCTGGTGCATGGTAAGGGATATGGTACACCCACTCAATGCCATGCTCCCTAGCCCAGGTGCTGATAAGGCTGTTCTCGAAATGAGTCCCATTGTCAGACTCGATTCTCTCAGGGGTGCCATGCCTCCAAAGGACTTGCTTTTCCAGGCCCAGGATGGTGTTCCGGGCAGTAGCGTGAGGCACAGGGTAGGTCTCCAGCCATCCTGTGGTGGCTTCTACCATTGTGAGCGCATAGCGCTTGCCTTGGCGGGCTTGAGGCAGTGTGATGTAATCAATCTGCCAGGCCTCCCCATACTTGTATTTGGACCATCGCCCACCGTACCACAGGGGCTTCACCCGCTTGGCCTGCTTGATCGCAGCGCATGTCTCACAGTCATGGATAAGCTGGGAGATACTGTCCATGGTTAGATCCACCCCCTGGTCTTGTGCCCACCTATAGGTGGCATCTCTGCCCTGATGGCCTGAGGCATCATGGGCCCATCGAGCTAGGAACAACTCTCCCTTGTGTTTCCAGTCCAAGTCTATCTGTGACACTTCTATCTCTGCAGCCTGATCTACCTGCTCGTTGTTTTGGTGCTCTTCATTAGCCCTACTCTTGGGGACATGGGCATCTACGTGGCGGACTTTCACAACCAGCTTTCTTACTCGGGCAGCGATGTCTTTCCACTCTTCAGCAGCCCAGATTGGTTTTCCCCTCTGCTGCCAATTAGCCTTTTCCCACTTTTCCAGCCATCCCCACAGAGCATTGGCTACCATCCACGAATCGGTGTAAAGGTAGAGCTTTGGCCACTTCTCTCTTTTAGCAATGTCCAGGGCCAGCTGAATGGCTTTGAGTTCGGCAAGTTGGCTCGATCCACCTTCTCCTTCAGTAGCTTCTGCAACCTATTGTGTGGGACTCCATATGGCTGCTTTCCATTTTCATTTCACCCCTATGTTGCAACAGGATCCGTCAGTGAAAAGAGCATAGTGTGTGTCTTCTGATGGCAGTTGGTTGTAGGGTGGAGCTTCTTCAGCACACATCACTTGTTCTTGTTCTTCCTCATCACTGAGACCAAAGTTTTCACCTTTGGGCCAATTTGTGATTATTTCCAAGACCCTAGGGCGATTCAGTTTTCCGATACAGGCACGCTGTGTGATGAGAGCAATCCATTTGCTCCATGTGGCACTGGTGGCGTGGTGGGTAGAGGGAACCTTTCCCTTGAACATCCACCCCAGCACTGGTAGTCGGGGTGCCAGGAGGAGTTGTGCCTCAGTGCCGATTACCTCTGAGGCGGGTTGGACTCCTTCACAGGCTTGCAAGATTTCTTTCTCTGTTGGAGTGTAGTTGGCTTCAGACCCTCTGTAGCTTCGACTCCAGAATCCCAGCGGTTGGCCCCGAGTCTCACCAGGCACCTTCTGCCAGAGGCTCCAGGACAGACCATTGTTCCCGGCTGCAGAGTAGAGCACGTTCTTCACTTCGGGTCCTGTCCTGACTGTGCCAAGGACTACGGCGTGAGCAATTTCCTGTTTGATCTGGGCGAAGGCTTGTTGCTGTTCGGGGCCCCAGTGGAAATCATTCTTCTTGCAGGTAACTTGGTAGAGAGGGCTCACGATCTGGCTGTACTTGGGAATGTGCATTCTCCAGAAACCTATGGCACCTAGGAAAGCTTGTGTTTCCTTCTTGTTGGTTGGTGGAGACATTGCAGTGATCTTATTGATGACCTCGGTGGGAATCGGATGCCATCCATTTTGCCACTTCACTCCCAGGAACTGAATCACTTGAGCAGGCTCCTTGACTTTGCTCTTCTTGATGGCAAAACCGGCTTCCAGGAGAATTTGGATGATTTTCTCTCCTTTCTCAAACACTTCTGTTGTGCTGTTCCCCCACACAATGATGTCATCAATGTACTGGAGATGTTCTGGAGCCCCACCCTTTTCCAGTGCAGTCTGGATCAGTCCGTGGC
The DNA here is from genome assembly GCF_020740725.1 of Corvus hawaiiensis. Classification (NCBI taxonomy): domain Eukaryota; kingdom Metazoa; phylum Chordata; class Aves; order Passeriformes; family Corvidae; genus Corvus; species Corvus hawaiiensis. The sequence continues at coordinate 69,350,683 of NC_063215.1, read as the reverse complement.
AGATGGTGGGACTGTGCTTGCACCCCCCTGGGGCAATTGATTCCAGGTTTACTGCACACCCTTCCAGGTGAAGGCAAACTGAGGCCTGCACTCTGGTGCCAGAGGAATGGAGAAAAATGCCTTAGCAATGTCAATAGTGGCATACCACTTTGCTGCTTTGGACTCCAGCTCGTACTGGAGCTCCAACGTGTCCGGCACAGCAGCGCTCAGTGGTGGAGTCACTTCATTCAAGGCATAATAGTCCACAGTCAATCTCCATTCTCCTTCAGATTTGCGCACAGGCCAGATGGGACTATTGAAGGGTGAGTGGGTCTTGCTGACCACCCCTTGGCTCTCCAGATCACGGATCATCTTGTGGATGGGAATCACAGCATCTCGAGTTGCCTGGTACTGTTGGCAATGCACTGTCAAGGTGGCAATTGGTACTCTTTGTTCTTCCCCCTTCAGAAGGCCTACTGCAGATGGGTTCTCTGATAGCCCAGGCAAAGTGTTCAATTGCTTAATGCCCTCTGTCTCCACAGCAGCTATCCCAAAAGCCCACCTGAGTCCCTTTGGGTCTCTGAAATACCCACTTCGGAGGAAGTCTATGCCCAAAATGCACGGGGCCTCTGGACCAGTCACAATGAGATGTTTCTTCCACTCTTTTCCGGTCAGGCTCACCTCAGCTTCCACCAGGGTCAAATCTTGTGATCCACCTGTTACACCAGCAATAGAAACAGATTCTGCCCCCACATGTTGCGATGGGATTATTGTGCACTGTGCACCAGTATCAACCAAGGCATCATATTTTTGTGGTTCTGATGTGCCAGGCCAATGAATCCACACAGTCCAAAAAATACGGTTTTCCCTGGTCTCTACCTGGCTAGAGGCAGGGCCCCTCTAGTCCTGGTTATCCTTCCTTCCCTGGCCATCCCTTTTAGAGGTTCCTTCAAGGGGATCAGACATGTCATCTTCTCTTCCCTCATATATGGCAGTTCGGCTATGGGCAACTGGAGCTACTTCCTTTCTGGTGGAACTTTCTTTCTGAGTCTTGCACTCCTTCAATTCATGCACTCGCGCTGCCAGAGCAGAAGTGGGTTGTCTATCCCACCTCTTCATGTTTTCCCCACTATCGCACGGGAAGAACCACAGCTCACCTCATGGGATGAACCTTCTCTCTCTAGCTGGAGGACATCTGCGTCTGGTAACAGAATCTCTGATCTGTACAACTGAGATTTGGAGAAGGCCCTCGTTGATCTCCTTCTTGAGTTCCTGGTGATTCTTCTCTATCTTATTTTCCACTTTCTGCAGATGTGCTTCCACAGCTGCAATTCTTGCATGTGTTGGGCCATGCACGGCATCTGCATATGCTCAGAGCTTTGTCACCATATGCTGCATGGTCTCATTCCCACTGTCAGCCAGTTTCATTACTGCTAAAGCAGAAGCGTATTCTTGTGGCCCAACTTGTATGAGCTTTCACCACATCACTGGATTAACTCTGACCCAGTCTGGACTCCTCAATCCGGGGTCATCTGTGCAGACAATCTCTACCACCGCTAGTTCTCTCAAGTATTGGATCCTTTGTTTGCTGCATATAGAAATCGTCTGCGCACAGGTATCTATCTCTCACGCCACTCAAGACCTGTGTCCAGAGACTGATAGACTCAGCCCTCCTTATTATTGCTTGGTCAATAGCTGGATCATGTGACAGGGATCCCAAATGCCTCGCTTCAGCACTGTCCAGCATTATATCATCTCCTGCCGTGTCCCAAATACAGACCATCCAACTTATTATGCATTCATCAGACCATCGGGTGTAGTCCTTTGTTAGGCTACGAAGGTCCTTTATGGACATGGACTCAGTAATAGTTTCTGTGCCTGAGTCAGTTGGTGGCTTTGAGGTTCCTTCCTCTGCATCATCATCATCTTTCACTGGGCGATCAGTTTTGGTTGTGTGCTTTTTCCTCGTGACAGGAGCCACTGTCAATAGCTTAGAATCTCCATCTAGTTTGGGCTTCCTGTCTGGTGTGGCTGCAGCCTGAGTGACTGGGGTGTCTGCAGGCTTTGCTGATTTATCTTCCTGCCCCTCTACCTTTAGCTGCTGCTCTACAGTACCTAGCAGTGTGCGATAGGCATATGTCAAGGCCCAACATATTGCAATGAGCTTTTTCTCATTAGAATTGTCATTGCATTTCTCTTTCAGGTATTTCCCCACCTCAGCTGGGTTCTGAATTTGCCCAGGGGGGAATTTCCAAGCTACTGGGTCAGAGAATTTCTTCAGGGTTCGGCCCATATCCTCCCATTCCCCACACCACTCAGGATTTTCCATGCCTGGGTTAGGTGTCTCATCAGTCACCCTGGAAATCTCAGCCCTGATTCTAGACAAACTGCAAACCATATAGAGGAAGCCTACCAGATAAAATACCAGGAAGGCGGTCTCTTTAACATTCAGGGGAAACTGAACATTCTCAAAAGATAATGTACTAAATTTAAAAGGGAAGGAGATGAAAGGCTGGGAAACCCCATCTCCTCCTCTAACAAACTGGGCGCAATTACTAATAAACCCCCAAAACAGGCTACTGAAACTAGGACTGGGATTAGGACGGAGAAACCACAAATCATACACATTTTGAACAGCTGCCTGTACCTCTGTTAACTTCTTATAAATCATTATCACTGAGCACAGCAAAATAGAAATCTGGATTCATGACCCTGCTTGGTAAAAGTTACGTACCAGGGACAAAATCTGAGCAATCTGTGGATAGGCAAACAGGCCTAGGGACCAGAAAGACATTAGTACCTCAAACCAGAGAGACAGTATGAACTCAACCAACATGGTGACTACTTTACCCCAATACAAAGCAATTAAAACCAAACCAAAATGTAATTACTACCATTTTTTTCATTTTCCTCTGAGCCACGCGCTGGGCGCTACTAATTATTTGTCCCAGTTTGAGACAAGTTCGGAGGAACGTCCAAAATGGATGTCCTCTGATAGAAGGCAGGTTACAGCCATCCCTCCCCCACCAGGTTCGGGAAAAATTTTCCTTGGAGGAAAGTGAAAGGGAAGAAAACTATTTATTTAACAGACACAATGCACAATGGGAAAAGAATAATGCTAAATAATAAAACCTCTTGGTGTGGAGAGAACCTGGTAAATTTCAGTCCTTTCTGTGTGTGTAGTCTCTCTCGCTGTCTTCTTTGGAGCTGGGTCGGCCTGGGCTCCCTCTAGGCCTCAGTGGAAAGTTCTGAACAGTTCCAGAAGAAAAGAAGAAGCCAAAGTCCCAGGGAGAAAAAAAGTTTAACTCTCCATCTGTCTCTGGAGAAACAGAGCCGAAAGCTGGCTAAAAAGCAGCAAAGGATGCTTCCTCCGCTCTTGCTGCCGCAGAAGCACGCAGAGAGATAGAGTGACCTTGGAGCATAAACTGCTTCGAGAAGTTCACCTGGCTTTTTTTTCTTTCTCTTGCACCCAGTTTTAAAGACACGTAAAGGCACAGGATCCATGTCTGGGCACAAGAGCGGCGATAGGGGATACACTTCATAAAGTCACCCCAAGACAAGCAGTCACCATTCATACTGAGACAAGGTATAATGCCAGTGTCCCAAGCCAAAGGAAATCAGTTGCCCACACTGCCTGGGAGCAGCTGAAAATCACACCTCTTCCCTGACTTCATTAGGTTATTGTGGAGCCTACGAAATAGTGAATTTAACATTTATCTGAATACTACTTTCTACTCCTACTAGAGCAGACTTGTAGGAGGTTTTTCATGCTCTACCATGTTCTGTGTACTGATCTGCTTTCTGGAAGAGCAAAGTGTCCTAACAAACACTATGAGCCTCCTGTTTGTAGCTCCTTGTGGGATTAAGATGTAGGTGAAGGAAGTGCAAGGACATGACAGGAGACAGATCTTCAACAAAGTATAAAACAATACTTCAATATGCTGCTTGGGAACCTCAGAGAGATATGTTGTGAAAGTATTCAGGCATGTGACTGTTAATGGAATTACTCATGCACACAAGTTCAATGTGCAATCATAAGCATTTGCAAAGAAAGCCAAAATATGTTAATAAAAAATGTGTAATGTAAATGAAGTAATAAACCTGTTTTGTTTCTTATATATAACTTCACTTAAGCCAAAAAAATAAGGCAGGATTTTACAACAAAGATATTTAGAAATGAAGACAAAAGAAGTAACACATTTTCACTTGTTTTTGCTGCTACCAGAAGTATGGCTTTTGAAAGAAGTTCTGGAAAATGTGCAGTTGTTTCATTATGGAGAAGCCTGAATAATACAGAAACAGAATACTCTGAAGTTGAACAAGCCTAACAAAGAACATTTGTTACCAACAGTAGAAAAGTATTTAAAACCAAAAAAGTATTTAAAATTATTCACATATTGTTGCATAAAAATTTACTATGGTATCAGTAATACAGCAAAATGAGAATGGCATACACAGAATGTTAAAAATGAGGTAGCTCAATTAAAGCAGTAGAAGGCTGCACTTTACATAGTTTTAAGCATGATTACGGTTTCTTACATGGACACAGAAACTTGTACTCCTCATATGTAGACCTGATACAAGCATCTGAGCAAATCAAAAAGATGTATTACAAAGTTACAGCGCAGATAAAATGAGCAACCCAGAAAAAAATTTCACATAAATACATTTGGATTTGATGAATTATTCATGTTATGAATCAAGAGAATAGTGCTACATTTGCAGTGCCCTCCTTACTTCAAAATAAATGCATGCAGTTACCACATACAGTGCTACATTCCTTGTACTTACATTTCTCTCTTGTACTTCAAATAATGCCATCTCTTTATTACCAGTTTCTGACAAAATGTTGGCAATAGCTATTGCTGAACAAATTGAAATACCTTGCATATATTTACCTGCATCTTGGATGTTGTCCACAGAAATACGGTATGATGTAAAATAACCTGGGATTGGAACATTCAGGATAGTTTTCAAGGATACATACATTAATGTCCTGTGGGGGAGGAAAGAAAAAAAATTACTGTATTTTCCTTTCTCTATTAGACACTGTTTTCTTTATCTCATACTTTCTATAGTCATCTCAGGGTCAAAGAACTGTGCTGAGGCTATAACAAAAATCTTAAAAGTCATTTATTGGTCCATCTATCTACTTCTAAATAGCAGCAGGGGAAACAAAAAGTTATTTTGTCCTAGAATGCAGAAAGCACTTTTCTCTTCCTTGCTGCAAACCCCACAATTATTATACTGAGATTAGTGTATGATTCAAAGTGGGACACATTAATCAACTCTCATACTGAGTAATATTTAAAATATGCAGGAGATTATTTTCAGGCTCTTCTTTGTTCTAAATACACCCTGGAGGAAACCTGAAGTAGCAAGAATAAATGAAATTCAAGCAACAATTATTACCTGTTCTCTCTTTTTTTTTTTTTTTTTTTAAATTCTGCTTCATTCAATGACTGGAATGAAGATATGTAAGCTGTAATTCACACATCTCACTCAACAGTAGAACATACATCACTTTTGGTTACAATTCTGTAAACTTCTCAGATTTTCAGAACTGAGCCTACTGTGCAAAGCCCCACTGAGAAAAGGGGTTATAAGAAAGCATCATTTTCATGAAAAATCATTCATCTAATTAGAAGCTATTTATCATTTTTCAAAGAGTAGGCATAGCTACTGAACCCTGAGGAACTGCATTCTATTTATAGCTTTACTTCAGCACAATAAGAAACACGTGGGATTGAATTCCATTATCCTTATCTAATCTAATAGAGCCTTACTCTGCAAGCAGACACACCCACTCCAGAGACACACAGGGCAAAAAATGTGTAAGACAACAAAAGCAAGAAAGGAAGGATCTCACCTCTGCAGAATCAATCTTCACTGTTATTCAGATGTGTGCTTTCACAATGTAATAGGCGTGATACACATCAACATCAAACCAACAACTAAACAAATCCGTATTTTATGAAGTAAATAAAATGGGATAGAGAACATTCCACAACATAGATGTGCTTGGCAGCATGGAAGACACAGACAGCATCCCCTGCTCTCCAGGGGCAGGGCAGGGCACAGGCCTCCAGCATCTGCATCTGAGGCCTCATCAGAGAAAAGCTCTTCCCAGAACTTCAGTTCTCTCACCTAACTACATTAGAGCCCCATTTGGGTGTGTAAGCCTTTTAAAGTACATTTCTGGTTCCTACTCTGTCTCACACTAACGTGAATCCAATTTTATAAGCACATCAGAAGACCTTGGGGTAGGAAGTAAATCACATGGTGAGGAACCATTAAACAAAACAACATAAGAACTGCCAACAGGGATACAAACAATCAATTTCCCCTCCTCCCCACAGTCTATTCAGGGCTTGCCTTAAACACACACCAGAAGATTTATGGTCAAGACCTGAATTTTGACATTAAAGACTCTGAGCTGAAGCTAACCAGCCCCCCATTCTCAATGCTATGATTACTAAGAAATCTTAGTGTGGATGTACAGATTGCACAGGCAATGTGCCTCTCTCCGATCATCCCAATCGAGTTTTTTTAACATGAATTACAAATTGCACTTCTATAAAGGCTTATTGTGCTTTTTACTATAGACACCACCAGAGATGCTTTCAGGGATATATATTTTTGCCTTTCACAAGAACCTAAAGACCTGCAATGAATTAATAAATTGCTTGGATTTTAAAAAATCTGAAATATTGCCCTGACAATGCTTTAAATTACGTCCAAGCTGGCTTGCACTTGATTGATGGATTAGATGGAAGGTAGAGAGAACACCTACATAAGATTTAAAAATCTGTAGCAACACCCAACTAAGGATATTATCTCTTTTCTCACTCTCATACAAAGGCAAATGGACATTAGCTTCCAACAAAGAAACTTACCATTTCTTTGCAAGAATAATGAATATGGTGGGTCAGAAAATATTCTCCGAGAGGAGTATCAATACAAAAGTGTAACCGGGACCTTCTTGTAATTGTGAAAACAGTATTTGATTCACATGGCCAGAGAAACATCTGTACAATAAAAGCAATGTAAATTCACATGGAAAATCGTGCAGCTTTAGCAAGTGAACAGCTGACAGTTAACTCAAAAAGAGATTTTTAGTGTCCTTTTTAGAGTAAACTGGTGTAGGATCACTGAAACAACCAGGCGGACTCTAATCTAATCTTCCCCGCTCCTTGTTGATGACTCAAGGTTTAATACAAAGGCCAGGTGAGCTTTCCTACGAACTTACAATCTTTTGCCACACAAGGACATGCATTTCACCTTCCTGACATCAGAAGCACCAGGCTTTCTTTGCAGTAGAAGCACCGCCCCTTCCCAGGCTTTGTTTGCCACCACTGCTGTGATCTGTATTCCAGCTGCGGGAGTGTCCTCATGCATTTGTAGCACATGATCACTCCATGAGATGTGAAATCAGTTTTCAACCAAAAAAAAAGGGTGAAAGAAAGATCAGATGGAGGTATGCTAGTCATTTAAAACTTAAACACCCCTAAAGGAAGATGCCTTTTGGTGCTAGTGGCACTCAGGAATTTCTGGGGTTTTCCTGGTGCATGGAAAACCAAGGTGAAACGACGCTACTCTAGGTACTGTTACTCTGCTATCCTAAGCAACATTAATTGAACCACATTTCCCAGTAAGAACATGCTTTCTCAGCAGAACACAGATCTTTCAGGGCAGAAATGTTTGTGTGTGAGATAAAAATTTGCAAGGTGACAGATGACAGCCTTGCTCATTTAAATCACTGGAGGAGCTTTCTAAAAGAATTATTTTAACACAGTCTGGAAAGATACAGAACGAAACACAGAGGGGTACTTTGATCATAACCCTTCACAAGAAAGAGGTATTTTACTTTATTCTTCAGCTCCTGGCTACAATTCATATCACTCACATCCCACTAGGCTTGTGTCTTCAACAGGGCAGTGGGAGGCCTGGGAATCAGCCCTGGGGCTCCAAGTAACAACAGAAACTGTCTTTCTTTTAAACAGTACTATGTTTTTCTACTCATGTAACAATTTTGTCTGAAAAGTTAAGCCGGTAATTTCTGCTGCGTTCTTCTGTAAAATTGTCTTTGAAATAAAAATCACAACATGCCTTAATCCTTTAATCTGTTGATGAGTCAGACTACTGATCTATCAGAAATAGATCAAAGGTGCATTATTAATATGTTTTTCTGAGATTAATAATAAACTATTTTATTTGCCATAGTGAGCTCATACATGCTATAAGAAGAAGTCAGCACCCAACTAAAAATATTTCATAGAATCACTGAATCATCGGGTTTCGAAGAGACCTTCAAGATCATCTAGTTCAACTGTTAACCCAGTACCACCACAATCACCCCTAAATTATATCCCCAAGTGCCACTTGGGGCACATATCCAGATGCCTCTTTAACACTTCGAGGGATGGTTACTCCATCATCTCCCTGGGCAGCTTATTCTGATGTCTAACACCTCTTTCAGTGAATTTTTTTTTTTTTAACTATCTAACCTGAACCTCCCTGATGCAACTTAAGGACATTTCCTCTCATGAAACCTCCTTTCAGGTAGTTGTAGAGAGTGAAGGGCTAAAAAGTTCCTTTGGGACTTCTAATGCCATCACAAAAAGAGAAAACTTTAAGGCGTTCTTTTTTAGAACAATAAGCAATTTACTGAAGTTAATGTCTTTAACTTATGACAAATACTGTACCATATACAAAAAGATGTGCCATAAGATTTGAGAATTTGATTTTTTTTCATCCTAATACAAAATCCTAACAGTACTGACAGAAATAGCAACTTTTTTTTGTCCAGTAGAAGGAACACCCAAATAAAAAAAAAAACCAAAACAAAAAAAAACTTAGGCTTCAAGGTATTCCCTATTTTCTGATTATCAGTGTCTCAACCAAAAATTACAGAAACACCAAATTCTGTCATGGATGCATTACAATTCTTAGTAGCCCTGACAATTTAAAATACGGAATCATAACTCACATACATGCCTTGCAAATAATTTCCATTCCATTCCATCTGTTCATCTACAGAAAACTACATAAATATCCTTTCTCTCACAACCAAAACGAAAAATACACACCCTCTTTCTACGCCCTGCCCCTGTGGGATACCTCAACTTGTGTGAAACCAGGAGACCTTGCTCAAAGCCCAGGAACAGTCCATGCTCCTTCAGACTGGAGGGTGAAGATGTGGAGGTGTGTCAGCAGCAACCTAAATAAACATCTTCCAAGTTTTCATAAAAGGAAATGGAATAAAATGATGTGGAAAACCAGTGACTGAGCCCAGTCTACGGTGACTTCTCCTGCTTACAATGCTGCTCTTCATATACCACTACAGTCAGCAGTGCAGTCTTGTCCTTACTGTTGCCAGCCAAGGAAAATTCTTCCAACTCTCCAGAGAGCCACCGAGAATCCTCTCACAGCTTGTAAAGTGTTCTCTCACATACTTGGTGTTTGTAAAGAGGTCAAACTGACCATTACATCCTGAGGACAATGTTGCATCATATGAACTAAACACAGCCACACTAAAAAAACCCCAACATAATTCCCCATCTTTTCTGGCCCCAGCTAGGGAACTCTGGGGAAGAAAATGTAAACATGATGGCTCAGGAAAGGGCTTGTGAGTACAAATATGAAATGAAAGAAGGAAAAGCAAAACTTCCTCCTTCAGAAGGCTGCAGAAAGACACTGAAAAGTCAAGGTATAGGTAGCATGAAGGTTTCCAAGTATAAATGTAACATGACTTGCTAAGTCTTACTTAGGAGCACAAATTATTTACACATTTAATGAAACATAAGATACAATGCAACACACTTTTATTCCTAATTAGAGAGAGTTTTACTTCACCAGGTGATATTTAATGTTTCTATTCAATCTCAATCAAGTATTTGGATAACTAGAGCCACACAGCAGCAAGATGACTTCTTTCTTTCAAATTCTGGAGGCATTTGGTATCTGTTTGTGCACCTATGCCAACATCACTGGCAGCAGATTGCTGTGGAGCGGGCAGGTGCTGGGCATTGCTTCCCAAATCAGCACTACCAACATAGACAAAGCCAAATGTTTCTCATGCTGTGCTGTTGTGGTGCTGAGCCTCTCCAAGGTGGGCTGCCAGGTGGGGTGGACTGTGCCAAACTGTGTGGGATGATTGTCCTCTGGAGATGACAGTAAGCTGGACAAGTTTATTGGGACACCAGTGGCAGCTGCAGAGTGACCAGTGGGCATCCTGGGGAGAAGCTCCACAAGATGGCAGAGCAGATCCAGCTAACCCTAGAATGCAGGGTTTCTGTCTCCAAATGCCCCCCTGCACCAGCTGTGATTGCCCCTTCACTTCTGTGAGGCTCTGCCAGCTCAAAAAGCAACAGAAACCCTTTTCTGTTCCTCCTCCACTGCCTTCTGGTCTTCTACCAGAAGAGCAAACAACACGGGGCTTGCGCACATAAATACCACAACGCCACCACAGCACTCCAGCTGCACAGGGCGACACAGGACACAGCGGATGACTTCAGTCACTACTTTAATGTCCTTCACAGCCTCCCGTGGGCATCCACCCTCTCTTGCCTGGGGTCCTCCACCGGCTGCAGGTGGACACTTGTCTCACCATGGTCTGCACCACAGGCTGCAGGGGAATCTCAGCTCTGGTGCCTGTAACACCTCCCCTCTCTCCTTCTGCATCGACCTTGGTGTCTGCAGAGCTGCTCCTCTCACATATTGTCACTCTTCTCCAGCTGCAATTGCTCCTGTGCAGTAACTTCTTTCCCTTCTTAAACAGATTACCCCAGAGGTGCTACCACCATCACTGGAGGGCTCAGGCTTGGCCAGCAGCAGGTCCATCATGGAGCTGGCTGGCATTGGCTGCACGGGACATGGGGGAAACTTCTGGCAGCTTCTCACAGAAGCCCCTCTGGCCCCCCAGTACCCTGCCACTGCTACCAAAAGCTTGCCACGCAAACTCAACACATTTTTGTAGAGGATAATTCTGGGGTTTCTTTGAATTGACTTTACAATTTCTTCTGGCAAAATACATGTTTTTACTTCCCCCCCCCCCAAGTAAAGAGGCTGCCAAGTTTAATCCCCACTTTTTTTTTTTTTTTTCAATGGACTCTTTAGCCTGGGCTAATTTGCCTGACTTTTCAGCCAACAATGTATTACACTTTTCTTTCTGGCATCTTAGCAAGTGAAGCAGCAGCTAACAAAACAGCATCTTCTGCTAACCATCTACATTTTCATTAAGTGCAGACATAAGTTATTCATTCATATACAAATTTTTGCTGGCATTGACATAGCAAAAGTGATGAACTATGCCCACAATGCCACTATTCAGATGTGACAAACATTAAACACATTTGTACATCATTATTTTCTAACTTAAGATGATGTACAACATCAAGAAAATACATAGGTGGATATATTTCTCTCTTTTCTGTTATCAGAAATCATGTTAGTAATTTGTCAAAGGTAAGTTTTACTAGTAAGAATGGAACCACATCACAGTTGTAAGCAGACACCTTATCATATCTTTCTTTTCCATTGCTTCTGTATTTTTCACCTCAAACCATCTTAGCATGGGAAATACATAAAAAAAAGTAGAAAAAAATTATGCCAAAAAAAGGGCGAGTGGCTGCCAGCTGGAAGCAGTGTGTAAGCATTAAATAACCATCCTGTTACAGAGGGCACAGATCCAGGGAAGACCAAAAATGAAGACTGTTATACTGTAATCAAGAACGAATCCCACTGGCAACTAACAACAAGGAGACAGTACCTCTGCTAATTCTGTTTACCAACACTTCTTCATAGAAGAACCTGGAAAATTTGTCTGCTTGGATGATGAGCTTTAATGAAATCAATTAGGAATGGCATATATTCAATTCTGCAAATGCTGAGCAGGAAATACCCACCACCTCAAGGACTTTTCAGCCCTCCCTAATGGAGGGCACGAGGACTCCAGAAAATTGATGCCTATAAAAAAGCAGCAAGTCACAGACTGGTTTGGGCTGGAAGGGACTTTAGGATCACCTAGTTCCAATCCCCCTGGCAAGGCAGGGACACCTTTCACTAGATCACGTGCATCAAAGCCCCATTCAGCCTGGTCTCCCCAACACTTCCAGGGATGGGGCATCCACAACTTCTGTGGCAACCTGTTCCAACAACCCTCACAGTAGAGAATTTCTTCCTAATCTCTAAACCCACCATCTTTCAGTTTAAAGCCATTGCCCCTTGTCCTGTCACTACATGCTGTTTTTAAAAAGTCCCTCTCCAGGTTTCTTGTAGGCCCCCTTCAGGTACTGGAAGGCTGCTCTAAGGTCTTCCCTTCCCTTCCCTTCCCTTCCCTTCCCTTCCCTTCCCTTCCCTTCCCTTCCCTTCCCTTCCCTTCCCTTCCCTTCCCTTCCCTTCCCTTCCCTTCCCTTCCCTTCCCTTCCCTTCCCTTCCCTTCCCTTCCCTTCCCTTCCCTTCCCTTCCCCAGGCTGAACAACCTCAACGCTCTCAGCCTGTTTTCATAGGAGAGGTGCTCCAGCCCTCTGATCATCTTCATGGACATCCTCTGGACTTGCTTCAACAGGTCCATGTCCTTCTTATGTTGAGGGCCCCAGAGCTGGACTCAGCAGAGTTGTAAAAGAGAAAGTCATAGAAGGTGGAGTCTCACTTCCTTTGACCTGCTGGCCATGCTGCTTTTGTTGCAGCCTGGGACACATTTTGCATTCTGGGCTGTAGGTGCACATTTCTGGCCCATGTCCAGCCTCTGATCTACCAGCACCACTAAATCCTTCTCCCCAGGGCTGCTCTCCATCTGTTCATCCCCAACCTGTACTGATACAGAGGGATTGCCCCGACTCAGCTGTAAGACCTTGCACTTGGCCTTGTTGAACTTAATGAAGTTCACAAAGGCCCACTTCTCAAGCTCGTCCAGGCACCTCTGGATGGCATCCCTTCCCTCCAGCATGTCAACCACACCACACAGTTTGGTGTCATCAGCAAACTTGCTGAGGGCATGCTTGATCCCGCTGTCACCCACAAAGATGTTAAACAGCGCCAGTCCCACTACTGACCCCAAAGAATGCCACTTGCCACTGGTCTCCACTTGGGCATTGAGCCACTGACTGCAACTCTTTGAGTGCGACTGTCCAGACAATTCCTTAACCACCAACTAATCCATCCATCAAATCCACGTCTCTCTATTTTAGAGACAAGAATGTTGTGTGGGACAGTGCCAAATGCTTTGTACAAGTCAACATATACAGACAGTAATTTATGCTCAAAAAAGATAGTTCTAGAGTACAGATAAAGTTAATTTCTGACAGGTGACAGCCTCAGCCTGGAGCTGACTGTGAGGCTGAAGTCAGTGGGCTGAAAGAGGACAGAGATGCTGCTGCTGGGTGATGGTGCTCCTGGTAGGGTGGTCTCACCATTCCTGGCAATGCAGTTCAGCCTTGGCTGTCCCTGTCCCGGCAAGAAAGGCAGAAGACTCAGGTTGTTGAGAAGTATTTTAGACCAACCTTTGCTAAAGGAGAAGCAAGTTTATCTATACCAGGTTACCATTTATCCAATCTCTTAAAAAAAAAAGTTCATATCCACTGTAATTCATAGCAATGCTTTACTGCTCCTACTGTCAGGAAACCTTTACTAGTATCTGATACAAAACCACCTTAATGTAATTCAGAAAACTGCTTTGTCTTGATCTCAATGAACACAAGGAATAGCTGCAGGACATCGGCTTTATAGCACATCTTTTATTCACCTGAAGATTTCTATTTCCCTACAGCAATTCCTTTTTAAGACCATCTTCTGGACTCTCTTCAATTTCTCAGAAGCCCTAAAACAGAACAACTTTTAACTTAGGCTTTTTCACTAAAACCAGAAAAGACCCTGCCAGTGCCTTACTAAGTTCTCATCTGAACAAGGTAGTGCCTGGGAATTAGGGAATCATTTCATGTCTCTGGCTCCTGGAACCCAACATCTTTTGTTTACCTTGAAATGCTGGATCCCAGAAAATACTTGTGCTAAAACATTTTTAAAAAAACAAATTGGAGGAGATGCAGAGGAAATCATCAAGTAGCGCTGTGGATCATCACCTCTCTAATACATCACTCTTTTAACATTAAAAGCATCTATGTTCAGCCAAGTATACTGCAATACTAAGACTCTGTGACCTGTATTAACAGCAAGTCCTGCTCACAACTGAGCAGTAATATCCGTTACCAGATTGCTCAGAATGAAAAATCATATGAGAAAAACCATGGGACATCACAGAAACAGAATGGTATGGATTGGAAGGGAAATTAAAGAGCATCTAGTTCCAACCATCCTGCCATGAGCAGGGACACCTTCCACTCAACAGGTTGTTTGCATACAGAAAAGGGCTCTCTAGAAAAAGCGTAAGTCAGAGAAAAATAGTCTCGAACTGAAGTGACAAGCAAAGACACTTTTGAAAAAATGGATAAAATAAACAGAAGATTGCCAGAACCTAGCTAGTATTAGACAACATCGTAATGAACAACACAATCAGCAAGGGGAAGAAAGAAAATCAGCAGAAAAAGCTTCTTTATCTTGCAACAGGATCTTTGATCCAGTCACTAAAGATGTGATAAACACAGTCCTTTGATCTCAGGAAAAAAAAAAAAAAGGGGAAAAAAGAGAGGATAGAATGATTAAGGGTAGGAAACTAAAGACAGGAATAAAATAGCTGGTTTTCTTAGTGAAATGAGACACTGAGTAAGGGCGCACAGCATCTGTGCTGAGACAATACTCAAGAATAACCAAGAAGGGTTAACAGTAAAGTAGCAACTTTTTCAGGGAATATTAATGACACCAGATAAGAAATCTGACCTCACGGAGATACAGAAGGACTCTATAATGCTGAAAGACATTCAGGGCTGGTAAAACCATAGATTCTTACAACAGGATACTCTGGATGACAAGGATGTAACTGGATTTGAAAAGAAAAACCCAAATCACCAAAAGAATAACAACAATAATAATAATAAAATAAAAATTATATATTTATAGAAGAGAGATCTGTCAAAGGCTACTAAAAACAGATATGGCAGCAATATCTGTTGGTAAGCTGAAGGACGTCAGAACCTGGGAGGACACTCAAGGGGAAGCACCTTTTAGCCTGTTCCCAGTTTGTACTGGCTTCCCCAGATGGGCTGGATGGTGCTCATGTCTCAAGAAGGGCCTAATGCAGAAAGTTCACACCTCCACATATGACACAGTGTCATTTGCACAGATACCAAGGAATTTAAATGTTTCAAAATGTCACATTTCCTACAACACAGGAAAGCCTATTTTAATAATGAGACATTTCTGTAGTTCACATTTTTCTCCCATTTTCTTTCCCAGGTCAAACGTTCCCATTCCTTTAAAGCCTGACTGGATACACAGAAATTATACTCGGCAGATTTTAGCCCTAACCTCAAAAATGCTTATATTAACAGAAACACATTTAAGTTCTATGAATGCCTCAAAATCTTGAAGCTAGCATTACACATTGTTTTTAGCAGAGGTCCACAAAAATAGTTTAAACAATATAAAAGTTTAAAAGAGGCTTATTAGAACAAATATCAGAGGTCTGCATACTAAATATATCATTGGAGAAAAGAAATCCATGAGCCAAAAGGAAATTAATTTTATTAACAATGAGCGTTAGATATTATTGCTTTCATACACTCCAAAAAGGACAGAGGCAAAACAAACATAAGAGATCATTCCATTTGCCTTTTTTTTTAATAGGATTTCATGTGACAAGAATTGGGGAGGAAAATGCTTACTTTCTACAATATAAATCTTCAAAAT
Organism: Corvus hawaiiensis; assembly: GCF_020740725.1. NCBI lineage: Eukaryota > Metazoa > Chordata > Aves > Passeriformes > Corvidae > Corvus > Corvus hawaiiensis. The sequence continues at coordinate 69,334,903 of NC_063215.1, read as the reverse complement.
AAAAGAGTGAAGAGACGGAGAAGGAAAGACATGGACAAGGAAAGATATGCCCCATGAATCCAAAAAAATTATTGCAAGCATCAGGAAAGAAATAATTTTTTAAAATTAGTAAGCTTTTCCTAATCTGCAGATGTAGCAAAATTTTCACTTAAGAAAATAAGCACTCGCTAGCTAATGCATGTTTTATTTCAACATACTGCTCGGTTACAGCTTAGGCTATGTGCTGTGACAAATTCCAGTGATACAATTCCCTTTTGCTGAAGTTAGAGAGAGGCTGTATCCAACAGCTCCTGGTATGTCCCTGAAATAATCCAGTCACATCAAGTACACTGTCCAGCAAAAGAGGAAAACAAACCTGCTGCTGACCTCTGAATTAAAAAAGAGAATATATATGATTCACCATACAGTACACATTTTAAATTTCTTTGGTACTGACTTTTAAGAGAAAAGTTCCTCATGGCACCAATATCTAATGTCTTTTATGTCCCCTTGACCTACCACATTTGTGGTGGCACTTTAACACAAACCTGTTGAATGGCGAGAAAACAGCTAGAAGTTTGACTTGTGGGCTAATTTTGCTTTCTTATCAGTCTTCTGCCTAGTGTTGACTGACTTGGAATCTCTCCCTTCATCTCTCAGGGCTGAATTGCAAAAGGAGCTGCAGAGCAGAGAAGAAAATCATACTGCTGCTGCATGTGGCTTCCCTGCTGCTGCAACTGGAGATGGTTTCTGCTCTGCTCCTCCCATCTAATTTCCCTAGTTAAAATCTTCCCTGCTGAACAGTTCTAATGTTTTTCTGGAAAATTACTAACACTTTGCATTATTCATAGCACTGCCATTCTGAACAGCAGACACAAAATGGAACATATTGATTCCACTTTTCAGTTTGACAAGACTATCACCGTACTGACAACACCAAGTATTAAAAACCTCCTAAAATTAAAAGGTTCAGAGGCATAAATAATGTTCTTATTTGCATTTTTTCCTTTTTTTCCCCCACTTTTTAAATCTTTAGTCGTCTGCTGAAGTTCTTTTCTACAACTATGAAAAACAAAACCATACTTAGCTCCCTACACAGAAACCCAGAATCTCTCAATGCCTTCGTCTCAGGTGCTATGGCTTCAAAAAGCTCAGCAAGCAAAAAGATCAAGTATAAAATCATGAAGGTTAATAAATCTGCTATGAAGAGAAAAAAAGTGTAAAATAGGCTTTTTTCCATCTCCTTTCTGTTAATCAAAAACATAATCTCTTTGGATTACATTCTGAAGAATTTTTCTACATTTTTTTCCTTCAGTCATTGATGAACACTTTAGTTTTCTTTTTTCCTTTCAAAGAGAACAGAAAATTAATTTTGAAGAAAATAATAATCTCATTTAACAATCCATCTTCACCATGGAAAGTTTCCTATTTGCCACCAGTTAGTGGATTTTTCCCCAAGAAAAAGGAAATTACTTTTGACAAGCTCAGTTATGAATAGTGGCTGGCTTTGCTTGGATCAGAGTTCATAGGAAAAAGCTGTGTTCAAGGTAACCTGACTAGACTGTGTTTCAGTAATTTACTGAGCAGTAGCCAGTTTTGCTGAAACAATGGCAGTCTGTTTTCCAGAGTCTGGAACAACAATCAATCAGCTTAACACCCATTGTTGGGGTTTTTGGATGGTTTGGTTATGATTTTATGTAAAGCAACTATATTTACAAGGGATAGAGGAGCTTTGGAAAGTCTAGCAAACAAGAAAAGAAAGAAAGCAACACTTAGAATAATAGTAAAAAAAAAAATGAACACTGCTTTTACTTCAAAGGAGAATTTCACTACCTTGTAACACAGGGAATGTATTTTCTCAGTGGACACAGCAGGTCTGCTGCTTATCCTGAAAGATGGAGTTGCCTTTTCATTCAAGACATGCACCCACCATCCCTGTGATAATTCACAACCATGTAATATCATCAGCAAACTGGTGAGGGACATGTATTTATCAAAAAGGTAATTCGACTTCAAATAGCCATCTTAAGGCAAAAACCAAAAGCACATTTGAAACAGTTGATGCCTGTTTCTTGGGGCTTTTTTTTTCACATTTATTTCTTTAAATAATGTGGAATTACAAGGAAGACAATAAAAAATTATTTCCTGGCAGCAGTAGTCTTCCTTACTTGACTGTTAAGGAAAAAATGGCGAAACGCCCTGAACCCCAGCTCAGTGACAACAAATACAATTTTACAGTTTATCACACTCTGTTCCCTCACATTTTCTCCTGGCAACGGTAACTCACCAAGTTATGAAAAACTGCTTTTATTTTTTCTTTTGAATTTGATTAAAATCCACCACAAAAAGGCTGAAGGAATCAGCTTTCTGGAGGACTTCCTCTGACCATCAGTATCCTTCAGATGTCTGGGGTTATTTCTATTAGGTTTCCAGTTCATTAAGGTGCCAAGATGCCTTAGAGCATGTGGCTTGAATCCATCCTTGTTTCAGGGAACAGAAGCCATTAGTCCTTCCATTGCACTGAGCAGCAAAACTTGTCAACTCTTTTGATTGCAGTTGCTTATCTATCTGGCAAAGAAGCCAATCGGTCACCTCATTGTCTGAAGTCCCTCGTCCTTTCACATCTCTTCAGGAAAAGAAGAGAAGGGAGGTCACCTAAAATTAGTCTGGAGCCTCTGTACTGAAACTGTTACTCTAATAGAAGCTACTGGTATGCCGAGATGAAGAGAAGAGAGAAGAGAGAGAAGAGAGAGAAGAGAGAGAAGAGAGAGAGAAGAGAAGAGAGGAGAGAGAGGAGAGAGAGGAGAGAGAGGAGAGAGAGGAGAGAGAGGAGAGAGAGGAGAGAGAGGAGAGAAGAGAGAGAGAAGAGAAGAGAGGAGAGAGAGGAGAGAGAAGAGAAGAGAGGAGAGAGAGGAGACGGTGGTAATACCTTCTATGACAAGAGGGAAAATCTGATTTCTGGAATATCTGACACCTGAAGAGCACTCCTGAGGGAAAGCACAGCAGCCACTTGCCAGGCAGGGCCAAGCAACCAGAGAGAACATTACAATCCATCTGCCAAAACAAACCTATGGCATTTGGTTGTTTTTGGAGAAACACAAACACCCATCTCTATGTCATAGGAGCATACTGAAGCAAACAAAGCAAGAATAGACAGACTGCCTGATTTTTAGGCAGACTGTTCCCCAGTTCAGATCTGTTCATTCTGTAATGAGACAAAAACAAAACCTAGATTTGCACCTCTGTCCTTCATCTTCACTGCTGTACTAAGGGTTCTTTCCCTGCTGGGTGGGCTGGCTGGGAAGAACCTCCCACCTCCCCAGTGGGACAAGCATCCCAGTTGTGTCCCACAGGAGATTCTGGCACCCCATATGTCCCCTGGCTCCAGGGACATGAGCCTTGGTGCTGACCAGAAAGGAGCAAGCACATGGTGCTCCAGCAGGTCCTCGGGTCCCTGTGAGCTGGGACCAGGATAAGGCACAGGATTTTACTCTGTAGGTTATAATAAACCTTAAAAACTTCAGAATAACTGGAATAAACTAAGTCTTCAGTATATCTGGGCACTGATATCCCTTTTTTCCACAAAATGCCACCTCTGCTTCCATATGGTTTCAACATAAACTACATCAGTCTTAAAAATACAGAATTCACAAGTGTGACCCAGCCATCCTGCAGTCAACAGAAGAGTCCACACCAGCACCAAAAAATTACATGATAGGAAAATATTTTGTTGTCAACAAACACCTAAGGCCCAGGACAGCCTTGGATGCTTGTATAAAGACATGCCTATCCCTCACCACGTCAGCCGTGCACCACGGGTGAGCAGTTCCCCTAAATCTACTGCCCTGCGCTCTCTTTGCCATCTACCACCTCAAAGCTTCAGCTTTGCTGTAGCTGAAGGAAGTTTTAGAGATCAGGATCTCTGCTTATTTCACTTTGCTGGCAGCTCTGACAGCCAGAAAACTTAGGTATAAACCACAAAAAGGAAAGAGGAAGGAGAATGACAGACAAGGAATAAAACGGGCTAATAAATTCAGTTTTATTTTCATGGATTGTCAGTTCCTGCAGGTTTTGACACCTAGGGAGTGAAGTGAGTATCTGACTGCTTGAAATTACAGTATCATGCCACAGCCTGAACACATTCAATATGCTGGCAGTAAGAGGAGGGCTGTCTCTCTCTGCCCTTCTTCTGTCAGGAGGAGTAAAAGGTTCTGCAGTTTCCTTCCCCATCCGACTGCCAATAAAAGAGCTTTCATTTAAGGTGGTTAAAGCATAACACAACAAGGAAGAGAAAACAGGCTCACTCTTAGCAAGGAATGTATTTAGGAGGTTTTATAGGATGGTTTTCTAGGGACACCTACCATGATTTCATCAGACAAGTCTTCAAAAAAATTGTTAATTAAGCATAATTTCCAAAAGTCTGACTCCTACTACTAAATACACACACACACATGCATTATTACACCATATTTTTAAGACAGACTATTTGCTGGTCAATGCCCCATCTCTGTTATTTATGCAATGTATAAACTGTAACTTTAAAAATATTGATTTAAAATTTTATACTAACAGAAATTGAAGGCATTCTTTTTTTCTGGATGATAAAACATTCCAGTTCTAAAAACCACTGTATTCCAACTTAAGACAAACAAAATATCAATCAATAATTAGCTTTACTTGAGGACTATTAAACACTTCTTTCAGGTTCATAATGCCCAAAATGCTAGACTATGCACTGAAGATAACATCCGTATCACACACAGATCCTCTTGTTTTCGTTCACCTAAAATAGTTATTTGTCAGCTAATTATCATTGTTAAATCATCCCTTACTGGGAATCATGTAAGTGTTATCTCCTTAGATGTGTCCTCCTGTTACTTTCACATTAACAAAGTACATGAGAACTGAAAATGCAAATACTCAAGGCTTACAAAAATTATCAAACACCTGAAACTCACCCATACTGAGATTACTGTAAATAAAAACAAAGAGACTTTGCATTTCTGAAAAGCATGCACTGAAACAAATGTTTAAACCCACTATTTTAAGGATTTTTACATCTTCTCTTCTGGTGTCTTTACTATTACAGTGCGCAGTGTAAAACTGTGGATGCAGTTCATACTTTAAATGCATTTTTATCTTAGCTTTTAAAGATAAATTTGAGAATAGTCATGACAGTGTTAACAATTAATAGCTTCAGCATCAGTTTGGAACTTACAAAAATTCATTTGATTGGCAGAGATGTAAGACAACAAAGTCTTAGCCACTATGGCATATACCCAAGAACACTCAACTACTTCAAAGTCAAGAAACAACACATTCAGCTGGAGATGTCTATAATTTTAACTATCTTATGTAAATCACCTAGTAGTAGAATTCACTTGTAAGCATGTATAAAGTTTGCTTTTGAGTCACCCAGAGAAGAAACCAATTTCAGAAAATCAGTACTGGCTATAAGGAACATTTACTACACACACAGGACCTTTCTCTGGGTGCCCCTGAGGCTCTAGATATGCACTGGTCAGATATTTTCTGATGAAGAGGTGCTGCTTTGATAATTAACAGCCCTTGGGGGCTACATAGTTGCACTTTTAAAAACAGATTAGAGTGGAATATTTCAGTTGACAGGGATCTACAAGGATCCTCTGGTCCAACTGCCTGACCTATTCAGGGCTGACCGAGTGTGTTGTTAAGGGTGTTGTCCAAATTGCTCTTAAACGTCCACATGCCTTGAGCATCGACCACCTCTCTAAGAAGCCTGTTACAGTGCTTGACCACTCCCTCTGTGAAGAAATGTTTCCTAAAATATTTCCTTTTTGGATACATATAAACTTATTCACAACAATGACCAGCAAGGACTTCCACAGCTTAATTACATATTGTCCAAAGTATTGCATCTTTCTATTTTTTACTGGATCTGGCAATTACCCACTCCAGTTGTGACCTTCTATTAGTCTTACACTGAAACAGCCCTCAAGCAATCATCCTTGAGGTCACTTTTTCATGCCTCCTGAAAATCTGCCTTCTTGTATCCTTTCCATTGTTTACTTCTTCCTCTTTTGAAGAGTCTTAATCTTTGTCATTCCTCATCAGGAAATTATTTCATCATCGCTCCTACCCATTTCTGAGGCTTTTCCAGTTCTTTCAATCCCATTTTGGGAATGGGAGGTCACAAATGTCAAATGAAAGTAGTCAAGTGCAGACACACTAGAGATTTATACACAATGAAATTCTCTGTACTGATCTCTATTGCTTTTGGTTTGCCTTTTTTGACTGCTACTGAGGACCAAGCGGATGCTATGATAGAACCAGCCAACACACACAGAAGATCTCGCTCCTAATACAGCAAAAGGCTTGTGAGAGTCCGTCAGTTTCTAGGTGAAATAAAGATTATCCCCCGCAAACTGTTTTCCCACCTTCCCTGAAGGCAAGGCTGGCTTTAATCCCTGGGCTGCCCAAGAATGTTCCTTTCTGTTCTTGTTCAATCATTCAAAAATATATCTCCCGAAAATATAACACAGACATACCCTCTTCTCTTATACAGTTTACATGGCCTTAGAAAGCTGCTATCAATATATTAGAATCTTTGTCTGTGGTTGGGATTTTCCACTCTACAAACAGTATCTTCCTATAGAGAAGCTAGAGAAAACTAGTTCCACAAGCTACCGCAACACATAAAACCCAAAAAAGAACACAAAAGAGAACATCAAGAGCTGTCCTGTATTCACGCTCAGAAAGGCACAAATAAAAAACTTGGCTTAATCACCATAAAAATGAAGATTCATCATTTTAAACTTAATACAGCAAGGTCCTTTAATAAAAGATCGTAAGTTCTTATGTATATAAATGTCCTATAAAGCACTACCGAGACATAGTATATGGTAAGACCCTGGAATAATGTTACATTTAAATAAGATTGTGGGTACTTAGTGCTTGGACCTCTACTGCTACTGGGTTTCTGGTTTCCTGTGCAGTTCCTTAACATTTGCAACAGCCAGAAATTTTCAGGCCACTACAACACTGCAAGAAAAAAACCCTCACCTTTTTACATTCTGAAGCAACATGTTGTTGTTACCCTGTATCCTGTCTCCACAAAAAGGAGAATGGCGATACAGAAAGGTATCATTAAAAAAAAAGCGTGGTATAAATCTTATATTTGCTATTAATGTAAGTATGTATTGTGAATTACATGGAAGTTTTTGGTGTTGCAATCTTATCCAATGCTATATTGAGTATTTACTAGGTGCAATTGACTCAGACTACTGAATGAAAACAGATTAGGAAGGCACATTTTTCTTGCTCTTGTATAAATGCATAATGCTGCAATGTTTGGAATGCAAACTCCACAGGGGAATATTAAAAAAATACTGGTTTGTAAATTAAAGTCACTGAAAAGTAATGTCAGCCATGAAAATATTTCCTTTAATATTATGTTTTATAAGTTGTTTAATCAGTCCCTTCTCCAGCTGAGGTCTAAATTACCATTAACTTTGTGGTTCAATAAATTATTAATACAAAATGGGAGAATCTAAGGGGAAAAATGGTGTTTTAGAGCACACACAATAGATGAAGAGCTGCAAAAATGGGCCAGAAATTTTGCTGTGAAGAGGTAATGCAGTAAAAGGGAACAGCTGGAGACTATTAAAAGCACTCATTAGAGGGAAGAAGCAGTAAACTGTTCTAATTGGGTCAGCTGACAGGTGGCTGTACTTCAGCAGTGCCCTCCCAGCAGCCCTGTCCCAGCCACAGGGATTGGGGCTACTGTGTGATCCCCAAACCAGATCTACAGCTGCAAAGCTGCACTGCAGCACATCAGTGACCAAATCAAACTGCCCCAGCAGCAGTTTGTAACACAGGCACTAAAATGACTACTGTGTGTCTGGGGGTATGTCAGGGAAAACACAGAGTGCATAAAATGTTTAGCCTCGTAACTACAGCTAGGAACGCAGTAAGTGAAAAATGTTCTTTTTAATTTATATATTCCAATCCCTAGTATCTCGTATGCACTGCACAGACAAAGGCAAATAATTTTAACCTCTGCATGCCTCAGATTTCCAGTCTAAACAATGTTAACAAAGTTATCAGAGCCTCCCCAAAATTTCCCACACTCAATCAACAGACACTTGTAGCCCCTCAACAGGAAAATCAGAGTCATGAACCCTCTATGGCCTCACTGCACCAATCTGAGGGCAGGCAACTCTCTCCCTGCTTTTTTTTTTTTTTTACAGAGATATACACGAGAGTGACAGTCAGAAGATGAAGGCATGGGCTCCCTACCATGGTCTCTCCTGGAGGCCACGTCTCTGGCAACTGAAAAGCTTCAAGAAACTTATCTAAAGTCATGCAGGAGAAAGCTCAGCGATGACAACTGATAGCAACTACTGATGATAATTCATAATATAATTACCCACGGTATTATGCAGATAAACACAGGAAATAAGATAGCCAGCTGCTGTCCAAAACCCAGTGCAATTGGTAAAACAGTATTTTTTCTTGTAGATAGAAATTTGAGGATATAAATAATAAAACTGGTTAAATATATTTAGTGAATATTCTTATATTAATGAAAACCATGGAAGTCACAAAAAGAAATTCTCAAGATTCAGGAATAAAAAAAATCGTTCTGTGGAGTTTACCCATTCAGCTTTCTCTATAATTTTGTTTGAAATTTATGAAATAACCTAAACAACATTAGTTTAAATATTTAGCTATAAAAGGTAACGTTGCAAAAGGAACGTTTTTTTTTCCCTATTATAAGAAATTTGGTGTGCAAGTTCCCTGACAGTGCTTGAATTTTACTTCCCTCCTTTGCAGTAATCCTAATACACTTTTAATAATTACTTTAACGTTTCATTTAAAAGACAAAAGGACAGATGCTCCTTTATGGGATCCCTTGCATGAGTAATCTTTAACATAAATGAGGCTGAATATTGTTAGAATATTTTTAATTTTTACTGAAAAAAGCTTATTTATTTTCAGAGATGAAGTTGATAAGACTATGCAGAGCCACACAGAGATGCCGTGCAAACTTAATTGATAATTATAAGGAAAATCTGAAACATTCTATAGGAAGGTGACAAGTTATTATCTTACTGAATGATTTTTTAAATTCAAAGTGTCTGATTTCTGATATATTAGCTCAGAGATCTTTTACTGGAGTGAGCTAGGAGCCATGATATTCATGAGCCTAACAGAGATCAGAATCCCACGTAACCAGATTTCCTGTAATTCAGGCAACAACATGCTGCTTCACACACTCATTCAGCCTTAGTGGTCTTAGATCAAAGTTTTACCAAGTATTAAGAAAAGATGAAAACCCTATACATGCCTTTTTTTATATTTGATGTCTCACGCTGAAGTTGTAATAAATACTAGATAATGACAAACAAGCCTTCTGGAAGGAACAATTTTAATATAAACCTTTAAAATATTAATGGTAGTCCCTCTTCATCAGGGGTGCTTCCTACCTTCTGCACTTCCACAAGCCCTGAACTAAATCGCATCTCATGCGTATTTTTCTTTTGCTTGGTACCTGCAGCACTCACAGCTGCACTGAAAAGGGTTTCCTTGCTTTATTGAAGGGCATTTACTCTAAGAACTCTAGTTCAACCTGAAACACATTCACTACAATGAATGTAATTTAACTTCTGTGAATTTATCTCATCTTACAGGACCATAATGTAGGACTGACAGTCACATCAGTGTGCTTGAGACTCAACTCAAGGTGCTCGCCATTAATTACCTCTCTGCCATACCCCACAATACCACGCTGCCACTATTTATTTTGGAGAAGCTTGGAAGTGATTTCTTCAGGTGACTAACAGTAGCTCGCTCCAGCAGAGAAAATGCCAGGTCAGGGCAAGGAGCTGGTGGATCTGGGTAAAAAGTCTCACACTGCAGCAGGTGCCTCTACCACATCCGACTCGTGAATAAAAGGCTTGTTTTCTATCCCGACTTTCAGTTGAATTTTGGTAAACACAGACATTTACCAAAACGTTTAGAACAATTTATTTGACTCCTGAATGAATGGCTGCATTTCCTGGAACAGAGTCAAAGCCTGAAGCTGTATTCTGAGAAAATTTCAAATGATCAGTGAACGGTGGAAATTTCTGTCTCCATTTCTGACCTTTGCAATGTCAGCAGTTCAGATTTTCAATGTTAAAAAACCAGCATGCAAGGTACTACCAGACTTCAAGATAGTTTGGGCTTTTTCAACTCCCTTTTTTTCTTAAGGATCAGAACTGAGGGGAGGGAAATCCTTCCATCAAGGGCATCACAACCTGGTGTTCATCAGACACAAAACCTGATCTTTAAATGCTTTTCCTCCCTTAAGAGCCTGCTTTCTAGAGCAGCTGAGCTCCCACACCTTCACACTGCAGTTTGAGGGAATATGGATGTTGCCCTCAGCTTTTCAAGGGCAAAGGCTAATACTGGCAGCTGTTGATGAAGATGCCAGGATAGCCTGGAAATGTTCCCAGTTGCTCACACAACCTTCCAAGAGATAGGACGCCAAGAACGTCATGGTTGATAAAAGCACAATCAGTTTCTAAGGCTCAGTTTCCAAAGATACACACCTTTTGCCTGCAAATCCGTCTCTTCTGGTAAAACAGAGAAGTTATATTTACAGTTTCTCCAGTCCATTTTTTGGTAAGCCTATAACTGCTGTCAACACAAGGCTTCTCAAATACTCCAGCAATGAGCCCAGTGTCATGGATCAATCCATGGATCAATCAGCAGTTATGTATTTTCCTAGCTGTTCATCTGAGGCATGATGGAAGAAGAAAAGTAAAAGCTCATATCCTCCCCCTGCCTTCATGTATCTGCTCATGGTCAGGCACACCTCACTCCAAACAACTTATGTTTGATATTGTGATCAATGTTGAAACTATTTAATATGCTAAATCTAAGATTATACTTAAATAGGCCCCCATAAAAAAGAGTAATATTTCATGGTGAGTTTTGCATTTAAAAAAATATTAGGAAGAACTGCAAAAGTTATGAGACCTGCAATTAGGCCAGCCATCAGTCCTGTGCTAAAGTGGCATACTGGCTCAGGCTCAGAGGTAAAATCAGCTGCTTACTTTCCTCACAGCTAGATCAGACAATCCATTTTGCAGATTTCTGAAGCTATGATTCCAAAATCTCTAATACCTGAATTTTGAGAAATATGCAAGCAGATTTTCTTGAACCGCTGAGGAAAAGATTAAAATGCGGGCATGCAATATATGATGTGGTTGGATGGCTCACGCATTACAAATGCTGAACATTCAGAATGCATGGCTTTCATGAAAATTAATTTCACTGGCAAGAGCTCTATATGTTACTGTCACTCTCTCTGAGGAGTGCAAGTGACTGCCAAAGTCTGCCAAGGAGGGATGGAAAACAGGTTCCAGAAACACTTCCAGGATTCTAACACTGACTTACCAACAGAGAAAATCAAAATGAAAATGCAAAAATAGTTTTTATTAAGGATGCTAATGGTGCCTCAGATCATCAAACTGCCTTTTGAACAAAATGATAACTGACCTCAGTCAGACACTTTTTATTTCTTTTTCATTATAGCTTTTGTACTGATCTGTGTAGGCATCGATATCTGCATATGCATATAAATAATTACCTTCTTGAAGAACATACCAATGCCAGTGAAAATGCAAGGTAATTTCTATTAGTTTTTAAACCAACACACCATTAATTCGATCTATTTGTTTCAGTTCTGCTTGAAGTACAATTTCACTGGCTATACATAATCATAAGGTGCACAGTCAGTACTGAAATAGTACCAGGTTTTACAGAGTCAGTCGTAAGAGGTGCCAATCCCTGCATTTCAAATGAGAAGGCGCTCAAAATAAAGTACAGACTCTACCACTCACTTTCAACATTTCCAAAAAAGAAAATGTAGCCGGGTTAAAAAATAAAGTTGTAGTAAAAACCCCCACCCCTCACTAATTTCCTCAACCCTCTTGTCCCATTCAGAGATGATGAAGCAGAAATCCATGCACACACTACATGCAAAGTCTTCTAACTCTGCACACCAGGAGGTCAAGACCCACTCAGCTAACATAGGGACCTCTTTGGGGTCTCTATCCATATAGCAAGTAAGATACCTTTCGCAGTTCATATCTGTATAGCAGATGACATTAAATTTAAGGCTATTAGACAGTTACACTGATACCTCCCCCTTCAATTACTCATAATTTATAAGCTTGTCTGTTCACAGGGCTCTGCATGACAAACAACAGAAGTAAAGACAAAAGAAATCATAACAGTCCTGTAACACGTAAAAAAACCCAGCCCTCCTTGGATTCATCTAACTTCAGCTAGGGCTGAAAGATGTTGTGTGGCAGCTGTTCAGAGCTGTGTTCTCTATGGCTCATCACATATCTTGTACTCTACTGCCTCTTCAAAACATCACAAAAACACCCTCTCTTTCTCCTCCAAAAGCCACAGACATCTCCTGTTTTGACATTGTCTGGCCTGCAACATCTCATAGCAGACCATCAAGCTGTCCTGTCACTGCTGTTTCACTGACCCCTCTGCAGGTTCAAGTATGGCTGAAGGCTGAGTCCAATCAAACTGGATCTCCATCAGAGAGAGGGCAAGAAGCAATTCCCCCATTTTGCTTTTTTTGAGAGGTGTCAGTGTACATGCAAAGAGATCAATATAAAACAAACCAATTACCTCCCTAGTTTCCGTGTTTCTTATTTAGCACTCATTGAACACCCACTGCCACAGGACCTTGGTATGCAACAAAAGCTGGCAGGTGTTCAGTAGTCGTACAAATTTAAAACTTATTATGAATAGCTTATTCAGCATTATTTCCATAATCTTAACCCAAAAAAGACAACAGACGACAAAACCAAAGCAAGAACTGAGATTAGAGCCCTGGTATTAAGAACATTACAAACAACTTAGAGACTTGAGCTCACTGAATTGCTGTGTTTCTCAATTTTCCTCTGAGGCTGCACAGTTACAGACATAGTCTGAACCTAAAAATCTGTGTGAATATTCACAGTGATAAATATAGGCAGAATTATTATATTACTATACAGTGCAAATCCAACTCAGTGGAAGGACCATAATTCAACGGTGGCAATCTGGAACTTGCTGTCAGCTTATTCAAGATCAAACTGAATTCATTGGCAACACTCCACACAGTAAAGCTGAGCAAACTAAGGACCAGGCAAGAATGACAGAGGAAAAACACAAGATGGAAGATGCATCTGTCTCCCACGATTCAAGCATCCAGTTTGAATAACAGCTTTACATAACAATGAGGGGAAATTGGTAATTGAAACCTTTAATTTGAACATACCAGGTATCTTTCCTCCTGCCTCATGCTGGGGGTACGGATCATGTGATTCTGTTCTCCTCTCCAGTCTCCAAAACGTCGAAAAAAATAATTGGATAGGAATCGGTTGACAGGATCTCTAATAATATTGATGTAGACCGGCTGGTCTCCTCCAAACCTGGTGGGAAGAAAAATAGGTGAATCTCATCACAAGGTTCCACACAGACACGTATCTATTATCTCTCATCTGAATGCTTTCAAATTACTTCCTACAGAAATTCAAAGCTTTTACAAGGTAAGGAGTGAAACTGAGAATCTTACAACTAGTTTCTAAACCTTTGTAAATGCATGTAAGATCTCTTTAGGGTGAACAGTAAATATGGAATCACATTAAGCTATATGCGTACTACAAACATTTTGGTCAAAAACCTTTTTTTATACTGTATCAACAGTTTTGCTTCTTGAGTTCTCTCCTTGCTCATTTCAGATGAAGAACCTTCTGCAGATGAATCAAAGAATGATCATTTCTGCTTCTCAACACACTTTCCATCTGGGCAGTCATGTCAGAGCAAGCACCACCCAACAGTAACTGTTGTAAGGCAGCCCTGGATCACCTCTGCCTGCACAGTAAGTGTAGTAATGTGCAAACGATTTTCAGCTTACTTTGAAAGCTTTTTTCCAAAAGCTTCCTCTGGATGAACTGACAGATATGCATGGTATTTCCAACTTTCTATTTGCTGGAACTTATGCAGATTCTTGTCCCCTCACCCCCAGCCTGCACCACTGGCTGGATTTGAGGTTATTTCATGGTTATGCAATACCTTATCCCTGTACTGCACTTCGTGATTTTTTTTTTTTTTTTAAAGTCAATACGAAAACTCTTGCTTCAAGAAAGAAATTAAGTACCAATCTCAAGTACATGCAAGTTCAAGGAAAAGGAAAGGGTAAAACCAGCTGTGACCAGGCTTGCACATAAGCAAAATATGGCATAGGTACCTGCAACTTAAGAGATGAGAAGATAAACCAGAGCAACTTCATCACCTTTACTTTACCCTCTTGTACGTCTCCTCCCGGTGCTTAATGACAGTTCAATAGGTGAGATAACAAAAGATGAAAGGAGGAAAAAAGAAGCTTGGGTAGTTTCTGATTACACTGTATTTTCAGAATGTTAAAATATTGACCGCATATTTTAGATCAACACACAGCATCAGGAGAGCAAGCCTAACTGGAAGAAAAAACAGGAAGCTGCTTACACTGTTCCACGGTCAAAATGAAAAAACTGGCCTTCATGGAACAGACTTATGGACTACAAATTCTGTGAGACAAAGAATAAAATAAAACCTTCCTGGATTGAGAAGTTTGTAGGATAAATTCAACTTGGAATTTTCCTTATCTAAGAACATGGATTATGCTTCTCCCTTCTGTTTCCCCAATTTAGGTGAAAAATTCTCACTTAAGCACTAGCTTATGCTTTATTTTTGGGAGCTTGAGGACATAGCCAAATTAACGTATTTAAATGCTATTCTGATGATTTTCTGAGTCACAATTTATATAATTTCTTCTAAAATGTAAAATACTAGATTAAGAGAGAGAAAACTGAAGACACTCTTTAAATTAAAAAACTCTTCTCGGTTTCTCCTCATTTTTTGAGTCAATGAATAATTGAATTTGTATAATAAAAGACCAGGGCTCCTCCTAAATATTACAGAGGCAGCAAAATTGTTTAAAATTATGGATTCTAGTAAAAGACGAGAAAAATCTCAGAGAGTTTAAACCTGATTTTCATTCTGCATGATTCCCCAGACCCCTAAATACAGTCTGCAAAGGCTTGTCTCATGATTAACTATGCGTATCAGTAATTTCATTGACCTCAGTGTTGCAGGATCACTGCCATAATTTGAAAATGCACAGACAGCATAAAATTTTAAAACAATCGAATTAAAAAGGCAGATGCTCCTTGCTTCCTGATTAGTGCACAACCCAATTCGGACATGGACGTGCAAGTGAAATATCCTGAATTTAGTATCCTGAATTCTTCTCTAAGTTTATCTTCGCTGCTTTTTATCTTTATACAGAAATAAAACCTACATTTAAAAAAAAAGGCATTTCTGCAAATACCACAGGACAGTGTGGGCATAATGCTTTGACAGTATTTACTCAAACAGAAAGCTTTGAGTGGATGCCTTGGCCTGGTAGTTTTGAAGTAAACTTTTCAAGTGAAATTACTGGAAAGAATAGATTGCATCTAAATTACTGAATACATTATCTTCCTGCTGCTTGATGCAGATAGCAATAATCGAAAGACAGAAGGGAGTGGAGGAGAGCAAAGAAAAGGGGAAGCAATAGAGACAGTAAGAAGGGATGACAGCAGCAAGTTGCCTTAAGACAAAGACGAAAAGATCACAAGATTCATAGAAGCAAGAGAGCAGGGACGTCCTGCTCCGGGTTTTGTAGAGGATGTTAAACCTAAATGCTCATCAGAAGAGTGAAAAATCCAAACCAGACAGGTATTAGCTGCCTTGATAGAAAATTTCAATACATATTCTCTTTTCTGAAGTGAAAGGAGGGGTGAGATTGCATAACTGACTCATCAAAGTCCCAGAGCCCATCCTTTTGCTGGTAAGGTCATGTCTCTGAACACGAGAACAGTAAATTCAGGACCAAAAGCCTGGAGAAAGGAGGCTCACATAAGCTCATTCATCCCAAGAGGACAGCTGAGATGGGAGGTCACTCTTTCACAAATGCTACAGAGGAACTTCCCTTTCCGAAACAGAGAACTGTGTGTGCTTCCCACCTCCCCAAACACAGGACAGCTCGAATTTCTGATTTTCTGCACTATGTAACCAGTTGCTATACACCCAGCTGTGGGTTGCTCTACCAGGGAACAAGCAAGGAATTATTAGAAAAATCGAGTCTGTTCTGGTCCTTATTCAAATGTGCCTTTTTTTTTTTAAAACATGGTTTATAATACTTTAGATTTCAACCATTTGTTTCTATGGACTCTACTCAGAGTCTTTTATGGAAGCTAAGCAGCACTCACATAGCATAAAAAATCCTAACAGTTTTAAAAAAAAAATCAATTACCTTAAGCTATTTGGAGAAGAAAAGGGCAAATCAATGCTCCATTTGTTCAAGTATGTTCTGCATATTTTTAGATACCTATCAATCACAACATATTAAATGCTCTCCCGGGTGAAACTTTTCAGATTAACAACACCCACATGAAAGTGCTCTTGCAAAAAAATAGGTATGTGCCCTCATTATACATCACATCACCTTATTTGCACTCAAACACCTATTGTGAAGGATTCAAAATGGGACACGTATTTTCTAGGCTTGAGCACCAGGCTTGCCTTCTCTGAGTGGGATCATGATTGGATCCCACATGATGAAGTTGCACAAATATTCTCATGCCCAGCAGCCCATCAGTGCAACTGGGAAGAGTGGGTCAGGACACCACCACACCAATGGATACACCAATTCCCACAACGCTCTTCCTGTACTTAATGTCTCCTGATTTATTTTATATATACTAGTAAATCCCATTAGTTTTAACTGATCTGTTGTTGAAGGTATATTTTTGGAGTCCTCATAAAAAAAAATTATTTGCAGGCTTCAATCAATGATACTTAGCTTCATTAATAATATATTCCCCGATGTCTTTTTTAATAAAAGCAAAATAAAATAAAGCCTCAGAAGTATGTGAGCTTGCCCCTTCACACTTCTGATTAATTCCAATTTTATTATTTACATGAGCAAAATCTTTATTTAAAACCATTTACAAACCACTTGCAAGTTAGGGGGAAAAAATCAATCAAAGTGATTTGCTGGGCTTTAAAAAATGGAGGCTCTCTTAGCTCCTATTATTTTTCATCTCACTTCAGGAGGCTGCTGCCTTTGCATTTAATACAAAACTCTACAAACAAGGAGAAGCTGGTTTCCTCATCCTTGCAGGCAAAGCAGGAAAAATCAAGGAAAAGATGACTCCCAACCTGTTCTCTGTAAGAGCTTTGTCTGCCTCTTACTCTTTTAACATACACTGTTTCTCCTTAAACAAAAAGGGTGCTTGCTAGAAATTCAGTATGATGGAAGCAAACAAGAACCAACAGCCACCTAACATCAATAGGGACAGGCATATTGTGTCCTTCTTATAAAGGAAGCACAATTTCCTTTTACAGTGCCATACAACTGAGAATCACACACTCAGAGTACAACTGCCCAGCAATCTTTACTCATCAACTATGTCAGAGGTCAATTACCTGCCCTGCGGCATAGCTTCATGGGGAGGTCATGTAAAAGCTCTAACATAGAACTTACACCTTTTTAGGACTTAAATAAGATCAGTTACTTCAACATTTATCTTCTGAAAAAGGTATTTTGAAATGAAGTTTTCATAACATCTTGCATTAGCATGAACTTGTGGCAAAGCAATCCTCTGCACATAAGGCACCGGGGACTTCTGGGATGCTCCAATGATCCTCCTCAAGGATGAGCTGCAAATAGGAGTGGGCTGAGGTACTGCCTGCCTGGGACTACATGGTATTGCCAGCCTCTCTAATCAAGGAGTTTGTTTATCTTCTAACTTTTGTCTGTAGTGCCTCTCTTGTAGCCTTCATCCTTATGTTGTGGTCATGTTTTCAACCTTTTCTTTAGAATCAGGAGTGTTGATATAGGGCATTTCTCTACTGATACACCTATGTCACCTATACTGTTATTTCAGTCATAATAGTACTGGCATAGCTGAATTGGACTATACAGAGCTATATAGCTATACAGGACTATACAGAACAAGGACTATATAGAGCAGACTTCAGTTAAAAACTTTGGCTTCATGAAGCCTTTTTCCTTTCTTGCAGAGTACTAGCTAGACTGCCTCTCCACAGCAAGCTGAACTAAATGTTATGCCAGTCTGCTTTTTTGTTATTGCTCTCTAGTTTATCCCAGACACAAAACAAGCAATACAGCAAGGTGATGTAATTATTATCCCCGGAAGCATTCAAAAACATGTAGATGCATCACTCAGGAACACGGTTTAGTGGTGGACTTGGCAGTGTAGGTTAACAGTTGGACTTGATGACCTTAGAAGTCTTTTCCAACCTTAATGGATCTATATTCTATGAAATAAGTATTTTCATTTCAAAACTGCATCTATGCCTGGCCTGGCCTTCAATAGGAGGTGTGTGCAGGGATACAACATGCCCAGTGGTACAAAGCTAACAGTAAAATAGTGCACACTTGCAACACCCCTCATCAATCACCCTTTCTGGACCTGGTATTTCAATAGTAGAAATTTCAGCTTCTGAAGTGATGTGTCTGGGTCACGTCATTGTAAAATTACAACAGAGTCCTCTAGGAACTGTTTAGTAAGCTGGCTCAGACCAGTGAATGGCTAAAAGGTAACACTGTAAAGCCTTGTATTTCTCTATTTCACTATCCTGTAAATCTACCAGAATATTTTAGGCTGTATTTTGTCAGTCATTCATGCATGCTAAACAATGCAGTCTTTTTTTTTTACCCTATACTTTTCATTCTCCTGAGGATATCAAAGTAGTTTAATATATAAATTCACAATGAACAGCACCAACACGGGTAAGTATCCTGCGTGGGTCCCAAACAAGGGAAATATTAATTATGCTTTCATTTATGTAATGCAAAGTTATAGCTGGAAACAAGTAAGAGAGTAAACACTAACTCTCCACAAAAGACTATCAGCAGCTAAACTCTGCATTAATTAAAATCACCTAATTTCAGATACCCTGTATTTAAGACTTTCTTCCAAAGGTCTGGCCCAGGATCTCTCTGGACCTCTGATTAATGTTGCACTGTAATTCAGAGATGCAAATGTTGCACATTATATAGGAGAACAGAAAAACTAATTAAAAAGTATTACAATAAATTTCCTGCAAATAGTAGAATAGCTGATGCAGCTCTTTGGAAAGTATTAAATCAACAAACACGACAGATAGAAGAGATGTATTTTCAAAATTGAATGGGACCACAGATTTGGCTGAGATTGTTACATTTGCATAAAATCTTGGGACTTGACTTCTTAGGAAAGTTATTATGCAAAGGATGCTGCAATGCACTCAGCACTGCATATTCAGCTTCCTGTACGAATATATTTATCAAGGGCAGTATGGGTGACTCCAGCTGTCCTGTGGAAATGGCTGTTCCAGAGAGCAACTCAGTGTTAGGAGTGTCCATATGGAAACTGACATACAGTAAACTGTGTATAACAAAAGAACAACTCATTGTGACTTGGCGGTATATATCATGTATACAATCTATAGAATTTAAAAATCAACATGGCTACCCTGTCACAGATGTGAAATTGTCCCATCAAAGAGGGATTGTGGACATCACTCTGCTTGAGGCTCTGAATCGACACAGTTTAACATGACAATATGTGATTCAGAAGATAGGAGAAAACGGTTAATATTTTCAGAAAACAAAGCTGCAAAAGGAGAGAATAATGAAGGAAGTGGTTTGCTGGTGAAGAGCCACTTTAGCCATCAGGCAAGAAAGACATCAGATATTTTGCACCGTAGTATGGCAAATGAAACCCAAAGCATCTAGAACCTGAAGCAGAGCATATTCACAGGGAAGGAGTAGTTCTGGCAAGGACATGCATACTTCCACATACTATCAGAAGCGTGGGAGACCTTACAGGCCAGAATAATCCTAGTTTCCCTTTTTCTGAGAAGCAGGACAAGAGAGGAGCAAAGACCTGACATAGCACTCATGTGACCATTCACCGAGTCCGTTTTCAGCAAAACATGAACAAAGTGCAATGCAGCATCACAAGAATGATGAAAAAAATAAAAAGCCTTCAGCTTGAAAAGAGAATGAGAAGGAAAAAATACAGAGAAGGCTGAGAGTTGACTGCACGACAGTGTGCAAGAAATTACACATGAAAGTCTACACAGGAAAAATTTGATGAGTCTTTACATAGCAAACAAATGCACTGTGAGATCCAAGGAAAAGGAGTCAATTGGACTTCTCAGAAAAATTAGGAGGAAAAACAACTCATAATTTACTATCTGAGAGAACAATTCACTATTGAAAGAACTTATCAAGTGCAGTGGATTCTCCACTACTGGTGATTTAGAATCAAGACTTCCATTTCCTTCCTGAAAGATGAAAGTTTTAGGTTTAAACCTATTTATCAAGGGTAAAAAAGACTCAAAATGACTGGGAACTGTCACCATCCATCTTTTTGCCTGAAGGCAGGATCAGCTATTCAAATGCCACTACCAGCTTCAAAATCCTGAAGTATAATCTATTCTGTTGCTTTGCTGTCCTTGTTTAAACCTCTTCCTAAATATCTGATCTAGAACTCGATACAATTCAAGTCCACCGCTTGTGTTATCATTACTGATTAAGAACAGCACAGTTCCTTTATCTCTGCAGAACCTTTTAAATAAAAAAGTCAGAATTGTTATGACAGTCCCCTCTTTCCCTGTCTTCTCTATTTGTTTTTATTTTCCTGTGATTTTAGGTAAATTTTTAAAATCTCTGATCATTCTTCTTGTTTTCTTTTGGACTCCTCTGGACTAATCGTCATCCTTTTTAAATTAAGTTACTCCCAAACTGGTAATCTGCAGTGTGAATGTGAGCATGGAAGCTAAACAACAGTAAAAACAGGATAATTCAGGAGTTATGTCTAATCCCACCTTCAGTAACTAGATTTCAAGCAACAATCTCTATTCTGAGACTATCATGTTACCAGCTGAATGAAAGATAAAAAGTCCATTATGCAAAGAACGCAGGAAAACTAGGGAAATAAATTCTAAATTAAATAATCCTAAAATGTGTGGAAAAACTCACCATAAAGCAATGCTTTAAAAAAAAAAAACCACCAAAAAACAAAACAACAAAATACCCTGCTTAGATCATACAAAGGTCAAACTGCACATTAGATTTGTGCTTAGCCTTCCATCAAGTCACAGTTAAAAATCATCATTACACACTCACATAATTTAAAAAATGTAGTATAAAAAGGAAAAAAAAAGATGTAGGAGGGATTACAGCACCATGTGGCCATTCATGAAATGTGTACTTTACAAGGCAGACCTCACATGATGGTAGAAAGTGTTTCATGATGTGTTAGCAAAAAGTACAGATTATAACGAACACACATAAAGACACAGTGTTAATGCCATGCACATGAGTTTAGATGACAGTTCCCTACTTTTAAGAGCTTACCCAGAGGGTAACTTTTTTTTTCTTTGGTTACTAGACTTTTAATGACATTTTCCTAAGTGTGCATGTTTTGGGTGGTGTTGTTTTTTTTTTTTTTTCTTTTTTTTGTTTTTTTTTTTTTTACGGAGAAAAAAATCCCACAACATAAAACTACTTCAGTAGATAATCTTAGGCTGCAATCATTGTTTCAAGACGTTGATTCAAGGAGGCATTCAAAGAGCCCAACCCCTCCCACAGCTGAGCTGTATAGAGTCAGTGCAAGCTGACTCAACTATTGCTCTTTGTACAAAGTATACCTGAGTTTGCATTCAAAGGGTCATGGACATTCAGCATCTTATTATGCCAGCTCCACACATCTGCTCAGCACACTCTTTTCAAATGCTAGTGAAGCATGGTTGACATATAATAGGCAGGTTCTGTAAAACATGAACATGCTCTGTGGCCTTACTTGCTCCAGAGAAAAGAAGAAACAATAATTCTCAAATTACTAAAAAATCTGAGTGTTGCGACAAAAATCTCATGACTCCGTCTTAAGACAATGAAAATGGTGTCACAGAATCCCTCTGGTTTTACAGACCTCCAGTCAGTCTATAAAAAAAAAGTGAAATTCTATTTCCAAATCAATGGACCAAAGATCTACATACGTAGGTTAAGTCATTGCAAAGCAAGATGTTTATTGGCCAAAAAAAAATTGTAAATGTGTCATCCAAACCTTCCAAATGATCAACAAGCTAACATGCAAACATTCCAAACACAAGCTGCCAGCACAGAGTGTGCTTCAGCTTTCAAGCACGCAGCTTATTCACATAACAAAGTTAATTCACCAAGATTTACCTCCTTTTTGTTTGTTAGCTATAGATACATTTTGCAAGAACAAGAGAATGGTGTAACATCAAAGTGCTGTGTTAAAATGTAATTTTTGGAGCTGCTTCTGCATGAGAAAAAACACAGAACCAATGACTAACAAAAAAATCCCAGCAACATTCAAAAATCAAGTTTAGTTTTGGGCTTATCCAGACTGAATTTCTCCTTGTTCATTGCTGCCTTCATACAACATGTGACTTATTGCTACCCAGTCAGAATTCAGGTCAGAGTTGAAGGAAAATGGCCAAACTGACCAGCACTGCTGCATGTGACACTGTCTGCTGCTACAGCAACTCACTTTATGAATTTTTATTAGTTAGTGTTGGCCATTGTATCTGTGCAAAAAAGTAATAAAAACAAAATTTCAGTAATGCTGATACAGACTGTCTATGAAAAAAGGCTTTTTTCAAGAAAAACAAGAACTTTACACATGAACTCTGCTAATGAAAACCAGAAAACTGGAAATATTTCTTATGTTGATTCTAGGGACTAAAGGCAAGCTCCTTCCCAGGCAGAAGACCCAACAGATCTTTCCTCCCCACAACCTGTCTCCACACACCTCTCACACTGAGCAAGAAGGACACAACAGAGCTGGGGCTGGCATCCAAGCAGGGCACAGGGAGGTGACTGCTGGCTGTGGCCCAGCAGAAAGTCCCCCAGCTCTGTTTTGCATGGCTTTCCTTTCAGCAGATGTACCTGCAGCAGTGTGGTTGTCTCAGTCTTCTACTGACCTTCTCAACGTGGTTTGAAAGTGGCCAACATGCTCAGAAATTATTTAGGAACTGGGGAGGGGATGGAAAGACAGGCAGAACACCTGGAACTGCTGCATGGCTCTCATTTCTTTAGAAACTTACGCCAAAAGTGAAGTGTTGTCCCCTCCCCTCAAGCACATGTATTTATGCCAAATACACACCCTAGATATTAAACTGCAGCTGAAAGGAAGAAGGCAGCAGCCTGACAGTGCAGAAAGGATGACTCCTGACACAGCAGTGCTGAATGATAATTCATCCCGGCTCCGAACAAATAAGATACACTGAACTGAATTATAAGGGCTAATTAAACTGTAAAATTAAATAGTCAGTGCTTTATCTCTGCATCTCCTTAGCACATCATAGGACATTTTAAAGGGGCTAATTCTTCAGTGGCCTATAGCTACTGCAGAAAGTAAAGAATTCACAGCTCCAGTGAGACATGAAAAAGCCTGTTTCACTTTCTGGGTGGTCATTTTAATGCTTCTCCCTCCTCTGACTTCACCCTGACCTGATCAGCCAGCTTTTAAACAAGAAAAGCTCCCCAGTCACTGACAGAGGCATGTCATTAGGTTTTACACACTCGCCTGCAACACTCACTTACCCCAACACAGGGTATGTGTGTTGATATGACCAATGACCAAGCTTCCTGCTCTGCCTTAACTGGGGTCTGTAAGTGCACGCTCGGAAGGTAAGAGTTTGATGTTGGAGAGAGACATGCTGCCTTCCCGTGACCAAAGCAGGAGTTGTGCAATTCGCCACATCCCTGACTCATCCTTACCCAAAACCATGGCCTTGCCACCCACCTCTGCATTCCTGCAAATGTTCTTCCCGCTTCTCTGAAATCCGTGACACTTGGAGCACACACCAAGTGTCTTGAGTCACTGCCCAATGACTGTTACAGTTCATTCAGCAGAAGATTACTGAGAAATCAAGTGGGGCTTTTCCACAAACTTGAAGCTTCTTCCTGCTTCATTTTTTCTCAGACTAAATAGATGACAACAGGCATTTATGATAAAGCACAGTCAACAAATTGCAGCTATTCTGAAATAGCCTTTTATCTCTCTGCAGGTTATTCTGCTTCTTCACCACTGTACTGCCTGGAACTGCCAGCAACATCTGGAGTCTCAGCAAATATATCAACATATAAATCTTTACCTGCTTAGAGACATTATTTAATATTTATTCCTGATTAACACTTTGGATGTTTTTCCCAGCAACCTTAGCATATAAACTTCAAATCAGAAAAAGACAATAAAAACCCCAAAACCACAAAAAAACAGCACCACCTTCTAACAAAAGAAACAGTCTCGAAATGGACTGGATGGAGCAGTCGCCCTCCAGAAGCAAGGGGTCATCTCCTACAGCTAGCCCTAACTGCACTGGATAGACTGGGAACAGAAGCTGCAAAACACTTTGAATAAAAGCTTTTTCTATGACAAGGGTGATGTAGAAATTCACCAACATGAAAGAAGAACAAGAAAGTTTTCTTTATCTTCTGTTTGAAGCTGGAATTAATTTGAGTTGTGTGTGTGAAAATTCACATAAGATTTGCTTTCACGTGTCCTTTTAAGATTTATCTTTTTGTCTGCCTCTTTGCACTACTTCAGATTGAGAAAAAATAGTACTGAATCAAAAAGATGAAGATGCAGGACAGTAATAGAGGATTAATTTATTCAGCTGAACCAACAGGCAATCTTAAAAAACGTTAAAAAATGAGGGGAAAACGGCCTTGGCAAGCATTCAGGTCAGGATGAGATTTTCAAGGTTTTAGAACATTGTTCAGCGAAACTAATGGTGCTTCAGAAACATGCATGTACTCAAACTCACCACTGAGGGCTTAGCTCACTTCCACTGAAGATTTATTCTGGAAAGAAGATATAACCTTTTTTTGTTTTCACTTGGAAACAATCATAAGTAAATGCTGTGATACTTTTCTGAATAATCAGAGAGCTTTAAGTGCTGGCAGGTTTATAAGCAGATACAGGACACAAAGGCAGAAAATTCAACTGATTTGTCATTGCTGCTACTCACATCAATAGCAATGTGATGTGATGTTAAGAAATGTTAACTTTGGACCCCCATTCTTTTAGTCTGAGGAGTTTTGCATGACATTTATGTTGAGCTGGCAGAAAAGCTGGGGCAAACTGGAAGAACAGTATTACATTGACAATCTGAGTCCAGCTAACTACTGGAGATAGGAAGGATTCTATAAATGAGTAGTTTAAAGAAATCAAGCAAAACTGGAACACTTTCACAATACTGTCATATTTATAATGTGTATTTAAATCACATCCTGAAATTTCTGTAAATGCAATACTTGACAATCCATTTCCTAATGAAA
Source organism: Corvus hawaiiensis (assembly GCF_020740725.1). Classification (NCBI taxonomy): domain Eukaryota; kingdom Metazoa; phylum Chordata; class Aves; order Passeriformes; family Corvidae; genus Corvus; species Corvus hawaiiensis. Next base: position 69,309,477 of record NC_063215.1, on the reverse strand, counting down.
TCAGTTTTAAAAAAAAATCACCCTAGAATTAAATAACCGAGAAAATATAAAACATGCTACTTCACTGTTAGGTATAACACTGCTAATAAATTTTGAAACTAGGGACTAAAACTTCCAAAACCACTTAATTTATCAGAAAACACTAAGAAATGCTATACCACTAGTAAGCAATGTTGATGCAATTCAATGCTGTCTCATTTAGAAGACTCATCGCCTTTTCACTACTCTACATCTACTAGTTAAATCAAGCATACTCTCAATAAAACAAAAGATGTGTTTTTCAGGTTTGCAAGGAAGAGCCAAAACAGCAGCTACAAATAATTTTATACATCTTATGTAACGGTTTTGTATTTTCACAAATTGGTATTGTAAGAAAAAGGCAAATACATTGTAGATACATCATGTATACACTACAGAAGAAACAGGAAACTTATGTGGCAAGGATGGTATAGAAAATGGGATCTATAGGGAAGAGCAAGAGGTTAAGACTGTTGATCTTTTTCTCGCATACCTGATGTTGAATACTATCTCTGAAAAATCAGTCTAATCAGAAAACATCCCTTTGACCCTCAGCTGTGGATACTTGTTTGATCTTGCAGTTTAGAAGAGAAAAGAGAACGTTTACCAAAGGTGTAAAGTCCTAATGATTTTTATTCTTTAAAGGTAATATGTTAGAAATGAAACTCTGATGGAATCAGAAGAGAAAACACAGAAGATCAAAATTTTCTTTAACTCTTCTTGTTTCCATGTAAAAAAGTCATGCCTATAGTTAAGTTCTATATCAAGTGAATTTCCAGTTGCTCAAAATATTTTATTTTCTGAGAAAACAAAGCTAAGAACGCCCCTCCCCCAATTTTATCATTTCTTACTACACTGTCGACCAACGCCTGAAGCCATGTACTCACGTTACCATGTAAACAAAATGCTGAATATTTAGGCAAGCTCTTGCAAAGATCTGCAGTACATTCGTAATTCTACAGAATTTTTAAAAATCTAAATGCAAGGAATACAATTTGGTGGCACAGATAGCATGGCTCCTGAATATCTTTTCCAGATTAAATTCACAGCCTGGGCAATAACCATCTGCAATCAGCTTTAACCTCTGTATCCTGGCTAAATGCTAACTGGAATCACTCATTCAAGTCCTTCCAAAAATTCCTTAGAAGTTTCATCCAAATTCAATTTTCTTCACATTCTGTGCTATAAAAGTCTCTAGAGTCTTGCTGCATACTTTTAAATATCTGCCAGAAGAAACTGCATTCCCATGATACAGAACATAATCTGTTTGCATGGTTTAAAAATACTTCCATAGCCTGTGGAACAGGGACTATTTTGTCAGAACAAAATTAAATTGCTTGAATTGGTGAAGAGTCATTCCAGGCACAAAATTAATGAACTCAGTTCAGTTTTCAATCTCCTATTAGTATGTGGCTATAGAGAGATGAAACTTTAACAGAAGTGTTCTGCCACTTTTAAAACACAAGTGTACAGTTTACAGGCCTAAGTTAGCATCTCTTTCATGTTGACTGGAAACACTGTAAATCACAAGCATCTAAGGAGGCAAAAGCATATAATAGCATCCTGGCTTTTCACAAACATACTGTACATAATCATGCTATATAAAGATGAGTATGCAGTAAAAACTGCAACAACTTCTGAATGTGAATTCTAGTGCCAGAAGGAAGAAAAAAAACTGCATTGTATGGTTTATGAGTAAAAGAGGGAAAATGTTTTATGTATTACAATTAATAGAAATCAAAGAAAAATATTTTTGACCAAAAAAATGCCTTACCTTGAAAAGTTGAGGAAATGAACATGTCTAGTGAATAAATAGGGCTGCTCAGCAGTGCTTATGTTTTTAATCAATTCCATCTAAAAAGAATTAACAAATCAAATTTTCCACATTACATCAATGCACAATTTGAGACAAACATAAAACTTTCAAACAACATATAATGATATAATTTTCAAGTCTGATAGAATTACTCAGGACCTCCTTCCCCACTATCCCTCCCAAACACTGTCATTCAAGATAGCATGATGAATACTTTATGTCTAGGCAAGAAAGGTTGAGCTGCAGACACCATTCTGCTACCATGGAGCTTATGTACTTCCAAAATACTTCCAGAACTGGGTATCAGTTTAAGCAAAGGCATAAACTAAAGGAAAAATTGAAACTCTTTCTAAATCTGCAAGAGCTTTCCAAATAGCAGCTGCCCTCTGAAGACACTAGGTCTATTCACCCCAATGCCAAAAACATAAAATGCCTGAAACTGTAACAGAAAGTGGGAGCTGAGCCAATGGCCATTTTCATGTAACAATAAATGCTCCCAACACAGCCAAGACACCCTGATTTGCTTGTTTAAATATAAAAATCAGGACTTGCCATTCCTTTTCCTATTACAACAAATAAGGAGTAAAAATTAAATGGGAACTTTTAGAAAGATGATACTAAATTCTAGTTCAGGCCCATTCACATAATGTTAATTTTTTTAAAATTAATAATTTGGATTTTCAGATCATTAAAATGGAATAAGGTAAACAACAAAATGGAAATTATCATCTATTTTGTGTAAGCTGAGCTCTAGCTATGACTTACAAGAAACTGGAAGTGTCTAGTGAAGCATCATGCTAGAGAGTCAATGTTTCAGTTAATTTTGCTTACTTCTTATTAATTTCCTAAGATTTATTTTCCAATTTTCTGTTCTGTTTTCAAATGCAGGCTGTGTTATGGACACTGAACACAAATGCACTTGAAATGACAGGTTTATAGATTTTACAAACAGGGTAGTAGAAAGCAATTCACACACCGGGAAAAATAAGAGGTAAATCTGTGAACCACACGTTCTGGTTTGAATCATATTAATTTATGTACCAAATTTAAACACCATTAAGGAGACATTAATTAAACAAATGTATTTCTTAAAACTTGAATGCTAGAGTTGACAAAGATAAAATAAGCAAAAACATGGAATCCAGCCTGTTGTGTGGTCAAAATAAAGTGACTGGCATGTGTAGAGTTATTAGCAGCAAAAAGAGCATGGTAAAAAATTCTGCCCATGCCATAGCAAATGCCAAACCACATTTAAGAGACAGCAATTGCCAAATCTTCTCCCCTTCTATTGTCCAGTTTCAATATACTGATATTTTGCCATGGTTTTTATAATGTGTGTCACATCTTACTGCTTCTTATCCATCTTTCATTCTCCACTTTTCCCCAGAGCACATACCCTGCATTCTTCTTTCAGCCAACACAAGCAATAGCCGTTGAACTTCTAGGACTGAATAACAAAGTGCACACACTTAACGTATTTTCTTTACTTTCCCTCTGTCTTCAACGGTATTATACACGTACATGTATGATGACCACTGAAGCAAACAGTTCAGCTTGTCCATCTTCTCAGGATGGACTTTTTCCTGTCAAACTAGGTTCAGTACATTGAGGCATATTAGGTACAGACCTTATACATCACGACATATTAGGTCTGAGAAAGTATAGCAAGGTATATTATCTCTGAAAAAGGCTGTAAACCCAAAGAAAAGGAATGTAAGACGAGATCACCAAAAGAAAGACAGTATAAAGGGAAAAGAGAAACAAGAGAATATGGAGAGATGATGTGCAATTAAAAAATAATTTAAAAAAAGAAATTTAAAAAAAAAAGTCAGGAAGGGAATAGCTTTCCATCTTTAGTTAGTCTTATATGGAATCTGAACTGTTTGATTCAAGCACAAAGAGGTCTTTGCACAGCTTCTTCAGTAAAATATAAATGCATTGAGCAAGAAATTTATAAACCTGAAGAGCAAAGCTTGTCCAGATCAGAATCAGAAAGCCCAGGAAGCTTTGCAATACTTAGAACAAATAAATTGAGTACTGTTTGTTCATGCTCTGAAGAGACAAAGGCTGTCCTAGCAAACCCAACATGTAAACACTTCTTTAGAACTGGTAACTCCTTATATTCATTCACCTTGCAGAATCAAACAATAGGAGACCCTGGAGCCTATGTATCAGGTGTCTAAATTGGATTTGCTGTTGTTGTTGTTGTTTTTGTTTGTTTTTCTTTTTTTTTTGCTGAGACAAGTTACAGGAGAAGCAAAATTCTCAGACCAGTATGAAGCTTTGTGTCATATTTTGCATTTTACTGGTGTTGCTCTATCTGCATGAAGTAAGGAAGGAAGATGGCAGAAGGAAGTTACTGATCTGGTACAGAAACTCTATTCATGCCCCCATGGTCATCACTGTAATTCCATCTTGGAGTAAATGAGAAAAACCTTACTAGAGTATAAATATGGAGATATAAAGATACTATACCCATACAAAGTAATCACACTAAATCTAAAACCACAGTAGAATACTGCTAGATAAACTTAGCTGGGGGTATATGTGAGTGTTACAAAGCACCACATGAGCTTCCCTTGGGGCCCAGCTGTCCTCAGGGCTTGCAGCAATTCGCGCTCAGGAGGCAGATTCACATCACAGCACTGCCACGTTTCTCACTCCATTTCACCTGATGTCAGTCTCACATGAACCTGCTGCTGGACAAGCACAGGCACTTCATCCTCAGGAGGAAAGGGGGGATGGAAAGACGCACACAGAGAGCATCTGGCTCCTGGCTTTTTTTTTTTCATCTCTTGCTACCAAACTCAATCTCTTGAGCTATGATAACAGCTTGCCCCAAAGCAGAAACAGAATTTTGTTTTGACTTAGAGTACCTTCATATTTAGACACTTAATGATCAACTGAACTTGTAAGCAGATGTGGATAAAGCTACAATGTGCATAAGAACAACCAAGCAAAATCCATTCTTTTAAAAACCCTGCCAAAAGGGTAAGTAAGGCTCAACTGAAACAACACACAGATGTCAGGAGGGAAAAATAAATAACTGTAATGGCTCATGGCCACATGCAAATTGTGGCCATATTTCCCATGGGCCTCTCACATCATCCTGTCCTGAACTGATTTCAGTCTAACAATCCAAATGTATTGCTCAGAAAGACATCCTTCCTCCTTCTAAGATGACGTTAAAGGAAAAAAAAAACAAAAAAAAGAAAAATCTTCCAGTGTCCCCCAGAAGAGTAAGTTTGGTTGGCTGGTTTTGATTGTTAGATCTTGTTTGTTTGTATGTTTGTTTCTGTAAGATTAAACTAGAAAGAAAGAAAATAAGATGTAGAGGACCCACAGAGAGGAACGGTGAGCAGAGGATGAGGGCTGAAGAAAACAAGTACTTTTGGATGGAATGGGTGATGGAGGAGAATGACATACAAGTACAGATTATCATGTCATCCTAAGTTTGAAAAGAAATAAAGAGGTACAAGCAGCAGAAGATAAACAACCCTGGCAAACTCTGTTAGGGAAGAGATGAATCAGAACACATCCATGGCTGGAGGGAGAAGCTGTAGAAATACCTGGAGAAGTCCGAAAGGAGCATGTACCTGCTAGGATTAGGGCCCATAAAGAGCCATTTCTCTCTCTCACTGCTGCCCAGAGCTCTCCTGCAGGAGCCAGGCAGCTCAGTGAAAAACTGCCAGAAAATACACTAATTTGCTCTTGAAATGAACTAAATTGCACCATGGAGTTAATGCTGCTAAAGAAGGATCCAGAGAGACGGAAATGGCAAAACATGAAGAGTGTGTGTGGAAGCGAACCACAGCAGTGGGTGCGCTGTGCTCCCGAAGGAAAGAGGAGCATCACACTGCATGGCTGGAGTCTGCGGAGATGCTAAGCCACAGCAAGCAGTTGCCAAGACCTCTGTGGTGTGATCAACACATTTGCTCATTCCATTCATCCCCCTCAAATGCCAATTAATTTTAATGTACAGTGTCTTTTCTAGAGTAACATCTTTCTACCACTGTGACTCCTTGCTTTATCTTTTCTTCTAGTTCTTTCTCCTTAATTCATTTTCTGCACTGATTTTTAATGGGGCCCTTTAAAGAAGACCAGATCCACAGAGGCAATCCTGTAAATTACAAGCTATTTTTGAAACAAAAAGCCCACCTGAGAAGGAACACCAAGAGGCAATTCTCCAGGATGAAAGGTTTTCCCTTAATCTACAGTCCTACACTACCACTGTAGGATCTCAGGTGGCCATATGGAAGAAATCAAACAAATTGCTCGACATATATGTATACTTGTAATGGGCTGGTGCTGCATTACAAACAACGCTCCAGCAGATGGCACCGTGAAGTGACTCCAAGAGGGCTGGATGGAGCCCTCCCTGAGAGGCGAGAAACGTGGGGGATGGATTTTCTCTAGCCACGGCATTGTTCCGGCACAAAAACTCAACTCTGGCCTTGGAGAGAGGACACCTTTCCCTTTTCTGGAGATGGCTAGTCCAATCCCCGTGCTCAGAGCGGCCCCGCTTTGTTTGAGATTTGCAACAAGTAAATTCTACTGGGAACAAAAGGAAATAAGCAGATAACAATCTCACCCAGACAACAGCCAAAATGTTACTTTTTTTAAGATGCTGTATTTCACAGTGAGAATTTGAGGTCAAAATGTATCAAAATGGTGAGGCAACTGGGATTTTCCAAGTGTGGTCTGCTGGATCACACTATGATCTCCACTAATATTGACATGAAAAGGACAAAAAAAAAAAAATCTCTCTATCTCTCTTCCTTGTGAGCTCTTTACCTTCTGCCACTGCTTTCAGTCTCTACTGAAGGCATGTAGGGCTCAGGAGGCACAAGCACCTACAAGAATTTTGGTATATCACTTTTATCTCAGCACTCATTTCCATAAACAACTCACAACTCCCAGGAATGAGACTGGATCTTCATTTTCAGCTCTCAAAAGCTTGGAATGGTTTCAAGAATTTATTCACCTCCCCAAACTGGCATGACCAATTTTCTGTCTTTAAAAGCATTTAAGAAAAATTAGTGATGGATTTTTAGTGCATTGAACTGAAATTACATATAAAGTTGGCTGCACAGCCATAATGATGGGCGGTAGAAGTAAACAATTTGAGGATAAACTACCAATTACTATTGTATGTGACTGATATTTGTGTATCTATAAGCATATTCATTCTTACTTTCCTGAATGCAATAAAATGGGAGTGGGGGACATAGGGCATGGGAAGACTTCATTTTGCAGCAGTTCGTGTGGCATTTTAAAGCCACATCAATTAGATTCACTTTAATATTATGTGTTATTTCCTGAATTTAATTTACTTGAAAATATTATAGGAAATGGCAAGGCACATATTAATACATCTGTTTCCAGAAATCACTCCCTTATGCCCACAGATGTTCAAAGGCTGCACTTCTAATTGCTGGCAGACACACATAATTTGGGAAAACTTCTTAGTAGGAAGGAGACTGGAAAAGGCAATGAGAATATGGGTTCCAATTATGTGCAATCCCCACAGTCATTAAGAACACCTACATGCTTAACTTTATTTAACAACAGCAGACTGCAAAAGCTAAATATTTACAGAAAAGTCTTGGCTGGATCAGGGCTTTAACCAAACACAGGACAGACGAATGACAGAAGGAAGAGAGACATATCATCTCAAGTGAGAAGCCCATGCTCATGCTGAAAGCCTACAGCCCTGCCCAGCTCTTTTTTCTTGTTCCAATGCCTGGAGCCTGAAATCATTCATTCCCTTAACTTCCTCTTGTGTAGACCACATTAAAGGTGGAAAAAAAATATTTTTTCATATTCTGCTCTTAAAAACTGAGAAGACAACTAAAAATGCCCTGAACAACAGAATAGTTACTGTCTCCAAGCACATTTTCTGGTGATCAAAGGCACTTTTCAGAAAAAGTACTCATTAAATTATGAGACTATTGTAACTATGGAAATAAACCATAAAAGAAAATAAAGAAACATAAATTATGGTAGGGAAATCTATAGAGTAAATCATCAGCTCTGTAGCAATACTTCCAGCACATTTGTTGTCTAGTAACTTAACTGCTTAGGGAGTGCAAAAGGTAATGCAGATAATTATCTGTCAGTGTAGTGGTTGCATCAAAAATAAGTCTGGGCCTCTCTGCAATCTCTACATGCTGGACTAAAGCACAAGACTGTGAAGAAGTGATCTTGTATCATGTTTTAACAAAGGAAAATCCACCTACCAGAGAAAGACAGAACAGAACCGAAAGGAAGAAGCTGATGATCATGGTGAAAGCTGGCAATTACTAACACCTGACAGACTTTTGGGTTTTATGACATGTCTCCCAATCAACAATGAAAATTGATGAAAGATACAACAAAACCCAAACAGCCCAAAACACAAAAGCAGCCATACCCACTGAAATCCCATATCCCAGCAGAAAAACTAACCAGACAGGCTCTGCAGCACAGGATAGTTTGATCCCTTTCTGATGGGACCATATTGCAACCTTCCCAGGCCGCGTGGTGCTGCTGGTAGGATACACAGAGGGATGCTGCAGCAGGCGCAGAACAGGCCTTCCCTCGGCCACAAGAGGGGCAGTGAGGGGACACTGTCCCCCTCTGCAGCCTGTCACTGCTGCGACACACCCAACCGCGCATAGCAGCCGCCTTTGGGCTGGAGTGGCAGCCCTGGCTGGCTGGTCCCCACCTCTGGCTGAGCTTGACTATCATGGAGTGTTAGGTCAGCCAGCTGAGGTGGGACCCCAATGGACATCTCGAAGGGGAGGAAGGTGAGACCTGTAGGAGCAATATCAGCTCCTAAATTTTCATCTGGAATGAACTTCTGCATCTAAAATAACAAACTTGTGCTCATGAACAGGCTGCAAGTAAACGACCCCCAATCACAGCACAATGTCACTGGCAGGCCCACATCCGTATTTTGATCATTGCACACATCCTTTTGTGGTTTGCAGGCTGCTATTTCTAGAGGTGACACAGGCAGCAATTGCACCCTTTACCTGATCAGCAGCTCAAAATACCAGCAGTTGGCGACCTATGCAACATCCGACTACAGTTGTGCGCTTTGAGTCTGAGGTTTTCCTGCACTACTTGTATCAATCTACTAACAGAAGTGATGCTTACAGTGGGTACATGGTTACCCTGAAGAGAAGAAAATTTAAATAGCTGGATCTTTCATAGAAACAAAGCTGCAAAAATAATCCTTCTACAACTTTAAGGGAACATAAAAAAAGGTGTCTGGGTAAAGAGGTTTTATGTGGTATTTTCACTTCCCTTAGTGAGGGTTGTGCAATAAACATGAAAAAGACAGATAAGCAAGAAGCTGAGATAGGATCAAGGACACGTCATATTATAGTAACATGGGTTAGCATGGCCCTGGGAAACTTTTTGAAGCAACTGATTACTAGAAGTGAATTAAGAAAGTCATCATAAAAGACCCTTTTGACTATTATTTGCTCCTGCTCCTGTTTAAGACCCAAGTTAGGACTGAATACGCTGTCCTGGTTCTATGACAAATGGCTGTGCCCTGCAGATACATTAATGCATGTCCCAGATGCTGTTAGCACTTCACTGTACTAATCTTTCTTGCCTCACTGGTAGTCTAACTGCTAAGCTGACTAAATTCAAGAGCTGTCTCACTGGAAGTTAGTTTTTCTGGTTAGCTTCCACATCATGTTGTTCTTGGCTCTGCCACCCATTTCTCTTATTAACTGAAGACACTTAGAGAATGATGAATTCTGCATGAGTACTCAGGACAAAGTAGCAATACATCTTTTTAATAGGATTTCTGCTAACATATGCCTTTGTTTCTAAGTTTTGTACACATAATAAGAGAACAGGATCTAAGAGGAGCAGGAGTAACTTACCTGTTCGTTTTTGGTCAGTCTTGTTTTGTTATGTATGTCAGATGTAACCAGGTTGAATCCATGTTTCTCTGATAAAATTCTCAAAAGCAAAACCACAGTTCGACTCCCACACTTTCCAACTCTGTTGTAGACCACCTGACTGGGGAAAGGAAGTACCTAAAGAAAGATTGAAAAACATGAAGTCAGTATATCATTATTTTTGTTTCCATGTACCTCTGAATCACACGTTTCGACCTTAAGCCAACAGACACAGAGAATTTCTAGGGCCCTGCCCAGGTCAGAAACATCCACTTCCTCTAGCAAGATAGCTCTTCAGAAGAGAAACAACACAGCTCAGGGAGGTGGCAAGGTGAGATTTCCCCCTTGTGATGCAGTTACATATAACAGATGGGCAACTACTCCAGAAATACTATGTAACTGTTGATAATGACCTTAAGCTTACTGCTTGTAATTTCAATGCAAACACTCATCTTCAGTTGACTATCTCCCGTAAAAAGAACTAAAAGGAGTGAATTTCCACTACAGTTTGGCAACTCAAAGTCAAGCTGACATAATGCAAGAGGAATGCTTGAATTGCATAACTTCAGCTTAAAAAGAAACCGAATAACAACCATTTGCACAAAGCTAAAATTAATCAACTCTTTTAATTACAAATATAAACGTGAATCTTTCAAACAGACTCAGAGAACAAATCATGCCACTGGCCAAGGATCTACATGCAGAATAATCAACACAGGGCCACAGGGGGCCTGAGGCCAACTGGCACAGTCTGATCACCTCTGTACAGGTAATGTTCATTAAATCACAAAATAGAACAGCCACGTCCAACCTGGCCACTGGGAATGGTGCCCAGACCACACTAACTAGAGAGCACCCTGCTCTCCTCCTCAGGAAACCAGAACAAGCGAGAAGTAATTCAGTGTCTCATAGTACGACACACGCAGCCTTATTTTGTTCCTGGATGATGTCCATGGGTGGTTGTTTCAGCAAAAGGCATTCTGAAATCACACTATTGCACAAGACAAGTATTTGCTGTATAGCATAGAGCAGCATGTGATAAGCTATATTTATTTCCCAGAGGAAACTGTTTGCAAGCCTTTAAATTGGCTAACAGAGTCAGAAGCTCACAATTTCACCCACAGTGGTGCATATACAGCACTTAAGATAATTTTTCTATTAAGACAACGGCATAAAATGCTTCCTGACACAGGGCCAGCACCTGGGTTCCAGCAAAAGGAATGGACAAAGTGATGGCGTGTCTCAACATGCAGTTACTTCTACTGTAGATGCCATCATGTTCTCCCAGCAGAAGGATTTCTAACATAAAAGCAGTCAGATGAAGCATATGGCACTTTTCAGTGCAGAGTACTTCTTCACTGCATTTGAACAGCTAATAGATCTTTATCAGGGAAGCAAATGATTCCTCAGGCAACCCTTCAGACTACTTTCAAAGATAACCGCCAATTAGAAAGAAAAAAAGAAGGAAAAAAGTCTGTATTCTCTTATATTTGATGGGAACTTACTGGCACTTTGCTCTCAGTGTTCATGACCAAATGAATATTACTACTGTTGCTGGTTGCAATGTTTAGGATATCCTGCACTGCAACATAAATGTGGAGGCCATTTTTCTCCAAATTACCTTGGGAAGGAGTAGTTATTGGATGATCACAGCCTGAGTTAAGCTTTCCAAGTCACAGGACATCACATCTGCTGATTCAGCAAGCAAAGAAGGACATCTCAAGGCTCATACAAACCCCACACAATGCATCAAGCCTTACTATTTTCTAACTTTTTAATAGGGTTTTCTGTGAGAAACATAGCCCCCATATTTCTTTATCAATCTTTCCTTCAGAAGCCTTGCTTCCTATGAAATGCAAAATCTGAGCCTGAATTATTAGAGAACTCCAAAGGTGATCAATTTAACATCTCTGTGCTACAGCTGTAGCTAACCTTTCCCAAAACTACTGTTAATGATGTCTGGAAGGTTAGTATTTGAACACATTTCATTATGCTGATTATCACACCATAATGAAAAAGAACATGAGCCCTATTCCGGATTGTCCCCTTTTTGGTTCACTTCTCTGCATAACAAACACTAGCACCACTACTTGTCACAGCCCTGCAGCACCATCCACACCTCACTTGTGGAATGGGAATTTCTCCTCTGCTCAGACATACAGTTTTGGAATACTTTGCTGTGTAAGTAAGAGAAAGCCTTCAAAAGAAATGGTAAGTAGATGCTGCCAAGTGCCAGTGAAGGAGCAAGAGCACATACACTATATGTTTGCCTAGCATCCCAGAAATTAGGTGAATAATGAGCACTGGTAGAGTTACGGAAATATTTAAAAATGCTTCATAATTATTGGCTGTTTTGATTTTCCTAGCAGTTTGGACTAGGCAATATAGTGAGCAAAATTTTTTCTTTATTGGTACTTCAGTCAAGTATAATTTTGCTGCATAGATTACACTCAAATTCTAATTAAATCTTTCACTGGATTATCCAGTAACTTTGGGTGAATCTTATAATTCTTTTAAAATTAAATGAAATTAAACCAGGCCTTTGTAAATTCTCCATTCTAAGCGCAAAGAACTTTATCAGCTTGAAAAACTGACAGTAGTTACCAAGTTTGGCCAGTTCTAACATTTGTTTCTGAAACTCACCTTCCTAGGTAGCACAACTCCGTTCTGCACACAAACAATAACCATGGTAACCCCCAAAAAGAAACCACAGCAAATACTGCAGATAAAGGAACCTGAAATAAAGGGTTATTATTTTCAGACACTTGTTCAGGTTAAGGAGACCAGTGTATCAATGCCTTGGTTCAGTACATAGCTGAATGCACTTAGGTCCACTCGTACAAGATTCAAGATAAAACACTACAGCTCAAAGCTCGCTTCAGAAGAACAATCACGAGTGGTAACCAAAACTTCCCCTGCAGCACTCCTGATTGTGGTTGGCTTTAGGAGTGCACTCCTGAACCCCTGCTCATGTTTCGTCCGTTTACGTCACCACTGCACTTATCACACCCAAATGCCCCAAAAGGTGTGCCCAGTGCACAAAGCCATGCAGTACACAGGCTTATGCTGTACAAGCAAATATTTGTTTAATGTGACCAGTTCCCTCAGGATGTTGCAAATCTGCTTTCTGCACTTAGATAATACCAAGGTTATTTCCTAAGAGAAGAATTATACCTCTTCCAGAAACATGAGTTTGTATCAGGCAAAACTAAAAATGCAAGAAACGGAAAACTTCTCCAGAGAGGAACTTTCTTTTCCCCCTCATGATACTCACAAGAGACTCAAGACAATACAAGAGATGGTGGCAGAGAAGGCACTTGAAAAGAAGGCTCCTATTGTATTAGCAGAAACAAGGTGGAAAACAGCAGTTGGACATTTACAAAATGCTAACTGGATGACATTTTATTACAGTAAGAGTATGTATCATGTAGACTAACTGCTGAGGTGATGCTCTGGCAACTTGATATTCATGTAACAATATACACAACTTCAAAATAATTGCAGAGTGACTTTATTGAGCACTGCATCAAAGCCCAGAGGTAATATAAACAACTGAAACATGTAATTCACTTTGGAGTTACATGAATTAGCACTTATAGCCATAAAAAAAGTAAAACCCATGGTATAATTATAACAGCTCTCTCCAAGGGTTTGGAAAGTTATATGACAATTTACTTGTCAGTTCACACAGGCTTTTTTTTTTCCTTTTGTTCCACAGTTAAAGAAGATGTCAAGAATCACTGTGAATGAAATCAAGAAGAAAAAGCAACTTTAACCCCAAATGAACTTGCATTACAGAAAATGATTGTCAAGTACCTCCGCAGAGAGGTCTGCCAGTCTCAGAAAAGGAGCCATTCAACAGATAGCCTCACAAAAGCCCAGGCTTTCAACTTCACTGGGGGCTTTGTCTACAGATAAATCTTTGCACCAAAAAGAAAAAAAAAATTAGGCTGGATAATTACTTGCAGTGTCAATGATGTAGGGATTCACCCACAGGCCTAAATCATTCCAATTTTACTGAGACAAATCGAGTACAATTTGCCCATTTGCCAAAAATTTCCCAGTCTCATGTAAGAGAGACGTGTTCTCAGAAAGCAATCCATTATATTCACAACTTCAGCAAGTAAGTGACCTGTGTCCTTGTACACAAGTAGGGCCAGAAGCAGATGACAGAAATGACTTTTCCTTTCCGAGCAGACACTAACCTGTAGTCAGGCAGTGCTCCATGTTTATCAGGTGAACAAGGCCAACCAACACAGACAGTACCAGTAAGACTGTGAAAACAATTAAATATTTGCTGACATCACACATCTTTATACAGCATCACAGCTTCCCAGTCCAACCTCTTCATTTTCTTTTCCTGTCCAACTAAGACAGAATTTTAAGAATTTAAAAAAGAGCTTAATTGGTCAGAGGAATGGTCCATTTGACTCATGAGAGGAGGATGATACTCATAAGACAACTACAAACCTGAGAGCTGTCAGCAGTCCATTTCTCTCCAGTGTCTCTCCTCCTCCTCCTCCAGTGTTCCCAAAGATTACATATGGCATGTTAGAAGGCACATCCTTTCCGGCCGCCTGAAGAATTTCTTACACAACTTGTTCCAGAATTTTGTTATCCACCATGCATTTAATTTTTAGTTCATCTTCTACTGTTTCCAGATAATATCTATTCTCACATTGTGGATTTCATGAAGACAGATCAGATAATTCAGTCATCACCTTTGAGATCTTCTTAGATACATTGGATACCTCTTTTTAACTAGGGTTTTTCATAAGCCTGCCGTGGTCTTTAAAGACAAACTCAAAGGCCATTAAGAGATAGCCTTCCAAACTTAAGTTCAGGAATTGCTGCTCAAAATCTCATTCCAAACAAGTATCAACTTGCTCACTTTTAAAGCAATCACAATGAGAACTTGCTAACACAGTTATGTCAGCAGAAAACACGACTGAAGAATGAACAAGGGAATAAATAAAATAAATTACTAGCTAGCATCCTCCTTCCCCATCTTAACCACACAGGTCCAGTTCTATCAACATTCACCTGTAGAGTGTAGTGATGCTAGACAGTAATAAGCTTTTTGAATTAACCAACTCTAAAGCAGACCAGACAGCATGGTCTTCTCTGCGGGTCACTGAAAATACACTAGAAACCACAAGAAAAGGTATGATGAAATTTGTTTCTTTTCAAAGTTCCTATGCCATGTAACTGCAGCAGAGCATTGAAAACAAGGCAGAAGAGGAAACAGAATATTCTTCTGCTGCATTTTCATTAAGAAACTAATTTAATTGAAAAAGGATGACTTGCCTTCCCCTCCCCCTCCCCAAACCAATGCATTTCATCTGTTAGACAGATGACATATTTGGAAGACTAGGTTAAAATGCATTCTCTAATGATTCAACATCCCTAAGCACCAAGCTAAATTAAAAACATAAGCATGGAGCACAAGCAGCAAAAGGAAACTTGGTTGTAGGCAGTCCTCAAATTTATTAAGGCTAAAGAAAAGCATTACTATGAAGTGTCTGCCAAAGCCTATCGCCCCTGAAGTGTCCCACAAGACAGATCTGTATAGCCAAAATCAAAATTTGCTGTAATTTTTCTGTGAAGAAGCACTGCACACTTACAAATCTAAAAAGATCTCAGTTCAAAGCACAGCAAAGTATCCCCATTAAGTCTCAGATCAGGTCCTATTACAGGATACTGTGGCTATAGAAACAACAATAATATCAATAGCAACCTGGGAAAATCACAAAGAAAAGGTCAAAGAGCCAGTTTTTAATTTTTAATGTTTCGGATGCATCCTGTCAACACATTTGGGTTTGCTCATCTTATACCTTACCCCTGATTTACTTCTCTACAACAGCAAGTTGCAGCAGAGCAGAACCTCTGCGCCTCCAATGTACTGCACAAGACCCCCCACACCACAGGGAGGGCAGAACCAGCTTTATTTCAGGCACGTGAAGTTACAGCAACATAGCAACATTCCAACTTGGCACATGTATACAAAGTCAAACAGGCTGGTAGAGAGCAGATACTCTGTTCACTCAGCAGTTCCAGATACTCACTGATGTTAGGCAGCCTCTGGAGGTGGGAATGGCACTCCTGGCTTTCATCACTCAGCAACACTCACTTGTACTTAAGTGATGGCAGCTCAGTTCCAGTTCCCTTCAGAGATGAAGCAGGTGAGAGGGAAGCACCCTACCAAAGAGATAATTGCTTGGGGATGGGGTACAACCACCACCTCTAGGTTGATCAAAACTTTTCCTTTCGGCCTTTCTTAACACAGCATACTTTTCAACCTCTTCATTCTTCTTGCCTTCCTCTGCAGTTTCTAACTGCAGCTTGTTCACCTCTTTTGGGACCAAAATCAGCTACAGTGCTGTATCTTGTCCCCCTGGTGCCAAGGAAAACTGAACAGTTATTGTTCACGTCTTGCAGACATCTCTTTTTAATACATCTCAGGATAGAATTTAGAAGAATCAAAGCATATGGTACTATCAATACTATAGAGAGGGGTGCAGAACAAAGCTATTGCTCTTTTTCTTCTTTACCCTACATGAACAAATGCAGGTTACAACAGAAAAAGAACTGTAAGACCCTTATTAGCTTTCTTATAAAAAGAAGTACATTTATCTCTTACTTTTTAAGTTAATCACTTGGTGGAAATTATCTTTCTGGTATGCACCTACCTCATAAGAAGATAAAGGAGATGAATTATCTTAGAACATGGTTCACTGACACTGGTATTTTTTGAGAGAACTAGCATGAGTTCAGGTAGGTTAAGAATTTGAGTGTCAGTTTAATTACCCCATTTTCCACTGGAAGGTTCACCATGTAATCAAAAAACCCTTAAGCTGCAGAATTTGTGCAGGACTGATTTTAACTCCAGAGCAGCATCACATTATATGTATCTTGGAACTGTAAAGTTTAAAACTGCTGTTTTTCCTTCTGAGCCCAGGGTTTTGTACATTCTGTGATGTGCTCAGAACACACTGGCACAGTTACCCTCTGTTTAAGTAGTAAATCCTATCACATTCAACCCACATGTTTATATTGGATACTTGCAAAATGAGAGATATTAAGTAACTAAGCCTGGTTTTAAAACTTTTTATAATACTTCACAGCACTGGCATTCCCTTAAGTAACCTCACTACCTTAAGGTTGCTTCTATCCTTCCAATGCAATATTCACGAATTCACCCTGGGAGCCAATAATACTGGATTTGAATGTGGTGAGTGGTAGACGGAATAATTTATTTCTCTGTATGCACTTGTCTTTCTTCACATTAAGGTTTAACTCTCAAAATTGTGGTTGGCTATTGATGAGGCTGCAGCTAGGGCAGCAACTCATGGTTTCACCATTGTCAAAGATCTGTCATGCTGCATTTCAGTTTGCCCTTTACTTTAGGCTCCCTTTCAGTAACTCCACATTTTATTTTAAAGTCTCTAGCGTGCTTGTCTTTTCCACTTACTTTGCACAGACATTTTATAAGTCACAGTATGAAAGAAAGGCTGTTTATAGCCATAACTGGATATTAATTTTGTAAAACAGGCCAGTTCTGCTGGACTGTAACCCACAGCCTGTTCACCGATGAGCTATCTCTGAGGTGCTCTTGCTCTGCATGCTTGCAGGAACTCAAACGGAGTTCCATCACGGCTCCTGCAGGTAACAGATTCAAATCTAGCTCATGGCATGGTCTCTTTGCCTGGAAGGAACAACATCAAGAAGCACAGCATGCTGCTAGTGAACTCCTCCAGCAGAACCAGAGCTCAGCAGAAATCACTGCGTCATCTAAAATGACTCAAAGGCCCAAAATACTTTCCCTTACAGATTACAGTCCACGTCTTGAGTCACAAATGGATCTTGTGGTGTTGAAGATGACAAGCCAGAGGCAATAACAGAGGAGGCTCAGCATAAAGTGCTCCCATTTCACTCTTCTGCACTTTGAAATCATTAATCTGACTTGCTCAGAGGCAAACCAAACCTCATTCCTGCTGACCAGGGCATGACTCCTTTTCATTTCAATGGAGGGAGCTTCTCCTTGCATCTACTGAAAATCCCCAGTAGTGCCAGCCACAAAAGCCTCCACACTCCCCCAGGACATCAGGATGCTGTGGGTGCTGTCCTGAGAACTACCTTTTCATAAGCACACTTGCCCAAGCTCCTCCTTCACCCGAATCACCATGATACTGCCACTCTCACACAGACTTCTTCAACCCAGTCATGAAAACCTGTCCTCTTTGCCTGATGTTTTGACTCTACTTTTGACCACGTGTAGGCACATTCACAATCTGTTAAGATCATGGCTCTTATCAGAGTATTTCACTGCTATTTACAGTTTCCTGAACTAAGCTTAATCCTTTTTTAAAGCCTGAGTAGAAGGCTGCCAGGACCTACCAGCTCATCTTCAAAATCACAAGGCTTTCAAAATTATTATTTGGTGGTTGTTTTCTTCAGTTTTGTAAGACTCCCCAGCACCACAAGTTCCAGATTTTTTTTCCTTCAAACATCAGAGCTAAGAAAATCCTTTCAAATCAGGAGTTAAGAATACCATTAACAACTATAAGACTTGTGGTAGAAACATGAGTGGTACTCAACTGAGTCTCAAGTCTTAGCAAGATTAACCAAATCAATTTGTCAGTTTCAAAAGATACTCCATCATGTTACTCCCAGGCAGAAGGCCAGATTTTTGTTTTTCCACAGAAGGTTTAGGTCATCCAGACACAGATGCAATTGGATTTTGGTATTATAATACAGTCCTGCCTCAAAAAGATAAAGAAGGTGGTTATGATTGAGTTGCCATGACCTTCTTGTATGATGTGCTAGCTTATGAATAACCTTCCTATCATGGAAGGAAGGAAAAGAAGAGAGGAATGTACTAGACAGCTGGAAATCTAAAACTGTAATCTCTAAGAGATATTCATGTGCCGTATAATAACCTGCACAGATTATCTGCAGGTGAACAAAGATAATCTCAGAATGGACTATGTTCTAAATTTCAGTGAAAGCACAGAGCTTTACTATCTTCAGAAATGGTGACGATTATGCCTTGTGTACTTTTTTAGCTACAGTATGTGACGTAGAACAAAACCTACAGGTTGCAAATTTGGTGATATTACAATTTTTTCATTTTGGGTAACAGTGGGTAGGCTGCTGTGTTAATGCCAGAGGCAAGCAAGATTCACCTTTAACCACACACACAGTGTGGCAATTAAACTACCAACCAAAAGACAAAATATTTTCCAAGCGTCTTTGAAATAAAATGAAAACTACAGACTACTGTAGTAGTCACTAAATCTGCATACCTGCTGTCTCCCTAAGTCTTTCAAAATTTAAAGGCTGCAAATGTCAGGCTTAGTAAAATCCAGCTCACTACTAAATTTTTGCAGGACATCAGCATGCACAGTATCCCTCAAAGATTTATCTTCTTGTGACAGGCAATCTGGCTTTAATTTCCCAAGTCCCTCTGTACTTCCACTTACAATCAGTCAGCCTCCCCATATCAACACCTTTCTGATATACTATAAACTCAAGAAATATTAAAAAGTAAGTAATCATCTCTATTTTGGTAAATCACGGAATCAAGTGATTGTTTTATCCTTAAGACTCTTGAGCAATAAATTAATATGAACAAAACAAAGAAATTCGTGCTTCAGTACAATTCAAATATTTTTATGATCCAATTCACACTTATAAGTACAGATATATATCTCCATACTACTACTGAATATATCTCCATACTACTATTATGCTATATCATTCATCACCTACTTCAGTAGGATTGTAAACAATTATGTATAGCAGACAATCGGAAAATCCTCCATAAAACCCAGATTTTTCTTCTGTTGAGATACTGTCATTTAGAAAGAACGAAAACACAGTTTTAAAAGAACATAAACCAATTATTCTACAAATAGTTTACACTGTGTGCTGGTTTTAGCTAGGGTAGAGTTGATTTTCTTTACAGTGGCTATTACGGGGCTGTTTTGCATTTGTGCTGAACACAGCATAAATATTGAGACATTCTGTTATAATATAGAGATTTTTTGTTATTGCAGGGCTTACACAGAGCCAAGGTCTTTTGTGCTTTTCTTTTGGCAAGTACACTGGGGCTGCCTGAGAAATTGGGAGGAGATACAGCTGGGATAGCTGACCCCAAGTGGGATATCCAAAGGGATACTCCAGACCATACGACATCATGCTCAGTATATTAAGTGGGGAGAAGAAGGAGGAAGTGGGGATGTTTGGAGTGATGGTGTTTGTCTTCCCAAGTAACTACTACACGTGATGCAGCCCTTCTCTCCTGGAGGTGGCTGAACACCTGCCTGCCCATGGGAAGCAGTGAATTAATTCCTTGTTTTGCTTTACTTGTAGGTGTGGCTTTTGATTTCCCTATTAAACTTTCTTTATCTCAGCTCATGAGTTTTCTACCTTTTACCCTTCCCATTTTCTCCCCAATGCCGCTGGTGGGAGAGTGAGTGAGCAGCCATGTGGGGCTCCACTGCTGGCTGGGTTAAACCACAACACACCGCTTCTAGTAAAAAACTGAGGCAAGTGGAGAAATACTTCACAGGTTTTTTTAAATCATAGCATTTTACTGACCATACTAGGCTTAAAAGCTCAGTTTTACTGTAAAACAGTGCTTCAAGCTGTAAAGGGGATCTCCATGGTTAAGGCACCTAATGAATTCTCTCTTAGTATTTGATCAGCCAGGTACCGAGTTTTAGTGTTGCTAAATTCTGACAATTTTTGTTGCTGAAAATTTGTACACTGCACAATAATCTCAACTCCTCAGTTTATAAGGAGAATAGAATATTTTTTAAATCACTGAAATCCTTCCCAACCTGCCCTGAATTGCTTTAAAGATTATTCACCAATTTTTCATTTACAGCTAAACCGAGGGTTTCAACTCTATCAGAAACACATATACTACTATTCATGCTCTTAAAATCCCTAGTGAGCATATACCTAAAAGGAAACAAATCTTGCTTGCTTCTAAGTGTTGTGGGGTTTTGTCTTGGCTTTTTTTTTTTAATTGGGTTTTTTGGTTGGTTGGTTTTAAATCGAACACTTCATCCCTAACAAATCCATCACTTAAGACTGTAGAGGGCTGAAGGGTTAAACCACGTTCTCATAAGGGATGGCTAGAACTAAAACACTAGCTCAAATGAAACAGGAAGTATCCACTAAAAAAATAAATAACCAAAACTAAAAAAAAAAAATATACAGCTCTTGGCTGTTATTTTAACATTGCTATCACAATACTTGGAAAAAATAACACTGACATAAACCTGATGAACATAAAAAGTCACTGTAAAGGGGGCAATGCTGAAATCATCTTTTAGTAAGATTTAAAGTCGAATAAAAAAGAATAAATAATCTAGTTGATAATGGAGAGTGACAAGGACTGGGTTCAGTGTATACATACCAAAGGCCACTCAAGGATTCTGCTACTTTTTCCCATAGGGGTGAACATGGTGTTGGCTAAGTTAAGGATTGGACTTAATGATCTTAGAGGTCTGTTGGGGTCCCTCCCCTGCCGTGTAGCCCTGGGAGAGGGGCCCTGAGGGCACAGACACGGGGCTTCCCTGCCCCTGCTCAGCCTCGTTCCCATTGGTTGGTTTGTGTTCCCTGCGCGGGCAGAAGGACCCTTGGTCCCGTGACTGGAACAGTTCCTCGGCAGAGCTCCGGCCATGCGGCTGGAGAAATAAACATCTCTCTGAAACAGCTATCAAGAATCTGTCTGTCCATATATTTTTCCTTTCCACGGGACTCCTGGTTTGATATATGCGTGTTGCAGTATCCCCACTGCAACAAATGGTGGAGATTTGTGAGCAGAACGATCCCCGATCCCTAAGCGACTGATTTGTGTGAGTAAACCCTGGAAACTTTGGATTCCTCTTCTTGGTTTTGCTTTGCTATTCCATATCTAAACTATGGAGGAACCGTGGGAAGACTCTTGGCTCTCAGAGCCGCATATGGACATTTATCTTAAACTTAAAATGATTCTTGAACAATGATTTGTAAATTTTAGCTTGATTCAAGCTCAAAAAGAACTGAAACACTTCCTGGCATGGTTGTTTAAGAACTTTTTCTATGTTTCTTGGGATTTAATTCTTACCAAGGGCTTTTGGAAAACCGTTTGGACACAGTTAATACTGGAGTCAAAATATATGCCGATGGAAGAATATTTTCGTGAATATTATTTAGTTACTGAGACTGTTGAGCAATGTCAGCTGTGTCCTGGCGAAGGGAATCCTGGCGCAGGGACCGTGCGGCCCAGGCCACGTGCACCGAGCGCTCTGAGAGCAGCAGCGAGGCAGTTCCCGCGCGCGGGCGGAGCCACGCGAGCCGCAGTGTCGGTGGCGGAGCGAGGAGCAGCGGGAGCGGCGGGACCCGGCGGTGCCTGCCCGGTCCTGTGCAGCGCGTGGTGGAGCGAACCCCGTGAACGCCCGACTGAGAGGGGCGGCACGCGGGCGGCGGCTGGCGGCGATGGCGGTGGAACGGAGCCGCGCCCAGCCGAAACGCGCGCTGGAGCAGGGCGCGGGGGAGTCATCGCTCGGGGGCCCGGCCGAGACGTGGGTGCAGCGCCCGGCAGCGGCAGCGAAGCTGTGACCAGAGGAGGCGACGCACGGAGAACTGAGCGGCGTGGCCCGGCCCGGCCCGCGCAGCCCCGAACGCGACCCCGGGAAGAGCGCGCAGGCACCAGCAGCCCCGAGAATTCCAACACGGGAGCGACCGAAGGAGAGAGCAAAGACGCAGCGAGACAGAAAACAGCAGCCACTCGGAAAAAGGAAAAGATCATAGCAACTAAGATCTTAGGGATAGTAAAATGGTATAATGTTAAGCAAAATTATGGTTTTATAACAAGGTGTGACAACCAGCAAGACATATTCGTGCATAGAACTGCTATTAAAAAGAATAACCCTGAAAAATGCATCCCAAGCTTGGGAGATGGAGAGGTGGTGGAATTTAATATTGTACTAGGGAGAAAAGGGTTACAAGCATCGCAGGTCACTGGGCCTGATGGTGTTCCTGTAAAAGGCAGTATATATGCAAAAAATCGTAGTCATGTTAGACAGTATCTCCATTGTAAGCCCCCCCTACAGTTTCCCTTTCCTAATCCCACCTTTCCCTTTTACCCTATGTCCTATTACCCCCAGTGTATTCCCAATCCGTTTTTTCATCCATGGTTTCCCTCACAAAACCATGCTTTTGCCAATTGTTTCCCCAAAAATCCCTTTCCAATGCCGAGTGGGGGATGAAAAGGGGGAGGGAAGAAGTTAAACCCTCTCCTGCCTCAGTTTCCCCACAAAGCATGCTCAGAGTTCTGTCTCCCTTCTGTCAGCCCTAAGATGTTCCACAGAATCTGTTTGGACATTTAAAGACTCAGGAGGGTGGCTTGTTTTGTCTTGAAACTGTTCTTGTTATGTTTATCCAGTTGTTTTCATTCTCCTTTTATTAAAATAAAACGGGTGAGGTGTTGGGGTCCCTCCCCTGCCGTGTAGCCCTGGGAGAGGGGCCCTGAGGGCACAGACACGGGGTTTCCCTGGCCCTGCTCAGCCTCGTTCCCATTGGTTGGTTTGTGTTCCCTGCGCGGGCAGAAGGACCCTTGGTCCCGTGACTGGAACAGTTCCTGGGCAGAGCTCCGGCCATGCGGCTGGAGAAATAAACATCTCTCTGAAACATCTAGCAAGAATCTGTCTGTCCATATATATTTCCTTTCCACGGGACTCCTGGTTTGATATATGCGTGTTGCAGGATCTCCACTGCAACAGAGGTCTTTTCCAAATGATTCAATTATGCTATGGTAGGCTTGCTCCATAAAAAACCATGAACAATTAGCACATAATTACTAGCTAAGAACTGAAAGAATGGTGAAAAGAGTATTTATCCACTTTCCCGCTTTAAATCAATAAAATCAGATCAAATTTATTTTGCGTATGCCTTTATTTCCATTCATTTTGACCTGATCCTGACCCCCATCCATTTTTGTATTCATTTAAAGCTTTTAAACACTGTCACATATGCCAAGCATAGGGTCTTGCTGACACCTAAACAGCTGCCAAAAGACGCTGGGTCCATGACAGGCATCCAAGGGAAAACCATCAAGAAAAGGTGAATAGACTACTTCAATGTAATTTATCTGTAAGCTATGTGCACAGCTCCCTCACAAATATATGTCATCTCTACTGAAAAAGGGACATATCCTGATGCTCTTGCCAAGTTCTCAGGGAAAAGCTTTCAATCAATAACAACAGTAGGTCTGATAAAGTTTGTATCCTTTGTCCTCCAAGGCCAGTTTCACCATATTGGATAGAGCAAAAAAATCTTGGGAAGATTTGATAAGGATTTGATTAAGTATTTGGTCCAAATACTGGAAAAATACATCCGCTTTATTTGCAGAAATGCTCAGACATTAAATATATCAAGTGAACACCATCAGTCATTAATGAACATCCATTTCAAAGGTGTTTTTAAAAACCAAGCTAGCTTCATCTATAGGTATCACATAAACACCAATCTACAGAAAAAGGATAAACAAATGATCCCTTTGCAAATCTTTAACAATTTACATTTTCAGATGCTTATTTAAAAAAAAGCCAGGAGGTAGTGAGATAGAGATTTGAAATAGGAGAGAAGAGCCCACTTTCATTGGCATTGTAGAACCACTGGCAGTGGTTGTTTTGCTCAACTGTATTCCCTTTTTATCTGTCAAATTCTAACACCAGAAACACCAGAGGTGTGCTAGGGCTACTGGAAGTTGCGTCTACCTGCAGAGAAGCACATACAGATCTGTCTTAGAACTCATGAAAAATCTAGGATTAGTCAATCTTGCGAAGTCTTCGGTGCCTAAGGACCAAAGAGGAGTGGCCTATGTTTGTGTATTGGGTTTGCATGACAAAGTTCTGCTATGGGGAAGGGGCCTACAAGAGTGGCTTCTGTGAGAAGCTGCCAGAAGTTTCCCCTATGTCCAACACAGCCAACACCGGCTGGCTCCTAGACAGACCCATTGCTGGCCAAGGCCAAGCTAATCAGGAATGGTAGTAGAGCCTCTGTGATAACATATTTTTTAAGAAGCAAAAAAAGATATTGCACAGAAGTAATTTGTGGCCAGAGAAAAGAGGCATGAGAATATGTGAGAGGAACAGCCCTGCAGACACTCAAGTGAGTGAAGAAAGAGGGAGAAGAGGTGCTCCAAGTGCCCAAGATAAGATTCTCCTGCAGTCCGTTGTGAAGACCATGGTGAAGCAGCTGTGCCCCTACTGATCATGGAGGTCCACAGTGGAGCACAGATCCACCTATAGCCCATGGAGGAGAAGGCTACTGGAAGGACATGTTGACTCATGAAGAGAAGAGCCCACACTAGAGCAGGTTTCCCAGTAGGACGTAGTGACCCCGTGGGGGACCCATGCTGGCTGGATCAGTCTGTTCCTGAAGAATTGCACCCTGTGGAAGGAATCCGCATGCAAGCAGTTCATGAAGAACTGAAGCCTGTGGCAAGGACTCACACTGGAGAAGTTCATGAAGAACTGTCTCCCGTGGCAGGGATCCTGCACTGCAGAGGGGGAAGGCCTCCTCTCCCGGAGGAGGAAGCAGAGGCAGAAACACCATGAGTAATCCCCATTCCCTGTTTCTCTGTGCTGCTGGGGGGGAGGAGGTAGAGAATTGGGAATAAAGTTAAGCTTGGAAGGAGGGAGAAAGGCCTTTTAAGATTTGTTTTACTTCTCATTATTCTACTCTGATTTTGATTGGCAGTAAATTCAATTAATTTCTCCTAGTTGAATCTGTTTTGCCTGTGACTGTAATTGGTGAGTGATCTCTGCTTGTCCTTAACTCATGAGCCTTCTGCTATATTTTCTGTCTCCTGTCTAGCTGAGGATGGGAGAGACAGAGAGGCTTTGGTGGGTGCCTGGCCTCCAGCCAGGGCGAAACCACCACATCCAGACACATTACCTTCGTATCACTGGCAAGGGTAACTACTGCTAATCTTCAGCAGTCAAGTAAACCTTTACTGGGGGAACACCTTAAAAGCTGGCTCACCTGGTCTTCAAGGAAGAACCAGAACCACACCAGCAATACTCAGGTACAGAAGCGAGCCAGGCTTTTAGTTCTTTGCTTGCACTGAGAAAATTGCTGCTGCTACCTTCACTTGAAAAAAGCAGACCAGTACCCTGATCTCCTGAAATGTGATGATGCTAATTCCTTATTCAGATAACAAGTGCTATTTTCAGTTCTTCCACTGGGAAAAAAACCCCACATGGGTATTTGAAAAAATCCAAAGCTCTGGCACCTAGCCATGACAAAAAGCCAAAACTAATACGATTTCCAACAAATACTGGAATGTACTCTGCAAAACAGCTACGGTCCAGTGCGTATCAGCTGCTGGTGGCCTTCCCCTACAGCTAACTACACACTGCCCATATTAGCTACCAGTCATTTCAACCCCAGGCAATGCACTGTTGTGCATTATCACCACTTCTAGTTTTTAAGCATTTTGTAATGAAATAGTTTAAATGTTGGAGTCAGGACTGATTTATTCTGACAGGTTTCTATATGTTGAATTAAAGCATGCATAGACCTTAACCATCTGTTAGTTTAAATGAAGGCAGCTATCAAGTCATGTGAATGGAGGCTACCTGAAAGACAAAAACACAGCAAATTTCACTCACACCCGCAGACTTCACAGTTCAGATATGAAGCTGTAAGAGGGTAAATAACTGCACTTAGCCAAAAATACGATGCATGAAATTTACAAAGCAAGAGCATCTTAGTTCAAAACACGACCCCAAGCAAATACCAGGAATTATCTGGGGATCTACCAATTCCCACCCATGTTTTGATTACAGGAATAAAAAAAAAAACAAAACAAAAAACCCCAAACCTCAGGAATAAGCAGGCTTGTCCAAGGGATGATCAAAATGATCCATATTTTATCAATGTTTTTGAAACATGGGCAAATACTTCAAAAAGCAAAATGCTTTTAACTTACAGAAGGCTGTATAGCCTGTTACTCCGTTGAGCTTTTCACCAAGCTTTCAAGAGTGAGGATGATTACAGGAAACCCACAAACTTTACTGACTGGAAGTAGCTAATCAAAGAGTACCAACCCAACCAATCAATCATGTACATATCTATTCAGCTGGGCTTTCTACAGACAACTGAGCTGCAGCATCCAGCTGCAGCTGGATGAGGCTGTGTGAACATAGCCCAAAATTACATGTTTAGACAGGCAAAAGATATTTCCACAATGTAAAGAGGAAAGTATCTGGGTTGAATAAATCTGTCCAATTGCTACTGCCCATTGGAGTATGGATCCCATCCACAGCACCATTAATTGGTAAAGCAAAATTCCTAAAGAAAAAGTACCAAAATCTGAATAAAGTTTTCAAGGTTAAAAACTCTTATCTAGATGACAACATTTTCCTTACTAGAACAGCTTGGCATTTCTGAATGCTAATCCAAGCATGAGAAATACAGGTTTGGAATAAGCATTGCTTTATTCTTCCAAGCAGAGTGCTCACTCAAGACACGACAAACATAATTCTTTACTTCACGCAGGCTGCTGTACTCCTGGACAAGAGAAGCAGCTGGTACTAGAATTAAAAAAAAAAAAAAAAAGTATTTCAAAAGAACCAGAGAGTACTATACAGATTTTAAGTGTTAAACATTTGCTTAGCCTTAGAATACCCGTGTACCATCTCAGTTTGCAATGATAAACACAACAGGTTGATTTTGCCGCTTCTGTCTACATCCATTTGATTTTGTAATTGAGTACACAAAAAATTGAGTAATTTGTGTTGACAGGAAGAAAATCAAATGTACATCATTTCTCCAAGTGAGCTGTCTGAATTTTAACAGTGTACAAATACCCATACATCAGCTGAAAATAGCAGATGTCATTGCACAGCTAAAAGGTGAAGAAACCCAGATTCCTGTCTGTTTTCATTGATAACTAAGCTAAGCGGAATTGCTTTCCACATTATCGTCCTTCTGCTGACTGAAAGCCAACTGTTTCACTACACTGGTACACACCTGTGGTTGATCATTTCGACTCAAGGCCTGCTGGCTCATGATGTGACTTCATGGTCAGGTGAACAGCTATGAAGGAGGGCTACCCACCAGAGGTGGTGTTCACATCCACCCCATCTCTTACTACTCACACTCACCTGCTGCACTAGCATCTATGGTGGGCCACATCAGTGAAATAATCTGTCCTTTTGCACAGTACATGTCTGTACTGTGCAAAAGGAGCTATAATAGGCTGGAAAGACAGGTAAAATATAGTATCAAATCATGTTTCAGAGAACAAACCAACACAGGGTAGAACAAAGGAGAACAAAACAGGAAAGCCTAAGGGTCTGCTTCCACTTTTTTCCTCTTGAAGAAACTATCACTATGCCCTTCCTAACCTGAAATGTCATCAGGTGCCATGGTGATGTGAGGGAAAAGCTTATGCAGCACAGTCATATATGATAGGAACGGTGAACCTTATTCCTAAAAAAGGGCTCATTACTCAGATTCATTACATTTTTCCTACTGACTTGCTTCAAGTATTGTGTTCATAGCAGCACCCATGTTCCAGGAACTGCTGCCAGCCAAAGGCCACCTTCATCTGCTGGATTAGCTCTAACTGCAGTGTCTTGGTTTTTTACACAAAAGTGCTGACAGACAAAACCACTAAAACCCTGCCTACCCTTGACTCAATAACAAAAATTCCATCAGCTTAATCACAATGAGTTTTAACCCAAGTTACTTACAAACACCTGAAAACACTTGGGGTGGAAAATGTCAGAAAGGCCACGTGCTGTTGATGTAAACTCAGCAGAGTTGCTTGGCATACAAGTAGACATAAAATACGTTAAAAACAAAAGCCAAAAAAGTAAGGATAAAGCAAACACAAAATAACAGCAGCTTACCTTTTGAGGTGGTGGTCCGTGGTCATCCAAATAAGTGGAATTTCCTACAAAAAGAAGAAGGATGGAGATAAACAAAAGCCATCCAATGCAACTTCCAAACTTTCCAATTCATGGAACCAGTACACCTCTATCCCACTGCTTTTGTGGTGCCAAATAATTCAAGGAAAATAAATTCCCTCAGCTTTAATTTTTGATTAAAAAGTAATTTATTTTGACTACATTTGTAATACAAGATTAGATGCACACTGTCATCTTACCAAAAAAATTATATGGCCCAAGGCAGTTTTAATTAATCAATCAATCATTATTCAATCATTTGCATGACAAAAAATTGCCAGGTGCATCCTTGTACATGTTAAGCAAGTAAGCACAGTTAACTGGAAAAAAGTTTTCTTAAATAATCAAGTATCAAAGGCCTTTATCAGATTTTGGTCTGATGGAACTGACAAGCATTCATTTCTCTCTCTTCTAACTGTTTTTCCAACCTCCAAGCTACTTTTTTGTTCTCAAACAGTACTGACTGAATGGGAGTTGTATTCTGATGTAATTGCACCTGCCTTTTCAAGATTCTCTTTTAATTCAGACAAAAAGCTTCAGGGAAAAAAAAAGCTTCTAAACAAGTCCACCCTTCTTAGTAAGCTACAATAGAAAAAGGCAACAATTTCAGACTTTTTACCCATTCCTTAAAAACACACACCAACACATAAAATACACACTCCCTCACACACATAGACCGTCTTCCCTGTAACTGCCCTTCCCGAACCCTTCTCCTGAAGTATTAATCACATGCTTTCCCAACATCTTCCAGCAGATGATGAAACCTTGCAGCACGCCTAAAAGTTCCCCTTGGGCCACACATACCTCTCCTCTCAGTCATCCTCCTACCAAAGACAGCAAAAATACCTCTGCTCTAACCTTACATCAGTATGAAGTAAGAGAGTAATTTTTACAGGTGCTTACTAGACATCCAAAAGTTACACAGAAGAGGACTTTAAAAAGCTTGTCCTGCTCATGAGCATCTCTGCTCCTGGGGTGTTGAATAGGCAAAAAACCACAAGCTAGTGGAATACAGCATCATTTCAGAACCAAAGGACTTTTTGCTTGACAATCTAGCCAAACCCCTTGTTTTTCCAAGTGCCAAAAAATGCCCCCAGAGGTTTCTGGATCCAGGAGGCAGGAAGGAGATGTTTGTGTGTGTGTTATGGCTACAGAACAAGGAAGTGAAACTTTAGTGTGGAATATTCAATAGCACCCACACCAGTGCTGGGAGTTGTTTTCAGCAGGAAAAGCAGGTAGCCGGAAGTGGAAGGGCCCCCATTCCCTTGCCTGACTCTTGGGGGAGGTAGCTGCCACCTGGACCACACCATCTTGGGGGGAGAGAGCCTGCCAACCACCACTGCTGCCACAGCATGATGAATTTCTTTGTACAACAAAAAGTTGAGATTACCTCTCAGAAATATTTTGCTTTCTGTTTTTCCTCTTGTTTTCTGGCATATGTTATAAAGTACTGAAAACTTCAGTCAGAAGGCTTCCAACTCATCTAAAGGGAAGTCTCAATACCCCAAACACACTCTTTTACGTTGATCTTGGAAGAGTCTGAGCAACTACAAAAGCCCAAACAGTAACTTTTTGATGGTCATTTGAAATCACAAATCATCTTCTGAAGCATACCAGAAACTATCTCTCTGTACATTTGACACAAATACCCACCCTTTGAACAATCCAGTTACTTAATTTAATGCCATAGATAATATGGCTGATGCCCTACATTCAGGATAATTTCTTTATTCATTCCTCTGACATGATTCTAATTGCCAGGGAAGAAATTCAGCTCCCAGACTACTGAAAGAGATGGCAGTCTGGTTTTCTGTTAGAGTAGCTACTCCACACACAGTGACATGGACTTGAAAATAAGCATTTCTCCTCTCAGTTAATCTGGGAGGAGAGCAAGGAAAACTTCTCATTCAGGATTTACCTGAATCCTGTAGAGTCAGGCTCTTACTAGTTCATAGCAGCTTCCTCCTCTTTGCAATTAGGCGAGCAGAAAGACACTGTTGTTGATAAAAACATTTCTGATAGTTTTCTCATTGTGTCAGGAAAATTGTTTGATTTTGATACATAACAAAGTGATGCTCGTTGTCTAAATAAGTTAACACACTTGAGAAGTCAAACATTAGATGAAAACTACTAATTTTTTTTTTTAAAATTAGCAAAACTTTAGGTTTTGTAATTGGTATTAAAGTGGTTACAGGAGTAACAATTTTTTCCTTTTCTCCCCAAAATATATGCAATTTATGCTTACCAAAATAAAAGGAATATTAACTACATATGTATTAACTACCTTTGCCAATCACATATCACAGCCAATTTTGCAGTAGAGAAGGACTTGAATTACCAGTCAAGAGCTTACACAGCATCTTATAGAGCAGCATCAAGAGTGTCAGAGTTATATTACAGAAATATTTTTGAGGTATTCCTTAAAGTCAAAGAGCTTATAACTAATTCACCTCTCTGTATCAGTAATCTATGTTCTTAGTATGAAGACTGCATTTTCCTTCCTTGGAAATTTTTTAATGATCAAAATTACATGAAAATATCTCTAGCTTTGAACATACAACCTGTAGATTTGATTTCTGTAATCAAAATGTTGGTTTTTTCACAGCGCAGTCTAGTTACTACTGTATCCACTTAAAAGACAAGAGTACAATTATGAGTCATTTTATAAAGGTTTTTTTCATGGCAGTTGCTTGCTCAAATTCAGAAGCTGTAAACTGATAGAAATGAATTGCCAGGCAAACACAAGTGAGGAAGGAAACAGAGATTTGAAACCTGGTCAGAATAACTCACAATGAGCAGAGGATGCAAAAGCTGCAGACAGTCTCCACACCCTTACACTTCCCCAAACTCCATGTGCAGAGCTAGCTCCTCCTTCTGCTCCTCAAGCACACAAGCCAGAGTCAATCTTGGCGTCCACGGCTCACCACATCAATTTAACAGTCTGAATTCTTTTGGGTTCAAGTTTTAAATGAGAATTTGTTTTCAGTAATAAAAGCAAAACTTTTTGCTGCACATTTCATACACACTAAAATAACTCCACAAATCCAGCTGCAATGGAGTGCAGCAGCAGCCTGTGAGGTACACTAGCCAGCTCCTTAACCCCAAGAAGCCCAGCATGTGCCCTCGCTGACCACTGCATTATAGGTCTTGGCTTGCTTCCATTCTGTCTGCAAAACAGGGGCCACACTACAGGAGCCTTCATGAATGCAGAAATATAATGAAAAATGTGCACCTATGCAAAAGGCCTGAAGGAAAGATGATGACTTTAACACAAGAGGCCACGAAAATCTTACTAAGTATGACTCCCAAGCTGGGTACTTACAAGTTTTACAAACCTAAAACAGGGCACCACTTCTACACATAGGGCCACTTTTCACACAATCCATATCAGATTAGGTTAGTTTAAAAACAATTCAGCATTATAAAAATTGCAACCATGGAAGCATACAAGGTAAAGCCAATCTATGAACCACCAGCTACTAACAGCTGATGTAGTAGGAGAGCTGCACAGTAAAAATCAGAGACTTAGGAACAGATACCAAAAGCACCAAAGGTACATAACCTCAACTGTTTATTGCAATTGCATTAACATGCTTATCTAAGATGGAGAACATTATCATGCAGCTTTTATACGCTATGGCACAGACAACATGTGTTTGATGTTACTAAGTGCCACAAGAAGAGAAGAGGCTTTCTGCAGTGGAAATGATAAAGTCATAAAAGAGAGAGTCATGCTTCCTCATTAGGCATCTTGTCCATTACCCCAAAGCAACCTATGGCATTAAATAATTAGGATGACTTCTCTCAAGTCCTTTAATAAAGCTTATTAAAGACATTATTACTCTTGTCTGCTGACCAACAAGATTATTCTAGATTTTTTTTTCCTGGAGAGGAGTATTTACTCTTCAAAAAGGAAATTTTCTGCCTTCTAGAAGAAGTCTTTCGTAGACTTCTGAAAGTCTAAGGCATTAGAAACAAGTCAGACAAAATAATCAAGTCTCAAAACAAGTGGTATTATGCATTCCATAAACATGCTCCACAGCACACTTGGGCTGGCTGAACACGTCTCCTCCAGACTCTGCCAGAGATTAAAAAAACCCCATCAGCTTTATTATAGAAAATGGTGAATACATGGAGGCCGTCCAAATTTTTCCATAATTTACTATCCTTGAGGTTAAGTGAAGCAGCTGTATGCAAAATCTTTGGGGAAACCTTGTGGTTACGTTCCTTTTTTCTTGGAATCACTGAAGTGTGGGGGTTTTGTTTGAAGCAAGCCAAGTTTAAACAGAGATAGATGGTCAGTCAACCAGGATTAAGGACAAATACTGCTGTGTACAGTTCAGAACTACAGATAACAAAATAACTGCAATTCTGGAAAAAAACCTTTCCAAAAAATGACTGGGGAGTACAGGAATAGGAAGTAAATGGACTTACGTGTGAACTGAAGACTCTTTGATAGTAACTGAAATAGCATAACTCTACTCGAACAATTCTGATATCCCATGGAAAGAATTGTGTAAAGATAGGGAGAGAAAGCCAACACTGAAAATGCGGAGTTTGGACTATTTTTCTGGAGCAGGGTTTTACCTTGCAGGGAGTCACAAGCAGCAGTCTAAGGGAGCTGGGACCCAGCTAATGACAAAACTAATTTGTCTTGTAAAAATCCTTCTTTGTTCTTTTCACTTGGCCACCACCTCACACTTCCAGGCACCAATACAGCCTCTACTGGCAAACAATCCCTTAGACCTTCTGATGTTTAAAGGAAAGGAACAATTTAATAGTTGTCTGAGGAGTCTTCTGGTCTGGAAATCAGACTTTGAAGAAGAATTTCCCCACCAAGCACCTCTAATCATTAAGAGCTGCACCTTCAAAATAAACTGAAGTGCCAGTAAGTTATTAGAAGAGGATAAACTCTGCTCTGCTTCCTTTGTTATTTTTTTCCCTCCCAGTTATGCAGTGGACATGCTTAGAAATTTCATAGATGTTTACACATCTGAAATAATATGATTTTCTTGGTCATCATATCATCACATCTTGGAGCCCTTTGTGGTCCAAAGGCAGGAAAGGGGTTAGGAACTACAACTTGAAAACTAGCAGACTAGCAAAATGATGTTTGCCCACAGCTCAAATCTAACTTAAAAGGAAAATCCCTGCTATTCCTGAGGTCAGCACAGTCACACCAGCTTTCACACAGGAAAGTTTTTCCAGGGGTGTACACGGAACGTTAACACAGCAAAACAGCAAAACCCCACTGACCAATCTGCACTAGAATACAGAGTGACTTACTGCTGTTTCTTACATCATATGTAAAAAGCTGTGTACCTACAATTGGTTTCCTCTGTGCAAGACTAACATCCTATCAAAATTTTCATTTCTGACCACAAAAAAAAGGAAAATAAACTTTATTTTTTAAAAACATTCCTCAACGGATTTTTTTTTCTTCCTTTCTTGCCTTTAAAATAATTTTAGTTACTCTTAGTTTTTAAAATCATAAATGCAATAAAACCCCCACTACCACAAACCAACCTACAGGCAAAAAACGAAACCAAACCAGCACCAAACCCACACATTCAATTCATTCTACATCACTGCACACAATGAAGGAAAAAAGATGGAACTTGACAAAAATACCTATTTTGCTTTATTACCCAGTGAACTGAACCCTAGAAACTTCATCATGATATAATTCAGATTTGTTTACCTACAAGTTTCATAGTTCTAACACAATTAGGAGAGAAAGTGGCACATTCAAGGAGAGTTTTTGAAAACTTACTGGCAATTCTGCATATGCATTATATATGGAAGTACCACTGATACGAATACAGATACGAAGGGTTTGAATAACAGGAGGTTCTAAACCAATGCAGAATATAATATACATCAGATGGCCCTCCTCTTGCAAAGAGAGGAGACTGCAGAAGGCAAACTACTCCAAAATCACAGATCCGCTCTGAATTGTGAGCATTTTAAAATGTATAGAGAGGTGTTTCATTTAATTGTTTTGTTAATAAACTGCTTTACTAATACTGGGGGAAGGGAGAGGGGAAAAAAATTAACATTAAATAAAGAAATAAAACTAGCCCCAAAAGGTACTTTCCCGCACACAAAGGAAAAGCACATATACAGCTCTGTTGAGACACTGTAGAGAAAACCTACCAAAAAAAATAAGGTGCCATTAAGCCAAACTTTAATTCCTTTTGCTATGAAAACAAAGACTGTGATCTATCTTTGTGGTCAGGCAGCTCTTTACTAAATGCACTTTAAAGACCTATTAACCTGCTGTTAACTTCACTCCAGTTTTCAGATGGTTCTTAAATTCAGCATTCTGGTATCACGCAGCAAGTGGACACAGATTAAATATGGTGTCCTTTTCTTTCCTCCTCAAAGATTTTTATCTTACCTTCTGTCAAAAAGCGTGCCAAATATTTTGTAATGACTTCTATTCTTAATTTCCTCAGCAAGACTTACCTTAACAAAATGCAGAGTCAGTTCTATAAATACACACAGCTGTTCCTGAGGAAAAAAAATCTCTCAAGATGTGTGGTCAAGTTATACCTACAGCTAGGCAGCTACCAACAAACCTGTTCAGAATTTAAAGGGGCAAGTTGGGAAAAGCTCACAGTTCAACAGCTGAACTGCCACCCACCGAAGTAACACAGACAAACGCTTGTCTCTGACTTCATTTCTTAACTGGATAACATGAGAATAATGGTGAACACTATCAAATTATCATGGCTGAATATAAAAATGAACAGAATAGCACAGAAACTAGCAAATCAGAGAGTAGTTAGAAACACCTGATAGTTGGA
This sequence comes from Corvus hawaiiensis, assembly GCF_020740725.1. Lineage (NCBI taxonomy): Eukaryota > Metazoa > Chordata > Aves > Passeriformes > Corvidae > Corvus > Corvus hawaiiensis. The sequence continues at coordinate 69,273,956 of NC_063215.1, read as the reverse complement.
AATGAGCTTGACTCCATGACATCCAGGTAGCATACTTGGGAATCCGCCTGTGGAAGGCTGCAGTAACAACTGCATCTGAGAATTAACAGGGAACGAATGAGTGAAAATACAGCTGAAAGAAAATTCTCTGACAGTAGCTATCAAAACCCAACACTTTTAAACTGGAAACAGAAAAATGTTGCAACAATCAGGGGATGAGGACTGGACAGCACTGGAGATAACCAAGAGGAAATAATCAAGCATATGCCAGGAATATCACACTGCTTGAGAACCAAGAGGCAAATTAAACCAAGTCTTATTCCAGTAATATTTCTTTTTAATGATTACCTCATTTTTTTTTATTTTTAATCAGGCAAATTTCCCTTAGGTACTGTTCTGGATCCCACCACTCAATATTCTCATTCATTACTTGAAAGATGCATTAAAGAGTACCGGTATCAAATTTGATAACAATACCAACTGAAGGGACTTAAAATCTGCTGAAACTCTGAAGAGAACAGGAAGATACTGATCAGTTAAAGAAATTGTCTGAAAGTGCAAGATACAATCCAGTAAAAACAAGCATACAAATTTCAATATGGATAAAGGCAACATCTTCATAAAAGCAGAATGGAAACAAAGTGGAAACTGCAGAAAAGAGCCATGATGGGAGGTGAAAACCAGTTCCCTCCCTTTGCATCTCTTTTAGCACTCTGTGAAAGCTTTTCAGGAGGATCATTCCACTCCAGCTGAATGTACAGAGACAGCTTCATTAGCTTGGCAAGAAGTTTAAACTGGTTGTCATATGAAGAAACTTTTTAACACTTACGATTACTCCATTTTCCCCTTTTCCTCCTAAGTGAGAGAAAACTGCAAGAGCATTTGCAAGCCATTGGACTTCTTCAGAGAAAACTTTTTTTCTCCTCTACCCTGCAGAACGCATAATGCAGAGGAAGAAACTCTACGGGAGTGATGGTGACGGAGCCATGACACTTTCCCTTTCAATGCACACTGCCACACAGGGAACAGCACAGCCAACGCAGGAGACTTCCCTCCCTCCGTGCAGCTGAAGTACAGGACTGCAGCTCCACAGATGAACCTTGTCTTTACAAAGCTCCCCTTACCAAAGTGATGACAGTGAGGCTGAGGGATGGACAACGGACATAATGATGAAGCTTCAATGAAGACCTTGTCAAGTGCAAGGCCTCTTAGTCTCACTTCACTCTGGCATTCAGGCTACAAACTCCAGGGAATCCGTATCTAACCAGACACCTTCTCAGATGATACCAGTCTCAAGTTTCCTGTTACATCAGTGACAGACATCAGCTCTACTCTTTCACATGATGTTTTTCCAGAGACAAGGGTTTTATTATTTAATCTTAACCCAACTTGCAAGCTTTATTCCTGTCTGCTGCATTTATGCAGATATATTTCCCTCTTTTTCCCCTGCACAGGCAATCTTGGCAAACAGCAAGTCAATGAATTCTGGAAAACACCCAGCTGGCAAGTCACCAGTTATTCACGGAAGACTTTTATTACTATTATTAGTATTATTAAGTACTACACTGCAAATACTATCCAGAAGGAGTTGTTTGTTGGGCGTTTGGTTTGAAGTTCCTGTCCCTGGAGGCACATTTCCGAGAAGCTGCCTAGGTCTGTGGTCTGACCCCAGAGGCACCTTCCTAGCAGAGAAAAAATGAACATGCTTCACAGAAAATTGGTCACATACATCTCTAAAGAATTATTCATATTTTTATTGTGCTGAAGCCAAATGAGTTTTCCTTGCATGTGCTTTTCACAACATCTGAGTCATATGGTTGCTATGATTTTGTCTCACTTCTTTACAGAGGCAGCTGCATTTAGGATAATGGACCCCCCATATGAGGTAGTCTGCAAGATCGAGCTGTAAGTCTGTTTTCCACTTTCTCCATAGTTCAGGTTTTCTTAGTATTGGATCTCAAAAAATACAAATGAAAATTTTAAAAAGGAACCTTTTTACAAGTCTGTCTCATTTTCCTCTTTACCAATTTTTTGTGCCCCAGGAGAATCACTGTAAAACTCTTCCCTATACTTCTACGAAAAGCAAGAGCACTCTATGTAAGAAGCAGCTATCTTTGTATTGCTTTCTTTTCTCAATATACAATTGAAAAGGAATTACAAGCTGTTTAACCATTATTAGCTTCCCATCCTCCAAGGTCTTAACAGACACAAAACTGGAAGTAGCATTTCTTGCCAAGTTTGTTAGAAGCCTGTAACTGCAAAACGGACCATGTAAGTAGGTCAGATAAGGAACATACTGTACCTAAATGAGCTATTTCTTCTTTATGACATTAGCTTAAAATTTTATTAATCTCTACTACAAAAAATACTACAGCTTCAGATGGCTTTCAAGACTTCAACATGATTTAATAGAAATATTTTCCATTACTATAAATCCTTTGGCCAAACTGCTCATTTTTCACACTATCCAGCTTCTCTTCGTGAAGATATTTTAACTCCTCTCTACCCCAGTCTCAAAGAGATGGATTTGAGTGACACAAAGACTTCTCAGTGCAGGAGTTTTGTATTTTAAGAACTTCTATATAGAAACTGCATGTTCAAAAACAAGAGCCAAGTTTTAGCAAACACAGAGCATTGCACTAGATTTAAACCTGCCTTTCTATTTCAGCATCCTTTCATCTTCTGCAACTGTAAAAGTACAGGATTAACCCCATTCCTGTCATTCTGAACCCTTGCAATACGTAACTTCTACTTCAGACTTCAGCCTTTACTGAGAAAAGTATAATGGAATAGATAACTTGAAAGTCAGCATTTTTGAAAGTATTTTCTTCCTCTACAAAGCACTGCAAGTGTCTAGCACAAGCCTTATGATTCCTAGAAATATTACTTTTTCTGCCTTTTGCCTCATTTCTCATGATCTTAAATAAGATTTGTACCTATTTTTGTATGGGTGCGTGATTTGTTAGATTGATTCGTAAACATTCAGTAGGATGCCCTACAAAAAAAAAAGAATGCATTGTTATAAAAACTTTGCTCTTCAAAATCTAATGCTGTCCTCATTACTGAAGCCGAGGACCCACAATGCATACACCAGGCCTACCTGTGTGAAAGACACTACACAGCCCTCATGAGCTTCCTCAACTCAAACACATCCAGCAGTAAAAACAAACGTACCAATTTGAAACAGCAAAAATTTGGCTATCAGTTTTTTGATAAGCATTTTGTATGCTTTCAATTTTCAAAAGTTTGAGTGAAAACATTTGGAAGACAAGTTTTCAGATGTATTGATAAATTCTTGCTGCCTTAAGCTCTCCAATGACTAAAACAGTGTCCTGAAAGTGTCAGCAATGGCAAATTCTGCATTAACATCTTTATGTGGAAAAGGTTAACTACACTGTAGCAGTGCCATACAACCACTGAAGCAGACCAAGCGTCAACAGCCTCAGCAGAACTCTTCAAACTGGCATTATTTCTCTCGTGCTCCCTACCTGTCCCAGAAATACTTGCACTTTATGTATCTACTAACCTAACTCAAAAAAAGCAAGGAGCTCAAACTTGACGAAGGTAACTAAGAGGGTCGTAAATACATTTTGACTCACTGGGATAACTGTTTACTTAGGACTGCTCTTGGATGCTTTGACCGCACTCATGAACTCTAAGTTGCAAACATTCACTACTGGTAACAATTACCTAGGCGTGCTCTTTCTTTTTATATCATTTTCCTGTGTTTTATTTAGCTTGGAGAACCACATCAGGATGTCACCACTAAGATGTGGTAGTTTAACAGATCTCTAACTGCCACTCACCAGCCCTCCTGCAGACAATGTTTCTTACAAGGGACATCTTAAAATATATGAAAAACATCTGTGCCATGTAGACTATGACGATACAGCAGCCATTATCTAAATTCAAATTCTCAATGTACATGCGGATTAAGGTAATTTTTTACTACATCTACATATAACTAAATATATATTTATTTATATAAGCAACAACCACTGCTTTGCTTCAGTGGTTGGGAGATTTCTACACAACATTAAATAAGTTGTTTCAAAAGTTATAACAAAGATATTCACCTTGTCACACGCTACAGACCAGTATAAATTAGATGTACTATATTATGTATGATGGTGTAACGTTTTTAGGATGTGCTTGTCAACCTTCTGTTCAAGAGTAAAAACGATTTTCTAATGCCAGAGCTTTACGATAATGCTTTAAACTTTTGCTGAAAGGTAAGAATAGGCTTCTTGTTCTAATCATACAGCAGGCAGAGTGGTGTTATTCTACATTTCACAGGGTGATTTCAGCAGCAGTATTTCATTTCTACAAATTTCCATTGAGTTTGGCTGAGACAGAGAGTAAAGAAATTGCAGCATACTGAAATCAACATTCAGACATACATGAAAAATGCAATTCTTTGTCCTTTATTCTGCATTAGTCTACATTTCTCAGAAAGATGACATTATCAAAAAAGATAGAGAAATCTACCCAGAGAAATCTAATCTAGAGAGTTGTTTATATTGTTTTACATCAAAATAAAGCTGAAGACCCTCTAGAGCTAAGCCAGACTACTGTTCAATGCTATCTGTCAACAGCAACCGTGGTACCAGGAAAAGGTCATAATTAACTATTATTTATATAGTATGTGTTTATAATATTAACCATTAAATGAGTTCTTCTCTTTTATACCCAAGAATGCAAGAAGAACACAAAAAAAAAAATCTTACACAAATGTAACACATAAGAAGTACCCTCTCCCCTATTAAAAAGTTAAAGAGTTGTGATTTTCTGTACATTAGAAGCTTACATACTAATTACATACAGATCAGTTTACTCTTGCAAGTTATGCATTTCCTTAAGTAAAAACGTTCTTACATGGCAAGAACATCCAGATCTCACTCATTAATTTTCTTATGGCTTTGTCTTTCTTCACATGGGATTTCAGTCCCTTTACAAATGAGGTTCTCCAAGTACTTCTGTAATTGGCAACAAGTAATTCTGGAGCTAAATTATTGAGTTCCCTAGGCAACAACAGATTGCAAAACTCACTTCTCTTAAGTGAGCCCTATCTAGGATGCAGTCTTCACACAGGAAATGTATTCACATAAGCACTACAGAAACAAAATCAAATCTCACTCCATTTATTCAAGTGTTCACTGCTCACAGGTTTTGTTTGGTGGGGTTTTTTTTAGTTGTTTACGGGGTTCTTTGTTGGTCTGGGTTTTTTTAATGCTTGTGTCTTAAAGCCAGGTACTTAAAAATTAAGGAACCTAGCATCTTCAGACATAGAAACAATGGTCTACAGTGTAAAAATCATCAGGATAGACAAACAGCTATGGGGATGGTGCCTGCAGTATTGAAATAAGTTATTCATGGAGAATTTAACACTTCTGTAAATTATCCTGACCTCTGATCCAAAGATAGAGGGTACTTTCTGAAGAATACGGAACTCTCCCCTTTGAATGGACTCCCGTGGGAAAGAGATTCTTTTCCAAAAAACCACTCAAAAATCACTTTAATGCCAAGACCAAATTTGCTTCAATCTGATCACAACCTACACACTTGAAAGGAGCACAAGCAGGGGACTGCAGTGCCATGGCAATTTGCTACCCTGAGAAGAACATGAAATAACCTTTCAGCAAAGTTGCAGCAGTTTGCTCTGGGCTTCCGTGTCTTTTGGCCTGACAACGCTCTAGGCTTTGGGACACGTGTCAGGACTTTTGTGGCGTTATTTTCCTCTTCAGACCTCAAAAATTCATCTCAGACTTCCTACCACAAGTCATTTTGTTCCAAGTCTTGACATCCGTATGGATCTGCTATCGGCAGCTCTCATGCTATGGTCAGCCAGTGTCAGCTCCTCAGCTCCCCTAACTCCAAACAAAATACAGCTGTGAAAATACCTCCTCTCTGCTGCCACTGCAGCTTCACACAAGCTGTTTAAGAGGTCTCCACTGTTTTCTTCTCGTTTCCCACAGCAGTTTTCACTGTATTACATTATTTAACAATCAAGAGTCTTCCAGAATTTATTTTTGACAAACTCTAAGAAACGATGCAATTCCACTAGCTGCCTTCTCAAAAATAGTACATTATTTTTTAATCAAATTGAAACAAACACATAAGAAAAAAGAAAACCCAGCCCTAGGCATTTTTCTCACGCTGAAAATATACCAGCCTAAATTATTGAAAATTAGGAAGCTGAAAATGGGACCTTGAGAAGGTAAAACTGAGGTAGAAGACAAAATGCCATGGCACTGGGATTGCCAATACTTATTTCAGAAGACACCAGTATATTTACTCAGGCTGAGATGTGAGTTCACAGCCAAGGCACAAGCAGTAAAGTGCTTCAAATGACTTGACTGGGCCCAGAGTTCCTACTCCCATGCCAGGCAGCTTTCCTCCCTTCTTTGCAATCCTCCCTTAAATAAGACAAAACAGTGTCATCACCTCAAACATCTCTAATAACAATTTTGTCTTCAGAGTCATCCTTAAATACAAATCATTGTTGACATATTTTGCAAGAGTAATAAAAGTGAACCGTTATAAAAGCCCTGTGATGGGTTACTTTAATACAACAGCTCCTGGAAAGCCGTGAGAGGAACTAATATTTTAAAATAAGGTCTACACCAGCAACACTTGCAGGACTGAGCCTTAAGATTAGCACCTCTTTGGAAAGAGGATACAGCCTTCTGACATGCTCATGTAGGGCCCAGCACTCACTAACTTCACTATTAACTAAAACACATCAAGTTTCCAACATCCCTACAAGTTTACTATTCATTTATTTAAGCCCAGGACTTCATAAACTCTTACACTTTTGACTCTTTCGTTGGCATGTAAAGAAGCAATGCATTTAGCTCCTAAGAAGCCCTGCAATATACTGCCATTTTAGATCATGGAAACTTTAAAGAAAGAGGCATAAATAGAGTGCCATCAGCTGGAACATGCATCAAGTGAGCACAAACAGGATTTTGCATAGGCAGCTATATGAGGCATATATAAAACTACACAATTTTACAGCAAGACAGAGAATCCTACATACCACCCACCCCAAGTGGAAACCAGGGTGGTTGTGTTGCTTTTGTGTCCTTTTTAAAACAAATGGCCTGGTACATGAATCACAGCATGAAACCAGTGCACACATACCATCACCCCACCCTCCTCAATAACACCAGAAAGTTTAGAGCTTGACAACTGTCCTGGGCTGATGTTATGAAGCCGCTTTATTCCTTACCCACCCCTCATTGGCCAAGGATGCTGTGCCTTTAGGATGGACCCGGGGGCGGGGCCGGAGCCAGGGCCCGAGGGGGCGGTTGAACGGTTCAGCCCAAGGGCTTCAGGCTCCGGGCAGGGGCTCGGGAGGGAGCGCGCCAGGAGCGCTGTGCTGCTTTTTGGTTTCCTTTGGGTTCCAGCTAGCTGGGAAAAGGTTCTGTTGGGGTTTTTTCTTGTTCTTTTTTCCCTTTCCTTCCCCTTGCCTCACTGCCTCCCTTCCCTCCTTGCCGGTCCAAGGAGCCCGCGGGGTGGCCCCGGCTGGTCTGAGCCTGCGTGTCTCTGGGAATTCCTCTCTGGGAATTTGTTTTATTTTGAGGGTTTTTTATCCTGTTCTACCCTGTTTTGTTTGTGTGTTAATAAACAGTTTGTTTTTTTCCACTTTCACTTGTTGTGACCCACTTGTCTTACTGGTGGAGGAAAAGGGGGAGGCCCTTTTGCCTTCAGAGGAGACACTCATCCTGGAGTGCTTCCTCCTGAAGTTTTGTCTCCAAAACCGAGACTACAGCAGAAATAGGAAGACCAGTTTTGTGCTCATATATCCTTTCTGGTTTCGGTTTGTTCATTGTTTTTCTATCTCACCCACTATTTCAGAAGTGTGTCTTTATTGTAATGGAATCATATTCTACATACAATCTTGACAGGAAGAAAAGCAACTTTGCACTTAATTCATCATGTCATATTAAGCTACTACATTTCTGCTTGGCCTGGGAAGGATGCCAACAGGCTAAGCATACTCCTGCCACCTTCAGTTAAGGAAAAATTTCAGGGTCTTATGCTTTTTTCTGCACTCAACAAACCATAGCTTTGATGATATTCTCCCTTTTTGTAGTGCAGCTGAATGACAGGATCCATTTTCACCATGTATTCTCATGGCACTCGCTGAATGCTTAGCCAAATTTTAAGTACCATGCCTGAAAACTATTAACTAACAGAAGTCATCCCTTATGAATTCCCCAAGAGAAGAAAAAAATAAACAAGCAGAAAGATGGATATCAGCACCTCATCACCAACATTACAAAGTCTCAGTTCTATGCTGCATCGTTCTGGGCTACTGCAGCTACACAGACCCCAGGAAAAGCTCAGACCCCATGCAAAATGCCAGCCTTATTCAAGGGATCAGACCATGCCCTCAAGCTCTTCCACCATCACTGCTGAATCTGGGAGTGCTACCAGCAACAAACAGCAGGACAACTTCCTTTAAGTTAAATGTCTACAGAGTCTGAGACAGTGTTCACAACTGCCAATGTCCACAGCTCCCAGGAGTCACAAGTCTTGGTTTAGACTGCAGAATCAAAGAACAATTTTGGCTGGAAGAGACCTCTAAGATCATTAAGTCTAGCCATTAACTCAATACTGCCAAGTACACCACTGAACCATGCCCCTAAACACCACATCTACATATCTTCTAAATACCTCCAGGGATGGTGACTCAACCAGCCTGTTGTAATGCTACTGGTTCCAGTGGAGAAATTTTTTCTAATATCCAATCTAAAGCTCCCCTAGCACAATTTAAGGCCACTTCCTCTTGTTCTATTGCTTGTTACTTAGAAGAGATGTACCCCCAGCTTGCTACAACCTTCTTTCATGTGGTTTTAGAGTGATATGGTCACTTCTGAGTCTCCTTTTCTACAAGCTAAACACTGCGAGTTTCCTTAGATGCTCCTCAGGACTTTTTCTCCAAACTTTACACCAGGTTTGTTCATTTTCTCTGGATGTGTAATTTGGACACATTTAAATGTCAAGACATTCAAAGTTACTGTGGGAGCCAACAAGAAAAAGGACAGTGCACATCAGTGCCAAGAAATGTGGAGCGAAACATTACAGCATCAGGTAGATCCCTTTCCTCTTTTAGCACAAATGAGCTACAAAACAAATATTAAGATTAACAGTGGCTAAAAAGTTTTTGGACTTCCATAGCTGTTTCTCCAAGTTGTAGATTCAACAGAGCCGACCCTATTCATTGGCCAACACTGGTACCATTGCTGGGGCTAAGGCAGATGATGCACCAGAAGCAAATAGGTTCATCACATTAGATAATGGTGCTCTAGCCACAAACTACAAAAACCCCCAAAAAACAACATCCACAACCCAGAAACAAAAAACTAATGAAAACCACCATTTACCTAGGTATTTATTCCTGATGCTAATTTCTCAGCCATTCTGCAGAACAGATATACTCAAATTGTCACAACCCAAACAAACATTCAGAGTAATTTCTGCTGGAAGCCAGGGCTGAAATCATTGGAAACTTTCAGCTACTTAAGTTTGGTTACACAGAATAGTTTCTCCTCTGAAGGAAAGAGGGATTTCCTGCACAGACCTGAGCTCTTACAAGGTGGAATTTTCTGACACTTTACTTTTCGTGCAATATTCTGACAATGTTAACACAAAAATATTAATACAAAAATAAGGCAGTCAAGGCACCCTTTCCAAAGCAGGTATACATCTGTAAATGTACAACACACAAATAAAAAACAACTCTCAAGTTCCAAGAACTTTAACATGTTTGTAATACTTTATACAATATTGCTAGTCAGCAATTAATTCACCCAGACAGAACAGGACAGCAATGTATGTCAGTAGAAGTTAGGGAAGGCTGGGAAATGTGATTTCATAGCACAACTGAAATCTAGGAGCAATTTAGTCACTCCAAGATCACAAAGGGGAGAGCAGTTTTACTCCTCCCAGCTGCTGAGCAATATCCTGGAGGAACTATGGTTTCTGTTAAAACGATCACAGAGAAACAGGCATTTTACAATTTCAAAAATTGTTTTCAGTACAGAAGTAAGTGAAGGTGGTTAACACTTTTCAGGAAACTCATAAAGGCAGTACAGAAATATCAGAATCCCACTTATGATGTCTTCAGTGATTAGAAGTTTTTTTGCCGTTACAAATGGAAGAGTATCTTCACATCTAGCAACACTGTTTTCACAGAGTTAAAATTAGTCTTTTTTACTTTCTTGCAATCTGGCATGAAATCTAGTTTTCTACTTGACCCCCGTTCTTAGTATGCCATTTAGGACCCAGAACACGATGCAATTTGCATTTTAACTATTTTTCTTCAATTATGACAGTTCCATATTTTTTCCACAACCGACCTATTATTTACTGTCAACCTATTACTGCTACATTATTCTGAAACGTGTCACAGCCCTTACTGGTATCCTAACGCTGTCCGCATCATTAATTGTTGTCTTCCCTGATGGAAGGGAGACGTGTAGATTTTTGCCAGGAGAAAAAAGGAGGCAAATGGGACTTCATGCTTCTCAGTCTCCAGAGAGGTGTTTATTAATTCTTATCTAAGGAGTACAAGCCACTGGCATGGCTTAGACATAGCACAGAGCAGAGAATGCAGCAAGATGACAACTTATCAAGATCTCACAGCCTTTTTAAAGGTAAATTACCCAATGAAAACTTAAAACACAAGATATTTTCACTTTTTTACCAATGTCCAACAAGTTCCTAAATCATGTAGACAGGAACTGCGGGATTCTGTATCCAATCATCCCAAACCACTATTGCTGCAAAATACGGAGTTAGTGAAGAAGGAGAGAGAAGCTTTTAACTACAACTTATCCTCCATTTTGAGGTTTTCTACTTCTCTCTATTTACTGTGCAAATAGACCTAAAAACTCTAAATTTTTCACCCTGTGATAATCTCACATAGTGTTCTATCACCTAATTCACACCGCTGCAGATTCAAATTCTTCCCAGAGGCTAGGCAAATTTTCCCATGGACAAAGGTCAAAACCAGTACTGTCCAGGGGGGTAAAACCTTTCAAAACAGGCAGAGAAATATTCTCTGCATTCTAGGTTTCCACAGTATCCTTACAGTATCTTTACTTCAGAATCATCTGCAAATATAATCAAAATGTTACATCTCCCATTTCTCAGCATTAAAGCAGATATTGCACAAAACCAGAGTACTGATCCTTAATAGACGTCTTCCTTAACACGTACATATGTCATAATAGCTGTGGCATCATAGTATATCAAAAATATTGTACTCATTACAATAAAGAATATCTCCTAATGGAGACTGAGGGTTAAACACAGTAATGGAAACTTACTTCTATATAACACTACCAGGTTTCTGACTGTAATTGCAGTACTTGCACTCTAGCACACCCTGAATGAAACACAACCACATCCAGTAACCAGACCCTATTCCAAACCATCATCGCCCTCAGCACCCCAAGAGACCATCGCAACCAGCGCATGGCCATCCCTCTGCCTTCTCCAAACCTGCCCTGAGCTGTACCTGGCTGCAAACACAGCACCTGTATCCCTGAACTGCCAGTGCCACTCTGCAGCCCAGGTGACACCCTGGCAGCAGCCTCTAGCCACCTCACCTAGTCACAGTGACCAGACCAGAGAGGCACCTCAGCAGTGCCACTTTCCATTCTTAAGCAGCACCGGAAGTGCCACATCTCGTATTGCATGAGCAGCTTTCACCACGACCCCCGAGTGCTGAACAGTTGCATCACGACCATTGTTCCCAGCATGCAGGATTCAGTCTCTGGCTTCTCCACACATTGTGTAAAGCACTTGAACAGTAACATTTTTATGGCTGATAGCAAACTGTGGGACACTAGAAACAATGGTGTTTTCAAACTTGAATTAATGACCGAATCAGCAAATGCAGCTTTGGATAGTCCAAAACTACAATGTGACATACATGAAATCATTCAGAGAATCATACAGTTCCTGACTATATTTTCATTTCTAGCAGCCCTGAATTGAAACAACGCATTTTGAAAGTAGGAATCCTGATAAGCTGCTTACTTCAGAGACCTCTGTTTAAGTCTTGAAGTGTGAAGGAGACACAGGGATTACAAGCTGCTTTCAGATTTTCTTTTTACCCATCTTTGCTTCCACATAAACTGAAACCTGTTTGCTTTCTCTTCCTACTGCTGCTTCTAGAAAAACTCAAATTCACACTATTATTTAAATTCCTGCCTTCACTTTAGCAGAAATTCCTACTCTGCAAAATACTCTAAGAAATAATACTTCTTTACTGATAAGAACATCCTGTGCCATATAGTAGGAGAGCTGTGCTACTGCTACTAATGTGCTTCTTCCCAAAGACCTCTTGATTCAGTCATTCATCTAATCAGCAACAACAGGGGCAAACAACAGGGAGAGGAAACATTCAAAGCCAAAGTTGAATAACCCAAAGTTGAATAACCCACTACCACTCAATGGCATTTGAGATTTTGCCAAATTAAACAGAAGGCCTGCTAAATTGATCTCTCAGTATACTCCATCCTCCAGTTACATTTCCAGTGAATGCTTTAACTGTGACAATTTTGCACCTTCTTCAACTGTTAGGAATGCTGTTTTAATGAAATAACAATAAAGAAAAGCCCCAAACCAGAACTCCAATGATGCAATATCTAAGACTGACAGCCTTCTGTCAAGTGTTACAGACACACCTGACCTGCAATACAAACCAAACCTAAACCACTGAACAGCCTCTTGCTGCACATCACGGCAAGTGTACAATCCGTGGCAAGTAGGTATCAATTCATCCTTACAGTTCCATCAGCACTCCTGCCTCCCTACTTCACAAAGGAAGTGGAGTCCCCAGCTGAGCTGTCACACTCTCCTCCAAAGGGCCTGCATGAGCCAAACCCCATGGAGCCCTGGCTGGGAGTCCCACGGCAGTGTTTTGCAAGCCTGGCCACGAGAGACCCTTGTGCAAGGCCATCATGGAAAACAATGCTCCCCATGCTCACAGATACCCTGCAGGAATCTGTCTCACAGAGAGGCACTATGGTCCTACAGTAACTCTCAGACCTGTTGCCACCGTGAGTTTGCAGCAGCCATGTGAGCAGCCACAGCAGCAATTATTCTGAGGAAGATTCTTCAGGGCAAGCCAAGGTACAGATGCCACTGAATAGCATCAGGATGCGTGCAATCCACACAATGGTTGCTGGGGTTATGGAACAGTCAATAAAACAATCTTCCTACGATACAGGGTAGACAAACATCCTGCCTGAACTGCAGCTTGGCATCATTCATGCACCTAAAGCTTCCAGAAAAGTGACAGAAACTTCTTCCTTTCCAGGTCCAGAAGATTGCACACTGAGTGTTCCTTATCATCTACGAAAATGCTGACAAAACCAAGCTGCCCACCAGAGCACCCACTGCAAAGGCAAGAATGAATGTCAGCCTCCAGTGGGGCACTGGTGCTGCCAGCAGGAGGCTTTCCTCTAGCACCTTCCTACTCTCTGCCTCTTTTGGGACTGCTCTCACACCAGCACCTGATGAAGCTGAGGGCAGCCTGGCTCCCTGCATCACTGATGCAACAGAGTCCCGCACCCATTCTCCAGCTTCTCTCCTGATTTTACTTCCTTGGTCCTTGGCAGTAGTCCTGATGGCATATCAGACTGCCCAGTGACTGCCTGGGTGGTCACAGGATATCTCTGGCTCTCAGTGATCTTCCCAGGCTGACAATAGAACAACTAATTATGAAGACTGCTACTTTTCATGAAAACTGTGAAGGAAACATCACCAATATTTCAACTATTGTGTGTCTGCAGCTTCATATGGCACTATTACAACTAAACGCTCACTTTTACTCACCTCCACCTAAACCATTATTTTCATAATGCCAATACCATTTCTGGCATCAAGTAATTGTAAAACAAGGTCAAAGCAAATTTTTATGTATGACATTATTTTCTGAAATCTAAAGACTGCATGCAACAATTGAACACTTTCCTTCTAAAATCTCATCAGTTAAGAAGACTTGTAAAAACAAAGAACACCTATTTTGAAACTGACTCTGAAGCTAGACATACAAATTAGAGCTGGAAACATAACCTGGTTTTTTGACTGAGCAGAAAAAAAGGAAAGTAAGACAATACAGACAAATGAAATCTTGATACTGTGCTACCCAGACAGTTTTCAGTACACATAAGAAACACAATTATACAAGAAGAAATTAAAACTTAAAAACTCATCTTTTCACTGAACTAAAAATTATCCTATTTTTGTGCTTAATTGAATGTTCTCCAAACAAGACATCTGAATTCAATTAACAGAAGTTTTGGTTTGGAGGTTGCATTTTTTTTTTTTAGTGGCTTTGTTTTGTTATTTTAAATACTGAAAATTTAACTATGTGAACTCATCATTGTTGAATGTCAGAAGAATGTCACAAGATGTTAAAAGCATAATCCAAGTTTTGAGTAAGTCCTTAGGAAAAGTTGTGTGCAAAATAAAAGTGGAATGTGATCACATGGATATACAGCAGTGAGATGTAAGAGTCATGCTGTTACTATTTCATATATTCTGAACTTAGGTAGTTGTTTATCCTCAAAGTCTTGAGCATACAGATGATTTGCTAATTTGTTCCCAACTTAATGACTTTACTTCAGAAGATAGATTAAGGTTCTTTTCATTCTTGGCAATATAAAGGCCACTCAAGTGAATCTATAAGCTTGAAAAATGCATGTAAATTAAGAGTTCTTTTTTGCCTAATATTTACACATATAATTTTGCACGTGACATGAGGATAGTGATACACAGAAAGTTCTTGTGCAAGAGCACAGAAGTAGTCTGTAGTTTCTTTCTGATATCACTCGTGACAATTTGGGTTTCTCTGTAAGCACAGCTCGTGTCCACTTCGCAATTTTTATCTGAAGTATGTCTCAAAGGCAACTTACAAGCTGGAGATGACCTGCAGGAGGCTGCCTTTAAGAGGTGTGGATTTTAGCTGCTGGAGCAGTCAAGTCATTCAATACAGATCACAGAGCCATCAAGGTTGGAAGAGACCTCCATGATCAGCTAGTCCAACTGTGATAAAGTATCCATTTCAGACATTTTCTACACTGATTCCTTCATTAACAGATCATAACGGACTTTTTAGGTGTTTTACCCTGGATGACACTTGCTATGTAATATTCTGCATCATGATATCCTTCCTCTTTGAGAGGCTGTACTTACAGAGATGTCTCAGGCTGTTGTGCCTTGCACAGGAGAGTAGGAGCCATGCCTATTCTTTCTCAGAAAAAAAAAATACCATTCTCCTTTCTAATGTCTGACAAAAATATACCAAAATATTTTTTTACATCAGAGACGTATTCTTTCCCAGAAGTATTTGTTAAAAAACAAGATCTGAGACAGAAGTACAGATCTCATCAAGGAGAGGGTGAAAGCAAGAAGGCTTCCAGCACTGTCCACGTAAATACTTTCCTTTGCACAGCCTGAGCCCATTAGCTTCTTTTGTTGTCTCTACACTGTCCAAAAAGTAACTAAATCCAGCCTCATTTGTGGTATCTCATTATTGAAATGCAGGCATTTATGCCTTTTTTCCTCCAGCTTTTGCCTGCAAATTTTCTTGGGCCAATAAACTGGTAATCCAATTAGATCTCCAACTTTATAGAAATAAAAAGCTGAGTTACAACAAGAGTGGGGATTTGCATCTTTTGATCTGTGACTACTCTGTAAATACATCACAAAGTGCACAACAAAATATGCAGATACAACATCACAATACCTAACAGCCATGGTAAACCCAATCCTAATTTTAAGGGATTATTTTTTCTCCAAAGTAGCAAATGTCAGTTTCAAAAAAACAAATTCAGAATTTGAGAAACTAGTTCATGCTCACTGTAACCAGAGCATACATATTCAAATGAGATGATCAGGCACTACAGAACATCATTAATTTCCATATAAATCTGGGAAGAAACACTGTACCATGTGTTTTGGGGTGTTTTTTGTGAGAAATAACTATCATCTCTAAGGTTGGGAAAGTAACTTCTCTGCCTTGTTACACACAGTTTCAAATGGTAAAACATTTCTTTCCAAACTGTTACCTCTTTCATCTGACTTAACAGTACTTTCACATGAACAAGTATGTTCGTTTTTCTAAAACCACTCCATATATAGAAAATTAGCTTGTTTGGTGACCCCAAGCTAAAGCAATACAGCCTGTCTCCAGGCAGATTACCAGCTAACACTGGTTTACACATTACTCCTGAAGCATGAGACCCTAGAATTAACTGCAGTACTCATGAAGAGAACCTGGGATTATTCAGTTGTGAAAGAAGGCTACTTTCCTACTTCTCCCAGTATCTTAGACTAAGGAATAGAGAAGGAAAGAATCATCACTCAGTAATTTTAGGCCTGTTGTTCAAAACACTAAGAACAGAAGTATAAAATACTCAGCTACCAATATGAGAAAAGAGTGACTGGCATCCATCTGAAGAGAGCTCAAGTATTGTAAGCCCAATTCAGAAATAGCACTAACTCTGACATTGGTATTTGGCACTGGTTTAGATTTGGATGGAAATATGTAGTGCTTTGGGGAGGTATATAATATTTAACTGGACATCTGCTCTTAAACCACAAGAATTCACATGCTTTGCTTTTGGATTTTCAATTCCCCTTTTTCAGGAGGTCAAACTCCCAATTCAATGCGATGCTAACTCTCTTGCTGTTTTCTATGAGAAGCTCAAGACAGAGATCCAAGAACAGCACAAGCAAAGCCTGGCCCTGGCATGTACAAGAATTTCCCAGGAGCAGCTGTGATTGTTTCACTGTTCAGTCGGCTCCACATCTGGGACAGTCCCGCTCCGCTGCTGCTGTCAGCTGCAAGGCCTGGCTGGCTGGCACAACCAAAGGCGACCCTCACTTGCTGGTTGCAAGTGAGCAGCACCTCTGCCAGCCTGCCTGGCTCTTGCTGCCTCCTCCCCAGCCCTCTTCCTCTCTCTGCCCTTATCTGCAAAACCCAACTCGGCTCCATCAGCTTCAGGCTCAGTAAAGCACCATCCCTTGCCCCCATTTCCCCCAAGACACGTTGCGCCTGCAATATTTCTTCCTCCCTTGCAGTCAAAAGGGATGAATCTTGCCAAAGAAAAAACAGATAGGAAACCATTCTCATTAAAAAACCTGCTCAGTGAATACTTGCACGGCTTTTTCAGAGCTCTCTTGAGGAACTCTTCCACGACATCTCTGTAGATCTTGCAGTAACAATGTCTGCCAGAGCCCAGGAGCTCTGCTCTGACTCCAACACAAGCTACTTCTTCAAGGCTGTTTTATGAAAGCTATCATCCACAACTGTTCATAATACCAAGCTCCACAGCACCCTTATTTTTGTAAAGGGATGAGTATCCAGTTCAAGCACACAGAGTGTAAATAACCCCTGGGCAAAATACATAGAGTGAACAAACAAGGCCAAAAATACTGCATAAAGTTCAGATTCTTTCCTGAAATCAGACTTCTCTACTCTCCCAAAGGCCAGAAAAAGTTATTCTCGTATCACAGTCGTGTACAAAAGGTTTGGAAATTTTACCTCAAATTTTACCTGTCCTCCCACCTGTAGAGTATTTCAAAGCATTTACAGAAAATTCCTTCTTTCATGAGAGCTGCCACTTTTGAAGGCAGCAGAAAATCAATTGATCATTCTCAAACAGTTTAAGACTATTTTGACAAAGATTATTAGTCAGATTTATTCCAAAACTTAAGTTCTCCACTGAGGTTGTACTAAAATGACTGATTTTTGAAGTGCCAAGTATTATAACTCTAGCATTTGCCAGAACATTTGCATTTTATTTTTTAGAAAATATGTATCTTTTGAGTCCTTGCCACAAGAAATGTTTTTGTCCTGCATTTTTGATAACCTCCCAGAACATTTTCTCCTCCCTTAATTAAGAAAAGTGGGTTTTTTTCCATAGCTTCTACACAAACAGGATATGAAAACCAAAATGTTTCTTGTAACTTTTTACAAAGAACATGCTACTGATAATGACCTCGTTACAGACAGTTTCTCCACAACAGATTTTTCTCGTCACATATCTCATGATTGTCCCCAGTTCTCCACATAATCACATTATCATTGCTATTTCCAATTCAAATTTATCTGACTGCAGCTTACAGCTATTGCTTCCTGTTATTCCTTTCTCACATACAGTAATTTCTTTGGAATTTTCTCCCTGCAAAGGTACTTGAACACTGTGAGCCAGTTATGTTCCAGTCTTCTTTATGCGAACTCAATACCAAGTTTCACATTGCAAGGTATTTTTCCAGCCTTCAATAATTTTTATGCTTTTTTTTGCCCTCCCACTACTCTTTCCAATTTGTTTTACCCTCCTAAAAATGCGGCTTTCAAAACTGTACTGTGCACAGAGATAAGTGTCATTTCACTGTTGAGAGGTACATCTCACATGTATTAGGAGAAAAGCATTCCTCTATTACCACAGCATCAGTCTGAGGGGCATGGTGATATACAGGAAAAAGACAGTTATATATAACACAAGCTTAAACTTGAATATTGACCTACCCAGCTGCATTATTTTATGTATTTAAGTATTGCATGTATTCTAAATCTGAATGGCACAAACATAGTAGTGAAATAATGACTGCTGCTCAAAATTTTTAAACATGTATTTAAGTATGTAAAATACCAATCTATCTCTGCAGGACTGAGATGATTCTTCAGATTTAAAGAACCAAATCAAGTCGTACTCCTTAAATGGCTATACTTGATACCAGCAACAATATCCAAGTAGTAGCCAAGAAAAGCTTAACAGGGCCATGCTGTTTATTAGAGTCTACAAGTATTACTTGTATAGTTGATTTTCAGGATCAGTCTTTATATATTCTGCCTTTGACTTATGGATTGGGACTAATTTCCATTTGGTTACAGACACAACACTTAATATCAAATATTTTAGTGAAATACATAGCAGGTACTGACTGATTCCAACTAGATACCTCTCTGTAGCAAGTTAATAATAGCTATAATTTAAAACTGCTGTTTTGTCAATAGCCATATTGACACACTAAGCACTGTCATTAAGTATTTTTGAAGTGAAACAGCACATCTACATTTTAAAAAATTAGGTCTATAGTAGTAGAAGTCAAAGCATGACTTTTAATGAAATGTTATCATCTTTGGTCATCATACAGGCATCACCTTTTGTATGAAAAAAACCTGTTTTACAGAAGAACTGCATATGTCTTCCTCACACACAGATATATATATATATTTCCGCAGAACTTATCTTCATGATTTATAAAAGGTCTTCCTTTCTTATAGAGGAAATATTTGACTGGACATAGCCAAAAAGGATACACTGTCTTAAATACCAAATAACTTTATTTGTTGCATTTAATTATTTTACCATTCTGCAGATTTTTATCTCCCCCCCCTTCCTTCCCATATTTACATTTCAGCCACCATCCTCATTAAAAAGAAACTGAAAAGTCCTTGATTTATTCTAAGCACTACTTAGTACAACTAAAACATCAGTGTTACCAACATTATTCTCATACTAAGTCCAAAAGCACAGCACTATACCAACTACTAGGAAGAAAATTAACTCTATCCCAGCCAAAACCAGGACACACGAATAGCAGCAGCCATGAGACAACCACCATCACAGTCCTCAGAATAAGACTGTCAGGGTGAGCAAAATTACTTGTGTGAACAAAGACTGTATGCAGGACACATGGGAAGGGAAAGAAGGTATTACACCTCCTGAGAGGACCTGCCACAATGGCAAGTGTCACATTCTCTGCAGCTTGGTCTCCTAGCATCTCTTCTTGCATCTGTGTGAGCTCTCTCCTGCAACAGCCAATTCAACCTCTTCCCCCCATCTCCAGAATACAAGAGTGCAACGGCGTTTTTATTGAAATAGATATTCCCTAAATAAAGAATTCAACTTTTTCTTCCTGCTGGGAAACATTAACTGAAGTAGTATCTTTCATTATTATACAGTCTCTTTGTTGTAGGCAAATTATTTGAATTTACAGTTAGACTTTTAGGCACATGCATGAAATCCCACAGCCTACAGGTTCCAGCAAGTGGCACAGTTTATTGCCTCTTCGTTGCTATTGTAACTCTCCTACACAAAAATATGAGACACACATGCTGGGTTTTTCATGGTTAGGGGATCAGGTATCTTCAGACACCTCTGACCTACTTCATAAGCAACTGCAACCAGCACACTAATAGCAGAAGAGCTTTCTGCTGGCTTCACACAGTAGTAATTTTCCAGAGAACCAGCAGTAAAGGTAACTGCACTCAAAAGTCCCCCCATTTTCTGCCACGCAAAACTAGAAACACCAATAACAAAGAAATAGTAACTTGCAAAGAGTAAAAATCTTGTTTCAACAGAGGAGGCCTTCAACTGTTTGACAGAAGCATCACCTCTGATCCAGATCCACTGCTATTTAAATCTCTCTCACCACATGCAAATAAACAAGAGAAGCACATAAGTACGCAAAAGCTGAAGTTGCATATGCTCAAACACTTGAAGGATTGTTACAACAAGGACTAAATCTTTACTGTGCCCTCTACCTACTGGAGTACAAAATTCTCAGCATCAGATAGGACATTGCCAGCTGGTCTAATTCTCTGTTCAGAATGAAAGGAAGAGCACCTGATGGGACAAAGCTGCAGCTCAGTGTCAGCAGTACTGAGCAGACTGCTTAAGTCTTTCAAAACATTTTATGCACTTCCCAGCATCTAGACAACTTTTTTACCATTTAACAGTTAGAAACAACTGCTGTAAGAAAGCAAACCCAATACACTTTAGACATTTTAGAAAGTTTTCTAACAGCAGATGTTATTTCCCAAGCAGCCAATTGTCATGTTATCATTGCTCAATTCAACAAGCAGAACAAGAGCTGATGCAGCCATTCCAGGGCTACATCATAATTAGGGTGATTTAGGCCAATCTTGCACAAAACATACTTGCAAGTCTCTTTAGCAGGGCTTTCTTGCCCCAGAATGAAACTCATCCTAGCTCTCCCTCTACCTCCAAATTCAGGGACAAACACTTCCTATTTTTAGCACAAGAAAACATCAGAAAGCTTTTCTTTGCAATAAAACACTCAGGTACTTCAGCAACCTTGGAAAACTCCAAGAGGGAAAACAGACCACCCACATGTTAAAGTTCTACACAAAGCTTCTCTTGCAGATGTGCAGTCCTTCTTTTCCATAACAGATCAGATCTCATGGGTTCTATGAGGTAGAAACATCAATCCTTATCATGCACAGTTCATTTGATTCAGCAGACATACAAAAATAGGAGGAGACAAAGGTCAATGGTTAGAAGTATGTCACATTTTTAAATTATGATAAGAAAGACACTTTGATATCTCACATAAATGACTCCACATGTTTCTCTGAAAGTCTTCTGAAGGCAACCAGTAATATCCAGAGTCAGATGCATTATATCTGGGACATGAAAGGAAAGATGAGCAGTTTACACCTAACACACTAATATTTTACTTGTGGTATTTATTCATAAATGAAATCAACAAATTCAAAGACCTTATAGCAACTGTAGAAATGGCTTCATACCACCAAGAAGACTTTTCAGCACACTAAGGCACAAAACATTTCAATCCTTTCTCTAAATCCAAACAACATACAAAGAACCTGCCACTCAAGAAAAGTATTGCTCACACTTAGGTCAGGTATCTTACTCCTTATCATGATCTTCTAAGACTGATTACAAAACTAATCTTCCTTTAATGAGGTTTAGCAAAAACATCACTTCAATATTTTTAAATTAATTAGAAAAAATATTAAATACCTGTAGCTCAGTGATGTACTAGATTTTTCCAGCTATAAAAAAAAGCAGTGTTGGGAATTAATGAGTATTTCATGTTTGTGCTTGAAAAATAAATAACTAATGGCTTGACAAATCCTTCAAGATCCAGTCAGAGCAATCACCCACGCATGAATGTCATCCTTTTAGCTCGAATTTGGTCTCCTGTGAGCTCTGCCAGGGTTGTGGAAGGAACACACCGGACACAAAAGCTGCCACAGAGCACCTTCAGGTATGGGGCAGAAAACACACATGAAACAGAGGGGAAAAGCAATGACAGCACTTATCCAGTTCAAATTAGCAATCTTAAGAGCATTCCCCGCTGTCATCCATCTCAGATTTACACAATTTCCAATTGTGTGTTCATATATTACAAATAAATTTGCAGTTATAAATAACTGAATTAGCAAGTTCAGAGGGAAGAACTTGTTTGATCTTAGTGTGATACTCAAAGGAATACAAAATTGTTACAGTTTCACATATTTGCTGTAAATCAATATCAAACCAAAACACAACAGAATTTGGCCCTCTGCTATGAACTTAATCACTTCTACCCGAGAAGGAGAGAAAAGAAGTTTGTGATTGTGTAAGAACCAAAAGTTGCAGCACCTTAGTTTGGACATGTTGCGGCCTATAATCAAAATGGCGTAATTTTGGTAATTACTTTGGAACAAAGGTTAGGACAGCTATAATGATGCTCCCTGGTGACACAAAGCTGGAAGGAACTGTCAGCAGAGGTGGATTACCACTTGATCTATGGAGAACTGTGGTAATGCTGAGAATTAGAATAACAGAAATGAGATGCACCTAACAACAAAACCTCACACCAAGAAACGCTCCCTCACAGGACATGAGCTTTCCACCTGGGAAAAACAGATCAATCAACATGTCCATATCTAGATGACAATGAATGTTACAAAAAGCGAACAGGAACATAGTGTGCCTCAGGAAAGTTATGTCCAGTGGAAGAAGGAAGAAGTAATACCACTTAAGTTTTGCATGATGTTTATATATAATGTGCTGCATAACATTATTGTCCATTTTTCCAGAAAGTAATTCACCCTGTAACGCGTGCAAGAAGTGTTACCAGCACCATCAGATGAAAGGAGGAAGTCCTGCCAGAAATCAAGTGTGTTGTTTAGTTTTGGTTTTCTTTTATGAGAAAGGACTACATCCGCTTTTACAGGCTCAGAGAAACAAGAGTTACTTACACTACAAAAGCACTATGGCACAAACCCAAAGATAAATAAGGATGCCAAAGCAAAAAGTTTCAGTTGGATATGAGAGGAATTTTCTAAACATCAGAGCAGTGTTGTTTGGTGACAAGTTTTCAGTAAGAATGCAGAAGTAAACAAATCTACCTAGTTTTAAAATAGTTATTAAATTGATTATAGGAGATAATTGCTTTCAGTAGTACAGGATGGATTGTAGGGTTCTACCCTCCTGTATTCCTAGCTCTGATTTCTGTATTGCATCCCTCCTATCTCTAGCTCTACTCAAGAGAAAGATTAAAACAACATTCTACAATTTTATCCTTGCAGTTTGGCAGCTGGACAATCTACCTCACATTATTAGTTATTTTTTTTCCCCAGTAAGCTGGTCTCCATAAAAGCATCCTTGAGCACAGCATTTAGGAACAAACCTGTAATCTTTATTTCACAGAATATGCTGAGATGGAAGGGACCCATCAGGATCATCGAGTCCAACTCCTGGCCCTTCACAGCACTGTCCCCAAGAGTCACACTGTGCCTGAGAGCATTGTCTGAGCACTTCTTGAACTCTGTCAGGCTTGGTGCTGTGACCACTTCCCTGGGGAGCCTGTTCAGTGCCCAACCATCCTCTGGGTGAAGAACCTTTTCCTGATTCCTCCAACATAAGCCCCCCTGACTCAGGCCATTCCCTCAGAGCACCACAGAGGAGAGATCAGTGTCAGCCCCTTCTTCTTCCCTCACAAGGAAGTTGTAAACTTTGATGAGGTCTCCCCTCAGTCTCCTCCAGGCTGAAGAGACCAAGTGATCTCAGCCACCCCTCATACAGCTTCCCCTCAAGGCGCTTGGCTATCTGCACTGCCCTCCTCTGGGTGCTCTCTAATAGCTTAGTATCTTTCTTAAATTGTCGTGATTTGTTTATGGATTCATGAATATTCTTAGAAGAAAACACAAGGGCAGAGATTTCAGATTCTGGGCTACACCCACCCCATCCAACTCCCTCCATGCTGTTGTTCAGGTAACACCAGGAGTTAAAAGACCTGCCCTAAAAAGTTTCACCACTATTACTGCTGCCACTAGTGCTCATGGCTTACTGCTCCACCTATACCTAAACAGTCAGAGCAGGAACTCAACACAAGACCATCACCCACACAAATCCAGTCCTTCACCTTACAGCTCAATCAACATGCAGGCATCAATTGGTACAAAATGTACCAGAGCCACAGCTGCCTCAGAGCTACAGACATTAATCTTCATTTCAATAAAACCTACTTCAGATACTTCCAAAATATTTATCACCAAGTTTTTCTCTTTAACTTGTGTTCTCTCCTTCATTATTTTCAATCTGCAAATAATGTATGGTGGCCAGCAATAAAAAAAACCAACCAACCAACAACAACAAAAAAACAAACAAAAAAACAAACAAACCACTTGTAACAAGAAAACATTACAAACTTGCAGACTTCTGACAAACAGTGGCTTCCACACTTGATGATGGCCACCATCCCCACAAGCGGGGTGGAATGTCTCTTCAAACACAGCACCTTGTTTATGCCATTGCAAATACCAAACAAATTTGGCATTAGTTCAGCATTAGATTTTTCTTTTACTTATTTCTAGCTTTCTACTCTTGACAACACAAGAACTAACAAACAGGAAAAAAAACCAACCCTCATGTTGCCATCAAACTACTCCACATCATCTTGAAACTTCAGTTGAATTTTAAAATTCAAGTGTAAGAAGACAAAGTCAACAACTTCTGAACAGGCAGGTCTGCTGATATGTGCTATTAAAAGCTGCTTATTTCAGTCCAGTTCAGGCAATGCCAAAAGAGTAGGTTTGATTATGCTCGGAGCCTTTCCAGTAATTACAGATCTAGAACCACCACAGTGTGGCTTACTATTCAAAAACAAACAGCTTAGCCCATATGCTTATCGAAAGGGAAAATAAAGGTAAGTTATTTTAAACAGCATACAAAATATATCCAGTAGTAGAGGTATATATAGAACATGGGTTGTCTCCCCCATCCCAAGCCTCTAATCATGTTTTCCTCCACTGAATTGTTGCCATAAAAATTCCTAAAATGTCAACAGCCCTAACATACAGGAAAAAAATTGAAACAAAGCATCTTAACCACAGTACAGCAAAGGTTTTTGGGATCCAGGCAGATGTACATGACAGAACACTGTTTTCAGTCTTAGCTTTATGCTACAAATGCTTCCATAAAACTACCGTTCGATGCACATATTTTCAGTGCTTCCATATAATGCACTAAAAAACATCTGACATCTGCAAAGTTCAAAAGACAAAGAAAGCACTCCAAGGGGACTTGGCAGCACTCAAATCAAGGAGTTTGCTGCAATCAGGTTTCAACTGAAAAGCATCTCCAAAATTCCAATTCAGTTTACCATCTCCAGCTTTTGTAAATGCCATTCTTGAATTTTGCAAAATGGGCTCGGTCATTCAATGTAACAGATTCCTTGAATTTTAAATTCCCAGTTTTATTATCATCATCACAAAAAACCCCAAAAAATCTCTAGTAAACATTTACTTTTGCATTCATTTGTTAACACAATTTGAAGCAACATGATGAAACCAGCTAGGACACATGGGATCTGGTATCATAATCAAGGCCGATCTCCTGACTTTTGACAGGCAAGAGATTAATTGTTTAGAAAATTCAGCAGTGCAGGCTCCCAACATCTGCCAACTAAATCCAAAGTAAGATAAATGTAAGTAAATACAGTTTACAAATTTTATATTTAGCCAGCACATGGTTTATTCCACATCTCACAAAGTAACCCAGTGAATCTGTTCAGTTGCTTGTTAGTTTGCCACTGGTAATTCCATGACAGGATAGGAAGAAAGAACACATGCCTGGTGTGTTTTAGGACCAATGCAGGTGTCCAGGTGTTGCATGACACAGCATCCTCCTCAGCCTCCACACCCCAAGGACCTTGTCAACAGCTTCTAAACTCACTGCAATATACGACAACTTATTGTCACACATCCCCAAAAAAGCTGATGCAGAGCTATAGGGTACTGGTCCAAACGCAGTCAGTGCCATTGTGAGAGGTACTGGCTAGCCACCCAGCCTCTCAGTCAGAGCCCAGAACAGACCGGGGACCTAGCAGAAGAGGCACGAAGTGTTTTGGAGGGAGACCAGGATTCTGCATGTAGCTTAGGTCTACTGTTGGCAAGACTGAACAAATGTCATCTGGTGAATAACCCACAAAGTCCTCGTATGTTTCCTCCCACAGCCTTCAAGACATTTTCAACGCTTATGGTAGCATTGAACAGTGGAAGAACTACACACAGCCTACAGTGGGATCTCCTGTCACTCTGCAATGGTCAGCAAAAATTATTCAGCATCCATCCAACCAGTATTACTCAGCTAATATAACTCAGTATTTTAGCAGATAATACTGATTACACTATTATTCCTAAGTAAATCACTGGCACCACCAGAAAAATCACAGCTCTGACAGGCAACCTTAGCCCAACACACGCTACTGGTATACTCCAAGGGAAGCTGGCTTTCCTTCGCACCCATCGCATCCACTTCCAGCTCTACAGGCGATGCTCACCAGCCACCATGATCAGGACATGGCCCACAATTACCAGAAGACATGGCATGGCATGTTCAAAAACAATATTCTGCTCTGTTTATTCTGGTTTTAAAACATCTGCATTTTTCTCCAGCTGCTCAGTATTACTAGAAGCTTTACTACAAAAATCTGTATTACATTACTGATATCATTTCACAAAACTAAAGAGCTTTCTAATTTGTCAAAGATGTGCCTAGCCCAGGAGCCATCCAACTTCCAGAATGTCAGAAGAAAACAATGGAGTGCATGCTAAAACCCAAGAACAGACAAAACTCCCAAGTCACTACAGTTCCAGAACACTGAAGTAACAGAAAACAAAGAATCTGAACTAAAATACAAAAAGCTAAAACACTGCAATTTCTGAAAAACCTTCAAAGCTTTATCTTGCTACTGCCAACCTTTTTCTTTTCTTCAACTTTGCTTCAGAATAACTTTTAGCACAACACCTACCATTTTAACATTTTTAAATACTTTTCACAGAAAACTAGGAGTGGACAATAAGACTGAGGTTCTTTTTTCCCCTATGACTAGAATTCAAAGTAAAAAACTTACTCATTTTCTTTCTTCAGAGAAGCACCTTTTGTATCCATATAATAAATATAAATTTCCTGTGATGTATAATACTAAAAACAAATTAGTAGTTTTGAGTCTTTTGTAATTGCTTTTTTCCCTCTCTTTCTAAACTGTCAAATGTTGCAAACCCAATGTTACTGCAACCACAAAAGATGGTGCTAATTAAAAGTAAGTTTACCTTAAGTATTCCTTTTGTCCCAAACTACCATAATTGTGATCTCAGAAGAATCATTTAGGACACTATCAACTGAAATACACTTTCAATTAAGTTTACTAATGCATCATAATGTTCACAGAAGTCATTACTAAACCCGGATGCCATTTTTTACATATCCCTTGAAAGATTTGTTACCAAAGACCAAGTTAACACTACTTGTCCATCTATGGGGGAACTTTAACGTTTTAGGTCACACAAATTGTCCTTAAAACCACACTCAGTGATGAGGTCCACTATTCTGACCAGAGGGTGCCCCAGAGCCAGGTGAGATGAAAGACCCAGTGCCACAAGGCTGGGGACAGCCTTTGTCTGCCACATTCCCAGCGAGGAAAGACTTTCCAAGAGCAGTATGTCAGTGAAGGAGTAGGCAGACAGATTCTGGCTCCATATTAGTGTCAAAAACCCTATCAAAAAACAATGTATAACATTACTTTGTATGCTTGGCAACAGCTGCACCCAAGTTTCTAAAAACAGCAAACAAGTTGCAATTGTCTTGCCCTTGAAAATTACTAGGTTTTATGCAGAAAACAACACACCATATGCTCCCTAGGAAGAGTAAAGCCTACTCCCTCAGTAAACCAGAACTTTGTAACATGAACCCAGAAACAAGTTACCTCTTAGGAAATCAAAACAATACACTTCTTTTTTTCCTGAGTGAAAAATTATATCCATACTACCTAGAAAATACCAGTGTTACACCCTTTCTAAAATACAGTCCATTTGCTAAAACATAACAAACAGGAAATAAAGGCTCTTTTGGCTTGAAGCAAACAAAGCATTAAGGCTTATTTTTATGGAATTCAAAAATAAGATACTCTATCCGGTGTCATCAGGAGCAAAACACACAATAGCAATGGAGAAAAAATGCTTCCTTTGTCAGTGGTAACTGAAGGATATATTACACAAAAACCTAGAGCCCCCTAAAGAGTCATTTGAGTTAGATTTTGTGTCAATATTAAACTTACACTCACTAGAACATAGTTTGTCAAAAGTTTCTAGTATCTAACAAATTTCCTTCTCTCTAACAAGCTCTATGTGAGTTTCAGTAAGATACGGAATGATATCTGGCACACCACAATGCACACCAAAAGCTGCATGAATGCACACCTTCATTCTTCTCTCTTCACTCTTCATACTCACCACTTTAATTTTTTTTCTGTTAGTGTAATTGACCTAATTTTAGCCACCACTTGCCATCTTGTTTTATATCTGCCACATGCAGATTCAGCTCTAGTCCCACCTGAAACACGACACACACTACTTCCTCTCTAATGAGGGGGTCCCACTTCCCATAACATAGAAGCCCACCATGCAGAAATATTTTATTAGGTAACTGCCACCTATTTCTAGGTGGTACTCCTCAAAATCCAGGTGAACCAGGCATAGGACCTTTTTGGCCAACATGCACTCACCAAGTAGGTTCAGAGATGGCTGTCTGCATAATACTGGACCTACAAACCCTATTCAATAAACACTAACTGTTACAGAAATTTGTAAGAAATTTTAAAAGGACAAAGGCAAGAAAAAATGGGATGAAGTTACTCTTAAAATCAACATACTGTTACTTTGTTTTTTCCCTTTTTGAGAAATCCTTAATCCTACAGATCGCCTAGAAAAGCTTACTTACACATATAGAAGTACCCCAAAATGTGTAATTCTAGCCTGAAATCAAATACCAGAGGAGCCGAGGCGGGTGCTGCTGCCTTTGAGCTTTGCTGTTTTTCAGAGCGCAGCTGTTCCCTCTCTCGGTTCTGTTTGTACATTAGCTGGCAGCTACAGTCAGCTGCATTTTTGAGAAAGAGAGAAGGATTTTGATGTGAGTCCAACAGTAAGCAGTAGTTATTTGTTCTCTTTAGATCGTGGGGTTCTCTTAACTGTTAGTAGTCACTGTCAGCTACGTGATGACAATTTCAATGTATTTCAAAATTAATAGACCATATTGATATTTACTTTCAGAAAGCCAGACTCAAATGAAGATCCAAGATTCAAATTATTTCTTTAACAGAACAGCAAAAGTGATATTCAAAAATTCCTACAATTTCAAACATTCCTCCTTGGAGCTTAAACCACTGCTAACTTTTTTGAATACCATTTGATTCGTAGTTGTTTTTCTAGATACTTGTTCATGTGGTGCAGGGAAGAGCACACTGACAGAAATAAGCTTAAAACTTGAGTAATTTCTTTTTCTTCCCTACAGCTATAAAAGGTGACTTCTTCATAAATTCTTGTCTATCTAAAACCAAAGTTTGCATTTCATGAAGTTTACTTTGTATTTAATAATGATGAACATCATCTCTAGACCCTTTCCTCTTTCTGGTCTCAAACATTCTTTTTAGGATATTGGTGCTAGATTTTAGCATTAGTTCTGATAAGCATTGCGTCTATAACATTGCTCTGACTATTTAGATTTTTAACTTCAAGCTTCTCCCTTCAGTTTGTGAGGAAATTACAATCCAACTATGGCACAATTAATTAAAAAAAAAAAGTCTCCTACATGTAACAACAAGAAGTCCCATCAGCATTTTTCAAAATAGTAAAACTAAGTCACAGTGTAAGGTACTGTATGTGCATTACGTACACAGATTTTTAATTTCCAGAATAACTTCAGAAGAAATTCTTCATCCTGTTGCTTATACTCCTGCCTTCCCAAGAAAGGGTAGACTAGAAAAGCAAACAGTGGATAAGGGAATGCTTGTTGCCAGTGTACCATAAAGTTGCCATCTCAAAGTGCTGAGAAACTACTCTTACCCAAAGGTTACTCGAGGAAAATTTCCTATTCCTTGCAAAAGTCTGTACAGTTCCACAGGGAAACAAAGCACAGCCTTGTAAAAATGGCATACAAATCTACAATACAAAGCAGGATTTAATATTCACTTTACAGTATCAGTGTTTATCTGTATTCCCAACTCTCTATTGACACTGTTTATTTTTAGAGCAGAGAATCATCAACTTCAAACGGCTGCTGGGCAGTCGTGCAGTACCACAGTTCCCTCTCCTTCTCAAGAAGACCCTCTTGGCCTGGTTTGTGCTAGCACCCACTAATGTAATTAAGGTTTGCATCAAAGGGAGTGAAAAAAGCAGAAGAACTTCCAATTCCATTCTTAAGTAGGACAATGCACCCCACTAAAGGAAATGTACATTTTGCATGGCCTGCAGCTAAGAGCCAGTGTCCCCACTCCCAGGTGTGACAACATGTTTTAAAGGGAAATTACACAAGCCCCTTATCTGAGAATTGCTACCCTCTTGTTTAAGCTACTCAATTAAAAGACAGACAGCCTTCCACTAAGATCACAAGACATCTTTTAAGTATTCAATCCTTTTTATTTTCCTTTGTTTCCTAGTTTTGGTCTGTTGATTTTTTTCAGAATTCCTTCATCTCTCATCCAATGGTGATTCAGCAGCAGACTCCATGTTAAAGGGTGAGAAGTCACTATCAGCTGGTTTCCTTTTTTCCTGCTACTCAGTTTTTTCAGAGGTTTAGGCAATCAGTAGGCAGCCCAGTGGGGAGAGGTACAGAGAATGTCTTTACCTTTTAAAAGTATTTGGTATCTGTTTACATGGAGACTATCACAAGTAAGACTTCTATAATCTATTTAGATACCTGAGGAAAAGAAAGTGGGCAAAGTTAAGAAAAATCAATTAAATGCACTTACATACCTTAATTCTATATCTTAAATTATTCAAATGAATTCTTTGTCAACTTGCAACATCACTGCATCCATTAAAGTTCTGCAAAGATATTGGAGCCTGCCCTAATACTGTTAGTCTTGACCCTTTAAAGGTTTCCTTTAAAACTTCCTCAGAATCTTTGCCAGTTAACAAGATCTAGTTAACACACACAGTTACAAGGGGGCTGTAGGAAAGGGAATGTACAAGTATTCAAATTGCTCTTTCTTCACTCCAGCAAACAGAAGTGCTGCAAAAACCAAGAAAATTTCATTCAGATAGGAATGCTTAACAGTGCCAAATATAAATGTCATTTGTGCGAAGGAAAATCTCAGAACATTGCTGCTCATCTTAGTAAATAAATTAACACAACAGCTCTCAACTCACATGTACTTTTAAACTCAGTTTATCTTTTTTAAAGTTAAGCTCTAATTGAAAAAATTATTTGTTTTCTTTTGTCTCCTTAAGCTTCAGGACTTCCATCCTTGGCACAGCCATCTGAATTAGATCCAACTTGCCAGAGGTATCAATTTCATTGAAACAAATATGCTTCAACTTTTTTCATTTGAAAGAATTAGACCATGCCTTTGCAAGATAAAATCACATTGCAGTAAGAGGGAGAAAAACCCAGCAAACAAGCAGGCTAGATTCTGTCTAACTTTCACTAGGAGACTGAGGCATCGTATCTTCTGAAGTTAATACATCCTAGAGGCACAATGGATTTACTGTACTACTTCCAAGTAAAGTTTCTAAGAAACTGCTCTCCTACTGACACGGGAGGGAAAACATACCACAAAGGGGAAAAAAGCAATTGTGCTGAAAGTGGTAAATGATAACCAGCATTGCTAAAGAGCATTCCCTTCCCAACACAACCATATACATTCTCTCTTGGATTAGCTATCCATTCTTCTTCTCCCTCATACTCAGACATTATCCAAGACTCTTTTTGGAAAAACTTATTTCTGTAGAATACATACAGACGCTCATAAAACAGTATTTCTAAATGTTTTCAGCTACAGTATGTTATAGGCGTAAATTATCCTGATTCCTAGGCTCAAGTCCAACAGGATGTTTAATTGTGTGTAAAGCAACTCATGGTTTTTTACCAAAGTTACTACTTATTTTTCTCTTTAGCCACTTGCTGTATCCTTCATTGAGAATGACACAATGCAAGATAACAGATAGATTTCACACAGCCACTAAAAGAAACCTATACAAGGAACACTCCAATCTGAACACCCCAAGAAAAGTTTGCAGCAGGATATTCCACCTTCCAGCTTACTACTTAGCAAGTAAGATTTGTAGTGTCTAAAGTTATACAGTTAGTAGTCAGGTAGTCTGTCTTTCCTTTTGCAATACAAAAATTATGTTCTTGCATGTTAAAATTAATCAGTTCTCAGAAAATAATTTTCCAGAGTCCTGGAGAAGATTCAAGTCTTACAAGTGATTCATAAACATGACATGCAGTTTTGACATATTAATCTCCTTTACACTGAGACTGCTACTAGGACCCAACCTCTGTTCCTAGAACTGCCACTAATCAGCAACACATCTATCATGTCCCTTGCATTTTTTCCATGCTTTACGCTAGAGTTGACTTTTCACTCCTACTCCTAACGAAGTTTCTAAAAGGACAGCACATGCCATGAGATCCCAGGCACAGAGGCCCATTGCACAGTGGGGCAGAAAGGCACCTCAGCAGAGCCTCTCACCCACTCCAATCCCCTGCTCAGAGTGGGGCCAGCTGGACCAGGGTGCTCAGGAACTGTTTTGAGTATCCTGGGAAAACCTATGCCAGTGTTCAATCACCCTTACCTGAAAAGGGTTTTCTGATGTTTCAGTGGAATTTCCTGTATTTCAATCTGTGACTATGGTCTCCTGTCCTGTCACTGGGTATTAACGGGAATAATCTGGCCCTGGCAGTGAGTCTTTGCCTGGGATTTCTGAAGGCAAATCTCACCAGTAAAGGCGGAGGTGAAGGTGGCTTTGAGTACCT
Organism: Corvus hawaiiensis; assembly: GCF_020740725.1. Lineage (NCBI taxonomy): Eukaryota > Metazoa > Chordata > Aves > Passeriformes > Corvidae > Corvus > Corvus hawaiiensis. Next base: position 69,240,870 of record NC_063215.1, on the reverse strand, counting down.
CAGCCTTGTCTGCCCCTCTTCAGCAGCAGGCCCTCCTTCTCCTTGCTCTTGCTCTTGCTGCTGATATGGTTGTAGGAGCCCCTCTTGTTCTCCTTCGCATCCTTTGCTAGATTCAACTGCAGGTGGGCTTTGGCTGTCCTAACCCTATCCTTGCATGCTCAAACAATGTCTCTGTACTCTTCCCAAGGAGAATTCAATACAGATCTTATCAGAAAGACATCAGTAAGTTCACATGCAGTAACGTATGAAAATATTTAAGCAGTTGGAAGCACAAAGCACATTCATTGCTGCCTGAGCTCCCAAATTCCAAGAGGAGAGCACCCAGAGAAATCAAAGTTACTTTCAACAGCACCTCATACCAATTTCTTCATAGGTACATTCATGGGCAACCTGGCCTTTTCTATGGCTATCTATTACCACAGATGCACGAGACACATTACCAAAACTGTCTCATCTGAACCTCATGCATAAAGGAGATCCAGTGGTAAGAGTTCTAATTCTTTATATCCATTCCTTTTTCATTTTTACTGTAGAGGGAGGACACAAATTCTCATAAGCAAGGTCAAGAAGAAAGCTCAAAAGGTTTAAACAATTTATTACACATGCTTCAGCTTTATGTCATGAATGAAAAGTGTCATCCTTATCATGTTGATAAAACTATGTGTAACCTGGAATATTATTTCTATTTTCATAGGTATATTCACATACATGTATTACAGATCTTGTTTTCTCCAGAAGGAGACTATGTCTTATTTCTCCTACAGAAAAGGTCCTGTAATAACACAGCATCTAAGCTCTGCACTACCTCTACACTAAAACACATGCAGGAAAAATAGTACTATTCATGAAACAAATCTAGCATGCCTTCCTCCTGAAAAAGAAAATATGGCACTACAGACTGATCTCCAAATAAAACAAACGGAAGATAGAGTTGCATAAATAAAATAATATTAAATAATGAAATGCAAATTCTAAGAAATTTCAAGATATGCCAGTATAATAACCCTACTTTGGTCACACACACTGTTATTTCTAGTAAAAGAAAATAAATATCAGGCTCTACTGAACTGTAATTCTTAGCAGGAACCTAACTTTTGTGTCACCGACAGACTGAAGTAGGTAAGACTAACATAAGAACTATCAATGCAAACTCTGACTTTCATGGCCAACTACAGACTTTCCCAATTCTAATCCATTTTCTTTCCAGGGTTTTTAAGGCAGTAAAGCAATTCTTTTTCTTTCTCAAAGAAATTGCAATGCATGAAAGAGAACACAAAAGAACATTTCACAAGTTTATACTTTCTTTAAACTGTTTTTTGTGGTTCAGTAGTAAGCACAGCTTCAGGAGTCTGAACACATTAAGTCTCACAATAGTGCTACCATTGCTTTGTTCTAAGTGTCCATAAACACAGTGAAAGAAGGAAAGTGAAAGAATGCTTACTATTCTCCTCTTCCTTGTTCTTCCCTCCCACCTCCTTTCCCAGCTGAGCAGGAGCATTTGCCAAACCATAGCTATGATTGGCACAGTACCACAAGGCTCTGTGCAATAGGACCAAATGCAACATACAGGTTTGCACTAAGAAACCCCACTGCTCATGTGGCATAAGCAACTAAAAGTTCTCCCTTCTGCAATCCATGAAGCATTCATTGGCCACTAAAGCAAATAAAAGAGATTCAATGAAAATAGGAGATGCCTCGCCAGCAAGCAGACCCAGCGCAGTCAGAAATGAGGCGTTCAAACAGTCTAGAACAGAAGTGAAGAATGGGTTTTTGTAGAAACTATAAACCATACTTATGATGTTATTTATAGAGTATGAGTAAGGAAATATTTTTAACCAGGGCCATATTACATATTATATTTAGCTGAATAGCTAAACCCGTCATTTTTATCTCAGACTTAACTATGTATTTAATCAGTGTGGGTTTCTTATTTTCTTTGATGTAGACCACATTCAAAAAGGATTGCCTAAGACCACATTTATTTCTCCCAACAATTAGATTTCAAGCTTGAATGCGGATCCAGAGTAGCCTGTACGAAAATTTTCTGTTTTCAGGCTTTGCGAGCCAAAACAATCATGTTGCAAGAGCATCAGACATTCAACTGATCTGCCTTGAGTTTCATAATTATTTTGTGCTCATGGCATGGTAATGATTCTGTTAAGAGTGCAAGAACAAGTTCTCTGGTCATTCTTCTCACACAGTGCAACTGTTATTTCTGAATCAAGGAAAAATGTGGATGTAAAATTTCAGTTTAAAATACAGTTTAAAAAAAACCGGTTAAAATTCAGTTAAAAATACCAGAGAGCTTAACAGATGGATAAAATTTGCCTGAGCAAATCAACTCCCTTGCATTATGAGCTCCTTTGTATTAAAAATATTTCTGTCTTGAGACTAAGCAAGTTAAGGAAACATTTCTGAAGCTTTTAAGCTGTGTTGGCTACATAAAGCAGCTGTTTTAACATCTATTCATGCCACAAATACAACTTTTTCCACTCACAGTAGAGGCTTTGGTGAGCAAATTCCACAGAGGTTGTTGAAGACAGCTGCAGAAAGGAACAAGAAATACTTTTCAATAGGAATAGGTTCCTTAACATGCCGCTTATCACTTGTCTGCTCCCCCAGCACTATTCCTGCCTCTCACAAGCTCTTTTTAAGCAGAATACATTAAAAGGTGTCCTTTTTCTAGCTTAAATCAGGAAAGTTTTGCCCAGCAACTTGTGCTTCTCTTACCCCGCTTTTTCTTGTCCCAGCTATCACTCCCTCCCACATGCTTCCCTGTCACTTTGAGAGTCTCAAGCCCAACATACAGTTCTGCAGTAGCAGGCTTCCCTACTGAGGGGAACAGGGTGAGGAAAGACTCTAAAAAGTTGCTGCTCAGAGTCAGGAAAATATGAATTTATGCCTGGGCTGGATGGAGGCTCTGCTGGGCAAAAGCAGCCCACAGTTTGGTAGACCTGTTTTCACAGTTCCCTAAAATTCCTTGTGCTTCAAAAGTCCCATCAGAAAACCAACTTCATTACTTTTCAGGAATGCTGTGCAGATATAAAGCTCACAGACTAAACAAACTCAAACCATCCCAGCCAGGAGAGGCAGGCAAGTGCTGAAGTAAAGGCAAGTAGAAGCATTTCCGTGTTGCTGGGCATTCAGTGTTTTGTTGGACATAGTGCACAGGTTTCTGGGAAAATCCCTGCCCTTCTAAGAGTGAAGAGAATCACAACCCTATTCCTGATACTGCTATCAATTAGGCAAATGACACCAAGGGCACATCACCTCTCTGTGCCCTTTAAATTAAATAAAAAGAATTCATAATTACTTTCCTCTTTGACATGCTAGATGAAAACAGGCATGAGGATAAAAACCAGAGTTGTACTCTCCAGTCAGTAGTGACTGAGTGAAAAGGAAGCAAGAAGGACACTTAGCAGCTTCTTTTACAGAAGATGGAAAGATTTCTTTATGACACTTGAGCAGAAAATTTCAGGCTTGCCTTTTTTTTTTTCTTTTGTAAAGAATAAATTTATTATTGATACAATAGCTCCAAACAAACAAGTCCATCTACTAGGGTAGTACAAAGAAATTCAGCATGCAGGCACAGCTCTTATCCTGGGGACAGCTGGGTCCATGCCTCCCTTCCCAACCCCTTCCCTCCCCCCCCCAAGCTTTGTAACCCTTATTAACATCTTTCTGAATCTCAAGTCCCTCTTGCACTAAGCGTGAGCAGGACACACACCATCACTAGAACCACAGCACATTTAAAAAGAGGGAGAAAAGTGCATCATTTCACTGGGACCCCTAGCAGGTAACAGCCATTGATCCTCCACTGGTGCTACATACTCTCACACTGGCATGACAGGCAGTATCCTTGAGCCAGCGGAGTGAAGAAGGGAGTCCAGTATCACAACCACCTAAATGAACCTACTGCACACAGCTAACTGAACACCTCAGCACAGTATCAGTAAGATTCAGTTACTGCCAGCCTCAGCTGTATTTGAGCTGGGGTCAGAAGGTGAAAAATACCATACGCTATTTAAAAATCTTTCAGCTTCTAAAATTCATAACCAAAGTGTTCCAGAGGAAAAAGAACAGAAGCTGTCAGCTGTTTCCATGTAGCATAGTGCAAAAAACAGACAAGTGCTGAGCTATAAAGAATCACAGAGCTTTGCCAAAATTTGCTTCATTGATTAGATGAGACAAGTATCAGATTCAAAACTAGACAGGGAAAAATGCAACAGGCCTAATGAAGTAAGGCTGTTCATCAGAAGATTAAATAACTCCTGCTGAATTTGACTGACTCCCCAGAAAGATATTATTGAATGGATGATATTAAGTGATAGGTTTTGCTCATTATAATAGTGAGGCAAGGTAGAGAGCATGCAGTTAGAGGATGAAGCATTTTCTATTTCAGCTTTCATTTAATCACACTTCTGAGAATCTCTACTTCACAAAAACAAGACCCCCCCTGCCAAAAAAAGCCCCAAACCAAATCAAACCAAACCCCCTGTCACAAAAAAACCCCCACAAAACCTCAGATAAACAGGTGGTAGGCTTTAGGCTCTGCTATTTTATTATTCACCCTAATTTACTTATTGTGCTATCTCCCAACAGGCAACACAAAAGAGATCTGCACATTTGTATGGGGAGTTCTGCTAGGAAAAAAACAATCAGCTGCACGCATGAAAGGAATTGAGAAGTCAGCAATTTCACAGCCTTTGCCTTACAATATCTGCTGCAACATTTCAGATCATATCAAAGCTGTTGTTGTGCACCATTTTCATGGAACTGCAAGAGCTAGGGAGAAACAAACATGGCACCAAATCCACCCATCAAGCAGGGGTAGATACCCCCTGCAGTGCTATTTTTCCAGTGCCTTATGTAGTCCTTATTTTTATGCATCCTAAGCAGTCAGGTTTCAATGACCTGCTGACATGAAGTGATGACCTCTCTATTTAAAAATCTCTCTACTGTAACGTCCCAGCTCCTCCCTCCCTGCCCTATCTTTCTCCACCTCCTCTTTGGAAGCCTACCACTGGTCATCAACAAGTGTTTCTGAGAGTAAGTACCATGACAACTCAGATTCTTCCCAAACTTCAAGCATTTCTTTGTGCTTAAGTCGGAGGTTTTGTCAGCATAGACACATCAGAAGCCTGAGTTAGTCTTTGGAGATACCACTGTCTCTCCCTGCTGACTTCAGAGGGAACCTCTGAAACAAGGAGTAAAGGTCTTACAGACAAGCCATGCACACTCTAAATCTTGTATAATTTTTACTGATCAAGACACCAAGTTTGTCCCCTCCTCCCCCTATAGTTCTCTCCTATTTAAAGCAACCTCTTCTTGACACTGTATTGCCCAATCTGAATACAATTTCTATCTGTAATCTCATCAAACTTGTACAGTGGAGCTCTACCAACATCACACCTCCAAGATCTTTCTGTGTATTTTTCCTTACCTTTTAAGAATGCAAAAGTATGGGCTGCTTATGGGATGCTTCTTCTAAGATCCCATTTTTTTCTGATTTTCAATGCAGAGGTTCAGGTGGCTCTTCTCTAGATGTAGGCCAGCAAAAGAGGCAAGAGTATTTGCTCTGTGATGCAAGCCACTGAAAAAAGAAAATCTGGTTGAAGGAAATAGGACCACCAGTAATTCATGACTGGGAAATCTCCATCTGCTAAATGCGGTTTGGTGTTACAGAGGAACAGAGTAACAAAAGGACTGGGAAACTACCTGTAAACACAAGGGGAACAGAAGGACAAAGAGGTTCTTGGAAGGTAATAAGAGAACAAAAAAATAAGACTGAACAAAAAGACTGCATCAATATTGGCCGTACTTAATGCTCTCTCCTCCTAATTGCTATGAGATAAACAGAGGCATAAAAACATTAATCAGTTTTGTAAACATTCACAAAATTACTGTGTCACCTGAAATCTAACCCAAAACTTGTATATTGTGAGATAATTCTCAAATTCTTTCTGAAACAACATCATAAGGCTTCCCATGCTCCAATCCCTTCAGGACTCATGGCCATTTCAACACAAGTCACTGCCATGAAGGAAAAGCATAAAACTTCATAACCCGGATAGAATAAGAAGACCCCCCAGTCCCTCACAGAAACAATGCAAGCTCTAATCTGAATTCCCAAAGAGTTCCCAAGGTAAAAAGACATATAACTGGAATTTAGATTTCAAAAGCAAGCTTTGAAATCTGGGCTGAAACACCATGTAAAAATCTTTGAGAAAATCAAAGGTTCCTCCAAAGAAATCTGCCATTCCATTAAAAGGCCAAGCAATGACAGAAGCTTGACAACAGTCTCCAGCAGTAATTAAGTAAAAGCTAAGAAACATTCACTTATTCTAACAACTTTGTTGTATGCATTTCAGAAATATCTATTAACAATAACAGTTGTATGGAGCAAGTCCTCTCCCAGGAATGTCCACGACATTCCACATTAGAAAATTTAAAAAAAAAAAAAAAGTGAAAATAATAAATCAAATCCCCTTGACTAGCAACTGTTCATCCAGGCACCGGCAGCTCATCTCACAGAATTGTCACTTGCCAGCAGTTAGCAACCTTATAAGAGTACAATGTTATGCTGGCATCCTCTCTCTGGGGCAGCTACATTAAACTGAACCAACCATCCACTTGATCAGCAGAGATTTTTAAAATAAACACTCTCAGGGGTGCTGAAACATACTATTTACTTATGGCAGAGATGTACTGCTTCTTCACTCAAACAGGCACAGAGACTACGATCCCCATCCCAGTCTCCTGATGACTTCTACTCTGAATCATTAAGTATGATAAGTAGCAAGCCTTGGCAAGCATCCAAATGTCTATTTCTAAAGCATTAGTACTCAGAAACTGTAACACAAACCTAATCATTCTGCTTCCAGGCTTACAAACAAAGCCAAACATCTATTTTCAACACAACAGGGTCTGCTTCCCTCAGTGCAGCTCTAAAGAGCAGGAGAGCAAAATAAATTTCAGTTAAATAATTGCTCTCCATTTCCTATCCACCCCTCCAGTCTCCAAACATCCTCAAACCCAGATTCTAAAACAAAGAAAAACAAATGCCTTATTACATAAACACAAGTTATGTTTGAAAATCTACTTGCCTGCTCACCAATAACAATGAGGAAACATTCCTAGTTGGAAAAAAAAAAAATCGTGTCATCACTTTCCACAGCTTTCACTTGAAAGCCATAAAAAACCCCCCCCCCCCCCCAAAAAAAAACCCAAAAAAACCCCCCAAAAAACAACTTGAAGAAGCATAAGCTAAAAAAAAGCTTGTGGAACCACTGCTGTACCAGTCAGACTAGGTCTCTTGCAGGCAAGCACCTCTGCTGCCCAGGGAAAGGCAGCAGTGGCTAAAGCAGTGGCAGCCCATCCCAACTTGCTGTTCCCTTCTAAGTTAATGTCAACAGGCTAAATAGACATCTCCAAAAAGGGCTGATCCTGCTTGTATCATGTCTATAATAAACTGTAATGGCCTGGAAATGGCTCTCTCCCCCCACTGATGAGACAGGAAAGGCAGACAAATAGCTGAGAGGACTATGAATCTTATAGCAAGATCCAAAGAAGAACCTAATTCTCGCCAATCTCGAAAGAATTCCTGTCTTTCCTGCCCCCATGGTATGAATGAACAGCACCTACACCCTTGCAAGCCCTAGCTCCAAAACTTACTAGTCCAAAAAAACCCCAACAAAACAGCACAGAAGGGAGACAGGAGGACCTCCCCCTACCCCCAGTTCTTCAGGAGAGACAATCCAAATAGAAGCATCCTCAAGTTACTACAATGCAGTAGCTGATTTTTGTGTGTTCATACACACTCGCATGATCACACAGAGTGGCTATTGACCTCCTTGGCTGTACTTGTAACAGAGGAAACACAGGGCTTTCTTTCACACCACTGCAACTTCAAACAGAGCTCACAGGTGGTCAGCAGCAAGTGCAAAGTCACAACTTCAAAAGAACCCTACAACAGACCTGTTTGTCCAGTCCAAGATGAAAACAAACCCTTACACCTTACCCGAAAACTTGTCTTTGCAGAGAGGGACAGCTATGAAAACAAAACAAACAGCTCTTCTTGAACAAGTTACAGGAGCTGGAAGCTAACAATGTGCAAGTACTTGCACATGAAGCTAAGAAAACAACCCAGAAAGAAGGGTTTCCTTAAGTGCTCAAAATTTACTTCCAAAAAAATGTGGTGACTATCATACAAAATACACTAAAGCAATTTCAGTAATCCCAGATTTTTGCTAGACACAAGAGAGAGCAGACGCACTTTTTATTAATGTATGAATTTAAATAATGGGACAGAAAGAATCAATTACCATCTAGAAACAGGGGGTAGAAAAAGGATACCTGCTCAACCATTTTACAGAGTGTTCCCACCAAAAATAATGTAAAACCCAATTCTCTCAGTTATACCCTCATCATATGTTCTACAAATTTTGATAAAAGAGCCCTGTACTTAAATAACAAATGAAGAACTTCCACTTACTGTCACTGGTGATTTTCACATGTGCTACTGATTTCAAAACAGTTTTTACCAGAAATCACTGCAGTACAGTTAGCACAAACTTTAATTAATCTCAGACCCTTTACCAGAGGTAAGGGGGGGGAAAAAATTAGACAGTCTCTATTTTCCCCACAGAGCATGAAGTGTTGTAGCTTCTGTATGAGTTACTTTTGCTACAGTCTCCCATTCTAGCACCCGTCAATGTTTATCATTCTTAGTAAAACCTCAACCAAAAGCAACCTTCCTTCTCCCTAATTTCGTATGAAAATATGAGAACCACTGCAACAACCAGTTTTTTTCCTCCTAACAGTCACAGTTCCTTTTGGCTCAGTACTCTGACAGAGAATGAAGTGCCTGCCATTCACTTAGGGTGAACAAGGCTTCAAGAAACTGCATTTTCACAAATCAAGTCTAAGCAGCGCCACGGGAAACAAGAAATAAATGATTTGGTTACCTTCTCCTGGACATGAAGTCTTCTAGAGGAGGATACAACTAAAAACTGAAACCCTTTGATGAGACTCTGGAAACCAAATATAATAGTAACTCCTGAAGTGAAACTGCACAGACACTCTGACAGTCAACAGTGGTGACATCCTTGAAAGAAAAGCAGCTGGACCACTGACTTTGCCTCAGTCTACACAGGAGCTCCCTCCTAACACTATCTACTTTATCTCTTTCATACAGCCAGAACCCATCCACAACAAAAGGATTTATCAAAAGCATCTCTTTCCTCTCGGTATTTCTGTGACTGTTACACTACAATATCTCAGATTATCACATCCTGTCACACATTTATCTTCAAAATGTCATGTGGACAAAATGGGGTTAAACACAGAGAGAATTAATACATGACTTGTTCAATGTCACATGAAGTCTGTCAGGGCAGGGAACTGAAGCCTCTCTTATCTCCTCAGGCCCAAGTGGAACATCCCATTTAACAGCAGACTTGCTCCCTCACAGGTGTATATACCACACTGCCATATAACCTGAAAGTAAACCAAAAAAATAAATTTTTGAAAAAGATGTAGTAATATTCCCTTTCATCAAGGACTGAATTAATCCTTTAAATCCCTTGTCAAATGGCAAAGTTGACAATATGAAAAAAGAAATATATACACAGATGCCTATATGCAATTCCTGATTCTTATATGCAATTCCTGATTCCCAGACTGGAGTCTGATATTAAAAGCAGAAAACATATTCCTGAATAAATGCTGCCCAATTTTCCAAATATATTTAGAATATTATCACAACACATTCACACAGTCTTAAGCATTTTTTGCTATGACTTCACTGTACAGAGTGTTTTGGCCAGCCAGCATGATGTAGTCCAGAGTAATCTTCTTGAAAGGAAAAGGCTTGAGTTTTATGACCTTGGTCATAAAATGAGGTGCATTCTGGTTCTCCACAGAGTATTTCTTGACAGCACCATGGGTTAGGCAAAGCTTTGTTAATCTTACCATCAGACAAGCTGTGAGTGATGAGCAGTCTTTTAACAAAAGCTACTTGGAGATGAGGCTCCTCTTTTGTCTTCCAAAAAAGCTCACTTGTAACTTGAGAGTTTAGCAACCTAAATGGAAGTCCAAACATATTTTATCTAAAAGATAATATGTATGGCTCTCACAATAGCAAAATGAGGAAGTCTAAAGAGGACAGAAAAGCTAATTAAGAAAGGTATACATACAGACTTGTGATTTAGGTTCAGACCATCTCTTTTCAAGGCTTTCAGGAAGCAGCTTCTAAACTGACCTTTCAGTTCCCTACAATGTTAATGAATTTTGAAATGTAATTAATTTCAAGTGTATTGCAACTAAATAATCCTCTCAGGCCATAATCAAAATGCTTTAGAGTACAGAAGAGTTCTCTCTTTTGAGAACAATAAGAAATAAAATCTGTCAGTAAGAACATAACCCGGGCCTTTTTAAAGCATAGGCATTTCAGAAATGGTTATTGTGTCACCACACAGTCAATCTCACCTACAGACCTGACTGTCTTTCCTGGAGGGTGTTTCTCCTACTCACACACCTGAAGAGCCTTCAAAACTGTAAAGGATTCCTGATCCATGCATATGCAAAACAAAAGTGGATGAGACAACCCTTTTCGGCCATGTAAAGGCAGCATGCTGTCTACCTGAAAAAATAAAGATTGCTAGGTGCTTCTATTTTTTAGAAAAGCTTGCCCTGAAGAATTCTGTGCTTTACATCATTCTAGATATCAATGCAGTATTACTAGAATTAAAAACTCAACCAATCCCTCTCAAAAAAACCCAAAAATCCTACTGTTGTTCCTCCCTTCTACAGCTTATAAAAAATTTGTATACAAAACACTGACAGTCACTTTTACTGTTTTCTTTGGATAATCATTTTGTTGTGCCTCTCTTAATAGGTTAACATGAAAAAGTCACACAGGGAAAAAAGAAAACAAAACCAACCAACCAAAAAATCCAACTGCAACACCCTACCAAAATAAAGCAAATTCATACTTCCCCGATTTATGTAAGAAGTTTCACTTGCTGTTTAGTTTAAAATATTTTGGAGATTTTTCTAACAGCCTCCCCAAATACTCAGATTTCTTTCTTCTTCTGTTATGGTTATATTCCCCAAATAAACATAACTGTTTGTTGTGACAACTTTCAAGCTACCAAGCCCACCAAGCATAGCAATTGTTTGAGGAACACAAGCGGACACTTAAGACTTTCATCTTGCACAGGCAACCACAGCACAAGCAACTTTCACATGCAATCAAACCAGTGTACTTGCTGGCAGGCTCCCAGCAAGCTCAACAGGTGAAATGTTTTAATTGACACAAACGACAAGTTTGCACAGCAAATACTGAAGATCCAAAGGTTTTATTTTTTTATTGGCCATTAGAGGGTTGCTACAAGCCCTCAGAAATTCTCATTTCTGTAATTTGAAGCATGTATGTATCACAAGCCAATGCAGGGAAGAATAAAGCAATACAAAACCACTGCAGTTGCAGGGGAGTGGAGTCCCTAGTGCATTCTCCAAAAGCCACTGGGCTGTTCAAGATTTACGATTTGTGTCTTACTCATCTGAGGGAAGACTCTTCTCACTTCCTCCCACTGCTGGAGTTGGTTTTCGATTAGTGAGCCAGGATTACCTTGGCAGAATCAACAAGCAAGACCTCATTTGTGCAAATCCCAATACCGCAGTTCATTACTGGAAAACCTGGCAGTTTTTAAACCTTCCTGATTTTTGGAGCTCATAGATGGTCCAAGACTGGTATGCACCCCCATATAGCAAATCTAAGCCTACTGGCAACAGATGTGCTTTTAAGTATCTTCCCCAGATTCTTTAGAAACAACCCACATACGTCTGTGCCCTCTTCAATAATTTAATGCTGAAAAACAGGACTCTAGATCCCTCCTGATGGGATGACTACCGTGTGAAACTTGAGCCGCGTCACTGCAAGCCACATCCAGAACAGACAGCAGGAACCATCAGCTTTCCACAGACCTTTCTGTACTCTGAATTACTGTAAACTTGAAGTCAGAACAGAATAAATGATGAAACACAGCCTCGTATCTACTACTCTACTCTCATTTGCTCTGGATGACTCTGGTATAAAAGAGATGGCGATGTGAAGTGGAAATACTGAATACAGTTATTGTCTACCCTACAAACTGCCATAATGTTTTTCCAAGATTCTCTGCGATCAGTATGGCAACCAAACAAAAAGAGAGGCATATATGGACAAGACACCAGAGAAGCTGGCCTGGGAGAGGAAAAAAAAATTACTAATAGTCTGAATATTCTGAAAACACACTCATCTTCCCCACCTCCAAAGGAAAGTTAATAGAACTAGCAAACTTTCACACTTCATTGCTTTGAAAATCAATGTATACCTCCTCCACAGCATATGATGCAGGCTTAAGAAAAAAATGAAAGTTTTCAAACCAAGTGTTTTCACAGTCTTGATTTTCTTTTATGTACACACCTGCCTGATGCAGGTGTGATTTCTATCCAGACCACTATTGAAGTTTTGTGTTGTTACTCAGGAACTTTCTTTCAAGTTCTGAGGTAAAAGAATCCAAGCATTCACCTCACAGTAACATAACTAAACTTGAGCAATGCACTGAAACTTGCAAATGCAAATAAAAACCCTGAAGTCAGACAAGACAACCCCTCCCCACACTATGGAAGGCACAAAATAGCTAGAGAAATTAATACTCCCTTTAGGCAACTCCTTGATTTTGTAGATTTAAACACAATGAGAGCAACTGCAAAATTCAAGCACTGCAAACACAGTTTACAAACTAACTGCTCATTTTTGTTCGGAGATGTAAATTTTAACACCATATATTGTGGGTTAGAAGGACTACAAGGAAAGAGTTGCTTGTACACTGAATCTGTGGCTTCAGAGGGGAAAAAAGTTTAATTTTTTTTAACGTCATGAAACTTCCAACTGCTGTATAAAACACACATTTACACGTACGGCTTTGGTAGTTAGCAGGACTGGATTTCCAATACCTATTCCTCCAAGCAGTTCTGTTAGCTCCCTGGAAGACAATAAGCCTTCTAGTTACAAAAAAAATTGTTCCTAATTTGAAAGCCTTCCCGGATGGATACCTCAAGGAGCACGCACCACTCTTGTAGAACTTGCACTCACTTAAAAAATTTAAAAAATAAAGCGTTCTGCAATGTCACCCACATGGATCAACTTTGACAACCCAAATGAAACTGTAGACCAAGGAAGTATAAAGTAACTTCATGAAGTTGCATGCAAACAGACACCTTAGCACCCAAAGTAGGTCCCACTTGTCTGCAGAGGCAGCAGCACAGCTTGCTTAGTGGGTACTAGGACTCCAGCCAGCCACGAGGACTCTGCTTCCCTCTCAGCCACCAGCCCGGTGCAGGATGTTAGGCAAGTCTGTATCTCCTTAACATGCCAGGTCACTCAGGCACAGAAAGGAAATTCCTACACTAATTCATAGAACAAGTGCAGAAGTTCATTGACAGAGATTAACAGATCTGTCTACTTTTTCCTGTGAGAATCCTGCACTTCAAAAGAACCCCAAAACATTTTCAGTAAGACTGTGCTCCATCCCCAGAGGCTCATCACATTCAGGCTCACACAAAAAAAGGCTTTTCTGCACTTGCTGAGCACCTCACAAAAATTATCATGACCCATTCTCCAAGACGCAGTGGTTTCCAAGCCTTTCATCTGCAGGTGTCAGAAGATGTTCCAGCAGACATGCAACTACTGGCTAGAGTAGTTAGGGTAGTAGATGTTAGTTTTACTTCCCCCATCCCTCAAAAGCAGTCAAAAGGCCACGAAGTAAGAAGCTGAGTAACCCCGTTTTTCTTGCAGTCTATTCTCAGCCAAGCTAAGTAACATTTATCCTTGAAGAAGATTAAAATTTTAAAAATTGACAAAAACTTTCCTCTGAAAACCAGAGATTGTGTTTAATCCCACTAAAATACCAGTCAACTGCAAACATAGTCTTCTACCAGCTGTGCCTCTTTAGTCTAGAAAAGAGAGGACTGAGAGGGGATCTCAGTAATGCGTATAAGTATCTCAAAGATGGGTGCCAAGATGATGGTGTCAGACTCTTTTCCATGGTGCCCAATGACAGAACAAGGAGCAATGGCCATAAACTGAAACCCAAGAAGCTCCACCTCAACATGAGGAAGAACTTTTTTATGTTAAGAGTGGCAGAGCACTGGAACAGGATGCCCATGGAGGTTGTGGAGCCTCCTTGGCTGGAGACACTCAAAACCCACCTGGATACATTCCTGTGTTGACCTGCTCTAGGTGACCCTGCCTTGGGAGGGGAGGTGGACTAGATGATCTGTAGAGGTACCTTCCAACCCTAGAAATTCTGTGATTCTAGGGTGGAAAATTTTTCAGTTTCCTCTTCAGTGAAGGAATTTCTTCCTAATTGTAATATTAAAGGAAAAAAAATAAAAAGTCGTTAAAACTCAAGCCAAAATTGCTGTTGTGTTTGTGAAGTAATATCCAAAGCTTTCTTCTTCTTCTGTTTTCACTTGAATTTTCACTGGCTTTTTACAGCTGAATCACAGAATATAACATTATCTGGAAGTGAATTCTGTTCTCCGGGTCCTACTTCCCCAACAAAACACGGACAAATCAACTTGGGCAGCTCAGGGGCTTGTTCTGAATATTCTGAATTCTGAATATCTGCAAGGACATCCCAACCTCCCTGGGTAGCCTGTTCCAACATCTCACACACTCACACACATCTCATTCCAACTCCTCTCACACTGAAATTTTTTTCCTGATATCTCACTGGAATTTCCCTTGTTGCAACTTGTGTTTGTTGTCTCTTGTTCTACTGCCTCTTCATGCTCTCTCACTAGTTAACTGAAGACGTGGGATAGTTTTCCCATAAAGAAAAGAAACACACACACACAGGGCTGTATTCTCAAGATGTTCATAAAATATGTACACATAGAAAAGGATTTTATTTTTCTGAAATACACGAACTGTATTTTTGTTTGCAACCTAACATTGTCTCTTACAGCTTGTCCTTCTGCAGCATGTACCACCAAAGCCTTACCTTCACAGACAAGTAAAACAGAGCGGCTAATGTGGTAAAAACTCACACCACAAATTATTTTGTAGTAATCTTCTTATATTGAGAAACACTCCAGTTTTGTTCCCTATTTCATATCACAGAATCACAGAACTGAACTAAATGGTCTTTAAGGTGCCTTCCAATCTAAACCAATCTCCCTGCTATGGGCAGGAAACACCTTCCACTAGACCAGGTTGCTCAAAGCCGCATTCAGCCTGGCCTTGAACAATACCAAGGATGGGGCATCCACAGCTTCTCTTGGCAACCTGTTACAGTGCCTCATCACTCTCATAGTGAAGAATTTTCTCCTAACAGCTAAACTAAATCTGCTCTCTTTCAGTTTAAAGTCATTCCCCCTTGTCCTACCACCACCTGAACTAGTCCTGCCAGTCTAAGGTACTCACTCGACCTCACGATAAACTCTTTTTCACACAACTCTGCTGAGCAGGGAAGCAACATTTAGCAATGCGGACACTGAAATGAAAATGACAATGAAAAACCACGTGAAAACCCGTGGTCAGCATGAGGATGAGAACTACAGGCCACAGCGTGGGGCTTGTACCCGCTCCTCCGGGGCACCTCCTTGGGGGTTGCGCAGGCAACCAGGTTGGCAAAGCACCAGAGTGAGCTCGAGTGTTTGAGCGCTGCTGCACTGACCCTGCTAGCACACCCTTCTCTCCAGACGCAAACCTGCTGCACGAGGATGGATGCTTGGTTCACAAAGTGCAGCTGGGGTTTTGGGTTAGTTGCGGTTTGTTTGTTTGTTTCTTTTTTAGTAACACCGTCTTCTGCTGTGGGCCACCCGTACCCCGCTCCTCCTCTCCGGGGCACAGCACACGGTGGGGAGGCGCTGACAGCTCAGGGCGGCTGCGCCCGAGCTCCCCGCGGGGTGCGACCCGCAGGCAGCGAGCGCTGCCCTCCGCTCCGCTCCTCCTCGGACCGACCTGGCGGCCCGAGCAGCCGGCACACCGCGCTCTGCCACGGCCACCGGGAACACAAAGAGCCGCCCTCGGGCGCAGAACGGTCTCGGGGCTGAGAAAGTATTGAGGGGACTCTGCCTTCGCCACCAGCATGAACTTGTGGCAGGGCGCTCGGCTCTCGGGGCGCCGCCGACCGGTCCCACTCCGGTGTCAGCGTTTACGGCCCCGCGCCCCGCCTGCCCACCCTGCCCGGCAGCCCCGGCCTCTGGCCGCCCCTGCCCCACGGCCGTGTCCCCGGCGCAGGGAGAGGCCCCAGCCCAGCCGCCGCGGGAGGTGAGGGAGAGCCGCAACAAGTCCCCGCCGCCGCCGGCCGCCCTTACCCAGATAGTGCCGCAGGTCCAGCAGAAAGTGCGGGGGGCCCCCGTTGAGCTGGTAGAAGAGGGAGCCCAAACAGAAGAGCAGCAGGGCGGCCATGCAGAAGCCGTAGTCGCGCAGCGAGAGGAAGGGCAGCAGCGAGAGGGGCCGCCGCCTCTTCAAGCCCCCGCCCTGGCCCGGGCCCCCTCCCGCCGCCGCCGCCGCCGCCGCGGGCGACCGGGGCGCCGGGCATTCCCCGCCGCCGTGCTGCTGCTTCTTCTTCATCCTCCCCTTCGCCGCCGCCGGCTCACGCAGCCCGCCGGGCGAAGCGCATCCTCCATCCGCCTGCCCGACTCCGGCTGCCCGCGGCCGGGAAAGTTCCCGGGAGCTCAGGGGATCCGTCCAGTCCCCATCGCAGGCTGCCTCCGGCTCCGCGGCAGACAAGAGTCCCCGGTGCTCCTGCGGCGGCGGCGGCTGCTGCTGCTGCTGCTACGGAGCGCCGCTAAGGGGAGAGGAAGGAGGTGGTCACCATCTCGCTCCCTGGGGCTCCGCTCCTCTCCTCCTCCGCCGCCGCTCTCGCTCCTTCTCTCCGCTCGGCCTCTCGCCCCGGTGTCAAGTTACAGCCAACGCTCCGCCGCCGGCCGCCTGCAACTCGCGGCCGACTTGTGCGCGCTGCCCGGCCCCGCCGCCCCCGGCCCGGCCGGCCCCGGGGCCCGCCCACGCCGGCCCGCCCCGGCCCGCCCCGGCCTCCGGTCCCGCCATGCGCCCGCCGCCTCCGCGCCAGCGACCCCTGCGGGCGCCGCCGCCGCGCGGCCCCGCCGGCACAGCCCACCTGCCCCGGCCCGCCGGGCTTGGGCATCGCGGGGTGTGGAGCAGAGCCTAACGCGGCGTTAAGGTCCGCTGCTTTTATCGTCGTGTAACGTCGTTCATGGGGGACGAAAGCGGCCACTCTTCTCCTTGCAGCTTTGTTAGGGTGATTAAAGCGGAGCTGTTGTCTACTGGGGACAAGGCTTTAGACAAGTACAGAAATTACAAAATTAAGATTGCACACACAACCTTAGTTTGACCCCCTTGTACATATGTCTTATGATACAGCCTCTAATTACTCGATCATGCTATTTTTCCTAGACAGCCGCTTCCAACCATGTGACTGGCAGATGAATGGCATTCTCTCGGCACTGAGCTGTGTAATAGCTTCATCTTCTTCATACAACATATGTCTCCAATGTGTCCTTATGGCTTATTTGAAGCTATTCTTGTTCTTGGGCATTGTCTGATGTAGAAATACATTTCATTCCCCCATGCAGCTGTGCTGCCAGTGTAGAAGTGGAGGGAGAAGAGCTTGGGGTGGTAATGCTGGTTCACCATTTTGTTTTATGGACCTGGCTGAGATTGGGGGTATTTCCCAAGATCCCACTCATGGAGTCACATGAGACTCTTAATTTCTAAGGAACAGCAAAATTCTATTCGCTGTGGTTTGTAAGAAAAATTGGAAATCAGGAGCCAAGTGTAACTTGCCATGTCGGAAATTAAAAAGCAATCACACTTTTCCTTTTAAGGCTTAAGAAAAAAGTATTCTGGTTTAGGGGACCTGACTCATAATTTTTGCACACTTGCAGCTGGAAATTTTGCTCAGGACACTGCATTCAGATGTTTTTGCCCTGGAAGGCTTGGGTAAATGCTACCTATGCTACTGGCTTTGATTCTTTGGTTGGCAACCAGCAGCAAAGGGTAATATATGGAAATTAATCTTGCTGGTGTAGTTAAGAGTACAAAGACTCCAATGATAAAGAACCATTCCCATTGCATTCCTTGATAAAAAGTACATACTGCCTGAACAAACAGACCTTCTTAGTTTGGAGAGGAATCTCCTGGTTTTAGTTACACAGTTCTATGACATCAATGCACAGATCCTCTGCAATCTTACATTAAACCTGTAGCAATGGCAAAATTAGGTATGACATAACATTTCTGAAAAAGAGACGGTAACAGGATACAAAAAATAAGCCCACTTTGGGCTAAACCTTTAGGGCTCCAGTTCACTTAAAACAGAAATAGCCAACACCTATCACCAGATAAAGTCATAACTCTAATTGCATGGTTAAACTACCACTTCCTAATTCTCATAAACATGTCTTTGAAACACTTAGGAAGTACTCGGGGGCTTGCTTACCATGCTCTGCTTCCATGAACGTTTTAATGTTTTATATTCTTTTGAATAGTTCAGTATCTACTGTCTTGTTTGGATGACGGCACTGCAGATTTGGTTAATAGTGCTCATTGCTGTTGCAGATGAGAAACAGATAAGCACTTACACTGAATGTTTGAGAAAAAATGGATGCTTTGATGAGAAGACAGACAACACCTGTAAGGTGAATCAATAAATCTTTATTTTTCTGGTTGCAAAGAATGTCTTTGATGTCTAGGCAGAGATTTAAAAAAAAGGATGGAAAAAGAGACCAATCAATGGAGCAAAATTAACATGGGAAGACTGTACTATGGAGAGTTCTTGCCATATTTCTAAGCATCAACAGATTAAAAAAGAAATCTCTTGTGAGGAAGACAAAATAGAAATCTTTGTTGTTGAAACATATGCTTAAACATGTGAATTAGCTGTAAAATTATTTACTTTCATATATACAAACTATCACACCTATTATTATAATGCCTGGCTAGGGCAATGTGCAGGAAAATAAATGCAATTACTTTGTACTATAGCTTGATACGATGCAACTGTTTTCCTATTTTTAATTCCCCTGCTACTCATCTGCTTTAACAAAACCAGTATGATTTTGCATGCACAGCATAAAGCACTTAAAATATATATATATATATATATCTCCTTAAATTATTATGTTCCGTTCACACAAAACCCCCAAAGAATCCAAAACACAAGCCCCACATGAAAGTAATATTATGGTTTAAAAGCCAAGTATTGACACTTTAGGGTAGGCCAAAGGTAAGAGTTTTCAGACGAACTTGTTGTGACTTGTAGAGGGTATGACTTACAACTTAGCCTTTAATTGGGTGATGATACTGCTTTGCTCAGAGGACCCCTGCCTTGCAGAGTGCATGGGACAGACACTGTTCACTGAATGTGCAGCCTTTCAGTTTATGTTTAATCTCTTTGTTCAGCATATGTCCTCAGGCTTTGTTTAAAGCTGTTTAATCCTGCTTGTAGTGTGGAATTATTGACATTGTAGCAGGCTTTTCTACAGCATTCATTGTTACAGTACCTTGAGCGTATAATGAATGCTTATGAATTACATTCATGAGATGTAGGGAACATCAACATTTTACTCATTGGGAAATGAGACAGAGAGATTAAGGTTAAATATGCCTATTAATTTTGGTTGCCAGCCTTAAGATGACTGAGGTTTGCCTTGGTGAAATAGTTAGCATGAGGCCGTGCTTTGTATGTTTGAAGCATAGCTCCCTTTGACTTCAGAGGCAGCTGTGAATGTTAACTACTTCTACAAATCAGACCCCAGGCTCTCAGACCGAACACCAAGCATAGAAGCAGCGCTTGGTGGCCACCTGTAGTTCAAGTAATGCGCCTGACATCATGTAGGAGTGCTCTGGCGCTAGCAGACGCAGAATCAATCATTTTCAGTGTGGTATTCACTGCAGCAGTCATCATCCTCTGCTTGCCCTGACCTTGTGTCGCTATTTTGCCTCCTCTTCTAATCTCAGCTCCAAGATCTTTGTCCAAATCTGCTTTCTTCTATGACCTCATCCAGGCTAGGTCCAGCTTTTGCTCAGACTGGATCCCCCTCCCAGCTGCAACAGCTCCAGCAAGAAGGACATTGTGAGCACAGAGGCACTTTCCCCAGGGCTGGAAGAGGATACTCCTCTGTACAGAGGAACAGAAAGCATAGCTGCCTAAAATTTCCAAGTGAGTCCATGTTGGTACTGTGCTAGATATTCCTGCACTGAATCATAATTCCAAATGCATGGATTTAGAAACAAGTTCAATGAGCAAGATAAAGAGTGCAAGGAGGTTTTGTGTCTGGCAATTCTTTGCAGAGAGACTCATTTGGCCAGATCAGCGTGGGTTACCTACCGACTGGTCAGTTCTGCTAGGCAAAACATATTTTTCTTATTCCTAGGAACATCTGAACACTCTTTTTTTTTTTTTTTTCTAATTTTCTAAGTAAATTCTGGAAATAAATTCTCATTAAACCAAATTTCTCAGCTGGTATGTTTCAGAATTGACAGTTTGCAAAGGTATAAATAACTAGAAAGGGATAAGATATAGACTGGGCCCTAGTTTTCAGAAGACAGTAAGGGTGGAAGAAATATAGATACCAGACTTCACTGAGTAAAGGTTCACTGGTATAACAGAATGACATAATGTAATGTCCTCTGGGAGGCACCCATGAAAGATTTCAGATTTCAATTCCTCCCGCACTCTCTGCAATTCAGAAAGGGTTCAGAGTATAACAGAGTAATTGATGGCAACTATGCAAGCTTTATTTTGCTCTATTCAGCTACAGCGGATAATTTGATGAAGATGAAATAAGGATACCCCATACTCTTTCATTTCATACATATAGAATTCTTTCAAGTTTCATCTGCCTTGGCTGAACTGGAATTGCAGCTCTGTTCTGGTGGTATTCATTTCTGTCCTTTGTGGAAGGTTCAGGAATGTATATGCCCATGAAAAATATGATAGTAAATATCTGAAGACAGGGAAATGAGCTTGTGTGCCAGATGGCTACAACTTAGTGACACTCTGATGAAGCAGGTTCCCTGTGGAATAGAAATTTATAATTTGTAATTGAAGTGGTACTTGGAATTACCTTAGTGTGTTCCATCAATATCACTTGGAGTATGATGGATTTGTCACAAGGAATTTATATTAATCCCTTGGCATGGCTAACTATCTCCAGCAAAGTGCTACTTACAGGGCCATCTTAACTCCTGATACCATTGTTTTTATTTGTTTGGTTGATTTTCTCAGAAAATGGGTAACAAGAGAATTCAGCCAGATTGCTTTCCTTTTTAGTCAGCATGCATACCATTCAGAAGGGGCAAAATGAAGCTAGATATAAAAGAGGATGTTGTATAATACATAGTCTTGATGATCAATCCTCTCCTCTCATAAATATCCGCTCAGAACACCCCAACCGTGTTCTCTTTGTGTCCTCTTTGTATTGATTTTCAAATAGCAGTCTAATTCCTGCATTTGTCTGCAGGAGCTACTAATAGAAAGGCAGAAGTTTCAATGTGTAAACATGACTTTTCACACAACAGACCCATTAAAAGCTACATTTGTTTAGACAGTTAACAGAGTAACACCATATGATGAACTGGACAGATTTAGACATGTAAAGATGGAGACAGTCACATGGGGAAAACACAGTACTGGTGCTAATTAGGCACCAATTAAAGTAGATAGTTAGGCAGTAATGTCTAAATCCAGGAAATGCAAAATATGTTGGAAACACACAGCTACCTCTAAAATAGTTGGTGCATGCATGCAACCCCATGCAGTGTTACAGCACTGCAACACCAGAGAGCAGCAGCAGCAGGTTAGCATGGGGCTCTCAGCAGGACTAGCCAGAGTGGGCAGAGAGCCATCCTGGCACTGATTTAGCTCAGCCAATCTGAGAGACATTTTACAGCTTCCTGTAGAGCACCACATTCTGTAGCATAGGAAAAAGCTTCAGGGAGAAGCAAGTTAATACACTGAGAGGTGTGTTGGTGTTGGAGCTGGGAACACTGTGAGAAGATGAAGCAGCTACCTAGTCTAGTCTGTATGGAACCCCAATCCAGATATCTAAAACCAGTCCTAAAATTAATATTCTAACCCCTAATATTATACTAAGAGTAGTGCTACCACTGCGGTCTTATAAAATAAGGCAGACCTGAAAACGAGGTTTCTCTTTCTCACAGGTGAGGGCTCTAACCAGTGTGAGATGACTCTCCAACTTGTTTGGTTTTAGGATTTTGGGGTAAGGGGCAGGAGTGTAAGGAGAAGGAATGTGAAAAGCCAAAGTGAAGGTAAAAAAAATAAGTGGGAAGCAAGTTCGTATGAGGGACTGGAAAAGAGTGGTTCACCAAAGGTGAAGACAAAAATCCTACACCTAGTGTGGTGTGCAAGGTGGAAGGGTGTGGATACAAATATTGGCTGCTAGCAAGATTTTTTCTTGCTTCTTTCTAAGCCCGTGGGATACTTTTCTCTCTCACAAAGATAGTAGCAGAGTTCTATAAACAATGAACACCTGCGACCTTGCAAAGCCTTGTTTATAGTACAGTAGAAAAATATTTTGACAATAGATGTTTTAGGATTCTATCCAATCACCCCAGGGGGGTGGCTGATCCTTTGTCCTATTAGACTATGAAGAAAAAAGTCTATAAAAGAGTTTGTAAAATAATGAAATAAATCAATCTTGCTGCACAATTCCTGCCTGCTGGATCTGTCTCCTCTCCTCCCTATGGCTGTGGGATATAGTAATAGAGGGGTGATTTGTACTTACAGAGGAGAAGAAGGAAATTCTCTCCTAGTGGGGTGGGAAAACAGCAGCTGATATGATGCCTTTAACGCTTAGCAGTCTCAGACTCCAGACAGGATTTTTAAAGGTGGGTGTCTGAACAACAGGGGGTAAACCACCCTCTTAATTTCAGTAAATTTGACCCTGTGTTTTTTCAGCTCATCTCAGACCTTATATATGAAAAATGTCACAAGCTGAAAGTTACTTTACTGAATTATTCATAAACAGATTGGATGTAATCAAAGTATTTCAGAAAAACTGTTTGTTCACATATCAAAAGTCATCTAATGTCAAGCTTTGTAGCACGGATCCCTTGCTTGGGAAAGTGGTATTAACCAAAAATAGAGTAATGCGTTGGCTGCTTTTGTATAATCTGCCACAGGGATGTCATTACATATGTCACGTCAAATTTCGGAAAAAAATGTACAAAAAAGGACTTACATAGAAGATGGAGTTTACTGTAAAGCCTGTGAATCACGCTAATTCATCTTCTAACCTCCTACAAAAGTGTTGGCCATTCGGTGCATGTGTTGCATGAAACTGCCTTTTCTCCTCATTTGGCTGCCAGTGTCCTGCTGCTCCCAACCCCAAACCAGAAGTACACCATGTTTCAGTGGATACAAGCTTCCCTCGTGAGCCACAGCGGAGGGAATGTCCCTTGGAACTGTTTGCATCTGCTGCATAGGTAACGTGGTCTTCCAAGCACTCAGTTCTATCAGCAAACTTTTGACTGCAGAGTGGTGATACATGGCTGAGACTTGAAATGGAAGGTCATAATTTAAAAACACCAAGCCAACAGCTTAACATACCAATTGCTAGAACATTATCTGATAAGTCTCCCCTCACATGAGGGAACGGGTGAACAGTGGAGCACCAAAGGTGAAAACACTGTCTTGTATACAAGTATGCCCACACATATATGAGGTACCTGTAGGTACAAAAGGCTGACTTGGACTGGTTCAGGCAGATTATTGCAAGTCTTTTTCTAACTTAGATTTTTACTCATTTCCCAGATGGTTAAGTATAGAATCTTGGGTTCCTATCCCTTCCTTGGCACATGTATATATAAGCCTGAAAGTTTTTAAACCTGTATTTAAAGTTTCATTTTGATTCTGTACAGTCAGATTAGGAGTTTTATTCAGTATCAGCTTGCAGAATGACTGTGGGAAATATGGAACTTATTAATTTTTTTAATATGGTAAGAATAGCTCTCACTTAAGTAATTAATTTTTGTTACTCTTGCAGTTCATGTTGCTGTTAAAATGTGAAATATGCAAAGCAGGAAGTAGATCTGCATATCCTAAAGTATTTCCCTCCACTTTTAAGTTAGATTCTTTGGCAACAGTATTTCTGGAATGCGGTATGCATTTCTATTAAAACTATAAAGTACATCTGGAAGATAATGCTTATGAAAATGCCTGATGAAAAAGTATATTATATAAATCAAATATTTAGGACCTCTAAAGTAGAGCAATAAAATCTCTAAATTGAATATAAAAAGATACAATGCAATTAACATAGTCATGAATGTTTACACCAAAATAGCACCCAAGCATTTGCAAGATGAGAAAGAATGTAATTCATTTATAATGAATCAAGGCAAATAAAGTCTCCCTGCACAATTTATTGAGTTCTATTCAACATCAGGACTTCCTCTGAATCAATTTGATTTTTGTTCAGTCTTTGTCCAGAGCCACATGACTGGAGCAAAACTAAGAATTGCTTTAAGCACTCCCAGATGCTGGAGTTGTCAGTCTTAGATCATACCACTTCCAATTCTTGTGGAAAAAGAAAGCATATATTCTCATTATACTGGGCCTTCAGCTGAGTAATCTCCTGATTTAGAGACTTGAGTTTAAAAAAACAGAGCAACAATTACGATTAACTGGTATGATTTCTGTCGCTTGATGAAATGAAGAAATTACTCTGTTGTTGCTGCTAGTATTTTGTTGGCACTATGTTTTGCTTCCCTGTCTCTTGGTGCAGCAACCTTAGCAGTTTCAGTGGGACTGCACGTGTGCTGCTGATTGAGCTAAGCCAGACTTCAACATCACACCTTGTAAAGGCAGCTCCTATTGCCCTAATGGGAGGCTCTTTCAAAAGGTATCACCTTTTTTCCCCCGTTCTTTTTATCTCCAATTAACACAAGCAGGCTCAACCATATGTCGTTTGCATTTACAAGAACAGTACACTCTGTCTTTTGAAGATCTGCCTAAAGTGCTGCTTTTTCATATTCACAGCATAAATCGACTCTATGTTTTGTTACTTTATGAAAAATGTTCATTTACTGCAAAAGAAAGATCATATTGCCTTCTCCTCAGCCTTGCCTTTTTAGTTCATGCAGTTTATCCATGGACAGCAGGCTGTTTCAAGGACTGTGTGTGACAGTCCCTGCTTACACCCTCAGATGAGTTACAGACCTCTTACATTTGTAGTCTTATGTTGGCTGAAGGATGGGAGATGACAGATATGCATCTGGGTAGGAAATCTCACCCTGAATTGCATAATGGAAACCCCCGAATACATATGGAGATTATGTGGTATGTTAATCCCCCTTTCCTTCAGGACAGATAACCAGAAAAGGGTGGCAGGACAAGGCTATTGCTCCAAAATCTGCACATTGCACCATCTGCATCTCCACTCTTCTGGATTTCATCCTGTGTTCCTTGTGCCAAGCACAACATGATGAAGAATTATTCTTGCTGCAATCATCTGCGTCTGATCCCAGGTCAGGAAAAAACTACAACGCTGTTCTGCATGTGTAAGAAATGCAAGTGCTGTGGAAGAAATTATGATACAGGATCACAAGTGTGATTCTCCCATCAAATTAAAAGATTTGGCTTGTTTGTCTCTGTAAGAAGAAAATTTTTCCTCAAAATTACATTTTAATACTTACTTTGTTATTGGCTTGAGTGTTCTCTCATAAATATCCATACATTTATGGATCCTGTAGCAGTTTGAGGATAAACTGCACCTTTTATCTGCATTCGAGTTCCCCTTCCAAATGACAGCCTTGTACCTCTAACTGCTCTTAAGATGGAAAGCTAAAACTTTCCCACTCTGGATAATTGCATGTACTGCTCACACAAGTGACCAAAATGTCTCTGTCTTCTCTAACACATAAATGTGGTATGTTTGTTCAAGCCAGGGGAAGTAGGTGCAAAGCTGAACATTAATGTCTTGAAAATTCTTCTCCTTCTAACCAGAAACATAAATATTAGGTGGAAATAAATCATGATTAGACCAAGCTCTCAGACAAAACTGAGGAAGAATGTTTGTTGTAGAGATAGTATTTTAGAAAAATAGGGCAGTCAAAAGTTGGGTTTGTTTTGTTTCGTTTCTTAAATTCCTGATGCTTTAAATCTAAGCTTCAGAAATGTAGAAATGGCTTCATTTCTAGGCTTTGGACCTACCCCAGACATGATCCCTCACAAGGACAAGTGACTGTGTATTGTATATGTATACAATGGACTAACTGTTAGACTAATGGGGGGCTGCAGGAGGTTTCTGTGGCCCCTTGATTAAACTAATGACAAACATTCATCTCTTATTACAGAGGATACATTCTCTTCCATTTCCCTTTTGCAACTCACTGTATTTTCCATTTTTTGCAAAGGCTTTACAGTTGTGTTCTCTGAATTCTTAAGGGAATATATGATGAAGACTCTTATTACCTATTAATTACTAATCAGGTTTCTAATACTAACAAGCAGCTAAAGTTCATGTAACTACGCCTTGTCCTATACCATAGCTGAGACATGTCGACTTCTCTAAGCTTGTGGACATGGAAGTCTAAATCCATTTACATATGATTTGCTCTTGGGGCAGAGCCACAACTCACCTGAAGAGAGTCACACGTATTTGCTGTATCTCAACTGGACGGATGTTCCTTCCACTGGGATGCCTCTACTTCTCACCCCCAGCTCTGTTTTAAAGATCTCTTCCATTGAATTAGTTGGCATATAAATAAGAAACCAAAGCTAGAAAGGGGTGATAATGGTAATTTTACAGAAGTTTCTCAGCTGGGAAAATTCTGAGAAGCCAAAAAATCAATATAATTTCAGAAGACATGGGATAACATTGCTTAATGGTGGGAGTTATTAAATGGGGAATGGTGAAGGCACATGGGTACCCCACGTGCTGTTTTTCTGCACAGCTCAAGATACTTTTTGTATATTAAAGCAGGGCTGGAAGATCCCAAAGACGTTTGGCAGGGTGACTGTGAAACATTTTATAACATTTACATCATTGTCTTATGTTTTTCAAGGGAAATTACTCATAGTGTGATTTCTACAGTGAGTAGAAATCTACTCCCTCCTGCAGCACTACGCGCTAACTTAGAGAGAGGAAAGACTGACTGATGATAGCAAGGTGAGGATTCTCAAAGTTTGTCCAGTGTCTCCAAATTTAAACTCTTTATTGAGTGAATATGAAAACATATTAATGCTTTGGGAATGTCTGTGGTGAGAAATTGAGATGTGACGCTGAACTTACTGTGTACAGCTCAGTTCTTTGCTTCAGAGAGGCTGACAGATGTTTGCACTCTTTGTGCATGCTTTGTAGATGTGTGCATGCTTTGTAGTACAGTCTCCATCTTGAAAGGAGTAAT
Organism: Corvus hawaiiensis; assembly: GCF_020740725.1. NCBI lineage: Eukaryota > Metazoa > Chordata > Aves > Passeriformes > Corvidae > Corvus > Corvus hawaiiensis. The sequence goes on along the minus strand of NC_063215.1, from coordinate 69,213,419 downwards.
AATATACCTGCTTTGGCAGTGCATCCAGCTGGAAGGAATTTTTAAAGAAGTTGCTTCAGGGGTTGCAGTGCTTCAAAGAAAAGTTTTTGAGAAAATATCAGAAGTCTTGAAGAGTGCAGAGCCATAATAACAAGAAAACAGGATGAGCTGGGGTCTTGCAAGCAGATACAGTGCTGGTTGAATGAAAGTAAAAGGAAGGAGATGGTAAACGGGAAAAGAATGAAAGAAAAAGTTACAGTATGAAAATTTTCAAATTCAGAGCCCCCAAAACTTTCCATTGCCACTATTTTCCAACAGTCTACATTTTGGTAAATATGAAATACACATAATGTCAGTTTATCTTTTAAAGAAGACATTGACTATCAAATAAACCTAAACTGCCCCTGCAAAGTTCACTTTTGAGCTGTCACCACTGGGTGATGCAACATATTCCTTGCACACTTGGAAACAGTAATACAAGACTTATCAGGAAGAAAGGACTGGATCTTATATTGAAAGCAAGTGGTGCATTAAGAGGTAAAGTAGACCCTACAGGAATTCTGCAGTGGCTGGTGTTATGCCATAGAAGGTGAGAAGAAACTGCTGTCATTGAAACTGTCAAGTCCTGCTGGGATTTAGCTGGCTGGTAATTGAAGAATGCAAATAACTGAGGATAGGAGAGTATTTTAAGAAATTGCAAATGCATCATGTTCAGAATGTGTGCAATTTTTGCAAGAGCCAGACACAGAAAATCTGACACTGTCCCCAAACACAGATTCTCTTGGCTGGCAGGGTGGTAAAGGTGCTGCAAAAGCAGTTGCAGAGTATGTACTGATCAAAAAGGAGCTGCCTGTGGAGACCACCTTCCTGTAACTTAGTGCTTCTTTTTTAATTTTCAGTTCAAATCACTCTTTAAAAAAATTTGAAATTTGTATTTGTTATTATGCAGACTTTCCAAGCATGTAACTATTATGTTCTGTTATTAGAGTGGTAGAATCTGCAGCAGTCCCTCATGCTGACATTTTAAACACTAGTACTTACTGTTGCAAAACTTCTCACAGGCAGAACTGATTTGTAAAATCAAATCTTACATCCTTTATGGGGTTTGACATCTTACATTATTAACTAATTTACTACACACCATAGTTCATTGATTTTGCCATGGAAAAAACCAGAAGTTAGACCAAAATTTGCATCTATTATCTTATTCCAATGGATCATTCTGCCCACTGTAAATGCTCTTTATTTTTGTCATTTCCATGAAAGAAATTTTACTGAGATAAATGTGCCATGGTCGTTCTGTTTGGTTATTGATATATTTTTCTTTTTAGAAGGTCAGTTTTTATTTCTGAATGTGGTTGAAGTAGTTAGCCCCCAAAAGCTATCTGACAAAAGGATGCTTTATATCTTCTAATTTCAGCCTTTCCATAAAAATCAATATTGTCTTTCTATATGAATTATGACTAGCTTACTGAATAACCTTGCATAACAGGTTTTTCTTACTTCTTACTATTATTATAAATAGAAGCAAAAAGAAAAGGGAAAAGAAAATAGTGTTTTATGTCATCTATGTATCATATTAAAGTAGCTGAAAGTATGGATTTTTCTAACTCAAGTTGCAGGGTTAGTGTTTTGGAAACAAAACATTTTTATACATTATGGACATATAAATGTTATGCATAGCATTTTAATTGCCTTTCTACTACAAAAAGGTAGCTTGTTTATCACCTTTTAGTAAATAAATTTTCTCTTTAAGATAATGCATATTTAGTTGCATATAATCTAGCTGATTAAAGAAGTAACAATTTACAGGACTACAATTCCTTTGGTGTTTTGATGTTACAGATATACCTATCATGGAAGTGGTTTCTGAACATGGAAAGAATGAATAAATTAATAGGTGATAAGCAAAACTCGTCTTGGACATTAGTGATGCAGTTCAAACTGTAATACTCAGCTTTGACACAGAGCCTTTCCTGTGGGTGTTAGAAGTGATTTAGAAACACTTAATGTTCCTTTAAAAGTTTAGAAAGCCTATGTTCTTGCTTACAGAAGAGGCAGGCTGCTGTTGTCAAGATTTCAGATGCCCATTTCCTTAATCTGATGCTGGGTGAAGAACTTCTGTGACCAGCCAGATGCTGTGGACACTGCTGACTTTGCCTGAAGCCAGGCCCACTCCAGCTTTCACAGCGGGCTTTGGCTCCTTCCTCTCCCTCCTCCTCTCTCCTCTGAAGGAGCCTTGCTGTCCTCCCCAACTTTCTGTGGACACTGTCTTTGTTTCCTGCCTCCACTCCTCATTTCTGGGCAGTGTGAGCTATGATCACAAATGCAGTTACTGTGAGTTTGTTGTCTTGCAGATTCACTTCAGATCGGTCTCCAGTCCAAGCTAACATTGGAACCCGTCTCCCTTGCACTGCATGGATCTTCAGCTGTTAATACAGTAGAAAAATTACTCAATTGTCCTCTATGTGTTCTCTTCCTATCTTCTTCTACATGCACTTAGCCACCCTGCCAGTCTCTCAGCCCTAATATCTGGTGTTATCTCTGAGTTGCACCTCTTCCACATTCTACGGTGCAGACAATTGTAAAACTTTCTGTTCTACCAGAAACATAGGCCTTTGCTTACAAAACACCAGCAGCTATAATTAACACCTGAGAAGCCCAAGCAGGAACATGCCTGTAAGGCTTGTGCAAACACATCCTACTACTTAATTCTGTTATGATGTAAACAAAAGCTGTATGCCTCAGGATAGAAGACTATAAGAAACAGCAATAAATATTTCACAGAGATGGAAATAAACAGGCAGGAGGGGTTGAGAGATGATATCTGGAGCTAGCTTACTGCATAAACAAATGCCAACCTGAACTTAAGTACGATAGGGAGAAAACAAGGTGGAAAGAAGAAGGGTGTGTTCTGTTGAATTCTTAAATTTCTCGTGCTGCATTCACACAGTATTTTATGTCGTTATTAAATTTGGTGTCGAGCTGGTGCTCTGAATTCTCACATCCCATTTAAAATAAAATTATGTTCCTCAGGGTCATGGATGTGAGGAAATCCTTGAAGACATGAATCAAACAGGACTGATGTAGTCTTATGTTCAAGAGACCAAAGACAATCAAAAGAATAATTTTCAATCGATATGACCTGTTCATTCCGTTTACAATACTGACTCTGAAATCTGAAGATGACAGGCAGTATGTGAACATTGCTAACTGTTCAACTGCTGATCATTTTAGTCAAAAGTTAGCTAATACAGAAAATATACCTAAAGACAAGAATATGTATATGTTCCACTTAGACCACTGAATCAGCCTGATTGTACAATCAAACTGATTTTACTTGGTATTTCTGAATAAATAAATTTACCAAAAAACATGTTCATATGTTATTCTTTTCTGTATATTTGTGATGAGCTCAACAATTTTTCAAGGCCATCTAGAAAAATATTCTAGAGTTGGGAGATGGAAATTGGTTCACTTATCCCCAAATGAAATGTGATCTCTTTTTGAAGGTTTATTATTATTTAGTCAGTGCTCTCATGTGAATCATCTGATCCATGGATTTTAATAGAGTTAGTATCTGTCAAAATAGCTCCTAACCCACTGCTCTCCCTCAGCTGGGCTGGGTATCTTCTTCCCAGATTATTGTGGCATGAACAGAAGACAGGAAATGAACTTTGCCCATGAAAACAGTAGAAAAACCCCACCAAACCAAACTCCACACCCAGAGTACTTCAGTCTTCACATCAGTAGTCTAGGCAGATGAGTGCAAGCATAACATCTTGTTATCATTGACTCAGAATTACAAATGTGTTTAGGGTTTATATGAAAAAACATTGGTAGAAGAGAGGACCAGATGGGAGATTTAGGACAGAGTGCAGAAGGGAAAAGTTTCCACCTGGAATTTTAAACCAGCAGCCACAGCTGGAGCTGACAAAACCAATACCTAAAGACCAGGTATTGCAGTCATAAGAGCTCTACTTAGACCTTTACCTTTCAAGGTAGGAAAGCTTTAAATATCTGGAACTTTTGAGGTCAGCAATCCCTCCTCCTTGACTGCCAGAGGCTCCTAACACTTCATCCTGCAACGATGACAGAACCACCTGTGATTTTCTCCAGAGGGCATCCAGAGCCTGAAGGAGTTGGAGCCAGGACTTCTGAACTAGCTCCATTTTCCTCTTCAACTCAGAGATTTCAGTGCCAACATTTACATCTGTATTATTGTTTTCAAAATTTCTAAGACATTCTGTCCTCCTGGAAACATAAGAGTTTAAAAAAAAAAAAAAAAGAAGGAAAAAAGAAAAAAAAAAGAAGAAAAAAAAAAGAAAAGAAAAAGAAAAAGGCTGAGTGGAAATCACTTAGTTTAGTTATGCAAAACTGGCAATAATCTCTCCTGAATGGATGTGGAGGTCAGCAGTTCAGTTTTACTGTTTCACTCTGAAAATAGCACCTTTCAACACTGAGACAGTGGGAAATGACATCTACTGAGCGACTGGGGAAAATGTGGTGCTTCCGTGTTTTTCTGATGCCTCCTACCCAGTTCTGCAGTTCCTTGGCTGATGAGGCTTGACATTACCACTTTTAAAAAGGCTGGCAATCTCCACCTGCTGAAGACAGTTTTTCACTGTGATTTTGTGTGTGATTTTGACCATCTGGATACAGCATCCTTATTTACTTTCTTTTTTTTTTTTTGGAAATGCCTCTTTTCATGAATTCCCAGGAAATTGGGTTTTACTCTTCTGCTTGATTCAAGCTGACAAAATCATCTGTTGTTTTCTTCCAACTGGTTAAGTTTTCCCTTCAAAACCTTTTGGCTTTGGGACAGATCATTCATCCCAGATTTTACTATGTCTCCCCTCAATAATCTATAACCTGCCTTTGAAATAAGTTTCCAACAGTTTCTCTACAGGCTGCCTCCTTCCTATATAGAAGGTTTGATAAAATGAGCGCAAAAGTGTTTTTTCTTTACCTAAGTTGTCATGTACTTTCTGAAGAGAATGCACAGTCTTACTTTTTACAATGCCAAAAGTAACTGTAAATGAGTTTAGCACTAGCACTTGAGCCTTAAAAACCCCATTTTATTGCTAAAAACACCACAAGGAACATTATTTCTCTTGGCAATGGATGTTTTAGTGTGCACTGTGAGCTTCAGTGATGAAGAAAATGTGAAGACATACCGAGAAGCAGTGAGGCATGCATGGGAGGTGGAGCTTAGACAAGATGCTTTCGTCATTAATTGACAATTATCCAAACTTAAATGCCAAACTACATGTAGGAAGGTATGTGTACAGTATGCATATAGTATATATGTATTCCATATTGGACTGTGCTAGCTCCTTTCTAATGAAAAAATCGCCAGTTACAAAAACGTGATAAACTCTTATATCGCCTTTTTATTGTATGTCATTGACTAGTTTTTTAAAGTTCTTTTTGTTTTTAGGGTCTGTCTCAAGTTTTAAATGGGGATAGGAGAAACACTCAGACTCAATAAAACAGATTATTTTGAGAAGGAGATCTAAACATAAACAAGGCCAAGAAGTCGTACTCACAGCAACTCTATTTGTCATTGCCCCTCATAGATTTTCCTGTATTATTTTCCTTAAAGCTGGCATGCTGCTAGATATCCTGAACTCTTATCTGCTTTTCTGCTGGGAGAAAAATAAATCCAACAATCAAGCTTTATGTTGGTTTTTCTGAATGCCTCCTGAACCTGGCTTTACTCCTGTACCATATACAAAACTCTGTAACCTCTGTGGTGTTCAGCATGATTTGATACAAATGAAACACACTTGGCAGGTTTTTCCAGAGCACGCTTAATAAACAATATATCTGAGTAGGTTCATGCAGGACCTTCTCTCAGGGGATCTGAATATGCTTTTGGAGTCCGTCTCTGCACCTCTTCTTTCACACTTGTTTACATAAGGGGAAGAGAGGAGTGGGCAGCAGCTAATGCTCTATCATGTGGGAACCCTTAGGGAACTCTTGCAGTGTTTACAATGTAGAACAGGTAGTAAAGAAAGGTGGAGATGGACACTTGCAAACATATATCTGAAAATCTCATGGTTGGCTCTTCAGCCTCTACATGTAGACTCAGGAGCTCAGGGACACCATGTGGTACAGGTCATGGATTAAATCTCTTGTTCAGTTTGCTGTACTGTGTGGTGTTTTCCATTTGTCATTAACTTGTATATAAGGTTCCTCAAACTCTTATATCCAGCACAAAACTATGAGCATGTTCAGAGAACCTGGGTCATGACACCACCATTTAGTCTATATGTATGTTGATCTATATATTCAAAAATTCATAAATTCCCAGAGGGCTTGTATATGGTATCAAGAAGAAAAGTCAGTATGATCATGACAGACAGTTCAGTACTTCTAGAAGTACAGCAGTCAACACCCTTACAACCGAATTCCTGTGGTTTTGCATATCTAAATTATGGGTGGGGTCATTCCCTTCATCTGCCGCACTAACACAGCACTGCTCAGCTTTGGGGAGGCTCTGGGCAAGAGTCCTGGGCAAAAAAGTTACCAGCACAACGGAGACTTGGGAGCGTGACGCAGAGACAGCCCAGTAGCTCAGGTCAGAACTCAGCCAGGAGCTGTTATGCCCAGTCACCGGACACCTTTGCTATGTTTTGCTCAGCTCTCCAGCTCTGTAGAGGCTCCTACTGTGGTGCAGAGCATGGTGTGACTCTCTGGAGCCTGTCTTAGGGTAGGATGCTGAGTGCCGCAGCAGGAGAGCCCTCCAGGGATGTCACAGCAGTGAAGCATAGAGCAACCTGAGCAGCTCTGCACCTCAGCCATGGAGCCAGGCTAACCACCAGCGTACCCACTTGTATGGCTCCTCACTCACACTTCAGTGTCAGCCATATCCCAAACGAGACTCCTGCATTCCTGCCTGCACAAAATGCTTCCACTATGATCCATGCTTTTCCATCACACCAGTCTTTCTTGGGGTAGGGTAGAGTTAGGTGTGTTCAGAAATCACAGACATAGCACACGTAGCATGATGGTGCATAAACACAGCCTCCTGCATTCTTCCGTCAGGCCCTGGTAGAAGGGGAGCGCTGTGAATATCACATGGATAGCCACCAGCTCCTAGACATTACCAGAGTCTGTCCTCCCTGCTGTTGGGCCTTTTTTTTACTAATGTGTCCACTTAAAAAAAAACAAGAACAGAAAAATCCCAGCCTCAAAACACTGCCAAGCATGAGTCCTACGGTAAGATTCAATAAACTCCAAGCCAAGATATGCATGTTTCATATCTTAATACTAGGAGAATGTTGCATGCCTTCTGTATTTCAATGAAAACAGGTTTTTTCCACAATACAGAAAATTAATAAAATAACCTTTCATAGAAATAACAAAAGCTGCTCTTTGTTGGCTTACTGTAGGTGTGTCTGAAATCTTCAGTGAGTGATACAGAAAATTTACTATATCTGTTCTGCACACCATAAAAAGAGGTGCTTGAAATGTCCTTAAGTCCATGAAACATGATGATAAGCAGCAGATGAATGATCTTGTTGGTTGCCAGCAGAAGACTGCACTTTTGTGAGGTGGGAAGGAAACCTTTGCTACTTCTAGCTTTTTTTGACCAGACTGAATTCTAAAGATGTCTGTTAGAGTTGAAAGGAAAGGGGAGAAGAGAGCATCATTTTTACAGTTCCTTACTCAACATGCTAATTTAGGAGAGCGGCTTGGGGAAAAAAAACTAAAGACACCTGTTTTCTTTCTATTTTTAAAGAACTCTCTTCTTAAAACAGGGTAAGTATGTTCTCAACGCTCAAGCTGTCGAGCATATCCCCCCAAGGCTGGCAGGCAGGATGGGGGTGCGTGCTGCTATAGGAGGGGGTGTCAGTGGAGCAGCTGAGGTGTTGTCTAGCCAGGTGGTTGGCAGCACAATCAAGGATTGTCTGTTGGTGGGGAGAGCATCTGTGAGTGCTGGCAGAAGTTGAAACTGGATGCAGCTCCATCCCCAAAAATCTGTACCCATCTCCAGAGAGCATTCTGGGTCTACCAGCCTGATCCTTTGGTATCCTAGACTGAGTCTTGACAAGCAGCATGTTCTGGTTTCAATCAGACCTTGACAGATGTTTTTTGTGGAACAGTAAATGTAGATGGCATTGGAGGAGTGGATTTGCTGGAGAGCTTTGGAAATACAATCAGCGTTGCAGAAGGGAACAGAGTGAGTGTGCAGCATTGATACCTCCTCTGTGTAGGAGAAAGCTACAGTTGCCCCCCTTTTCTTCTCCTTCTTGCATCCCAGCAAATTTCAGCAAATGTGGTGTTTAAGCATATCATTGAATGGGCAATGTAAACAGTATGTTTTCTATACTAGTCCCACAGCTGTCCACCAAAAGTCATGCTATTGTAGGGCATGAAGAGTGGAATGAAGGTTCGTTTCTTTAGTCCCTCTGTTCTCACTGGATTTCTGCAGCTGCCATCTACCTGGCAGATATTTCCCTCCAACAGCACTACATATAGGAGAAGTAATTCTCACAGGTAATTCATCATCATCTGTTTACAAGTGCTGTCACTTCTGTGCAGTGACTTAAGAGAAATGATGCACTGGTAAATCTTCTTAAAATAAGGGAGGATAGAAATTATAGCCACCAATAGCTCGGGTCAGGCTGAAGTCAATGGTCTTGTGCTGCCTGGAGCTATGACAGTAATAAAACAAAACCAACAAGGAGCATAGTCTTCATCCATCTTGTGACATTCATCTCCCCCCTCTTTTGAAAAACCCTCCCTCTAACTTCCACAGCACACAGTGCTGGTGGGAAATCAACCTCTTCTCCTTTGTGCCATTGGTGAGGTTAAATGAGAGGCGGGTCCCACGCCCCTCACAGCCACACACTTTATACTAATTAGAAGGCATTAGCTTTTCCTTAGTGCTGTGAACTATCCTACCTAGTCTCTCTTGCCTTCTGCTATAGCTTCCAAAATTAGTTGTGTTGTTGTAAGCAACAGCAATAACCCTATTTACTGAGATTTAAGTGAATTGGAAACAATATACATATATGTGTATTCCTAGGACCCATGATAAAGGTTCAGGTGCCTCTTAACCTCAAAATAAAATTGAAATAACTCCTTCCGGGTTCAGTATTGTGCAAAATGCATGCTTACATCACCAGAGACCCTCTTGAACCCTTACATGCTGAAGATATAGTGGTTGGTAAATGATACTTTCCTTCCTAAGGGGTTAGGGAATGGTTTAGTTCTTATAGCTTAAAGATGACAATGCATTTATTAGTCACACAGCAATTCTTTACAGTGGTTTTGACACTCAAAACCAATTTGTGATGACACTCTGATGGCTTATACTAGGCAGATTTGGTTCCCTTCAAGAAAAGATTTCACCCATTTAAGACCATAATTGCATTGACATTGATTTAATAAATTAAACAGCTGCCAATTTTTTTCTTCTTTAAAGTGGACAGCTTGAAATTACATGGGCAGTTATTCAGCAAAATAGTTTCTTATCAGCCTGCTAAGTGAGAGCACAGATCAAAACAGTTCAGAATAGGACATTTATGAATGTTTGTAATGCAAGGAATATGACCTGGTGTTGTAAAGCACTGAACCATATTATTAGTTATAGGCACACATGCATAGATGAGAGGGAAAATTTGCCACATTCCTGAAGGTGCAAAGCAGATCTGAAAGGTAAAACCGTGTAGGAGAGAGCATAGAGAAGAGGAAGAAATCATTCAAAAAATAACAAAAGAGAAATATAACAAATTGAAAAGGAAAACAGGCTAAGAGACCTCCACCACTGCTTGGACAACCAGAAGGAGTTAAACTGCAATGAAGGCTTATACTTAAAGCTAAAAGACCTTAAAACCTGCTCACCCTCCCCAGAGCAGAGACCCCACTGCACAGTCCCTGCCCTGGGCTGAGCCATGGGCTGGAATATCAACACAGAGCTTACCTCAGCAAAAACAGTTCAGAGCTCCCTACCTGCTTCCAATCGAGCCTTCAACCTCCCTGCAAACAAGAGTTAATTAGCAATTATCATATGAGCTATCCCTGCTTTTTTTTTTTTTTTTTAATTGAGCCCAGCCCATCTACAGGTGCTGCTGTGCTTGTGGTCTCAGCTCGGCTCCTGGAACATACTTCAGCCCTTGTCCTTGCTGGTCCATGATCCCCTCTGCACCAGCATGGGCTTGGCATTCCCCATGTATATTTTAGTGTCTCCCCAGCCTCTCCAGCAGCAGGCCCTGAGCATTTCCTGCAGATAGGCCTGGTGGTTGGTGGCATTAGGATCAGGCTGGTGGCTCCTGCGATAGCACATCCTTCTTGTGGCTGCAGCCGCAGGCTCAGCTCCTTCCCTGGGAGCCATGGTGCCCTGTGGGGTCCTCACCTTTCCCTGCACTAGAAAGCTGTGAGAAATTTGTCTTCTGACATGACTTCCCATTATAAGTTCACAAAACCACATTAAAAAAACAAAAATAGTGTCACTTAAATTACCTGCCCATGGAGACATTTCTTTCCTCCAGTAGGACTTTGTGGTTCATGTCACATAACTGCACTGTCTCTGCTGAGAGGTGCACTGGAGAGAAGGCCACAAGTGTGAGGGAGGTGGCCCATCTCATTAACAGGACAAAAATGACCTTTTCCATTAACCTGATGAACATGTATCACCACTCGCCTCTGCTCTTGGGCTATTTGGCACAACCTCAGGTGAATTCCAGAATGTTTCAGCTGACCAGCAGATTGAATGCATTCAGCTTATGACTAAAAAAAGCTGTTTTATAAGGCTGCCAGCCCTGCAGACCCTCTCAGGGCTGTGAAAGACAGGCTGTGTTCCTCCTGGCACTGACTGCCTCATCCATAATCCCATCCCACTGAGATGTCTCACAGGCACAGTGAAGGTACAGCCGAAGCCTGTGAGAAATGATTTGTGAGCCAGGTGCAGTTTAAGCACCAGCAGCTAGAAAAAACATATTTTTTTTTATTTTTAAATGAGCAGATCTGAGATTTGAGTGACTTAGAACCAATAAATATGGATGTGGTTTTTTTTACAGAGTAACAGTTAAGAGTAGAGCTGGAGTTGGAGCTCTTAACCTCAGAAACTGGGATAGAGCCATACCATATATTTTTATGTGGCAGTATAGGAAAAAAGGTTATCATGTTTTAGTTAGCTAAAAGAAGTTTAGTCTGAAAAGTTACTTTTCTGCTAAAACCTAACCTCAGCTCCTTCCCCTCTCCTAAGATTGTAAAGCAATTTCACACCATAAAAATGTGAATTTTGAAAACACAGCTGCTTGCCCTGATTCCCTGGTTAGAGTAAAACTGAGAAAAACCATGTCTGGAGTAATTTAAATGTTGTCTTTCTTCCTATTAAAAATTTCACTGGATAGTCTGCCAGAGTACTAAGTGACCTCCAGAACCAAGGTCTGCATGTGACTGTCTGTTTGTCCCTCTCACTCCGTGTTACCGCAGGCATCATTTCCACAGTCATCTCTTTTGGTTCATGGGGATCACTTAGTGATGCTGCTCTGGGAACTGCACGTCTCTGACAGTGAATCCACAAATGTCTTTTATCTGAACAGAGATGTTTTCCTCCCCTGCTATTTACAGAATCTCAGGAAGTGTCAATCAGGAAGCTTCAAATAGTAAAGTATTTCCAGCTAAGAGCAGCCTTAACCCAAGGGGTAACTATTCCTACTTTGGAAGCATCAGCCTGTGAGCTCACTGTTGAAGTAAGAACAAATATCCCACTAGGACATTAAGATCATCATTGTCATCCTCAAAACTCAGCGGTGTGGGATCTTTTAAAAATAATAAATTGTCAAAATTTACCAAGATATTGTGATAAAAATGATTATTTAAACAGAGATCTGATTCTTGTAGTAGCCTGTTTTGGGCTGTCAGATTTATGGATTTTCTGGTGGTCTTTAAAACTCCATAGGGTATGGAGTTGCATAATATCAGGTATCATTTAATAAATTTTATCTATTTTATCCTTATTTCTATATGACTTGTGTGTTAGTATCACAGTTCTACAGATCATTTGGTGTAAATTCCTTATAGATTTCTCTTCATTTGAACGTGCCATGCAGCAGTAATCTAGTTGATGAGAGGAGTAATGGTAAATCTTCCCAAATTAAGCCAAGTTGTGTTATGGCTCCTTAGGTACAAATTCTTGTGTCAGCTCAGCTCTGACAAGTGCTCTCCTGAAAGGTGAGGAGCACAGGAGTCCAGGACGAGTATGCTGTTCAGACAGCAGTGAATGAGATATCACTGCTATGCAGCTAAGTTTGTCTGGCATCTGTCTTGACATTGGCAGTTTGAGCAATAATTTCCTCCCCAGATGCTGGGCAGTTTGAGAGAGTTTGGCTCAAGAGGTTAAAAAAATAATGGTCTGGCAGTAAACAGCTTTTTAGAAGTATTATTTGGAGGCTTACTTAAACTTGTGCAATGCTTTGTCTGTAGTGTTAGGAATCACAGCAAGTAACAGTTTCAGATACATAATATGTATCTTTGAATGATCTACCTGAAAGAGAGAGCCCTGTTGGACTTCCAAAACTTTCTCCCAGGACATGACTATTTCAGTTTCTTTCTTTATATCCTGCTTGAATCAGTGGATAACAACGCTCACAAACTTTGGGAAAACTTGAATCTGGCTCTAAATGTCAGGTTTTGATTCTGTTCTGCATATCTGTGAATTTATTTGGCTATAAAGAAATCTCACAGCTAATAAACAAAATAAAGAAATATTTAATGATCCTCAGAGCCATAAACATTAGCCAGTTGAATTTCCTTCTTTCCCATCAAATTCAATCACTGTTCTAAAACTGGTTTCTTTAAAGTCAGTCAGTAAGAGGCAAATTTTTCCTCATGAAGATGAACCATTACTCAGCCTGTGCATCCTGATATTTAGCCTAACACTTGGCCCTGGCCGCTCTGCACTTCAGAGGCAACAGCGGGGGATGAAGCATTCCTCAGCTCCTCGAGGGGTCTGGACCACTGGAAAGGTCAAACAAACAAAGTTAAAATAACCACGAGGCTTGCTGGCCAGCCAGCACTCTGGGTCCAAGATCAGCGGTACTGCTGGTGGTGACTAATACAATTAAATCAGCTCTTGGTCCTGTACTGCAGGAACGGATCTTATAGCGGTGCGTGCTGCTGCCAGATGGATTGCTCAAGCTTGGAAAACTCCCTCGTGTGCACATAATCACAACAGGCCTATTCGGGGAAAAACGTGGCACTGGTGGAGGGATCTTTAGCCGCTTCCCTGTAGGAAACAACGGCAGGGAGCAAACTCCAACATGCAGGCTGTGGGTGGTGAGCATGGGCTTTATGGGTTGCAAAGAGCTGTTTATTTGTTGGGAATGGTGGCAAAGCAGAGCCTGGAGGAATGTGTACCAGGAGGACTTGATGGAGAAGGGGCCAGCAAGCACAGTGGGCTGGCTGCCAGTGCTGAAGATGCTCCACCAGGCTTCCCCCTCCAAGCTGTGGCAGCCCCCAGCCTCTCCCAGAGAGGTGCTGGGTGTCTGGCCATGTCTGCTGTAGTTGTTTCTCCCCTGAAAAATTAGTATTTGGAATAACAGTGAGAAAGTAGGTATCTGGAATTTGTTTGGACTAAATGGCATGGACAGTTTCTCTGTTTCCCACTTTGTGAGGCGCTAGTGGAAAGCTGGAAGGAAAGGGTGGGAAGTCAAAGACAGCTTCTGAACCCCATTTATGTTACCCACTGTGCAGGTGCTTAATTCACCAAAGTCTCGCTGTGGTGAGGTGACCCTTACAATGAAAACATGTTTCCTTTCCTTCTCATCAGGTACTCCTAAGCTTCGTTATCACGTGAGGAGAAACGCAGCATCTGTTTATGGCCATATATTAACACTAAACTCCATAAATTGTATATGAAAATGGAGTGTCAGCCAGGAGAGATAATTCTTCAGCTGCTGCTGTTGGCAACTGTTGAAGTTTGAGACATCCTGTAGGGTAACACAGTAGTGAGCTGCTCAGTTTTTAATGGAAAGCCCCTTTCCTATTCAATTTCAATACTTACAGGGTTCTGGACTATTAGGCTGGGATTTGAGGTACTGCAGATTGCTCTTAAGCAAAAGAAAAGTGACCTCATATTTGACCACTGCGTCTAAATCCATGTTGTTACCACTAGTCCTAACTGTGGAAAAAAATGAGATACAAGGAAGGAAGCACAAGTTGCACCTTCCAGTCTTCCAGTAAGTCTCCTAAATTCATTAACATCAGAACAGTGTTAGTTAGGTGTTAGGTGTGTTAGGTCAGTAGTGTTAGGTCAGACTAAAGGTTTATTCATCCCTTTCTTCAGATTCATCTTGACTATGTTTGTAGAAAGAGTATGAAACCCTTTCCCCTGTACACTCCTCCAGCTCTCTGTGGTTTAAGTATGTCCTGAAGTAAAGCCTGCACTCACACCATAATCTTTTTGTCAGCCATAAACAAAGCTAAATTTCACAATCTCCTCAATTCATTCATTCTTGTGGCCTCTGAAGCAGCTTACTGTAAACACCACCACAATATAACTCCACAGTCATGAACAATTATTTCCTTTCTCTGATTTAATATCAGTTGTTCACTGCATTGTGAAGACCCTGAGCAAACTGTTCTCCATTCACATTTTTCTGGCCATCATCACTTCACTGCTCTTCATCCCATCCTGCATTAGTCTTTCCATTCAGACCTCAGGGCTATTTAGTCTCTCTTCATAGGAAAGCTGTGCTGCACTGACTGTCCCTGTCCTCATCCTGTGCTGTGTCCAATTCTGACACAATGTTTTCTGGGATAGCAGTGACCTTAATGACATTCAGGTAGGTATAGGTAAGGTATAGGTAAACATGCAAACTCCACAGCTTTTAAGTTAGGAAGGCAGTTACTCAATTAAATATTGTTAACTCAGACAACTGAAAGAACAATGTCCTCACTGCTTCGCTGGGACCCACATTTGCCTTACAGCAAGCCCAGAAATGTCCTCTTGGACTCTTTCAAGTGTGCCAAGGCACTCCTGGATTTGCCCCAGCACAGAGCAAAGTTTGCCCAAAGCACATACCCCCGCAAAGAGGCACCCCTCCAAAGGCACGAGGAAGGCAGGCGTGGCCTGCATGGTAGCGCTATGGATGGGGAAAAAAAGGGGAAGATATCAGGGGCAGGAACTTTATGGGATTAATTTTTAAGACAGTTGAGGCTAAAATAGGGTTAATACTTTGAAGGGAAAGTACTGAGTGTGGGGGTAATGACAGTAGCCATAGTAGCCAAAAAGAAAGTGGGTAGGGCCATTGGAGCCCCTGGAAAAATTAGAGGAGGATAGCTACAGGATAGTATTATTTGTACATAAAGAAGGATGAATATACATATTTTAGGTGGGAAAAGTCTGTCTTCTTGTCCTGAAGAAGGCAAAGGATGCACAGAACAAACAAACCCATGCTTGGATAATTATATCAAGATATATGCTAGGCTTCATTATGACAGCAATAGGTTGGTTGATCATTTTTATAGATCAGAATGGGAGAAATAAACGCCTTAGTTCAGGACAGCCTGTGGAAGTATATAGAAGAATATCAGTATGTTTTGTTGCTGTAAAGAGAAAGTAACAAAACTTAAGAGGAATGACATGTAGGCTTGGCTGCAGTCTCTGAGTAAGGTGATTAAAAGGTTTTGCAAAAACCTTTTACAGACTTCTTCTCTTGCCTTTCTGCAAGATGCTTCAGCTTCTGCAAGGCACAGCTGGCTATCCAGGTGAATTGCTTTCCCATCTCTACCACAGAGGAAGGTATGAGCTGACCCAGGATGAGGCAAGGACAACATAAACACTCATTTTCAGACAAATATAAAGTAGCCCCTGCAGCAAGACACAAAATCAAGACAGTGATAATTTGCTGTTAAGCCCAGATTCTAGATCTGAGGACAGGGAGGTGCTCTAGCAGACATGGGACTTCCCTCGCTTTTGCACCTTCCCAGCAAACCTGGTGGTGAATGGGGCTCAGACTGAGCTGCCAGACGTGCCAGCCCTGGCCTGCACACCTGGGCTGGAGGGAGGCACTCAGGTGGTGGGACAGTGGGCATACATGGCTGGCTAACGTGTTCCTGGTTCTTGTAGGAGCCACAAGAAGCAAATAAAAGGGCTTTCACAGAGCTACATGAAATGTTATTGAACGACAAGAGAGTGAATTGCAGACATTTTTTTGTTTACTTTTTTGATGCCACTCAGAAATGTTATTGGAAAAAAGAAATATACTATTATTTATGACATTTCTGTCTCTTCCACGCTGTCTCTCAGAGCTGCTTGGAAACTTCCCCAGCTCCCCACTCCGTTTGGCTTTTTGTCTCTGTTTTCAAGAAACACAGTCTCATCAAAATGGAAAAATATCCAAACAGCTGCACAGAAAATTGAGCAAATAGACTGATCACCTGACTTGAAGCTTGGGGGATAACTGCACTAATAGCAAACTGATTTGTTTTTGTTTTTCCTTTCAGTCATACATTGCTCAACACTGAGATTTACCCCTATCTTAAGGGCTGCTGCAAAAGTCAGATGGTGTTACAGATTTTCTTCAGAGAGGCACAGCACACCAGTATGAGATGCAGAGAATAAAATATGCTTTGTTTTCAAGGAAAGGAGATTAGGAGAGATGCACTTACTCCTGAAAGAGAAATCTCCAAGTTATTGGGATAAACACCATTCTAATAAGTATTAGTGTCCAGTCCTGAGAGGCTGGACTTGCCTGGTTAAGCTGCAGACTGATCTGCTTCCTCCTGAAAGAAAATTCATTCAACAATTTCAGAAAAAATTTAGGGAAAATTATATAATAGCAGCAATAACAATAATCCCTCAACTGTATTTACTCCTGTCACTGAGCACTTGCTACCTCATTGCTTTGGGATCACGGCTACTGGCAAAGCCTGGACCTCATCCTTTCTGTTTGCTTAGTTGCTAAAATGTTAACAGTTAAACGATGAGTAGATTTATTTTGCACTGAGAATGGTCCAGCTCAAAGTGAGTCTCAAGGCTGGCTGCAGCAACAGTGCACCATATGAATCTGTTCAACAGATTTGCCACAACACTGCAGGATCTGGATGGGATGTTCCCCAAAATGTGCTTCTCCTGCTGCACCAGCTGAGCCTCAGCAGCAGTGAGCGAGTTGTCTTGAGTGAAACACTCATAGCTGCGGTATTCAACAGAGAGGAATGGAGTGGAATAAGCACCTCAACAGATGATCTAATGACAAGGCGAGCAAGGAGAGGCGATGAGGAGAAAAGGGGGAGTGAAAACACAGGATCATCAAAGGAAACATGGGCAGGAGGCAGGCATGCAGCCGTGTGGAAGGACTCAGAAGAGCTGTGGTGGCTGGATCTCATTCCTCTTGAAATACAGATGACTTTTCAATAATCTTCATCTGTCTTTTTAAACAAAGTATCTGGGGTTTTCTCCTATTTTCTGTCACAAGCATGACTCAAACCAGCCTCAACTGACACAGCCATGAAACCATTCTTGCTCTTACTGTACTTACCTGCCTCATTTGATATCTGCCCCAAACTTCCTCAGTAATGTAGTCCACAGTCCTATAGATTTATTTCTCCCCGTCTTTTAAATCTGCCACCTGGACAGGATCAAGTTCTGCAGGGAATGAGAGGAGCATCCTGTAGGAAGAACATTCAGCTCATCAAGGCAGTTGTAGTGCTCTTGGTAGTACGAGTTGAGGCTGTACCACAAATTGTAATTGTTCTTTTCTCTACCTTCTAAGAGCATTTGGCTTTATGATCTTTAAGAAAAGTAAATGGAAGGCAGCAAGAGATTACTGTATATTAATAGGCTTAAATACACAGATTCATTTCACAGACAAAAGGAGATAGACGGGGGGAGAAAGCTTTAAATATTTCACTTTAATTTGCCTTTGGCATAAATTCTACCAGCAGTAGTTTTATCTCTCAGTAGTAGTAGTAGTACTATTTAGCTATCCAGTAACCATTCTTACAAGTGTAAGAACACAAAGGTCACACAAATACAGCAGATCAAAACTAAGAAAACTTTAATGTTTAGCAACTTTTTTACTTGCTGCTTATCCAGTAATTCCAGCTTTAAATTGACCATATATGCTTATTTTGAAGAAACCTTTTTAAAAACTTTTCAAGTGCCTCGTTCTAAAAGTAATATTTATGCAGTCTAACACTGAAGATAGTGAAGACCAGAGGCTGCTTACCATAACAGAGAAACAATTTTATAGGCCATCACAGACTTGTATTAATTGTACAGAAGCAGGGAAAGTTAAAGCCAAAAATGCAGACAACATAGTTCCCTCACTATGAATTAGCTGTTTATTGGATTTTATTTCTTTACTTTCCAGTAGATGGCAATCCAGCACTTGGCCAATAAAACAGTCATGTGGAGACACTTCTCTATGTACAAGTCTGTGGCGGCTTTAGTTATATATTCTAATTCCAACTTTGGACTGCAAACTTTATCCAAGTGAATCATTAAAGTAGTGTTTTATTATATTGCTGGTCAGCATGAGACAACACCAGAAAAAATAAGACTTGAGAAGTGAATGTGGAAATGGCACTGAGTTTCAGAGCAGGGCAAAATTTTAATGTCTTTAATGGCTGCTTGTTGTTTTAGTTATGCCTCTTACATGGATTTTTAGAAGACCTGGGAGGTAAAACTATAAATTTTGGTATCTTCCCATTTGGAAGTTTACTTGCTCTTGAAGTGCTGTATTTCTTGTGTTTAAGAAAAGATTATACAGAACTCTCTGAATTCTGTCCTTTCTGTATGACCCCTTTCTCCAGAAGGTAGCTGGGTGTCACAGAGTGTCTGTGCCTTGTCTGCTCATTTACATTGCTCCAGAGAAATTTCTGGGGTTGCTACTGGAAGATCAAACCCACAGAATATGTCAGATTTGGCAGGAACCCTGCCTCAGCTGCCAGCCTGTCTACTCACCTGTCCCACCTGCCCACATCAACAGAGCCTTCCGCAGGGTTTGGGGTGGGTGCAAGTGGTGGTATTTCCCTTCAGAGCAGGGAGCTAGGGGAGGTATGGGTTTAGGG
This sequence comes from Corvus hawaiiensis, assembly GCF_020740725.1. Lineage (NCBI taxonomy): Eukaryota > Metazoa > Chordata > Aves > Passeriformes > Corvidae > Corvus > Corvus hawaiiensis. Next base: position 69,194,408 of record NC_063215.1, on the reverse strand, counting down.
GAAGCAGAAGAGAGATCAGGGGGTTTGGCACCAGCTGTGCATTGCATGACACAGGGATAGCTGAAGTGTTTCACATCATCCCATGGCTGTGTCCCAGCTCAGGGCTGCACAGGCAGGGAGACCCATAGTCCAGCAAGGTTACCTGGAGAGAGGTTGCACACATCCTTCTGTGGAAGAGAGTGACAAATCAGTAAGCAACAAAGTGAAGGGAAGACAGGGAATCAGTTGAGGTTCAAGAGTATTTTGCTAATATCTGAGAGTCCTCATGGGCTTTCTTCATCACTTTGTTTATGCATTTGTTTTGAAGCTTTGTGATTTCTGAAAGTATGGATTGATAGGGGCAAAAATGGCCCTCTGTCAAATATTTGACCCTTTTGTAACAGAGATGAAAGCAGCAGCCCTGCGGAACAGTTTTCATTTTCAGACCCTTGTACCAGCCATCAATTACTTACTTGAAGCAAGCTGGAGCTTGAAGGAAACTGCAGGTTTCCATGAGATGGAGATAACGGCAGCAAGTGGCAGAGCTCCTGTGCAGATGTGGCTCTGAGAGGCTCACACTCTTTTTTTGTTAATTGGCTCACTAGCAACAAGGGTAGGGCTGCTTATTTGGTCTGCTGTCATCATTTGGGTTTTGGTTGGTTGGTTTTTAAAAAGCCCTTGGGTTTTAGACATAATTGATGCAAAGGCGGTGACAAACCTTGTAGCGGCTGCTTCCTTTATAGGTTAAGCCACTGAGCAGAAACTGTATGTCTGGGAAAACCAACAATCTCTTTCATGTTCCCACTGCTAGGTGTGCAGAAGGATGAATTGGATGTTGCAATTCAGAGTTAGCCACATCCTGCTCAGAACAGCACAGAAACACAGAACAGCGGCCCATGGCGAGAGCCTGATGTCTCACCTCATCCAGTGGTAATTGTCCTGAGCTAAGAGATGCCTCTTCTAGGGGAGAACAGCACGTAGTTCCCACAAGTGGAAATAAATGAGAACTTTCTTCTTGTCCTTAAATTCTTCATATATTTTTAAGGAGTTCCTCCTTTAAAAACATATGCTTAAACTAACTTAATAAATGCATAATAAGGCAAGGCACAACCTCGCCTAATTCACACCAAATATATGCCTGAGAATGGGAGACCTCTGTGTTCCCAGAAGGTAAGAAACGCTGCTCTTATTTTTAAGACACTCATCAGCTTTCCACTAATTTCTTCATCCAGCCCTTCCTTCTTTCCCTCCTCTCTCTCCCAGTAAGCCCCACTACCGCCTCAGCTGTTCCATGAGCTGGCTGATCCCTTTTCCTTCCTCCTGTGCCCTTAATGCAGCCAGAGCAAATACATGCCAGGAATACTACAGAGACAGATTTTCACTTTGGCTGCTTGGAGGGACTGCCATGCTTGGGTGATTCAGGCACACCTTGGGAGGGCATGAAGGAAGAAGAGGTGCACGGCCTGGAAATGTTATTCCCACAGCACACACAGGATTAAACAGAAGGTAAGGAACCCTATTGGGGCTGATATTGGAAATAACAAAAAACAAATAAGAGAAATGAAATATTTCCTACTCTGGCACTGTGAAAACCTTGCACAAGCTTCAGGGTGCAACCTGACAGATCTTTGCTGTTTGCTCTAAGTAGGATTTATCTAGATTTACTTCACATACATCAAGAAGACAGTGTCTGTAGGATTTTACTGTTAGCCACTAAAACTGTTTGCTTTTCTGTGCCTTTCACTGCTTGTGCCTCAGGGCTTAATGCTCCTAGTAAAAGCAGTATTTGTCAGAATTAAAGAGTGCATCTGGCATGGATGCTCTCTCAATCTCCTGACTGAATTGAGTTTCTCTTCTCCAAATAGCATCTTGAATTCACAGAACTTTATAAAAGTTACAAAAGTTCTCAGCAAAGTAGATACACCTGGAAAAATGAGCAGAAATAGGCACCAGTATGGAGGGTCTCCAGCTCACTGGTTTTGTTTTCCTGCCTCCCTTTCCCAGCTGAACCTGGGATCTTTGTGAGGCCCTGAGGAGGTATTCACCAGATCAGTGCAGTGTTTCCCCAGGCCACTTAGACCTCTTGGGCTGCTTGCACATGGCATCACAAGCCGCTTTTGTTTTTGCACACTCCTAAGTGAGCACCAAACAATGACCAGAACTTGACAAAACCTTGGCTTTGGTCTTCTCACAGGCCAAACACGTAACATGACAGGAGAAGGCAGTAGGATGCAGCTCACAGGGACGCAAGGAGGCTGAATCTTGCTTTACTGTGTATGCAGACAAGCACAGACAAATTTGTTTATGTGTTCCTGGGCATGAAACGACTCTGAAGCTTTGCCTGCAAGGTTAAACACTGTGTTGCCTATACCTGTCAGCTCCAGGGGAGACATATCCACACATGGACAGGCATTGGATTTGTGGGAGATTGGGCCATTGCTCGTGATGTGAATTTGCATGAATCCTCACAGACTCAGGTAGAAGCCTCCCATATTCCTGAAGCAAGACACAACTGACAAAATTGCTAAAATAGACACCAAAAAAAAAAAAAAAAGGAAAATAATCAAGTTTTTGAATGCCTTCCAGAGGTTTTCCTGTGCCAAAAAAGCAAATTTTTGACTCATGATCACATGTGGGTTAGAAAGCAGCCTGAAACCTTTCCTTACTTTGTCATCAGGCTGAGGAGAAGAAAACAGCTAAGGCAGCAGTTGGTCCCAAGGCATGTTCTAAATAAAAAAAAAAGTCTTTCTCAAGGGGAAGTGGTTTAATGAATTGAGAGAGCCTCTCATCTCTCATTTCATTAGATGACTTTATTAAGCACATAAGCACTTATTTGTGTAATTGAATTGATCTAAGCCATTCTCCTGCTCTTCAGAAATTGCACTGCTCCAAATCCAAAACACCTACTATGATGCTCATGCTTTGACGAGCAAGTGCAGCCTGTGCTGTTCTGTAACAGCAGCAGATCTGATGGCAGTGGGAGGCAGGAGAGGAGCAATCCTGCTTCTCACTCTCAGCAAATGTGGCCTTAGTCATGCAGCAGCTCCTGTGGATGGCAGGCAATTCAGTGCTGCTGAAAGAAAACAAAAAGTTATGTAGTGTTTGCCTGTAGTCTCCATGTGCTCAGGAGCATCACTAATCTTGCTTTCAGATAGCCAGTGCCAGCTATAAAATTGCTCACACCTCAGGGTATACTAGGTAGTCCACAGGATTGCAAATTCATTTAGTTTTTGGCTTTGTAGGATTGCTAGGACCTGAGCACATTTGCGAGTTGAACTAACCTTAGCTCTCACTACCAAGCTCGTTCCACTGGGGACTCTGGACATCAGGATGGACGACAGGCTACTGTCACACTGCTAGTGCTGTACAGGAGCAGCTCACCACAGGGTTGAGGTGGCACTGCATGGTTTTTTTAATCAACACTGAACTTGCCAGAGAGACAACCCGGTTCCACTCTTCGAGGCAGAGAAAGGAGGTGTTTTTTTTTTGTTTGGCTAAGTGCAAATGGAGCCACTTAAATCAGAACTTTAAAAGTGAATGCTAGTATTCGGTAACAGCTTAGTCATGCTTCAGTAAAACATAAAAAAAAAGATAAAAAAAAAGGCAGAAACCCCCACAAACCAGTAGATTGATAGCCTAATTCACAAGAGTGCCCCCTTAAGGCAGGATTTGCGGACATAAACACCGGTCTTGTTTTCATGAACTTGCACAGCTATGTATGCATTTTGTGGCTAAATGAAAAAAATGCAACTTGTGGGAATTTCAGAATAGCATATGCATAATATCATAAGGAATGTAGAACTTGTCAGGGATGCAAAGGGCTCTGCCTACCTGAGATGGGATCTACCTTGGGAGAGCCAAGTCCAGAACCTCCAAGCCTATGCAGGACTCGTCTCACAGATGGTGAGCTTAAGCAGATTCAGTAAACAACACAGCCGTTTAAAGTGCAAAATTGTAATCCCAACTCACCTTTCTCTCCTACTCAAACCTGTCTAGTCTTGGAAGCAGCTAATCCCACCAGGCATCTTTCTGTTTGACCGTAGGCACCTTTATTTTCCATTAACTTCAACTGCAGCAGGCCAAGCAACAATATTCCTTTGAAATAAGATCTATGGCTTTGTTCTAGCCTGACTCTTTCTGGAAGAATACTAATTCTATAAATGTCCTGAAAAGTTTTTAAAGAGGGCTTGGTGTCTTTTTGGTGTTGAGTATTAATAAGTTCATTTATGTGTGCAAAAATTCTTCTGCTTGGAGTCAGGCCCAAACCCACTGGAAATGACAGAATCTCAGTAATATCATAGCTTTGGGGTCAGGACTTGAACATTATCAGTACGCTTACACCTGCTAGCACAGTCATGCAGGTGCAAGCTCAGCATAGACTGCTTGTGTTGCAGAATTGAAGGAAACAAATAATGATGTCCATTCATGCAGTGAAAGACTGCAGTGCCTGCAAAAGGGAAAGGCTAAGAAATAATAAGAATCATAGAATCAGAATATGCTGAGTTGGAAGGGACCCACAAGGATCATTGAGTCAAACTCCCGTCCCTGCACAGCACCATCCCCAAGAGTCACACCATTTGTTTTGTACTTTTGTCCATTTAGTGGACTCCTGAGGTAGCTCGGGTGGTACATGTAACATTACATTCATAGCTTTTAAGTCTCTATGGGCTTACACAGCAATCTTCTGCTCAGGCTTAAAGTTTCTTTTTCTAAGTATCAGCAGCAAGAATTTTTAGCACTTTTCTCCCACATCTCTTTTTCTGGTGCAAACACATACGGAAAGAGAACTTTTAGAATAAGGATAGGTATGTATGTGTTGGGGGACGGCAGTGTTTGGTTTTGGCAGCAGCTACTGTGGTTAGCACACATTTGGATCAAACACAGCAGCAAAATGCTGAGAGCAATAGATGGGGGCTTTGTGTTTCAGCTGCTCCCAATGTAATCCTGGACCACAGCAATCTTGGAAGGGAAGCAATACTCCTTCCAGCTGCAGAAATGGCAAGCGCCCTGGCTTTTCATGTTGTGCAGTGTTTGTTTTGTTTTTATTTCTGTTTTGTTTCTTGAGAGACCCTTGGAAACAGCCGGTCCCGGCGCCAGCCGCTCCCGCTGCCCGCGGCGCGGCGCCCTCTGCCGCCCGAGCGCCCTCAGGGACCCGCAGAGCCCATGGAGCGCACGGAGCGCATGGAGCGCTCGCAGCCCTCACCGCCCTCGTTCCCACGAAATGTTCGCCACGTCGCGCAGTTCTGATGGGAGCGCTGCCCGAGGGGAGCCGAGGATTCAGCTGCCTGGATCCAGCCCAAAATATTTCTGTGTTTTCCTCTTTATGTCGTTTCCTGAGTTCAGCTTCCGGTTAACGACAACTCGTGCAGACACAGCCCCCCGCCGTTCCTTGGGGCTAAAGCCACAAAGGATTAACTTTAAGCTGTTGCCATGAGGAGCTGGCAGCGCGCTGTTAGGCAGCTAAGCATACCCATTAATTGCACAGCGAATTTAACCACACCAACAAATGCAAAACAGTAAGCAAGAAGTTACTCAAGTGAGCTGGAAGTGCCAAGAGTCATGTCCCAAGGCTCGGTTGCCCCAAACCCTGGACATTGGCATCTTATTACAGACTGAAGACATTACCTGATTGCTCAGGAGTTACAGTACTTTGCCAGCCAAACGAAGCACAGCTGCATTTGAAAACCAGGTCTGAAATCCCTTCTGGCAGGCAAGAGCTGTAACTGCAACTCCACAGCACTGTACTCATGGGCCCTTTCTCTGGGTCCAGCAATTGTAATTATTCCATTGCCAAGTGGTAAAGCTCCCAAGGGGAGACCTGGGAGACCTCTCACACATACCTCACTGAGCCCAGCAGCTGGACATTCACAGGATATAACAGACAAAGTTTGGACAGCGCTGATTCACATCATATCATAATTTAACAGCTGCTCCTAGTCCTGGATTATCAGGGCTTTTAATATTTTAAATGTTTTAAACCTTCTTCTCCTGCTGTAGATGTGTTGAGAGTGCTTACAAGGAGAGGAACTACAGGCTTGGAAAGCTACAGGTTGAGAGCCCAAGATATAAGCAAAAAAATTAAATTACTGGACACCACTACCAGAGCACTAAATAGAGGATATGTTAGCAAAATTAAAAACAACAGAAAAAATGAGAGAGACCATGGAAATTTATTTACTTTTTATCTATGAACAGTATGACATATAATTATAGACAAGTTTTGATACACAGGAAAACCCTTTTGTCAACCATTTTTTTGCTAAATGAAACAGCACAATAATCTTTACACATTCATATTTTGTTTTTGCTTTTTTTCTTTACAATACACAGCTTTCTTGGGTTGAAGCAAACTGCAGGACATATTGAGTACTGGTATATTACAGCTACTTACATCATTTAAGAACAGCAAATGGAGAAAAATAAGTTATTTAAATATTGATTTCATATACAGAAAGTGCAACTTTGTTAGTTGTTACATAACTTGCTTGACAGTTTTGATTCCCCAAAGGGTGTCAATTAATGATAAAAGTATCTTGGACCAAAAGTATTATTTATTCTAAAAATAATACAGTACAACTGCACAGCTGTGACTTGGTGAATCGACCACTATTGCTGCTCTTAGAGATGATGGCCTGTTTGAATACTGCGATGTTTAATGCTTCTGATCATGCTCCCAGTCTGCATCCACAGCCAGGCTCATAAGAGCACAGGGAATTGCCATCTGGGTAGCAACAGCAGGTTATTGATGAAAGCATAGGATTATGATGGCATTTGGTAATATTTTGGGCTTGCTGCTTCTATTGTTAAATAGCTGTTTGAGTTACTAAGATACAACGGATAGATACTTAACACAGTGAGCCTGAGTGGAGCAGATGAGGATTCCAGCAGCAGGTTTCTTCTGTGCTTCCCAAGAGTTAATGAGTGAACTTTTGCTTAGGGCACTGAAGGGTTGCAAGAAGATGCAAGAGGTTATGGCTCTCATAATGCACCACCTCACCTGCTTGGGGGAATGCCACAGGTCACTGAAACCACAGCAGGGAAGCTCAAACACTGAGAAGCTTAAGGCTTTTTTTAGATTAGAATATAAACTAAAATTGCAATTCAAGTAAGACCACAAAGCACAGTCTTTAAAAGAAAACAAAACAAATATTAAAACTCTTAAATCTCAAACTTCTCACTCCAGTCCTGATGGGTATGATTTGGTTTCCCTGGGTCACATAATCATTTAAAAGGTATGGATTTACAAAGAGAATTTGGCAAACAGGTTCAGCTTATTCCCATAAATCTCCTTCTGTTATTGAGAGGGGAAAGTGATTAATATGGGAGAGCTTCATTATATGACTTGTCTTCCCTTGCAACATGAGGCAATTTGTTTCCTATTTTATTGCTATAGTCAGCTTGGACTTTACCCTTGCTCCGATATAACTGCTGTCCACTTACTTCTACTCTGTTCTGGTCCCTCCCAGCAATCCCAGGAAGTCTCAATACTCTTTCCATCTCCTGCTTACTGATAGTCACCATGTAAGCCTCAGAGAGGAACAAGAGAAAAATAATAATTATTAAAAAAACAATTTTTAAACATTTTTTTTCTTTTTTTTTTTTTAGAATCATAGAGAATACTGAGCTACAAAAGGGGACCCATCGAGTCCAACTCCTGGCCCTGCACAGCACCATCCCCAAGAGTCACGCCATGTACCTGAGGGTGTTGTCCAAATGTCTCTTGAACTCCCGTCAGGCTCGGTGCTGTGACCATTTCCCTGGGGAGCCTGTTCCAGTGCCCAACCACCCTCTGAGTGAAGAACCTTTTCCTGATATCCAATCTAAACCTCCCCTGACTCAGCTTCATGCCATGTCCTTGGGTCCTGTCCCTGGTGACCAGAGTGAAGAGATCGATACCTGCCATTCTGCTTCCTCTCATGAGGATGTTGAGACTGCAATGATGTCTGCCCTCAGTCTCCTCCAGGCTGAACAGACTCAGCTGTTCCTCACAAAGCTTCCCCTCCAGACCCTTCACCATCCTTGTGGCCCTCCTCTGCACACTCCCCAATAGCTTAATGTCTTTTTTATATTCTGGCACCCAAAACTGCACACAGGACTCGAGGTGAGGCTGCACCAGATTTTCACCAGCTGTACAAAACATGTCTGCAGTATGTCTCCTGATTCTGTCATATCAGAACATGCTGCTTATCAGACACCAAGGAGAATATTGCAGAGCTTTGCAATTTCAACTTGCATCACTGAATTAGTTGCCTTCATATGATGGTAAGCAGTAAACACTGCTGAAATATGAAATGAGGGAAGTAAACCTAACAGCTATCAATTGTACCAGGAGGCAAATTAGTTATCATCTGTAGTAAAATGCATATTCATCTGCTTAAAACGTGACCATGAAAGAAGGGCCAGATACAGTAAGGAATCATGGAGTAACCACAATTTTTCATTCACCAGTCTGAGAGCACTTTATCAGGAGAAGTCATTAGCTCAATATGAGGCTAGGATAATTGGGGCACCAAACAGTGAAGTGCCTTGTCTGGTTTTATACAGTAAATTGATGTCAGAAATGATATTGGAAATAGCTACACATCCTGGCCTGTGCCCAGGTTTCTATACTATCTCCTTTTGCCTGCCAGACTAAGCTTGCTCTGTCTTCCATGGAGCATTTGCACTACAAGAAGCTGAAGGACGCACCATATATAGATCCCAAAGAAAAAGCTAGTTATGTGCTATTCATGATAATTTGTATTTGGTATATAAAATGTGTACCCAATATAGAAAAATAAAATCTGTCATTAGTCATATATATGACTGGAACGTTTCACATGGAGTTAGGCAGAAAAATATCATTGCATCATGAAAAATGGTTCATCACACTTGCCAGAAAAATGCTCTTTTCCAGTGAGAGGTAACATTAACAGAGTGGTGAGGGATATCAACCGTTCTAAAAATCACAGTGTTTTCGTAAGACTATATGGGAATTTTCTTGTCCATGCAATGGAATTACTGGGTCTAATGATTTCTATGGGACACAATTTGCTTTTTCAATGCAAGTGAATTTTCATTTGTAGAAACCCACTGTTTGGAATCAATATGGTCAGGATACCAAGTCAAAGCTGCAGCATAATGATTGACAATATAACACAGTACACAGAATATGATTAAAATGAAAAGCAGTTACATATATACAAGGCAGTATATCTTGGAACAGTTTAGTAACAACAGTAAATGCAGACTGTAGTGAACAAGGAGTTAACCTGACAACCGAAACCTAGCATAACCCTGCATTGTAAAAGCACCTCTACAACACAGGAGATATTATGATGAGGCATTTTATAGAAGCTACTTCAGCTGGCAATCACCCTAAATGCAACTTAAGTGTGACAGGTTGAAACAAGGCTTGGGAAATGTGAATACAGGGAAGTGAACACTAAGTAACTGCTTAAAAGCTTATTTTAAGGCAAATAAAAAGCTGATTGCTAGAAAGCAGTTATAAAAATGACCTCAGCTCTGTACAAATAAAAAGAAGCTTTCTGACTCTCTGTGGGTTAGTTGCATTGAAGTGACAAAGATGGACCACACTGAAAACTAATTTCAGTCCATCAACTTCAGCCTAGCTAAAGGCTTCGTGGCAACTGCGACCTATACCAAGCAACAGCAAAGATGACTGGGGAGGGCTTTGTGTTTATCTCTAGATTGCTGAAATAAACAAAAGGCATTTGCCAAACAGCTTCTACTGGAATTTGCACCGTGATTTGTACCTGCTCTTTAGGACTGATTTCAGGTACCTGGAACCTAGATGTACGAAAGACCTAGATGTACTAGCATCACTCACAAACTTGAGGAAAATATCCAAGGATCCCCTAATTCTGTGAAGCTGTGTGATTCTCAGGCCAACCCTGTGCAGTTTATGAAATAGGAATACTTTAGATGGGTGTGAGGGGGGAGGGAAGTACCACATCTATGTTACCTGGTGGTTGCTTCTCTTCTCCTTCAGTTGCCAAAGACTTTCATATCCTTTGAAGAAGATATCTGCCTGTCCTGGGGAGCCACTTCCTTGATCCCTTTAGCTACGTGAAGTAATTAGAGTGATACTGGTGCAGGAAGAAGCAGTGGATTCTCGACCAGGCAAGGTCACACTATTGAGAATGTTAAATTGCCTCTGGATCAAGAGGTTTGAAGAGTCTTGCTGCTGCCAGGAGCTTGCTTATGTGCCTTTCCTCTGTGATGCCAGCTTTTTGAAGGCAAGTTTGTGACAGAGAAGGCACTTTGCTCAGTGTGTTGAATCCTGCTTCTGTGAGCAGGCTGGAATACATAGGCAGACCAATGGAAATCAGCCAGTCAGATACAGAGGTGATGAGTCCTGGGGACACAGGTTTACGGCAAATTTCTGTGAGTCCTCCACTTGGAATCTGGGGAGTAAAAAAAGAAAGAAAAGAGAACCTTTAATGTTAAACATCTCTGATTCTACAACAACTCTTTTTTCTTTTTATTTTCTCTTCCAAACTGGTAGAATTTCATAGCAGATGTTTTAACTTCTCTCATGTCACATTTGTCAGTATGAGAGTGGTGTGGGCTTAAAGGCTCAGATCCCTTGGCCAGAAGCAATGACAACAATTTTGGCAATACAGACACAGTGGGCAGTATCCAGCTGTTTGGCTGACTGTCAAGTACCATTCTGAATTAGTCTGAGATCAGTAAAGAATACTCAGTAACAAGACTTTTCACAGTGATACATTTAATTTCTCACTAAGGCAAGAGAATACCAATTTTGCCTATTACCTCCTCAGACATACCAAGTTCCCCCCGAAAAAGCCATCAAAGTTTTTGATGGTTTCTCCCTTCTGCTTTTCCCAAGGAGGAGTGGACACTAGTATAGTTTAAGAAATGAAAAAGGAGTGTAAAACCTTTCAGATTTTAATACAGAAGCATTTAACACATGCCACCCTTAGTGAGCAAGTCTCTGTTACCACTGCTTGCAGTCTGCTTAGACTTTTAAGGCCATTACTTGGTCAAGAGAGGGCTATCCACTCTCAGCTTCTGACTGTCCTCGTTTGGGACTGGGGGAGGTATCCCCTGCCCCTGCAGTACCTCTACTTATGCTGTACCTGCTGGATGAACATAAGGAGCACTTTGGTACCAGGACTTCTCAATTACCCCCCTTTACTACTAGTCAGTCCTTTTAAAAGTCTGCTCATAAATAAGAAAATCTACTTCATGGGAATACTCACTGCCATACGATGCTGCTTCCTCAGCTGCTTTACCCGGATTTGGTCCATGTTTGTAGCAACGTCCTTCTCAGGCTGCTCTAAGTCTTCAGAGTACCTCTGTACCAAAGCCTCAGGAATGCCACAGCGACCATGCTGAATGTTCCCAGCCAGACACAAAGGAGAGAGGACAGATTAAAGAAGTGTATCTATACAGACCAAACAATGCAACAGAAAGAGAAGTGCAGCATGGGAGCAAGAAGGAGCTTTCGTTGAGGTGCCATGAAAACTGAAAAAGTAATCCCTAAAAGACTCCTTCCTTCCCCCCGCAAAAAGATGTACTAGTTGATGCTATCAAATCAGAGTTTCTTGGCAACATAAAATCTAATCATTACCTCCTTTTTCAGTTCTACTCCCCCATATTAGTAGAGAAAGAGACATTTCCATGCCCAGTGCCACCAAGGCACCAGTGGTCTGAAAAGATGAAGGTTCAGAGTAAGTCTGGGATTTCTGAGTCCCCCACAACACAAGAACTACTTTAGGCATACAGTCTGATAGAAAAGACAAACAGGGTTATAGAATGTCTAATGTCCCAATGATTGTTAGCTTATCTTGGCCACCCACAAAAAATGTCAGATACAATGAATGACAGACTATCCCTTGGAATGCTAGCACAATAAAACCACTGAGGTGATTACCACTTACCTTGTCTGAGTACGGTTCTTCAGTAAGATCAATGTCTTCAGACTGCAGCTTGTTTTCTATGACCATTTCCAGATCCATTCCTCTGCTACAAGAGACTTTCCTTGCTGATGCAGGACCGAGCTTTACCACATGCTGCTGAACACTAGCAGTCTCTGGGAGCTCCGACAGCCAGGGCGGCAGCGGGCTAGGAGGGCTACTGGGCTCCTGTTCAGAAGATGTCCTATGGACAGGTACTCCATGACAATCAATGGGAGTGGAGGAGCTGGTCTTTTTTACTGGCAAACATGGTGCTTCTAAACTTGAGTGGTTTCCACTTGTGGTCATGGGAGGATGATATAATCCATTAGAAAGGCGTTCTCGGCATTTTTTGGCAGGGACAGGCGGCGGCTGAGAAGGATTTTTTGGTTGCATTCTTGCCTCGTTTATGCCTTTTTGCTCAGCTTCTAGACCTCCCTTGAGGACTGGAGCATAATCAGCCCGTGCAAGGTCATGAAAACCTTTACTCTGTATTTCCAGAGGTGTCCTTGTTGCATGATGCATCACTAAGGCAGGCTCAGCTTCACAGTTTTTCAGGGGGAATGGAGCAGGCTTTCCACCTGCAGTCTCCATTACAGAGAAGTTCAATTCCTTAGCTCTTCCTTTCTGAGAATTAGCAGCTTCTTTGCCCTGCTTAGCCATGAAATCATCTACCTTACAGCTGCTTCCATGAGACTGAGGCGGCAAGGCAGAGCCAGTTGCCTTTTTAGCTATATCCAGTGAATCCTGAGGAAAAGAACCTACTTTCTTGTTAGTGCCCTGTAAGTTAGTATGGGGTTCTCCCTGGAGATCATCCAGTGAGTGGGATCTTGGCCATGTGTCTACACCCTGGGGGCCATCCAGAGTTTCATAGCTTCGACATACAGCAACTGGTAAACTTCTGCGGTTCTTCTTCAGACCCGTGACGGCCAGAGGCTGGACAGAACTCTTCAGAGCACGATGTGCACAACTCAGCCGGCTTTCTTTTTCCCCTGGCTGCAGAGTTTCTATTGACTTGGTCAGTGGAAGCGTGGGATAATTTGATAGCTGGTTTCTGCTGAAATCCCTAAAGCTATGCTCACTTGCTGATTTTGAAGGAGGAAGACAAGTCCTTCGAGTTTTACCTAGAAACAAATAAATTCACCATTAAAAATAAAATCTCCAGCATAAATAACAGATCACTTCTAAATGCTTTTGAAACAAAATTATTTATTCCCTTTTTGTTAATTCTAAATGTAAAGGAACTCAATGGCATTTCAAGCATAAAGATTTGATTTGAACTTCAGCTTTAATAGTAAATGTTATCTTTTAAGTAAAATGCATCCAAAATACTTAATATCCTTCCTGCTCTCCAGTGTGCAGAGATTTGAGGTCTAGCTCATATAAACCTTGTTCAGTGTAGAAATACTGTATCCTACAGTTAGAACTGATACCTTATACTCATTGTGTGAAGTTGTTTGACAACCCCCCCTGAAATAACTCAAAAGACCTACATTTTTTTCTTCTTCTCTAATTTGTTTAATATATAAATAATAATGTTAATCTTTTAATAAAGTTTACTAGTTTGCATAGGATTTTTTTAAAGATACTTCCTGTTTATAAATTTTTAAATTATATGCCAATAGTGTTATTTCATCTTTTAAATGAGCCACAAACTATTTGCAATGGCAAAACAGAGAGCAAGAAAGTGCATGAAGACTGGTTTTGCATCAGCCCCTTTGGAAAGCTACTTTCAGGGATGGCAGAGTTTTATAGAAAAAGATCTTAAGAGATGGAGAAGTGTTTCAAAAGGGAGTTTCAAGCGTGACTAATCTTAGTCTCAAATCATAGTGTGTACTTTTAAGCAATAGATGCTTTCTTCTTGCCTTCAGAGCTTTATCCTGAAAGAAGTTCAGTGCTTGGCTTTTAAATAATATGCACTGTTCACCTTGCATAGGAATGAAAGGAACCTGTTTAACCTAAGAAAATAAATACCTTGCTTTCTCTTGCCTCTTACTCTGCTCAAGGAGTTTAAAAAAAACAAAGTATCCAGAAAACTAGCAAAGAAAATGGAGGTTACATTTAAGAAGATATAAGGACAACACTCTCAAAAAAAAGTTAAAATCAAGGCGTGCTTATGAGGATGCATGTGAGTACACAGGAACTCCTTTCTCAGAAGCTGTATAGTTCACAGTTCAACTCAAGCTAAATATCACCATTTCCCCACAATGCTAATAGAGACACATCCCACACTGAAGTTGTCTCTCTTGGTGCTACCTTGAGTTCAGGTAACCCAGAGAAGTAGCAGAAAGAAACTCTCTGTCTGCACCCTTCCACATGGAGCTAGGCCACCACCTTCTGAACATAACTTGAAATCACATTAAAAAGATGTGTAAGAAATGGTACATTCATTTTTTAGTGCCTTCAGGCGCTAATGTCAATATGTAATGAGCATGGAAAGGAGTGTTCTCTTTCTATTATTCATATTTGCTAGCACATGCCTGACTTGTGCAGTAATTCATCCTCTTGTCTGGGGGTTGCTGTCACAGCTCACACAACAAAATCCATGTGCCTTCTTTTCAATCTGATATATCGATCAGGGGTTACACAGTTTTTAGGAAAGTTCACTCAGGAATGTCAGTACTAAAAGAAAGTTGTGAAAAACCCTACTACTGTGAAATATAAGCTCTTACTGAAGCCGTAAGGGTATCTAATAAGCAGCATTTAATTTCTTTAGAAATGAGGTATGTCTGTGTAAGGCCAGTAGCCTGGAAATGGAAAAAAGAAGAAATGAGGAACAGGAAAAGGAAGAAAAAAAAAAAACCAAGAAAAGAGAAATTTTGTGAAAGTAAAATCAAATCTTTAGTTCATTCCAACCCTGTTAGGCATACATATACAAATGAGGTGAGAACGGGAGGAAGTTCAAAATATTTTGTCTATAACATATATAACCACACATGCAATCTTTATGGTCTCTGCTTCAAAATGGTTTAAAAGGTACTGCTAGGTTCAATGCTATGGCTTTGTACAAAGGACAGTAGTTGAGAACGTAATTTCTTTTAATGTGATTTAAGTGAAGAGCAATATCAGGAGGGGAGCTATGATTTATTTCTCTTTTTTCATCTACTCCTTCCTTCCTCCTGTCAGGCGTAATTTCATTATGCTTCTGAGACACTAAAAAATGAAGGTAATATTTCCTGAAAACAGATTTTAAAATATATTTTTAAGCTGTTTTCATGAAGTGGAGAGTTATATAAATAATGTCCACAAATGTAATATTGCCTACCTTAAGAAAAAAAAAAAAGGGAAACAACCTGCAAGGGTTGAAGTGTATAGCTAGTAAAGTTTAAACCGCATTTTTAATGCTAGGATTTTTGATAATAACTCAGTCTTATGGATCCCTGATACAGTTATGCAGTCTAATGCCTTTCATAGGGCTGTAAACCATAGAGGCATTTCTGATTCAAATGTGTGCAGGACACAGATGTCTGGGTGAAAAATAAGATTACAAAGGCGGTCCTCACACAAAATGAAAGAAAAGTTTATATTATTTTCAGTTCAAGCTATAGGAAATACTTCAACTCTTCTGTTTGATGTTATGGTGCAGTTCTTGGACAAAGCATTGTCCACCTCTCATGATACTTTTCTTGTTACTATGATACAGGGAAGGAACTTTTCCATTCCTTGTCATCTTCTGTCTCAGAAGAAAGAAGACTGTCTTGGGTAATCGTTCTAGAGGTACCATAGCTACAGCAAAAATTTTTCAGTGCTTATCACAGTATCTTTTTCCTTATGGAAGATGGTCCTCAGAAATTTATGTATGCAAAACCAGACACAGAATGCAGTGTCCAAATCCCAGATTTTATTAACTTCATTTTGGCATTGCTTTCTGTGGCTATAGTTTGGGGGCATTTCAAACTGCTCTGTTGACACAACAAAGATGATGGCACCTTAGACAATACTGGCCTCATTGCTTTTTCTACTGATTACAAATAAGTAGAAATGCACATTACATTAGGCAATGTGGCCACCTGTTCTGTTGCTTCCTTTTCTGACTAATCAGGGCTGAATGCTTAAGTGCTTAGGATGCCTGCCTGGTACTATGGGAATCTGGGCTTCAGATTCTGAACAAATCAGAGAATACCCTTATCTCAACCTGATAAAGGCCTGGTTTGTTCGCTCATTCAAGTGTGCACATTGCACGTGCAATTTCACCTCTTTACATCCCCTTGAAAAAGCTATACAACATAACAAGTAAAGGTTCAAAGAAGCCAGGCATGAACAGGGATAGGAATGACCTATAGGGAATAATTAATAGGCCTTCTCAGACTAAAAAAGAGATGACTTGGGAAGGAGTATGACAGACATCTGTATACAGATATTGTTAGGTATGGAGGTTCTAAGGAAGACCAGGGGCATTCATAAGAAGTTCCAGGAAAATTGACGAATGCAAGGAAACAGCACCCAAATTTTGAAGTCCTTAAATGAGTCATTCCCCAAGAGTGTCCTGGGAAGCATCAAATATGCATGCTCTGTTCCTATACCCTTCTGTAGCTATCTACTTTTGGCCAGTCCTGTGAGAACCAGATTTCTTATATGGGTTCCAAATGCACCTCAAACTGCCGACTCCCGCACACAAAGCAAGCCCACTGCCTGCCTCTAAATTGTGACTAATTGTCACAAGTCTAAGGGACAACTTGCTCTCTCTGCCCTGATTCTATATGGACTAAGCATCTGATCAGGGATGGTAACTTCCTGCTCTGAGGTTTTTCCTGTCTAACACCGGATAGATCACAGACTGCCTGCTCCTTGCTCTCTGTGAATCGAAACAAAACCACAATGCTGCTATAAGTACACTGTAGATACCTAGGAGAATATCCAAACACTTCTGCGGTGGGACCCAGAAAAGTACTTACAAAAGATACTCTGCTATAGTACATAGCAAACCATTTTCTAGCCAAAGTGTAAGAGCAGCTCTGAAATCTTGAACTGATATCAAAAGATCCAATATCAGCCCCAAACTGGACACTATACTATTCATAGAAATATTATGTATAACCATTACCCAGAAAATGTGAAGACTGGTTTCTTCTCAGAATGCACTTCCCCTTTATGAAGTGCTGATCTGCACATTATGGTATTTATACCAGACATGAGAATGAGAACAGAATGTATTTTGAAAAAAAAAATGCACATAAACAACTATGGACCATGAACTTTGCAATGAAGGTGAAGCACTTTTCAGATTAAATAGCCTTGACAAAATCTCTGAATGAATCAAATGTTCTTTTCATAATGGTTTTCAAAACAAGCACTAAATGCATTTGTGAGCAAAAATGATGCAGAAATGCAGCAAGTCATACATTAAAAAAAAATATTAAAATCATCAGCATTTCACATTCTGGAAAACTCAGAGAGAAATATTAGTTTAAATGTAAGTATCCAAGCAGACAGGCAATGCCAATTGCTTTCTAAAGGTTTTATTATATTGTTAAAATAAAGAAAGTGTACAAGCAGCACTTCAACTTCGGTGTTACAGCTATCATTATGATTGTACTTAGAGATAAAAAGAAGAGAAAATTGTCACATATGCCATATATTTAGCTATGATTCTATTCCAGCATGCCAAGTGGAGGTGGATTCATATTCAAGAAAAAAGCCTCCCTCCTTTCAGGAATTTAGTATACTGTCAATTCCAGGCATTCAGCTTCAAAGCAAATTGCTATTTTCTTCAATAAAATGTTATTTTTCAGTAGCAGACTAACAGAAAATGCACATACTAAGAGAAGGATTTTTAGCTCTTATTTTAAATTGGAAAAATGGCCACTATAACGGGTTTACAGAATCTATTTTTTCTGTTCCTGGTTTCCTATTTATGGTGAATGCTAGCAATAAATCCAGGCAGTCTGAGGCCAAGACATGGCTCAAATGCTTGGCGTGAAAATGCCTAACTCAAACCAATTTCAGCTCTTTTAATATTTCATCCCTAATGACAAGTTTAGACCATCCCAGAAGTAAAGCATATGCTCAATCAGCACAATAACCTGTTTCTTCAGATCAGAGACAGCAATCTCTATTATCATCATCTGCCTTGGTAATTTTTCAGTGCATCACCTTTCCCTGATGCAGGATAAGGCAATGGGAGCTGATATCATTAGCATTTTTTTCATAGTTTATTTTCTTGCCAACTTCTCAATAATTTAACTTTCTAGTGTTCATACACTAAAAAGTCCTAAATCTCTGCAGTTGGGCTCTGATCAGAGGACAATGCAACATGCAACCCAAAGCAAACAGAAAAATACGGCCTAAAACAAAGAACATTTTCTTAACAGCTTTTGTAAGGGTTCAAAAGAAATCCCCCTAATATCAGTAGAGTTCAGAGGCTTCTCTGTTGTTGGTCCTTTAGACTTGGACTGTCAGTGTACAAGCAAGTGCAAGCCTCATGAGGCACAGTGGCATGAGAATATGATTGGGAGCAGAGAAGGCAGGAGAATGGCAGTGAGAAAGACTGTTGCTTTAGGATCACGAAAGAAAGACTATTTGTGAAATGTGATCTGTTTCCTACTAATGCAAATAAATAAATAAGAAGCAGTAGCAGTGAAAATCAATGGCTCAAGCCAAGGCAGAAAGAGGTAGTCAGAGCAAAGAACAAAGTCAAGTAGGAAGTAGCTTGTGCTAGCTAGGAACAGGAGCAAAAGTATATGAAGTTATCTACTGAAAAAAAAAGACTGCAGGAACTATAAGGCTCACTGTTGTCACCATTACCATTCTCCAGGTTTTCACTGCTTTCGTAGCAGCCAGAATCCCGAGGAGAGCATCCAGTTAGGCCTTGGCCTTCAATGAGAAGTTTCTCCTGAGATCCTGACTGGTCGCTGTTACCTAGAGGATGCGAGAATACAGTGAAAAACAGGCAAACATAAAATGCGGCTGAACTTCGCAACCTTCCATTTCAAACACCATTGTCTTGTGTGTCCAGAGAAGGGCAACACAGCTGGTGAAGGGTCTGGAGCACAAGTCTTATGAGAAGCAGTCAAGGGAACTGGGGCTGTTGAGCCTGGAGAAAAGGAGGCTCAGGGGAGACCTTAATGCCCTCTGCACTGTTGGACTGTTGTAGTCAGGTGGGGGTCGGCCTCTTCTGCCAAGTAACAAACAATGGGACTAAAGGAAATGGCCTGAAGCTGTGCCAGGGGAGGCCAGGGGAGGTTTAGTTTGTGAATTAAGAAAAATTTCTTCACTGAAAAGGTGGTCAGGCACTCAAACAGGTTGCCCAGGGCAATGGTTGAGTCACCATCATTGGAGGTATTTAAAAGACGTGCAGATGTGGTACTTAGGGACTTGGTTTAGTGAGGACTTGGTTGGACTTGCTGTACCTAAAGGTCTTTACCAATCTAAATGATTCTATGATTTTCCCTATTGTATTATTTATATCAGAAAAGAATGAGCATTAGGAAAAGCCATCACAAATGTTGGAAACATTCATCCTGTTTGGTAAACGATTAACAACAGCCTCAGCAAGAGTGTGAGGGAGCAGCATGGTACACAATGAAAGCAGAATGGAATTTCTGTGCGCCTCAGCTGCCTTGGGGCCTGCAACTTACCACCACAGAAATTTATTTAAAATGATTGTGTCAAAGTTCTTTCTAAGACTTAAAAAAACCCTCCAACACCCAAAACAGAAGAAAAGAGCTGAAAAGAACCAAGTCAAGTGAAAAAGAATAAAATCCTAACTCTGAATTACCTTCCAGAAGACCTGGAGGAAGGATCAGGAGTGAGTCTGGCACATTAGATATTGTCCCCTAACAAAGGATGAAGGGACATGAAGGAGACTAATGGTGCCAATTCCTTCCTTCCTTGGTCCATGCAAAAAGCCAACACTCAAGTGTGGTCCATCCAGCTTGCATACACTGGATTCCAGGCATTTACCCAGAATGTTTTGTCAGAAATCATATTTTGTAAAGAAGCTAAATCTGGAGCTGAAGATACAGAAAACCAGTGTCATGACACAGGAATACAGTTTATGCTGTGGGCTTTTTCCCCCTGCAATAAAATGTCAGAAATGGCTAGTACAATTCCTACTCTCAGCACACGGCAGGTAATTATGGGATGGAACTATGTGCTGTTGCCCCTCCCAGATTCCAGCTGTCTGGTCCCCACTTCTCTTTCTCCTCATCATCCTGACTTGGAGCTGGAATTTGTACTTTCCAACCATGAAATCGTCAAGTTTTCAAACCAAAATTGAAGGGTCCTGAAAAGAATTTTTACTTCAGGGAAGTTTAGCATTCTAAATAGGTCTGCACATAATGAAGAGAAGCTCATCTTAAGTGACAAAAAGCTACTCTGATATAAGTGAAAAGAAACTAATTCTGCAACTGCAACTTTATTGGGAGCTAGAGAAGGGCAAGGAAGGAGTGGATGCCTCTTTGGGAAATGAACAAGAAAGCTACACAGGCCACACAGCACTGTCTAAAGACACTAACCACAAATATTGCTGTAACTGAATTAAGCATTTCCCACTTAATAACAGCTGTTTAAATTGCTGCTATGGCAGTTTAAGCTAAAACATAGGAATTTGCACAGAAGCAGCTGAGAAAGCCCTCACACAATCCCTTCTACTGATTCTGCTCGGTGGATACCAACCTTGTACTGACACTTGGAGATGAAGGGCAAATTCAGTACTGTCTAAGGTTGCTGCAGCTAGGCTCTGCTTACTCCTGTGCAGCAAAGACACCCTTGCATTTGACTGCCATGGCTTACTCCACTTTTCCTCGTCATTGCAACCACTTTCCCGATACCACGTGTTCAGTGAGCAAAACTGCACTGCCGAACACAGATAGGTGGGTCACTGTTTTTCACTCTTTGCACTTGACTGATATATTTGCTCCCTTTGAAAATTGCTGTGTTGCCATATACACAACCTGAAGCTACCGTTACAATCCTGCAATTAACAGCCCAAGAACCAAAAGCATGTGCAGATAAGATTAAT
The DNA here is from genome assembly GCF_020740725.1 of Corvus hawaiiensis. Lineage (NCBI taxonomy): Eukaryota > Metazoa > Chordata > Aves > Passeriformes > Corvidae > Corvus > Corvus hawaiiensis. The sequence goes on along the minus strand of NC_063215.1, from coordinate 69,173,546 downwards.
TCACATTACACTTCTCCACAGCCCTCTGGGCTTTGACTTTTTTTTTACTCTTGATAAACTTAATCTCTTCCCTCTAATCTGGAAATTTCTTCTTTCCTACTCTCTATGTCTCAGCCTCTTACTTTGAGTAGGTTATCTCAGGATTTATTCTTGAACAACAGTATTCTAAAGTGTTGTGTGTTGTACATTTGATATTCATTAAATAAGTTGGGTGGCAAGGTTTACATGAACAGAATTAATTCCAGCAGAACAAAAGGAAGTTTTAAGTCACTCCTCAAAAATCTAACGTTACACAGGATTACCCTGGAAATGACTAGATTAGGAAAAAAAATCAAAATCCTGGAACAAGTTTTCTGCTTTAAGGGGTTCACAAGGCTCTTGGCAAAGCTCTACTAAAACAGAAAACCTCTAACATCCCACGTACTATCATATTCCTGAAGAAGTTCCACTGCTGTGAGGAGAACAGCTCTGTGCTCAGGATCTCGGATGTTCAGTTCATCCAAATCTTCTTCTTCTAAAAGCTTAAAGGTATCCAGATCTTCATAACCATTGAATAGAAATGTGGGCATGTGCTCCTGCACAAAGGGGAAAAAAATAAGAAGAGCTGTAAGACAACATATTCATTCAACTTTATCAATAAAAATACTAAAAGAGATTTTTGCAACCAGCAAGAAATGCAGTAGTTAAGTAAGTGCAAACCAGCGCACAACAGCAAAATTATGTATTATAGTTTGCATAAACACTGCTCTGAATTCAGGGAGGTAGCTGTGCCAGAACTGGAATGCTGCATATATTGTTGTGCTTGGAATGTACTGTATTACATGGCCTGGGTATCATGCTACCTGAAGGCACAACATGGCATGGTTCTGTATGAGGGGAGAAGTATGAAAGGTGAATGACAGCCACACCAATTTATCCTGAGAAACACGGGAAAAAAAAGTCCACTTTAAAGACAGGGCAATTATTGTTATTTTACACTTTTGGCTTGCCTCTGGAGTGTGCTAGCCTGTGGTCATACCGTACAACGATTTACGGTCTCTGAGTGCACATGACTCGCAGCCTGCAGCACTTCATCATGCCTGAGAGGCAGTTCTGCCTGGCTTCAGCTATTTTCACTCTGCAGCTAAGACCTGATTCTGCTAAGTGGTGTCACAATCCTTAGGATTATGAATCTGGTGTGTAGCTTCCAAAACTAACAACTTCAAAGGTGTGGTCCCCTTCCCACAAGCAAAAGTGAAGGGTAAGCAGAGAGAGAAAGAATTGGGACCTTCAAATTGATGCGATCCAAGAGATCCTCAACTGACTTGGGCTGGGGAGGTCTGCTTTTTCGACGTCTCCTGGTGGGCCGCTTCGGCTTCTCTTCCTCTTCATTTAACACATCCACATAGATAAATTTGAAGGTGCCAACTTTGTTGTTCAAGAGACCCATCCAAGTGCCCATGGGGGGTTTGCTGATTATATCAATGATGTCACCTTTCTGCAGACCAAAGAAGCAAGAAAGCCACTTAGCTTTCTGACAGATATTTAAGCAAACACACCCACTTGGATTTCCATGTACACAGACAACACACTTTAGTTTTCAAAAGGTTAACCACAGCTCTTGCAAAAATGTCTGATAATGCTTGTTTTACGCATGGAAGGAAAGGGAATCAGGTGACATGCCTCAGAACACAGAGCAAGTCAACAAAAGAACCTGGAATGGAACCCGACTGTCCAGATTCACAAACCTGCTGGCATCTCTGTAGAGCATCAGTGCTCTTTGGTTCAAAAGTCTCTATGCTTGCAACTACCTGAAATTGGTGCAAAGCAGAGCATGCTCAGTGTATATGGGAACAATTTCACATCAGATCTCCTGAGCAAAGGAAGCCAACGCAGAAAGAACCAACAAAGTTGCTTTTCCTAATGTGCTCATGATCATTACAAAGAAACGGACACACAACTGCTTTTGCACACCTGAAGAGATTACCTTACATACATCTGCTTTAATTCCAAGCTGCCCTTGGAATTTTAAGTAATGAATGTAAGGAGTCAGTTTGAATTGAATATGGCACAACTAAAAATAATCAAAGCCGATATCCAGAAAAATTAAAGGGGGGTGACCACTCAGCAAAGTGTTTCAATATAAACTCAAACCAAGTTATATTAACTGAGATGCCTTTAAGAGACACTGTGTGCAGGTGCATGCACATTTCTTCCAAGAGTTTTGAAAATTTTTCCATTGAGGATTATTTCATTGTGGCAGACAAAGTATTTTTCCAATCTTTCAAGCAAAACCTTGCAAAATGGAAATGAATTGATGGCACATCTTTAATTTTCCAGAAACTAAAGACACAAGTGTCTTTCCCTGGATGGAGAGAAACGTAAGTACTTACTTATGTTCTATAACATTTTGTTAAAAATGCTATACAAGGAAATATTAAATGTATAAGACAGGTTAAAGGGCTTAAAAAACACATATAAATTCATTAAAAGATTAAGAATTCTATCATTGCTGCAAAAAGCTCTTAATTTAGAATTTTAGCAAAATAAATGTTTTACTCCTTAAAAACAAATATAGCTGGTACCTTGAGCTTCAGAGAATCTGTATCATAAGGACTTGGAGTAAAATCAGTGTGAACTCTGGCTCTTCCACAAAAAGGTCCTCTGTAAGGAGGCTCTTCATCGTCACCATCTTCTGATTTCACACTCTCCCTGTTGCTGGTTGAGGAATCTGTTGTGCTCACTGTCTGACCACCTGTGTGGGAGACATAGTATCAGTTCACAGAAAAGGCTCTTTGTGAAGAAGCTTCAGAAACAGAGGAAAGATAGAAAATGGGTCTTCTTTCCACAAAACATGGTATCAAAGTTAAAAGTCCTTAGATGCTGCTATTTCTTATACACACATATGGATGGGAGAGTTAGTAAATCTACTTTGCACTCCTGTTTTCCTGAATTCAGCCCCTTAATATTTAACCGAGAAGCTATTTAACAAGTGTCTCATCTATGGTACGTCACAGGAGATGACATCTTCTGGGAAGTTTTGCTCACAAAACTTTTATGAGGAAAACAAGCTCTGAAACCTGCAGGGGGGTTCTAGAATCCCTCCCAAGTCCAGAAATTTCGTGAATAGTGCAGCAAGTTCACATCACCTGTGTTCCATTTAAGCTGTTTCGTGTCGAGACAATCAAAACCAGAGAGGTTTTAAATACTACTCTTTCTTTAACCAGTTAATGAGAGAAACTCTCTCGAGGTTTCTCTGGAGGGAAGGTGGGAAGCCCATCTGGAGTGCTCAGGAGAAATCCAGTGTAAAGATGAGCCGGTTTACTACTGGCCAAGGATTGTAATTCTTATTTAGAGTGAGAATTACAATCCTTGGCCAGTAGTAAACAGATTCATTATTACATTTATATTAGAATACTTATATTATAATAGTAGGACCCAGCAGACCAAGCCAGAAAACCGAATTTCACTTTTTCAGGGTTCTGCATAAACATAAAGCAAAAAAAACCCACTCTTTGCACCAAAGAGCTTACAGTTCTTTGCAAACCCCTAATGACTAACCCATCAGCCTTTCTACTTTTTAACCACTGTTTCTGCTTTGACTTTCTCTGATTCTGCTTACTGTGGAGATCTCTGCTCCCTGAAGCCACAGAAATGGAGTAACACAGTTATAACTGAACTTACTCATTGAGCTCTGACCACTTAAGGAACTCCTCAGGCTCTCCACTGAGCCACCAGCTTTCAGCTTGGGTTTGTCCAGGGAGTCAGCGTCTGGTGGTGGCGACTGCAGGGAACCTGGCATGATCCCGGGGCTGGACTCCTGAAAGGGATTGGACCATTAAAGTTTGTTAAATGAACATAGGCACTGACAGGAGCTGCTTGTGCATCTCTAAAAAGATTCTGTTTTCCCGCTCTTTACCAGACAGGCTGAAACCTTCTATCTACTTATTTAGCAGTACCCAGCTGTGGTAGAAACTCCACTTTATTAGGCATGATAGTGGTGATGGGAGCAAACAGACCAGGCTGAAAAAGCTAGCATTGTAAGTAGAAACAAAAACCTTACACAAAGCTCCCAATTCAAGGGTTTTTATGACACATGAATACTTTTGCCAGCAGTACTTGCAAAACAACTAGTGCCAAATTCAGGTTTCTGAATCAGGATTTTGTACAAAGATGGACACAAACAAACAGACAATGCAAGTGAGACATGAAGCAATGGGTTTGTTTTGTTGGTTTTTTTTCCAGTGAATTTTTTATATCATTGCTCATTTACCTAGAAGAACAAAAAAAAAAATTGGCTGGAAAATGCAGCCTTTGCATAGTACAAATACGCATAAACATATATGCATAAATATAAAAAGATTTTGCTACATGTGCAATAGTTTAAGCAATTTCTCTTTTCATTCAGTCAAACATTACAGAAAATCAAAAGGGTCTTTCCTAAATTGAAATTCTGTCAGCCTTTGTGAAGCACAGGTAAAACAAAGCAGCAGATACTTGTGGCCAGCATAACTTTTGCTTGTTTTAATGCATGCAGAAAGAGATACTGGAACATACTTTGAATCATGATGCCTGAAAGTCATAAATATTTTAAAACAACTGTGCCATGAAGTTTGAAAACAGAGGAACTGTAGCTTGCATACAGGAGTGTTTTGTGGAGATGTGTGGTCATAAAACTTTTAGATGAACACTATTATTTGCATGCTGAAGAATCATTAGGAAAATCTCATCCCAGCATATGACTTCAGAGGTAAAGTCAATCTCAGAGAGAGAGACAGAGAGCAGAAGTATTGCTAAGTCACTGTAAAGCAATTTCTCAAAGGATCCCTTTTTTTTGGCAGACTTTGCAGAAACGCACTGTAAAGCCAGTCAGACACCAAAACATCTTCTCACCAATATTAAATCATGTTACACCTTAAAATATTTTAACTGTAAGTTTAAATTAAATAACCAGAAGTGTAGTACTGCCCCTGGTTATGAATAAGTATGGCTAATAAATCATTCTGCAGGAAAGGGATTCTAATGCTGCAAAGCATGGCATAACACTGGCCACATTTCTGCCTCTCTTGGTGCCTGCAGATTCTTCAGTTTGGGGTTGTTACTATGGATGTTACGAACTGCTCCTTTTACACGCAGTAAGGCTTTGCATTAAGAGCAAAACTCCCTTTCCATTCCCAATTCCCCATGACTGCGAGCATCCCCTGCGACCCAGCAGCCGGTCTGAGCCCACGTGGGGGCGGTGTTAACCAGGAAGAGCTCTGCTTTCCCAGCGTCTTTCGAACTTCCTCCTTACACAACCCAAGTGGCAAGACCGATTTTAAACAAATGCCGAAAATTTTTGACACTCCACTAAAGCAAGGAACCCAAAGTATACCAAAAGGGGAAAAGACAGAAATTGTTTCTGGGCCACTGAAATTCAAAGCCTAATTTAGAACTAATGTACTTCAGGTTTGTCTTTAAGAATAAGACTATAAAAATCTGTAATGAAAGAATAATAGGAAAATCTTCTGTCAGATGCCCCCTTTCTGACTAGATTGTGCCTCTGTTTTAATGGGCTGTGGCACAGGGCAAGCTATGATGGAGAAAAGATCTGTAATAGCAGAGAAGAGCTGTGTATGTGGAGTTATGCTGGGAATTTAAACTACGGTGTAAATTGCAGATTAAATATATTACTGTGACCCTGTGTAACATACTAGTTCCCTTAATAAATTATGATAGAAAAGAAATGGAAATAGAGAATGAGGTGTGTAGTGCCATCAGTGACAGACTTCTGATGAGCTACTTAAATGAAAATCTGAAAATGCATTTTCCATGGTACTGGCATCTAAAGGAAGCCATTTCACAGTGAGGGATTTTAAAGAAACACAGGAATAAGTCACACCATATAGTCTTGTTAGAAATTTCTTCAGAGATGCCTTGATGCATGGGAATCAATGTTGATTAACACTTCTACGTTATTAAGTGGATTCCACTGCAGACCTTACATACCTGCTCAGACAAAGAGCTGCTGTATTTTTTTGACATCCTTTTCTTCATTGTTTCTTTTACAGACTTCACCTTTTTGCCCAGAGATATACGGGAGGCAGAGGGTGATTTGATCACTTCTTTATAAACAAAGTCTCCTTCTTTGCCCTGCAAAATAAAACAGGGCTTAAGCCTTTTAAAGAGAAGAGCCATTTTTTCCCTCATTCAGCAGTCAGTGCAGAGGTGTCCAGGCAGACACAGGACAGCAGCACAGTGTCCTGTTGCCTGCTCCAAATTCACTGTTGAGACCTTGTGCAAACCACTGTAGCAGTCCACTGTAGCTCACTCTTAAGGATGGATTTGTAAACTTTTTGTGAAAGTATTGTGTGTAGATGTGTTGAGGACTGTTAGGATGCCTTTATCCCTTTGCATTTCAGATAAGTATTTGATCTGATAGAAAACCCCACAGTTTCAGGCTAAGCCTTCCTGACAGGACACGCAACAGTAGTTGTGGCTAATGTTGGCCAATACTACAAAGAGTTTAACAGGAATAAAGGTAACTCTGAGATCCTAGCCAAATACATATCTCTCTGTGTGTATATATATATGTGTGTATATCTACATTTGCCTACCCAAATTTACTTTTTATTTTTGCCTACCCGAATTTACTTTTTATTTTCAGACAGGTATTCTGCTAACCTCTGTGGTTTTACTGTGGACCATAAAAAAACCCAAAAAAACCGAGCACCACAAAAAAATGTACTAAATTCATCAGCCATGGACTTGCACTGTGTTTTTTAAGGCACACAACAGGGTACTGACAAACTAAGTTAGATAAATATAGTGGATGACAAAGACCAGCTGCTTTGAATGCATTTAACCTTTTCTAAACCAGCTTAAGATATTGAGCACTTACCTATGCCACAAGCACACACTTAATATGGATCAGCTGATGTTTTGCCAAACTTGTATGATTCAGCCCTTATTCAGATTGTCCAGGCAGGACATTAAACATCGTCTTACGTTTGACTGTGTTTTAGGAACCGCTGAGCAATGCAGCTCTGTTAGAGCTACTCTGGCACCCTCCAGCACAAAAAAGGACCAAAATCCATCTGGCCGAAGAGATTGCCTAGTGAGTTTGGTCTCTGACTTGGTTCAATTTAGCTACAAGAAGATAGCAAACCCTAAAATAAATGTACACTATATTGTACATTAAAGATTTATCTTTTTTTTTTTTTTCCCTACGTTTATGTATGTTTTCTACTTCACTAATGTTCTTACAAAAAGTTTCTCTGAAATTCAACTGACAATACATTTTTTTTCCCCCTTACAAGTTCTTCGTAATTACAACTTCTTTGGTAATTTTGGTCTTTTACAAGAAGTTAAGGACAGCTTTTTGCTTAATCTTTTTTTGAAAAAAACCTTCTATTTAATGGACTTACATGTTTTCAAGAAAAAACCCCCTTTGATCCGTATATATTGTTCTAGTGCACTGCATCTCTCCCACTACTGATGCTCCCAGGGATAAGTATAACATCTAAACTTCACACTTTCTTATATTAAAACCAATCTAATCAAAACAAGTATCTATGTTTAAAGATAAACACTCTAAGTTCAGAAGTTGACTTTTTTACTGAGTTGAAAATTGATGAGTAAAATAACCACCCACAGATTTAGCAAATTTAGGGGTATTTTATGATGTTAAAAAATAATAAGGCAACAAAAAGCATGCCCAAAAAACCCAGCTGGCATAAGAAGTAATATAATGCTGGCATAAAAAATGTTTCACAATTTAGACTTGATTTAAGTGGACAGTAAAGGTATCAGATCCAATGCTGGAACAGAAAAGAAAAACATCTATGGGCAGAAGGAAAAAATATGTTTGCTATTTCATTTGATATAATGTTCTGGCTCGTTTCTGTTCTGTTCTTTTTGGCCACAGGCCAACCAACAGTACCAGTGGGATCAACATGAGTAACATAAAATGGAATCAATTCTCAGGGGAGATGAGTTTTTTTTTTAAACACAAGAATTCTCTGAGATCAATTGCGCAGCACCCAGCACAATGGGATCCCGGTCTACTCCAGAGCTCTGAGATACAATGAGAAAACAAATAATGAACTTCTTTCATAATGACTTCCATGCAAATAACTGGCAGATCTTCAGCAAAGTTAGCCTCATCATTCCAAATAGTAAATATTTTTACCAAGAAAGTATAGCAAGCACATGTTTTGCCTTGGGTGATGCTCTGAGGAAGTCAGACGTAAGAACAGCCCACAGATGTGCCCCCAGATCTGCGCTTTGGTCACTTGTTCCTACCTTTTTACACATACTGTATATAAATACTTATCCACACATGGATATGGGTGGGTATGTTATTCTCAAAGCTAAGGAAGTTTGAGGTTAACAAAGATCCTCTGTTTTCTTGGATCCCCAAACTATTATTACAGACCTAAATTACACTTCAGTCTATTATAACTCTACTGCGCATTTCATTTTATGCTATTTCAAGTCTGCACCTTCTCAAACTCACCATTTGGTCAGAACTGTTTCCAATATGAAGGGAACGATTAGTCAAATCAAAGCCTCCAAAGCTACAGGTTCTCTGCAAAAAACCAAGGATAGGTAAGTTTTATCACCATGATTAGCTCACTTAGAACATCTGTGATTTGGAGAACACCAATTAAAACACAAATGTCTGCAAAAATGGAAAGAAACAAACAAACAAACAAAGGGATGAGAGATTATAAATCAGGAACTCTGTTGTAAAGCAATATGAGTCTCTCTTTTCCAGAGACAACTCCTTGGCCTAAGGTCTGCTGCTGTTGAGTCATCTACTGCCTACTCCTCTCTTTAAAAAGAAAAAAGACTTTTTGGTCTGAGGAAACTGTTGATCTTATGCATCAAGTTTTCCAAGGTGCTGGCAACTCCATCTCTTCACTCCCATCTGCCTTCATAAATAAGTCCACAGCAGCACTGAAACAGAGAACCACCAATCTTCTAAATCTTTTAAAGCATTGGATAACCTACCTTCTGAATAGCTGCATAGGCTGCATTTCCACTGAAATACAGGGAATCACTGGAAGCCTAGTAGGGTAAGCCCTTGGTAAGAGGAGGGAAAACCCAGCCCAGCTATCCATAAGCATTGTGTCCCCAGAGACCCAGCAAGCCCTGATTCCAGATAAGGTGCTCCAGCTTTTTCTTTGCAATCCAAGAGGTAATAAAACCTGACCAATGAACAACCAGCTGCACAGTACTCAAGTAACTGGCCCTGGCAGAAGTCTCATGGGGCAATGCAAGGAAATGAAGGTGTGGCAGTTAAAATTAACTTGCACAGCTTCAATTCTGGGCTCTGAGTGGGGTTTTGAAGACAGGCAGATTCCTACTATAAGTATTCTTTTCCGAGTCAGAGCTGAGATAAACAGGAGGCAGAAGATCAATGCTTGTGAACTAGAAGTTCTTAGGGCAACAGAGTAGAATCAGTTATGTATTGATTAGGTATTGGCTCAGACCTACAAAGGATTCAGTGAGTCAGTGAAGACCCACTACTGAGAACTACTAGGCTGCTTTGTCTATTAGGAAGAAGCAAGCTGTATAAACTGTGACACTTAGTAAACAATTATAAGAATTCATTCTTTTAAAGTAAACACTCTTCCTGCCCACCACTTAGAAGCATACGTATTAATAGCTTTTAGAAGATTTTATTTCTAGCTTCTTCCTGCTTACACCCAACAAACTTGGATGACAGTGTTTGTACCCACCACAACTCTAGTGGAACTCAAAGCCAGCTTTGTCGAGGCCCCACACACATTAAAGAGAGTGCTATGATGTAGAATTTTTCTAAGTGTTTGTTTTTTGTTTTTTTCCAGAAGGCAATGTGACTATGGCACAGGTTTTAAAAATTGTTTTTGGAAAACATTTGAGACTAACCACAAGTAATAAGATCAGTTTCTAATGCACAGCATGTTTAGCTAGGAGTAATTTGGTCCTTCTGTGAAGGACCATTATAACTAATGCTACAGTGTATGGTAATCCCAGCAATGAAGAGAGGACATCTGGAACTGCTCAGAGCAAACTTGTCTGTCAAATCAGCCAGAGCTCCTCCTAAAGAAGTCTTCCTGGAGAGCAAAACAACTGTTGGTTAAAAGCTTCTGAGTGAATGCACCTTATTAAGGATGCTTGTTGTTTCACTATGGACCTCCCCATACATTTAAAATTTAACTTCCACCTTCAGATTCCAGTAGAGGCCCTGGCAATACTGCACCAAACAAAAGGTCTGTGGATGAGGAGAGGGATATTCAATGGAATGGCCATGCAATCAAAAGTACTGTTCTTCTGGGAAAAAAGAAAAATTGATGCCATTTGAAAATTTCATGCATGTCCAGGCCACTGAAACAAATATAAATGACAAAAATGAATGGCAAGGCAAGACAGAGTGACCAATTCCACTGAATACATAGGCATTGCAATTTCCCTGAGGTTGCAGCAAACAAACATTGAGCATTTCTAGGAAGGAGCGGCATTAGTTGAAGCTTGGCAGCCATTTGTGGTTTCAGGAGGAAGTGCACTGAAAAAGCTGTAAGGGCAGCAGGTCTCCAACACTTATCCCATTCAAACCAGGATGGAGAAGCAGCTGACTGCGGAGTTCCTCAACAACAACAAAATGCTATCCATTTCTTTTTTAACTGTATCTCTGTGATTAAGCAAAGGTCAGTGCAGAAGGTTTTCATAAAGAAATTACTATAGCGAGACAAGACTAACTTAATAGAAGAACTGAAAAGTTTATGTCATCTGTATTTACCAAGATGTTTTTTGATTTACCTAAGATGTTATTTTACTAAGTTTTAGAGGGTATTTTTAATTATGGGGCATCTCTAGAACATATGAGTATGCTTTTTGGTCCAAGATAACCTTATTATTCAACCCACAGAGGGGCGAGCAAGGTTTCTCTCATAATTTTAATATCCTTACAGGAAAACAACATCTTCTGAGTACAAGGTCTGTACCAATAAACAGTGTCCTGTTAGGGGGAAAGTAAGCAGTCAATACAGAAGAAATAGTAAAGCTGCCAAGAGAGAATGTTCTTGGTATTGGGTAGAATAAAAATCTGTGTTTTGTGGCCAAAGAGCAAAAAGGGAACCATGAAGGCCTGGTCATCTCCCACAGGTTATTCAAGGAGACCACAGCTGTCACTCTTACACTTTATACCTGAAGAAATTAGGCAGAGACCTCTCAAAAAAAAAAAAAATTGTTATTAAGAGGAAAAGCTGTTTCTACTGTACTGTTCACTGGAATATCTTGCTTAATGTTATGGGTGCACTGCTGTTTCCATCCACTCAAGTAGGGAACATTGTCAACTAGACAACAGACTAGCTGGCTCAGCTTTGGAGATCTGGCATCAAAGGCAAGTTCCTAGGAAACTCAGAATCACAGTTAACATATGTTATATGATGAAATGTCATCATATAACAAAACTGGATCATATAATCAGGAAGCGGCTTTGGATCCCTATGGAGTGTTCAAATCACTTAATTTCTCACTCTAAGCACAGTTTCCTCTTTTGGCCATCCCCCGTTCCCTCTCCATAATGCTCTGAGGGAAGCTGCCACCTTCATTCCATGGTAGAAGGAAGGAGCAGTAGTGACACTCCTGGTGGTGGTGAGCAGCAAGCAGGAGGGCAGTGACTACATAATGCAAACCTCCACATCTTTCTGCAGCTGTGTATGTAAGGGAAAATACAGATTGGGTGAGTGAACTGATGAGATGCAATCTGAGAAGGGAAGGGCCAATTTAAGGCAACGACAGCTGAAAAGAAATAGAGCACAGTTGAGTAACAATATTACTCTGAAAATGTTGATCATCTCTTGGTAGAAGAGAATACTGATTCCCAAAGCATCACAAAGAATGTATTTATAGTATCTGAAACCTTCTCTGTTCACTGGTGATCTCTATTTCTGCACTAGGTGAATTAAAAAAGCAGCATTTTGTGATATTTGCTCACTCTCACTGAGTTATTCTATACACACAGAAATGGCAACAAAACTCTTCTCTGACAAGATTATATCAAGCGCTTCCCTTATCACCTGCACTACAGTGCTTAAGAGTTCCTAATGGCAAAGAAAGCAGAAGCACTGAATATTAGTTAAAAGTACAAAGCAGAAAGCGTTCACTGCAACCTCATAGAAATTGGAAGACCACCTTCATGGCAACTCTTTGACTCACAGACTTTTGGTGGATTCTCAAGAGAACCCTTTTAGTACAGCGATCCACTGTGGCAGCCCACTTCCTCTTGGCCTCCTCATCCTCCTCCAGCAGGCATCTCCTCAGGTCCTGCTTGTCGGCCTTGCTCAGGGTCCTGTCAGTAACGGGACGCACCAGCTGTGAGAGGTTGAGGTGACTGTACAGGCTTCTCTCCACCACATAGGTGATATTGAACTCGCTGACAGAGGTGCGCCCTCGTAGCCTTCTGTTTGGGAAGCCACAACCTCCACCCCCTTTTGTTTTGTGCCGCAGTAATTGTAGGTCGCAAGTTGTGGGGGATGCTCCTTTCCTAGCAGGGCGCTGGCAAAGAAAAGCTCTGGAACAGGAATAGTTAGTATCCATTTTCTTCAATCGGATCTGCTTCCTTACACTCTGAATCTCCTCCAGGGACACCAGAAGATGGTGCTTGTGCCTGTTGCTGTCATAAAAGCAAATGCTTTCTGTACTTACCCCATGGCTCAGCGAGCCAAGGCTCTTCTTCATTTCCCCATCTGTCAAGGAGCGGCAAACTTTCTGGGACTTCTCCTCTTCTGGGTAAGAGAAAAATGTCCCAAGTTTCTTGGGAGGCTTGATAAGGCCACGGCTATCAGTTTTGCTGAAGGTCTTCACCAGCTTCCGGTTAGCTCCCCAGGTATCAAGACTGCTGGATGAGGGAGAAGTAGTAAGTGAGTCCGAGTCATCCTCTGGCTGCTTTTCACAGGAGCTGTCGAAGTAGAATTGTTTCTTGTGAACTCCAGAGTAAAGTGCTGATCTGTCATCCAGTATAGGAGAGTTGTCAAGTGAGTGCTCTTCCACACCTACAGGGGACAAAAGCAGCAGAACGCTTGTCATTGTTCATAATTCTCTAAGATGTTTCCCTGTAGAGTCTTATTGTATTTATTCAAGATATCACCCATTTAAATTGGAAGAAAACTATTTTTGATGTAAATTGCTCAGAAGTTATTTTTGAGTGGATAAACCTGAAGTACTTCCTTCCATTTGGAAGTGAGAATTCTGGGATGAGTTAATGAAAGACAGGAGACAACATCCTGTAAATAAATTCATCGTTATTTTAAGTTTCTCTCTTTCATCTGCAGCTAAGTAAGACCACAGATGTTCTTACTAACAATCCCTTAGAAGCTGGAACTGGGATCTGTTTTTCATGTTTTTCTTATGATACTTGCATATGATGCTCAGCTCTAGTGAGCTTACTCAGTCAGAAGTACACACAGGTGTTAAAACCCAAACAAGTACCTCTCAGGTCCAGTTTTCCAATACCTAGTGCTGCTGTGGCTGCAGAAAGGAGTATTTTTTGCAGAAATTTATGGAGCTGAACTCCAGGATGAAATTTAAAGTTCTGGGTTTTTGATGGGGGAAAGGCACCAGTTTTAATCACACAGAATTTATTTAGCAGTTGCAAAAACAAAGAAGTAGGTCAAACTGCAGGTGTGCCAATTTCAACACTGTCCTGGTAATGACAGAAACACTTGGTTTTCACCAAATTTTTCCAGAAAATATTTCACAGGAATATTTTGCAACATAGTACTGGACATGGGAAGATAGCCAGGTTTCCTTTTTGGAATGGAGAAAAGGGAATAAAGAACTTGAAACTGAAATTCCTTTTCACATTTATCATATAAGAAACTTTTCTCTGGTGTTTTCTTTTGAGCAAAGTATAGGCATAGGTTTTAGATGCAGTAACAAGGTAAGAGTCAAAAAAAAGTACACATCCTGCTTTGTCTCCCTGACAAATTTCACAGCATTCATAGCTACGTATCAGACACACACACACACAAATATGATTGTATTTATTTCTTGCCAAAATAAATTTCTAGCATGACCTGACTTTGCCTTCATCTTTGATTGCTTCCACAGTCTTCCAGCAGAACTAAATTTGAACCATTACCAAACTACCTACGATTTACTAAACTAGCTCATTCAATAACAAGGGATACCCTTCAGATGACAGATTAGCAACCTTGTACAGGATTCCTGCCCCACCTTCAGTTCACTCTGTTGGCAAAACATATTTGACATACATTTGTTGAAACCTAAGATGTTATTTTACTAAGATAAAGCTCACTGTGACATTAAAGGAATAGTGGACCACATCTGACATGAAACTTTCACTCTTGAGAAATTTATTGGGGTAGGTCTGTAGATTGGAGTCTGGTTTTGACACCACTTTCCCTGGGCTGTCCAACTTGCTCTTCTCCCCCTCTACATCTTAATTTGAAGAGAAAATAGACATTCTCCTGGGACTGAGTATGTACTGATAAACAATTTTAGTCCACTAAGGAAATATGTTTTTAAACCGCTTGTAAAATATGCATTGTGTGTCAACACTGTAACAGATGTTATTTGGAGTGAGTCCATGACACAAAGCCATAATGACACAGATGTAGATGTGATGCATTTTTAAGTGCTATATAAGAATGGTGCCCAGGAATTAGGAAGTTTCAATTATTTAGCTCACTTAGGAGCAGATTAAGACAAAATACATATGGATTCAGATATTGGCACATTCTAGTGAGTATCAGCTCAGCCAAGTGTACATACATTGTGATAACAGAGTCAGTAACAGAAATGTGGAAGAAGAATCTGAGACTAGTGTGCTTTCCTTTAAAATCTACAGGAACACACAAGGGAAATTCAGCAAAGTTGTTTTTGGTGAAGAAATTTTTGAGAAGGATTATTCAGAATGTTTCTTCTAGGAAACTGCATGTCATTTTTCAAAATAAGTCTACTCTTACACTAAACTAAAGGCTGTTGAACAGTAATGAATTTATTTAAATTTTACTGATGTTACTCAGTCAAATACTGTAGCCATCTCCCCAGAACCCAGTCACCTAAGATTTCACATTACTTCACATTCGTAACATAGATTCAAAGAATCACAGCAAACATCCAGTCAACTGCAGGTAATTTGGAAGGCCAGACTGCAATCCCAAATCTGACCACCCTATTTTTTGTGATCTTGCATAGCCCTCTAACATATCCAAATGGGAATACAGACCTATATTATTACAGATTAGGATGGATGGCATTTATGAAGCACTTTTAATTTGCCATATAAAAACCTGGGTGTGGAATTTCCTGAAAGAAAAGTCATAGGTATCTACTGCTAAGGTATACTTGGCTACTTAGGGGGCCTTCTAGTTATACAGAAGTTATGCAGAAGTAATCCATGTTGTTATTTAGCAATAACTGGTTCTGCAACAGAGTTTTCCAAGAGCAAATCCACACAGAAACTCCAGAGTGATAGATAAAGTACAAACTCAGGAGTTACAGATAATTTAATCAAAGAAGCCTAGAGCTAGAGAAGACAGGCAGCAGATGGAGAAAGAAGGAAGGAGAACAAACTTTTTTTTGGATACAATTGTTAGTTCAGTGCTTTTTCTGCAGGGGGCAGGGGTGGAAAAATTCAATGGAAATAAAAACCCTGGAAGGAGTGGCACGCTTAAGTGAAATAAAAACCATGGAAGGAGTGGCACACTTCAGAGGAAGACTGAGGGAAAAAGGAAATAAGGAGGTGAAGCACTGTAAGAGAGGATACAGAGAGCAAGACAGATATTTAATATGCTGAGGAGACAGTCTGGTCCAACTGCAGGAAGGCATCTGCATGCCCAGCAGCCCCTGGGCTGCCTGCTCCTGCATGTGCTCCCATCTCTGGAGCCTCCTCCTGATTGCTCCCTGCAGCTTTTCCCAGACTCCTGGGGAGAGAAGGAGGAGGTAGGACAGATTTCTCTGGGGGCCATCTTTCCCCAGAGCAGTGGAAAAATAGTCCTGTTTTGTTTGTCTCATCTCAAAATCCATGTTTTTGTTTCCAAGGTATCCCAGCTTTATGCTCACCATATGAGGTGATAAAACCTTTCCAGACAGAGACAGCTGCCCATTCCAGAGCTCTAGATGGGCTGTGCCTTCCACGCCAGCCAGTAACACCATCCATAATGTAGGAGAGGCAGGCTAGATCATAGATCTGCCAGCAGCTTCCTGCCACATACGCAAGATGCACGTGTTCTCCTTAAATGCACTAGCAAAGAATCGTAAGACAGCTCAGCTCACTGCAGAGCTGAGGGGAATTGGCATACAATGCCGGGAAGGCCACCAACATAGAGAGATGCCCACAATTCCAGTGAAGACGCAAGCACAGCTGCGCAGAGAGGCTCCTGAGGATCAGGCTCCATTAATCTGAGTGCTCACACATGGATACAGGTCATCCAGAGTTAATTCTGCAGCATGGTGTTCCCAGGGCCTGAACTCTGCTTCCCTTTCCCCCCTCTCCTCTTCCTCCTCCCTTCTCTCCCCCTCTCTGTAGGGAGCAGGGCTCATTCAGAAGCCAAATTGCAGACAGGATCCCCCAGAAGCAGAAGTCACGAGGCAATTGCTATCCCACAAGAATGTCTGATAGAGTTTTTGTATTTCTGCCACAGGGTGATGCCATGTGGTTCAACTGCATCACCAGCCAGCTGCTACCCTCCCAAAATGAGCAGGAGCTCACCTGTGTGCCACCCCAAGCCTGGGAGGAGGGAGCAGTGTGGTAGTGGCTCCACTTACTTCTTTGCTGAGCTTGTGGAGCAGCTGGCTAGGATTGCTCCTAGGCTCATTCCCTCCCCAGCATGTGGCAGAAAACATAAGCCAAGTTCTGATCTCTTAATGAGGGGCTCTCCAGTGCTGCTCTGAGAATACCAGATCGGCAGCAACCACATTCTAGGCTGTCACTTTCCTCCTTCTAAAGCCTAAAAATTCAGTAACTTAAGGCATGCACAATAGACAAGGCAGTCATTCCTACCCTCCCTTACGAATACTCCACCCCTCCCTCCCTCAACCCTCCACTTTCTGTCCCCTCTCAAGAGAAACGTGTATTCACACATACAGTTTTAACCATGTTGCTTTTTACCTTCTGTGCTGGGTTTTTTCATTTCTTCAACTCTTATGAGTTTCTTCCTGACTCTGCGAGTAGAATTCACCAGCTTGTGCAACCTCTTAAACTTCACCGACTCCTCTGTTTCATCATCGGATTGTTCTCTTGACTGGCAAAGAAACAAAAGGAATATTAATAAAGCAGTAGTTCCACGGCTTGCTCGTTCAAGTCAAGTTAACCCAGCTCATCTGCTGCATTGTGTCAATGCAGCTCTGTAACTGGTGTTATATTTTCAGCTCAGGTCAGACAGAAACATTTAAATTACTGAGGGTTTTCTCGTTTTCTTTTTTTTTCTTTTTCTTTTTCTGAAAGCATGACATACCATTTTGATTTCTAAATCTGTGCAACGTAAGATCCTAGGCACTGAAATGCATTCCTGCCCTTGTCTTTCTTCACATGCATTGTGTAATAACTACTTCCACGTCCTCTTCCAGTATGTTTCAGGCAGGGCTCTTTTCCAGGGTTCTTCTTACCATACCAGTTATGCTCCCGTGGTTTAGTCAGTCCCTGGTCTGTCTGGCATCTCAGAACTCGCTGTTTAAACCTGGTTATAAACAGCTTTTCCAAAATGAAGCTCTGTCACTGATGATTTCTCTTTTTTTCCCCCCAGTCTTCCCAGAAAATCAAAAACAGCAGCACAAGAAAGGAATGGGAAGGAAAGGAAGGAGGAGACCTCATCTGCCTCACTCACGGACTGCCACAGCTACAAAATATTCCCTTCCTCCTCCCTGCTCCTTACACTCCTCCTGAAGGCTCTCGAGGCTGGAATTAAGATGGACAGAGCATTCCTCCAGCACTGACCAAGGGAAAACTCTGACCTTTTCAGATATACAGTGCAGTCCATATTCCCCAGCATCCCGTTTCGTTTTGCATCTGATCCAGTATGCTCAGTTCCAGCTGTTTTCCCTCAAGTATCAAACATTACAGAGACAAAAAAAAATTCCCTTCTTTCCAGCAGCAGTGACACAACAAGCTGAAACAATCCATTCCTTGTGAACAAGAAGACAACTTCGATTTTCGAGCCAGATCCAATGTTCAACGTGCTACTTCCTCTGTTTTAATCAGTTCAGAATGTGGAAGGCAGCAGGGGGAAGGGCAGGGAAGGGGAGAGGAGAGGAGGCCAGCAGGGCTCTCTGGCTTGGCCAGGACAGCCCTGGCATCCTGCGCCGCTGCACATTCCTGCGCACAGCACAGGCTCCAGCTGGAGCACGGTATGGATCGTATACCTTACTTTGTTTTCACTCATAGTCCCAGCCAATTCACAGCATTCCTAATGGTCAGCTCTAAAAACCCTCATGCAACTTCCTGTCAGTGCAGCTATCTGGGCTTCCACAGTGTGCTCATCCTTTTTTCTCCTCCTTAATGAAACTTTTAAAAATAAAGATCCCCAACAGATGCAAGCCAAGTAAAAACAAACAAACAAATAAAAGCCATCCCCTTCTCTTCCCAGCAAAAATGCTGTCTGATTATCTGGAGGATAAATAAGAGGCTGAACATAAAAATGCTTTGTATTTTTGTAGTGCACTTAAATATCAGGATGAGGTACTAAAGGCAGATGCCACGGGGCAGGACACTATTTAGCAGTTGCACTGGTATACTTCCAAAGGCACACACAGAGCCTGAAAGAGCCAGGGCAGCTCTGAAAGCCTACCTCCCAGGCATGCACCTCACAAAGGCCCCAGAACCACACCAGAGCAAACTTTGGCGACTTTCTGCAAGGGCACTGTCAATTACCAATTTCCCACAAACTTTGTGTTACTCCAAAATAAGGAGGAATACCAAACTGACCACATTAACGGCTGTAGGAATTGTCATTCTATCATCCAAGAATTGCATGAATGTGTTTATTGTGGTTACAGACTGGCTAGGTAATTAATAAATTTCCTTCAGGAAAAATAGGACTGTAAAGAGTACCAGGGCTGTTTACATCAAGACAAATTAAGCAACAAGATGAGCATTAATTCAGAGATTATGCCTGGGACAACTTAGTGATACGTCAAACAAGACAGACACATTTAGATAAGATGATGAATGGATTATTGACTGTAATCAAGAAGTTCAGGCAAGACTTCTTGGGCCATTAAGTGCATCCTGGAAAGCAACCATCATGCATATTCTGCACTCAAGATATGTTTATTTTAAATGCAATTACTCTAGGGGATTGCTTTCCATCATTACTTTTTGTACACCCTAGGTCTGCAAGACTACTGCTTGTGAAACTGTGAGCTCTGTTAGACTTACAGAACAGCTCATACCTGGTCCTCCCACCCAGGATTTCATTGAAGAATAAACAGCTAGACCTGCTTTGCACCACTGATATCTGATAAGGAACTGGGCCCCCTCAGAGTTATGAAGACTCAACACCAACAACGAAAAAAGAGCTTTTACAATGTCTGACATTTGCATTCACAACTACCACAGCAAAAGCAAGAGTCAAAGTAGCCTCAGCGCAAGGTACTGAAATCAAACCCGAGTGGGTGGTACAGAGGGCACCATACTTCAAAATAAAAAAAGTGCAATCATAATTAAGTGCCAGCTGGTTTTCCCCAATGCTTCAGGACTCCTAGTAGCCTTTTGAGCTGGGGTCCTCCACAAGCAGCGACAGATCCTGTCTATCGCCAGTGCTTCGCAGATAGGCGAGAACAGCTCGTGCTTTGTGGGTAGATGAAAGACAAGTCTCCCTCCAGCAGCCTATTTCCTATCATATCAGGTAGCATATGACAGAGAAATCTTCTACAGAGAAAAACAGTAAGTTTATGCAAAAAGGCCTAAAAATGGTGACTACACCAGTGGTGCCACTCAGGAAACTTTACTGTCAAATAATGCCGATTCCTTGAAAATGAATGCATTTCCAAAAAGGGTTACTCTTCACTTGCTTCCTGTTTTTGAATTAAATTTTTAAGAAAGGCCTTGGAATTATCAAAAGTTTCCACTTTGGCACATGGGAAACAGAGCCTAATTTTCCAGCTCAAGCAATGCTTTCTTTTACAGCTAATATTAAACAGAAAACAGAAATGTAAAGCATTCAGGCCATAACTGACATATTTGGAAATCATTGAACTTCCAGGCTTTGACTTCCCCAACCCACTCTACCTTCCCCATCTTTCACGGTGAACAAATTGCTTTTTTTGGTAGCTGTCCCTGACTTCAGATGAGAAAATTACCCCAGTGTCCCCAAAGTGTGGTGGGCTGGGAAATGGCTTCCTGGACAGCTCTAGCAGCGAGGCCTTGGCACAGGACTTGGATGTAGACAGCTGCCAGCCCCCTCTTGCCCTCTTCCCCCTTCACAGGCACTCCAGCATGCTGCAGCACTGCAGAAGGGTAGACGTGGTCTGTTACAAAGTGGACGTGTCTGCAAGATGCTCAGCCAGAGCCTCTCTGGCACTGGAGGAGTCCCTGCTGCACCCCCTCTTGCCAACGCCTCCTGGCCCTGGCACACGGCTGTTCCACCAGGCCAAGCCTTGGTGTCCTTAACGTGCTGATAAAACAGCCAGAGCAGCCAGAGCCCCTCCAGCTCCCTGTACCCCTGTGCACAGCCAAGGCAGGCCTCTCCCTGTGCCCTCAAGGGGACAACAAATGGATTTGCAGTACTGCAAATAGGAACAACTTAACTTCCATCTCCTCCGCTCCAAATTTTTCCATCCGAAAGCCCATATGGCTCAACTTTTAATTACTTTGGCTAATGCTGTATGTAGTAATTCTGTGGTGAATGCTTAAGTGTTTCATTTCTGGTTTCCAGGGCAACATTACATCAGATTGCAGACAGCTGGCTCCACAGCCCTAAACCATAGCAAATTGGCCAAAGCTGATGCACAAAACTCGCGCTGGTTGAAAGCGAGCGCAGGCCTCGGCCGGGCTGCCGGGGACCCAGCGCAGCCTGCGGGGCCCCTTGGCGGGGCTGGCTGGGTGGAGCCGCCCTTCCTGAGCGCCTTGGAGCAAGTGCATCCCTGCATCTGCAATGCTCTCACGGTGAGGAAACCCGCCAGCTCGGAGAGCTTGGCTGCACAAACGCGCGAAGGACTGCAGGGAAACAGGGAATATATTAACAGCATCTGGAAATACCAAGAACTGCATGCAGAGGACTGCAGCCACCACGTACCACACGGCTGGAAAACTACAGAGAGGCCAAGGCCCATACCCACTGCCCAGCTTTTTGCTGCAAACAAATGTGGCCACAAACAATGAAGATGCTGTCAAATCCGTAAGAAATCAATCCCCTCTGCCACCTCTCGCATCCCTTCACCTTGGAAAACTCCCTACTTGTGCACCTCCAAAGGCCGCACTTTGCATCATCTCATATGAAAGATCAAAGAAAAATCCTTTATGCTCAGGAACAAATAGGAAATTAGCACACGTACTCTGACATTCTAGGAGGATTCTAGAGGAGCTCTCTATAGTTCTGCTTCTGGCACCCTTCTTGCTTTCTCTCCTGCTTTTCTCACGCAGGCTCTTTGGTGCTGCTTGCTCAGGAGGCAGGGCACACGCCTTGCTCTGCTGCTCTCTAACATCCAGCCCATTTCACACGCCACAGAAATAACAATCTTAACCTCCCTCTTTGAGTTAGTGCTTCACAGAGAGAGAGGGAGACAGAGAAAACTAACATTTATTAGCGTACTTGGAATTAATTGACAAAATGTAAACCAGAAGTAAGTAGCTAGCTTTCGATAGGACTGTTTGGAAACACTTCAGGGTTATAGCAGCAGCCCTTAAAAACAGGCAAAGCTTGGTAGCCATGTCCCAATAAAAATGTGCAAGAAATGCTAGGACAACATCCAGTTAAAGCTATCATAACTGATTGATTTGCTTCAGCTCCATAAAAAACCCCAAACATACATGACATTTACATGAAGCCATTTAGAGAGAGGTTAAAATTTTACAATTTGCTTTATGCCCAGTAATAGTTCAGCCCCAAACTGAAATCTCTTGGAAACCTTCCGTCTAAGAAAAAAGGAAATCTTTTAATATCTGATTAAGCTCAAGCTGCAATTCTTTTTTGCTACCAGACAATTCTTGTTCAGCAAATTGGGGCAAAAAACTACATTTAGATTCACTGACATATCACATCACATCCCCCAGCCCTGGCTAGCTCACCTCAGAACTACAGGCTCTATAATAAATGCAAAGAGACTTTGCTGTTCCCTTTAGGAGAGGTAGCTACACATGTCCTTTCTTCTTTCCAGCAGGCTTTACATCTGCCAAAAAATCCCAACCATTCTAACTTTAAAAAGTTTTTATTAAAGATGCCTGGATAAAGTCAGAGACAGAAAAATAGAACAGAAAAGAACTTAAAAGCCCACAGAAAGGAAAAAGAAAACTGAGAAAAGCTATGCATGCTGTGCTGTGCCTAAGAATAACCACAAAAGCCTTTTCTCTTTCTCCCTCCCTGAAACAGGAGGCACATCCTCTCCACATCATGCTACATGCTCAGTGACTTACCAGCTTCGGCATTTATAAGCCTAAAGCTCAGTTTCGAGTATTTTCCCCCGAGTCCTCAACCGCTGTCAGCTTTGTAACCCTAAAATTTAGGAGCAGACACTTCTTCTTTAGTATTGTATTCGCTCTGAATCCTGCACACAAAATGCCTCGTCTCTGGAGTTACATTATCAGACACCAAACTGGCTCCGATTCCAGTGCTGAATATGTAAAGAAGAAAAAAGCGTGATGCTGGACTCAATTAGCTGTTTTCTGCTCACTGATTGATTCCCCCAGTTACTCGCTAGCTGCATAACTTGCAAGAAAGGCATAAGTCATCAGCTCTAAGCAAATCTTCTATTCACCACAAGGAAAAAAGGGAGTGTTGTACATGGCAAACAATCCCTGTTTTCACTGACGAAGGCTTGCTGACCTCTTGCTGGCCTCCAGTTCCTTAATTACTGTCTATGGAATTTCAGTGAAAGAAAAAAATACAGAGAATCTCTGCAAAGCAAGGATGAAGAGTGACCCTCCAACACACCACCACTAGAGTGGAAGCTGTGTCTATAGGAAATATAACTTAAGCCCTTTACCAGGCATTTTTTATTTTCTCTTTTTTAATTCTTTTGACAAAAAATCCCTGGAGAATTTCCCTTTATGAAGGACTAATTTGAAAGAAAAATAAACCTTGCTTGAATGTTTTTTAACTTGGTGAACTTAGATACTTTTTTTGATCTTTCCCCTCAGTTTCCGTGCTAGAAAAGAACATAAATAATAACTAGAAAGAGAAGTGCTGGTCCATAATTAGCTGTGTTGTGGCTTTATGAAGTATTGTAGTACTCCTTTCAACATCTCCACCTAGGCTGGGCTCTGATCTCCCTTCCTAAGAAACAGACTCTGAGATGCTCAAGTACATTGGCATTCCTTTTACAGGCAACCACACCTTATCCCAAACCTCACAAAAAATCCAGAAGTTGGACATTTCTCTTGGAGCACAAGAAAACAAGGACCAAAACTGCTACTTATTGGGAGCAGTGCTGTCCAGGGGTGGAAAGCAGTAGCAAAGGCATACCACAACAGCATTCTCTCTAAGGCAAGGAAGATTCCCCTCAATCAGGACCACACTATCAGTGGCCTGTTAATCTCGATTCACTGCAAATCAATCACATTGTGAAATCATAACTGGACTAAACATCTATTCCCTTTGATGACTGGCTGATTTTAATGAGCCCCCCAGTCAAATAGCCCTTTTCAATTTCTCCACCTTTGTACTAGTGACTGTACACAACTTTTCTACTCTCCAGCCATCATGTAAGCTAGATTTACTAGTGTCCTGTAGCTGAGTTCTTACCCTTAAATTACTTCAACCCCAAAAGCCTGATGTAAAGCCCTATGGAAAATTCTAAGCTTCAGATAAAACCAGCTAGTGTTCTCCAGTTTCAATAACATACAAGCCTGCATCAAGTGAAACATGACAGCGACTTCCTTGAAATGTATCCCAGATTCCCTTAAAAGTTCATGGCCATGAGTGAAACTGATCTAAGTTTGGGACTTTGCAACTTGAGTTTTGAAGGTTTTGGGTTTCATTAACAAAGTTTCACAGACCTCTAATCCTTGCAGAGGCTGTTTATAGAAAACTGCAGGAAGCTAAGATGTGATAAGCTACATCACATCCTGAAGTTACAAATGATGGCCTCCAAAATTTTAAAGAAAATTAACAGAGGTCATAAATATTTTTTTGCCCAGAGCATGAATTGCAAGGGCTGTGCAAGTCTGAAATGTGCAGTGTCAGCCCCCGTAGGTAACCATGTCTGGGTTTGGTCTGTGATTACTTATAAGAAAATCAAAGGAGCATCCAATGGCTACTTTGGTGAGAGATATATTACACATTAGCTGGTGACGACACTGCTTGCTGAAATCAGTGGGAAATATTTGTCATAAGTAACGAGAGCATAAAAGTTTAATTCTCCCAGGAGGTCTGTCTTGATACAAGAATAGCTGCTTAGACAAATTCCTCTCTGTTAACTGTTTCCAGGTTTCAGTTTAATTTTGTGAAGCACATTGCCGACCTTTGTATCTGCAAGCCAGACACATTTCCTCATGGTGAAGCACTCCTCTCACTGATTAGCATAATTAATTTTAATGACATTACAACTGTACTCATGTACCACTTGTCATAGGTATACGTAGCAGAATGAAGCTCTGTATTACATTATTCTGTATCTGTTACAATACATCATTCTTTTCCAATTCTCCCGCAGACTCCTCTATACATGGAAACAAAAGTCTTTAACAAGACTCTCTCAACTGAATCTTGTGTTTTGGCAAGGCTATGAAGATCCAGGGAGAATTCCTATTCTTTGACATAGGCTGTACTATTAACAAATGGAGTACTCCACTGGAAACCCACCTCTCGACTTCTTGGAAAACCAAGGGTGAAACAGCAATATATGAAACACAGCAAAATTCATATCAGAGAAACAAAGGAAAAGAATGAGAGCCCTTTAGTGAAGGCTGTAGTAACTTAAATTACATTCTTAGAGTATCTTCAAACAATCAAGCTGTTAATGTTACCATCCAAAGCATGAGGAAGGAAACACCAGCGTCAGGGAAGGGGGACAAGTGGTAACCAATGAGCAGGCAATTAAAATTTTCTGTTGTACCACAAGCAAAGATTATTCAGCCTGGGTCTGCCAAACAGGGCAGTGAAACACATGGCTTTTGAGATTCCTAATTCTCGAACTGAGCAAAGCTTTGTTCTAATTTAATAGGCTTGGTCTCAGAAAAGAGGGGAGCAGTGAAACCACATTATGGATTATAGCATCTCCTGCTGGCTGATGCATGGAGAACAGGAAAAAGCTGGTACCACGCCCCCACCCTCTAGGTAATAAGCAGAAAAATTAGGCAGCTGCCAAAAGGCAAAAACAGTACAAAAAAGTGAACTAGTATGTTAGAATAAATATTAAATTAATTTGCCTTCCCACCTCCCATCCTCCTCAAACACATGACCAAACATTTTGCAATAAAGTAAGTCAATAGGGCTTGTCCGAATGCAGGCAAACAGAAGTGGTTATGAACACGCCTAACTGCAGCCACTGCTTGGGTGTTACTGTAAGCTCTGAGTCATGACAGCAGGAAGATTTTTCTCAGAGACTTTACAACAGAGGAGAAACCCCTATTGGCAGCAAGCAGGAGGTTTATTTGGGCTACATTACTGCCAGCTGCTCAGTACAATCCTGTAGTGACAATGTTTAGTCCCACTAGGGATACATACCTAGCCAAGCTGTATCTGATAACAACAAGGGTGCATCTTGCATGGTAAACAATACTTAAAGAGGTGACCCAGTTTTATTCTTAAATAGTTCGCAGCAATTTCTCCTGCAAATTCTGAAGTGTTCTGGAAAATTTCAGAAAAAATAAGTAAAAAACTCCTTAGAGTGTTCTACAAAACCAAATACAAACACATCAATGGTCTCTTGCTTTGCTATCATCACTCCCCAGCACTGACCTTACTTTGGGTTGTGTCATGGGAACTGTAATGATGATTTGCACTTCTCTCATGAAGGTTTTTGTATTACTGTACCCATGGGAATTCCTGCTCTTATGCAGAGATAGAGAGAGGGGAAAGATCATAACAAAACATGCTGTAATTCTGCTACTAGCTTTCACCAAGAGGTGCTGGACACCGTCCCTGTGATCAGTGGAAAAGGAGGGCAGCCAATGCCTCCCAGGACAGTCCCTGTGATTGGCACATAGCGTGGGAATTCACCACTACCATTTTGAAGCATGTCTTATTATAGGTTCTTTCTCATCATAACTGTTACTAAGCACTGACAGTATTACAGGAATTTGGGTAGTAATAATAAATACACCATCCAATACAATGAGGCACATCAGTGCCTTTCAGGAAATCTTAACAGAAATTGGGTCACTAGATTCTTTGGAGCAAAGATGAAAGCTCTGCATTCATTCACAGCCATGCTCAGCAGCAGCTCCCCTCTGTTACTTGAAAGAGCATGCACGGCCTGGAGGCGGCAACAAGCTCTCCAAGAAGAACTAAAACACAGAAATGCTCTTCTACCCTTTAGCCTTTTATGGAAAAGAAACCTTACCAAAAATGGTGAGTCCTGGGATAACAGCAAAACCAGGGCTAACACTTCAAAATATTCACATTGCTTCAAATTAAATACTACTGTTTAAAGTAAAACAAACCTCATCATACTCTACTCTCCATGGATACCCAATGCTGATTCCCAATATACATGGACTCTGAGCTTATTTCTAACAAATTTAACTGATTATACCAAATGGACTTTTTCCTGTTTATGCTAACAGTTCTGTATTATGAGCAATAGTAATGTCAATCAATGGCTAAAAATTTTAAGAACCCATCAGTACTATGAATAAAAATAAATTTAAAAATAGCTGCATTTAGAAAGCATCCACATACTGAAATATAGTATAACCCTGAATAATGTGGATTTGCTGTAATTATGCTTAGATTTATTCTTGAGGTAATTGGTGCTAGAGAAGTTACACTTTCATTATTTCTTTTCTTCCTATTCTTCACACTTACCAAACAACACAGTAATGACAGTCATGAGTCAGAGATAATTATATCAGATTTAGTCTTTTGGCAGAGTCAGGTTTGTACAATGGGTAACACAATCCTGATTCAACAGCTTCAGCATCTCTGGGACTGAAATGAACACAACTCCAAGTCCATTCTCATCTGTTACTCTGCCTTTGATGCTTGTAGCAGACACAAACCCAATTCTGCACAGCCTTTCAACTTTTAGCCCCATTTAACCACTTGGTAAAAAAAAAGAAATAATAGTAAGAACAGGAGCAACAAATGATTATCCCAGTCCAGCTAGAGCTATTGCTGTGTGGACTCAATGCACTGCCATCTGTTAAAAAATGGATTGATAGAAGACGGAAAAAAACAGGCAACACCAGCGGGAATTGTCCCCAGCACTGGCCTCACAGCAGATGCAGATGTGCACAGCCTACTTACAGGTCTGCACCACTGCTGCCACTCTCCTCAGAGAAAACAAACTGGGTGCCAGTTTCCTACTGGTAATGTAGTGATCCTGGGAAAAGAAGTGTTGGGGGGGCAGGGATGTAAAACAGCACTGCAGGCCCCTCCACTGCCCACGTGTGGGCCATATTGTTGGAGGGAGATGCTGCTTTTGTTCTCCCCACTCCTAAATATTACGGCCTCTCTCCTGAGGCTGCTGAGGCACATCTGGTAGGTGGGGTCAGACAAGCATGGCACAGCTCACTGTAGCACCTTTCAAACGAAGGCCAGCTACACTACCTAGAGGTGTGCTGGATGGCTGAGCATTACCCGCTGATCAAAACCAAAATACAGACGATGAGACCAACAAACCAGTTTAGTCCAGAGATAAGTGAAGTTGTAATTAACCTGCATCTACAGAAACTGACACTGAAATTAATTAGTGGTTTGTGTCAGTGTCAGCACATGTACGATACACACTTCTGTCACAAGCTCCCTTGTGCTTCTCTCCATTTCCCCACTCTGACACGAAACATGGCAACTGGTACGATTAGTGGTCTTTAGCAGAGGGCACAGGAAAGAAAGTGACTGACACACTGAACATACTGACTTCTCCTAGTGCTGGTTCTCCAAGCTGGGCTGGAGCCATCCCAGCAAGGGCTCTGGGGATGAAGCAACCCTATTTTAGATGAACTGAGAATGTCAGCCCCCAAAAGTTATCAAATGCGCTTCTATCTTTAAGAAGCATAAAAGGCACCTCAGTGTAAAGAATGTGATACAATTTTGAAGTCCTCTCTTTCCCTGGACGTTCTGACTCCTGAGGACAAATAGGGCCTTATCTACAATCCAGAAAGGGATCCATTTGTAATCTGCACCTGCTTTACATCCTAATGCTTGGCACAAGGCAATGAAAGCTTGTCTAGTGTTACTATGAACTGCTTTCATTGCAACAGAGATGAAACATAAATATTCAGAAATAAACTTGTAAGAAAATGATGAGGTGTTTTAGAGCTTTGATACATCTGACTAAAAAGAAAAACAGTTTCAACTGCATACCCACATTAGCAAATAAAGAACACACATACTTTGTTGTGAAACAACGGGACCACAGTGGTGAGACTGAAAGCTAGAAACTACTCTAAAGTGGCAAAGAAACAAGTCACCTACTGACTCGGCAAGGCTTTTGTTTGTTTATTTGTTTCTTATGAACAAACAAACAGGACATACAATTAACAGCACAGCACTGACATGGGGCTGCCTCCCTTGGGATGCTGACCTTTCTACTCCTCACTCCTTTGTGGTTCATTTTTAGGGTTTAGTTTTGTTATGGGTACGAAACGCAAGCTTCCATTTCCTGGTACAGTAATTTAAAAGAGTAGAACCTGGAAAACAGAATCCTCAAATCAATGAGAATCTTTAAATCAACACCAGTTATGTTAGTCATAAACACATGATAGCTATAAAAGCTTTTTTAAAAAGTGGTCTTTTCCTAAAATGGAAAACAATAACTAATGATATATGTACTTTAGATATTATTTGTGTGCTGTGGACAGAGCTGGCTTGAAAGGAAAGAATTACTTAAAATCTTAGAACACTCCAGACATTCTGCCTTCATTTTTAGATTCTCTCATTGCTTAGATTCTAACTTGTTTTTTGTTTTGTTTACAAAATGATCACACTGTTTCATTAAAAACTGCCTAGTAACAACTTGGCTGTGAGACTGAAAAATAAATAAACAAATTTAAAAAGCAAACAGAACCAGAAGAACCATTGCCCAAGGACTTCAAATTCAAACCAGAAACGTTTATTTCAGGGACTTGTATTTTCAATTACTTTCTGAGGTTATAAGGCAGCGGGCTACCTAAAAGTATGTTTTTAATATATGGAAAACCATCTTTGCTTCATGGCCTATATAAAATGAGTGGGGTAATTTTAAGTTGAGGTTCCAAATACACAGAGTACAAATCACACAAATGGCACTGAAACCATTTGGGAAAGAAAGGGCTTGAAAATGGAATCATCTTTGCATGTCTCAAAAGCTGGTCATTGCAGATTAGTAGAGATGTCCTTTGGCAAAAAAATCTGGGTGAACACATATCCTATTTCTAGACACACCTGATACTTTTCATTGTTTGTTTTTCCCTTTTGTTAATTACAGCCCAAAGTCCTTCACCCCAGTTAACCCCAGTTTCATTCTTGTCCACAAAAAAAAAAAAGTCAAGCTGAGTTTTGTTCTAACATGTAGTTTCATTTCTGCAGATGATCTTGTTTTCCTTTGAAGGCAAGCAGTTTCACAGCTTCTGTTAAAGGCAATCGGGACAAAAACCAGGAGGCAAGAGCAAAAATCTTGAGAATTATCTACAGCGATTGAATAGAGATCCCCCACTGAAGTTAGCAGAAAGTTGGTTAAAATCCTACCAGAACAGCTCTTGGCTCAAAATGCAAAGATGGCTTAGGAAAAAAAAATTTAGAGAAAAGGTGCCAAGTCATTCCTTTAGGGAAGAAATACTGAATCATGTTCAGTCCTCAAGAGATACACACAGCTTTCAGTAAATTCAACACAAGCATAAACCACTACCAGAAGATTTAAGAGAGAAATGCAGTATCCTTCTGAGATTTGACCATGGTAAGTGAGAGTTTTAAGGGTTTTATGCTATAGGTACCCTGGACAAAAGCCTTAAGAAGGGAAAGTTCAAGCTATAAATACTAATGAGGAAAAGATCAAGACATCTTTCAGCTGGCTAAACAATCAGTGCAGGAGAGTCAGGATGCTTCCTTCTCTATTCTTTGTACATTTTTGATATATCAGAACAGAGTATAAGGCAACATCACTTCCCCTCTGCTCCAGTGTAACTAAAGATGGGCATATTTTTGTGAACACAAACAACAAAATCTTTCTCTGCTACCAAATATGTTAAACATCTCATAAAATGACATTGCATTCCCTTTTTCATTTAGGAAGGAGGAGCAAACCGGCTGCTACAGTTCGCAGGAAATTCCACTGACAATAAAATAAATAAATCAACCAATGGTCTCAAAAGCCTATGATTCAATTCTATGGGTTACAAAGAGCTTGAATTTGACAGTTGAATGTGTTCTTCTCTAAGATTTATCTGTGAACTTCCAATTAGAGAAATGAAGTGGAATAAACTACTCAGTGGAAATGAAGATATCTGGAAGGAAAAATTAATTAATTCAGTATGGCATAACACAAAGACTGTCTGGTGCCCATAAAAACAACAGAAGTTAAACAGCTCAGAAGCAAAAACAAGGGAGGAAAGCTGCCTTACTGCTTATGACAAAAGCCACAAACTCTGGGCTATGAGTTTGCTAATGCAGAGACAGAAGTGTTTGAAGGCAGCAGCCAGCTAGGACTTAGTCAGACCCTCATCTAGAATGTATTGTCAAGGGCTAGAAAAGACTGAGAAACTCTACTTGTGAACCAGCAACTTCTCGTTTAATGACCTAAAAGCCCTTTTCTGTGCATTTTGTAACAAGGGGATTTTTGCTGGGGACCACTTGTGTTTCAAAAGCTCAGTGACAAAGGGCTAGATTAAAAAAAAAGAGGAAAAAAAGAAAAAAAAAAGAGAGATTATACAATAGGACTGTTGAAGTCTATGCCAACAGATTTTGAAGATTTATAATGCAAGTTAAAGATTTGCTGCAGACAGAACGGAGCATTGCAAAGTCAGTGACACATTTGCTATTAAGGAAATTGCCAGGTAAATCAGGATATTTCGGTACTTCAATGAAAGAATTTAAATATTAGATGACACTGGGGAGCTATATCACAATGACAGGTACTTACATTACAATTGGAAGACCCATCAAGTGTCGAGTAAGAACCATCAGGCCATTCTGAACCATCTACACTGCTTGATTGCCTGTGCTGGGCTTCATACTCTTTCAGCTGAAATTTGAAAAGACAGAAAGAATATTTTCCAGTGACAAGAAGATATTAATCTTCATTAAAATAGCAAGAGTTAATGTAATTTCATTTTTTTTCCCTGTATCATTGTGGAACTGGGAAAAACTGAACTTTTGCACTGCATGTCTCACTTATTCAAAATAAATTGACTTACATCCAGAAGTTCTAAAAATGAGTTGTTTTTTTTTCTTAGAAGAAAATGATCTGTAAATACTGAAATTTGATGAGCTATTGTTAGTAAAACAAAAATTACACATCCCCATCTCAGAGGCACAGTTTACAGTGGACAGACTAAATCACAGTGACCTGCCAATTTCCTTCATAAAGAAAATGATCTGCACTAAAGACTAGGAACCATCCTTTGTAATTAAAAAAAAAAAAAAAAAATCTCTCCCATTTTCCAGTAAAAGGCTTCAGACAAAACCAATACTACAGGAATCAAAGTGTTGAAAGGATCAAGAACCCATATTAAAAAAATAAAAAATGTTGCTAGTAGCTCAGACCACTAGAGGGAAACTCTACCAGTTCATATATGAGCTATCAGATCAGGTACAACCCCACCAAATTTTAACAGCAGAGAAGAAAAAGAATTCCCAATATTCCAACACAATAATTCTAAAATTTTGCATTTTTTTCATTATATGATTTCCAGCAAAGCAATACTTTCTTCAGATACTAACATAAATTTATATTCTACAATCATCTATTTCACGATGTAGTGTGTTGATAAAGATATTTATCTGACTGCCAACCAATCTATATGATGTTTTCTCTAATGGAGCCCATAGAGAATACCCTGTGTTCCATCACAGTACTTTACACAAAGGTTGTGTGGAAACTTTAACCCTCTTTTGGCTCCTGAGCAATTAAAACCTTGGCCCTATTGCTGCACAAATGCAGTATCTTATAGTTCTTTTCCTTGTGGTTTATTAACATTTAGAGTTTATAAAGAAACCCTTGTGACAGCCACTGCGTTGTATATCTGACATAATGTCATATGCCAAAAAAGGCTAAATATGTTTTCTTGAAGGTTATTAAAGTAAAAGGTCACCTTTTTGACTAAGAAACAAGCAGAAGAAATTTTAGCTTAAAGGAGAATAGTAAGAAATATAAGTGTGCTGGATCAAGTAAGGCAAGCTCAGCAAAACCTGAAACATTTCTATTAGTACTTAAACCTATGAACATACTTGATAAGTAAGAGCTAGTACAAGTGAGAGAGATTCCTCTCCCTCACTTTAGACAGCTGCAATGAAAAAGTCTACACTTAATCTTTTCTCTGATTACCACCTTTTATTGTTAAGGGAGAGAAGCAATGCTTTTAGGACTCTATTAATTTACCATGTACTGGATATCTATTTCTGGTTGAGCTAAATCTCAATAAACAAAGGAATTGCTATCTAATCTATGATACCTATTGCAATGGGGTAAACAGGCAGGCCTTCTCCACCTTCTCCTGTTTTGTGAACAAAGTAAAACTCCAGACTGATATATCCTACGTTCCAAAACATGTTTGTCAAGGATATTGAAGTATGCACATATCATACCCTAGCAAGTGCTTCCTCAATGGTGATCATCTTCTCTTTCACCATCATCATCAGCTGGATCCGTTCCTCATCACTCATTGTGATCTCACTGGCCACATAACCGACATCCTCTCCTGCACAAAAAAAGCAAAAATATTTTAGACACATGTAAGAATTCATGCACAGAGCAGGGTACACTGAAACTGGATTTTTCCCAGTGCTCTGAAATCTGGTTGCCACGTGGATCTGGCTGGCCAGAAACAGACCCTCCCCAGAGCAGGCTCATGGTATGATTTTAAAGAACTGAATGATTTTTGAGATAACTGGGCAGTAATAGGAAGCAAATTAGAACTAAAAAACTAAGTCTGCTTTGACACTGAAATCAAGCAAGCACAAAAAGGAGAAATAAAAACTGACCATCATCACATGGTTATTGACCCTGAAAGATAAGAATTAAAAGAGAAAGTGCTAATGCTGGAAAAGTCCAGCACTCACCTGCCAGAACCTGCCTGCTGAGGAATGCTGCGCCGGGCCCTTGCAGCTCTCTGCTGTGGACTGGCCACTGCTTGTGATCTGTCCAGACTGTCTAATCGCCCACTAAGCTGGCCCATGGTGCCAGATGTACTGGACTCTCCTTCTGGTATGTGCTTGGCATGTCAGCACAGACAACTAGAACTTGCCTCGAGAACTGCAAGGACTCGCACTTAACTGAAAGTGTGCCCCTTTTGGACCTACTAAATGGGCTTTTGTCATCTTTCACAATCCATCTGAACACACACAGACATAGAGAAGCATCTGTTTGCAACATAAGAATCTAACAGATACACATGGGGAAACAAAAATTTTCTGTGTGAAGAGAAATACTTAATGCAATCCACAGCTGCATCTTATGCAGAAGAACTAGAGAAAGACACCTGACAGTTCAAGTGGAATCAATCTGGCATTTCCACTAGTCACCAGAGGCACTTTTACTACCTTCTTGTAGTGTCTTCTACAATGAGAGGCTGGATTCAAGCCTAAAGCAAACAGGTCAAAGTAACAAAATGCCAAAAAAAGGAGAAACATCTTTCTAATTAAAACAGAACAGTATTTTTCTTATCAAGTCAGGACTAGGGGGGAAAAAAAGAATCTTTTTTTATTTACATATATTACTTATAAATATATATTTACTGCATCACTTTGCATGTGTGCCATCACTGACAGACAGGACCAAAGGCATCCCAGCCTCATGACTGCAGTCTCAAGAATTTGATTTTTCATTCTGAGCACTGTCATGACGAACCAAACCTTCCAGAGCCACAGACCCCAGCTGCCACACTATAACAAATGCATTTTATTCCTTTGTGATGCTGGCTCCTTACATTTTATATAGATAGGATGTGTACCCTTGAAAAAGCTTTACCTTTTGAAGTCTGCCTCATTAGTCCTTTCTGGTTCTTTCGGAAATTCTGCCAAAAAAACTTATTTTTCTTTTTCCAGTCTGCTTTCCCTAAAAGGAAAGTGGAGTGGGAGAATGAGGGGAAAGGGAAAAAGAATTTTAGAAAGAAACATTAGTTAGTAAATTCTAGAGAAGCTTTCAAGCATTACATTGTATTTTTAAATGAGAAACAAGAATAAAAACCCCTCAAATTTTCTGGTTTTC
The DNA here is from genome assembly GCF_020740725.1 of Corvus hawaiiensis. Classification (NCBI taxonomy): domain Eukaryota; kingdom Metazoa; phylum Chordata; class Aves; order Passeriformes; family Corvidae; genus Corvus; species Corvus hawaiiensis. Next base: position 69,138,914 of record NC_063215.1, on the reverse strand, counting down.
TTCATTTATTCTGTACTATAACTATGTTGATGTAGCTATTTCAGGGGAATGCACATTCTTTTATGATTGCCAATGCTATAGAGGACTGAGATAAGCCAGTAACTTAGATATTTAAAATTATAAACAGAAAATATTTTACATTAATTATGATGTCTGTTGAGCTGTTCATGTCAAGTCTGGAAGTGTTTTTGAAGTATTTTGTTGGTTTATTCTCTTTAACTGAATCACGATTATGGAGCTTAAGCCACAACTCAGATAAGTGACTTTCTAGTATGCCTGTGCCTACCTATAGAGAAATCATTAACATATATACACACACATGCACACACATGTGCACATACACACGTTCTGCTACTTGGCATGAGATCATCAGCTACATCTGACTCCTGCTCTCTATATGCCTGGACTGTACAAGGCTGGGTCTCCATGTCCACTAGTATCAGATCTCCATATGGACTGATGACCTGAAAGTAAATAATTTGGTCTAGAAAGAAAAATGGGATTTAGCTCAAGATAGGGCATATATAACTGTGTTCTGTTGAATTAGCCAGGGCAGATGCTATAAAGTTTATGCCACCTGCAAATGAACATACTGTGCCTGATCTGGCAGAAATGCTACTGACGAAGAGCTATTAGTATTTAGGATCTTGCCCTGGGTGCCCTAGAGCTGGGCTTGCTGACTCTCTGAAATACAGCTTAAGTTTAGACTGTGTGGAAATGTCCCTAGAATACCATTACAAGGAAACAAACAAGAAAAACCTTCCAATTTTATTTTTCTTTTCAAATAAGCAAAAAAAAAATTCAGGAACAAAGAAAGAGACTCTAGCATGACATGGATAAAAATATTGAAGAACCCCCATTATTTACCGGTGGTGGTACTTTTTGGAATACAAAAGGACAGGCTAGCAGTTATCTAACATGCAAACATTTTCAGTTCAATATAACAAGTCAAAAGAGGCGTATTTATCACATGACAATACTGGCTGAGCAGTTTTAGTGATCACTGAGACACTCAGCATCAAACTGAAAGCTGCGGAGACTCACCCTCCACACACACAAACGCTGCTGACTTCTGCCAGCTCTTCACATCCCAGCACAAGCAAAACTCAAAAGCTGTTTAAGAATTCCATAGGAGAATCAAATAAAATGAAATATACTGACCTACAGAGCCTTCTTCCGAACTTGATTTATGAATGGAGAGCCTAGGACAAAAAAGAGAAATGGACTTATTGATGCAGGCTTCTCACATTTCAGGGGAGCTGTCTGGTTACAGTAAATTATAGTTTCCAAATAATATATCATGAGCTGTTTTCTCTTCCCTTTTCTCCCCAACACAGCAAGTTGGAAACAAAAACTGAACCTACTGGTCTGACCACAGTAACTGAGTTTCCTTCTTAAATGTGCCTCTTGTGACCAGCACAGAAAAATATATACTGACAGAAACCAATGGTTAAGGCAAAGGAGTCTAGGCATTCCTCAGAAAAACAACTATTCACATAGTTCCCCCACTTGCATTTGCAAAACAGTAATTTTGCTGCCTTAAAAACTGTGGAACTGGGATGCTGCACTTGTTTAGCTGTACACCAATTTTAAGCCTATTCAGTTTTTATCTGACAATGCTTTATAAATATGTGCTCATTACACCTCCAGAAGCCACCGTGTGGAAGACAGTAGTAGAGATTTAAAGACAAGGTGAAGAAAGTTTCTCCAGACCCTATGAAGTGCAACTGTAGCTGACTGGAGACTGCAGCTTCTTTCTCCCAAATCCCTGCTGTGTGCTTTCTCCTCACTGTATGCTTGCTTCTTCAAAAGCTAGCTGGACAGACTTAGTCAAGTCTAGAATATGGGCTTTATAAACAACTCACTAAAATAGTAAATAACTCTTTTGTTCTTGCTCTTTATGTTCATTGAACCAGTTTTCTAGAATGGATTCCAACTCAGTGCCAACAGTTCATTGTGAGATCTCTGATGAGACAACATCACCCTGCTTCACGGCCTTTTTTTTTAATGTCTGCATAAAAGGAGCTAACAGAAATTACCAAACCTTGCTTTCTTCTTTGAAGCCTTCCTGTGGGAACTGCTAGTTAAACCACGCTGCAGCAAGCCAGGGAAATGACTTCTGCCAGCATCAAGAGCTTTGCTGGAGGCTCCACGTGCAAAGCATCACTGTGGTGCCTTTGCTGCGGGCTCGGACCCATGACACGCCAACGTCCCATTGTGTGGTGGCTGTACTGCAGCCATGCAGGATGGAAACACGCACACCCCAGCGCACCAAGGAGACCTCAGGCCAAACCATTCTCTAAATGAGGCCATATAATAACACACATATGACACGCTCTTGTTGCTGTCCATGCAGAGTTGCCTGCACGGGCTCCTTTAGCTCTCTCAGACCCCCAGCAGAGGGCAATAAAGAGTTTCTGATCAATTCACTAAACCACTCGAAGGGAAATTATAGTTCAAGCCAGGTCGGTGTTAGAAGACATAAGCAATTACTGGCCAACGTCTTGTAAGCAGGAAACACATGCTCATCAATTTGCAAAGATATCATTAAAGGGGAAACGAGACAGTATGACGTTTCAGTGTGATTTAGTAATTCATCTAGACAAGGAGGGCAAAGTGAAGCTCTGAAATGCAACCTCCTTGAAACTCAGACTGATCAGACATTTAATCCAGCACAAACTGCAAACAAATTGAGGCAAAAAACCTTCAAATTTTTAGTGTACCAGGAGGAGGGAGACATTTACTATTTTCCTTGCTGGTGTTTACTCTTGAAGGGGAAAAGCCAATAATATGCCACCAGATGTTTAATTTTTAAGAAGCCTGGTGAAAGGTGAAAAATACAAGCCCCATGCTACCTGGGTAAAAATTTCTAGAGAAAGCCCTTCAACAGGGCCAGGAATTCATCCAGACACTTACTTCAAAGCAAAGTTTTCAGCAAGTATTTTTCTAAATAAAGGTAAATCAGATGAAAAGTATGTGGAGTTGTATATGGAGACTTTTCTTTTAATGAAAGCCAAGCTCTGTTGGAACTGACAGAATTAATCCGCTACATGTTTTTCACATGACCATAGACTCCACCCATCAAGCAGTTATTCTATTTATTTTAAATGAATTTAGTATCCATGAAATGTACCAAATCACCATCCTTAGAAAATGAAATCTCTTAATGATCAGAACTGCCTTACTAGTGAAATCACCCTCAAAGTGGACAGTTTCTAAGGCAGTCTCTTGTGCTCTGTGGCCTCCAAATTCCTTTTAATCCTTTTCTTCTCTTGCACAGTTGCCAACAACGATGCAAGTAAGCAGCAGGTGTAGTGGCAATGTTTGTGATGTGGACATCCGTTCAGTAGGAATTAGCCTGAGGCCACCAACTCACCATAAACCAGCCTCCAAAGAAGGGGAAGGGCAGTAGGAGCAAACTTCTGATGTGCCTGAACCAGAGGGTGTGAGGAGAAAAGCAGGATCCACAGCAAGCAGACCACCTTCTCATTTATAACTGATTTAAGAACTATGCTGAGTTTCATCAGAGGATGCGAATTCCAATTATCTTTTCACGCATTCTTTAAAAAGGAAATCTTCCATGCCTGGGCTGACCTTGAAAATGCTAACAGCTGCTCTGAAGAGATGGAAATGCCAACAAAACTTACCACGTAGTGCCTGATAAGGCACTTGCTTTTTAGTTCCACCAGACAGTTCTGATGCTTAAAAATCCTCAGTGAAATCAATCAAGCATTTTACTTCCTAGACGTCTGGTGAAAAATCCATACTACCTTGGAGTCACTGTATGTTTGATTTGCAAATTACACTCCCTTACTCTGTTAAATCTGCAGCGCTTCTGTGAACGTGCACTGAAAGCGATTTGTGCTCTTCCATTCATAGACTGATAACTTGTACTGAAAGTTAATGATGCAGTGACACTTGGCAGAAGTTTCAGCACTGTGTGTCTGAAAGGGAGCCAAATGCCATTACTCCACCATGGAGGCCTTCATTTTTGTTGTGGTCTGATGTACAACTTCATTAGCAAGCTTTCACATGAAATGTACTCTGTCACCACATAAAGCAGAAGAAATGTATGGGTATATGTTCACACAATGAGGAAAAAACCAAGATTTACAGCCAGAGGGAAGGAGTATTTTCTTATCAACCCATAATCTCTGGAAATGGGCAACGGATGGGGTCAAAACTTTAATTCATTTATCTCACAAATCTTGAACCATCTCTAGGCCAGTACTTTGTGCCTCTTCAAGCCAAACTGCTGAAATAAACAAATGAGAAAAAAAGCTCAAAAAACCCCCAAAGAGAAAACACAATACATAATCTAAAAATGGAGCTACTTTTGAGAGTACCCAAATATTACTGCCTTAGAGAGTTGATGGGTTTGAGCAAAATTTAGTAAATTACATCACGCCACTCAGGGAGTGATCAGTGACACAAAATTTAGTAGCAACAGCTGGAGCGGAGAACCTGGACAAGGAACTTGTTGATTAGAAAGACTGGCTTAACAGAAATGAGTACACATTCAACACTAAAATGTGCAAATGCACAAACAAGACGGACACAAAAGTCAGTCTTTCAAATGCTGGAGGTTTGCAAATGACAGAGTACCTGGGGATACCAGGTGGAAAAGGATGACTGAGAAAAAACCTACACATTAATCCTAAAAGGCTTTTTCCTAAAAGGAAATTCCAATGGCAGTATGAAGAATATGAAAAACAAATATATATGGGAATGGCTGTACAACCATCATTATTCATGCTCAAAAGAGATGAGTTCAAACTAGATGTGGTAAAGAGAAAGCTATTAGAATAGCCAGAGAACTGGACAACTTATCTTACAAAAGAAAGCTAGGAAAGTTTTGCCTGTCAAATTGGAAAGCTGCAAGAAGATTAACTTACTGCCTGTTAATAAAGCAGGCACAGGAACAGGCACATGCTGCAAAAAATTAAAAAAGAGAAGCTAACATTTCCTAACTATTTGGACAAACTTCCAACAGTAGGTAGAGAAAGGGAGGACAACTTCAAAAACTTAAGGAACTGCTTTTATAGGAGGCTGCTTGAAAGATAAGAGACCTGACCAGACATCTTAGACACTGAAGACATCATAAGGATTGCCTCTGGAGGGCACTTTTGGTTCTTGTTTTGGAGCCTGGGGCTCTTTGTAAGAGCAATGTCAAAGCCTGACATCTAAAATGGTCTCTGAATCTTATCTTTCCATAGAAGTGCTACAGTGGGGATAAAATTGTTACACCTAAGCAATACCTTTGAAACCTGGAAGTGGCTCCAAAACTTGGTGCACAAGGAAGAACCAATGCACACATTTGGATCACAAGCCAACTAAGCCAGTCTGATAATATTAAGACTGGTTTTAACTAGGCTACAGCTTTCCTGTTAACTCTGGACTGATTCTGATCCCAGACAGAAAAACACCAGGGCTAATCTTGCATAGAGAGTGGTTGATTTTACAAGAGACACGGTCATATGTGCCCCAAGAACGTGCTGGTACTCCACAGAACTGGGAAAGGAAACAAATGACACCATGCGCTGCTTTCATGAATGTGCCTGTTGATTTCTGAAATCTCATCATTCTCAAAACAGAACAAATCTGGGAACTGAGAATGATGGCCATTTATATTTTAAATGCAGATGTGCTTTAACAAATGGTTGCTTCTCATTTATGGATCATAAAATCCACAGGTGCATAGCACCATATGATGATGAAACAACTACTGCTATCGTCTTCAATAAACTGATAGTGCCCCTCTCATTCCTTACCAATGATTATTTATAGTACACTGAGGAAAATGGTTTAGATGTGATTTTTAGTATACAAATATTATGCATATTCAGAGTGGTGAATAAACCAATGCAAAAGCCCATGCTGGCTCTGCTGCAAAGTCATTTGGTTATCCGTGTGCATTAGAAATGGCCCACTTACATAATTAGTATGAAAAACTGACAGACTTGTAACTGCTCCTTACTGAATACAAGGTAATTTATCTAACTGGAGCTGGCAAAGGGAAGAAAATGGGCCTTTGGTATTTTTATCAAATTTGCATGAACCTGAAGAGAAAGAAGGCCTGCAAGGTTCTGACCTTGCTGGCACCAGTGTGAGAAAGGGATGGAAAGCAAAGAGGTTTCATTCAATTATCTTCTCATTAGGTTTCCATAGCAATGGCTCTTTAAGCAGGTCAAAACTTTCTCAGTGGAAACAAACACTGAGCTGCTTGTGGGCTCTGTGTGTGTGTGTGTACTCTGTAGCATCACCAGCATGGAAGTCACCAAGCCGGTCCCATGGGCTCGGTCTGGGGACTGGCAGCAGGCAGATGGGGGTACGTCATGTATTTAATAACAGAATGCTTGGTCCCATCCAGGGGGCAGATAATTGCCAGCTAAAAACTCTTTGAGTGCAAAGAGCAGGGCCCAACGCTGCAGGCAATGCTTCCCTGCTCCCTGCGTATTGCTCACTATGTGCCATCTCAACTCGCTGTGACAAGTCAGACTTTCTTGTGAAATGAGCCCTTCATACTTCCTTGTACAAAATTTCCAGGCTTGAAATCTTCTTCCAGCTGCTCAAAGGCACACTGGTTTCCCTCCTCACGTGTCCCAGGCGGCGTTTGGCTGGCCTCTCACTCCCATTGTGTGGGTTATTGTGGGAGTTTCCTGCCCTACTTCTCTTGAGGAGGCTGTTTAAAGGCAGCATGAATAATTTGCCTTTGACTAAATCAGGCCTCAAACAAGTGAAAACAGGGCCATACACATTCACTGATTCTTTTCGATTTCTGCAAGAACAGGGTATAAAAAAAATGTATCTTAAGTGCAAACATCTCAAGTACAAAAAGCTCTTCTTTTTCTTCCAATATTCTTTTCCATTTTTAAACTATGCAAAAGGAAGAATTTATTCTCTTGGCAATTTAAGTGCACCCTTTAGCTACCTCAGTTTGGGGGACTTGTTTGTTTTTTGCTTTCTTCTTCTCAGTTTCTGCCCTCTCTCTGCCTCACATCCTCTTTCAGACCTGCACTCCTCTTCCTTGCAGATGAGCTTACAAATACCTGCCAGAATTAATCTGGGCATCTGAGAAGTTGCCAGAATCTAAGCTGATAGAATTTAAGTCCCCCCATCCATGACCTGGAGGGAGGATTTAATAACCTCCTGCATTCAAATCTTGACCTGCAGTTTGGATGCTGCAGGGAAAGAAGACTAGGGAATCAAGTGTTAAAAACTACTGGCAAAGGCCAGTAGATTAGTGTACCGAAAGAGGCAGAATTGAGGCCTGTACGAACCTTTCTGCAGCTTTCACTGAAAATCATTGTGGAAGATGAGAACACTGAAATGTAAGCCTTCTGCCAGCCTTAGGTTGATACGGACTTGCAGTTTATACCATGGGACACTGAACGGCTGTACTATGGCACACTCATTGCAAAAAATTCTTAAAAACAGATTCAGTCAATCGTCTCTCCTTCAGTGACAACAGATACAATGCAGATAGCAGCCACTTGTGCTGTGGCCTCGCTGCTTGCCCACTAACAACCTCGGAGAAAGCCACACTGCCTGAGGAGCTCCAGCTGTGACATTCCCAACAAGCCATCAGAGATCTGGCCAAACTCAAACAAATGAATGTAACGTGTGAGTGGCTTGGTACATCCTGCACACACAGAGGGTGACAGACATTTGCCCTCAGGAGCAGCTGAAGTAGGGAGTTGAGGATGCAGCTGCCAGAGCACAGCAGCTCCCCCACACCAGGGGAATGCAAAGCCCTTGAGCAATGTTGCCCCGTGTCACCTGCACACCACACATGCCTGCTTTTCTCCTTCTGCCTGACACATATGTTTCTGGCCAGTTCCCTGCTCTGGCAGAGTCTTGGATTTAGGTCTTGAGTATTACAGGGTCAAGAATGTTTGAACTGTACGGAGTCACAGTCTGAGGAGTACAGCAGGGTGAATTGTGGCACTTGATATGAAGTGTGACCATTCACTGGTCAGGAGTGCACTTGAGTGGTACAGTTCAAGAAAGTGCAGGTGATTCACATAGGATGTGACAATTCCTAATACCCACTGCCACACAAAGTTGGTGGGAATGACTGAAACATCAGATACAGGACACAACTGTTACCTCGAGCCTTGTTTCATCCTTTCTTTCTCTAGCAACTGTAAAGAAAAAAATTAGTATATAGGAATGTCTGTACCTCATTCTATCTGTATGCAGTGCTCTTGAGTCTCTCACTCACTTCCTTTTCTTTCCCGGCAGTTCTCAGATACACCACATCTGAAACTCAGCCCAAAGGCTGATGGAGCAAACAGTGACAGCAAACAGATCTACTTCCAAAGAGGGAAAACACACAGCTTCCTTTCTGCAACATCCCCCCAGTTCTTCTAAAAACAGGATGAGAGTCAGGATGCAGAAGCCTGAGTTCAGGGGACTGGGTTTAACCTGGATTTCCTGGCAAACATGCAGAGCTCATCAGTCTGTCATGTACACTTGAATGCTCAAAAATGGGAACAGGCTAAAAGTTGGGTTACATTGTTTAAATGCTCTGTTTACAATTATGAGAAAACTCTGCTCAGTCCCCTATCTGAGTAAACATCCTTGGGGTGTTGCCATCACTGTGAAATAATAGGAATTGTATATACAATACATCCCTAGATGAACATGGTATGGGGTCAGAGAAGTAACAGTAAATGCTAAAGAACACATTTACTGCATATTTTCTACACTGATGATTCTTCTAGCAAAAACAGAAGTCAATGTGTCTGTATGGAAGCACCTGTGGTTCTGGGGAGATTTTTGTTTAAAATGGATAATATCACTGTTAAAGATGCTGTTGCCACTTTACTGAAGGCACACTGCGAAACAGCAAAGCTACACTAGCACCACAACTGTCAGCAAGACTGCAGTTTAAAAGATGAAAATCTTGGAAAGGGCAGAGGGAAGTGAAATTTATTATTCAGAGAAGAAAGCTACAAATACCTCATTCCATGCTCAGCATTAGTTGCTGAATATGATATGACTTAGAAACCTCGTGAACTGTTTCAATTTATAGAAGGAACTCCAGTAAGGCCAAAAAACCAGAGCAATTGCGAAGCAAAGCTTAAATAAACATGACTTTGTTTTTTGTTGTTTATGGATAGCTTCTCAGGCCACATCAGCACCCTTGATGTTATTCACATAAATCTCAGAGGCTTTTGCCTCTGAGTGAAGATTTTGCTTTTGTTGTCAGAACCAATAAAAAAAAGGCATATTTGGTAGGGCACATATAACGCATAGAGCAGGTTCACGTATAGCTTCATCTAATTTTTTTGTAGCTTTATCTAATTAAGAGGAACAGTGTTGTCAGCATCAGAGGAAGGTATTATTGCCCCAAATGCCTTCCGAGAGGGACAGTGACTCACACTGACAAACAATTCTGCCTCCAGGCTCATTTAATTCCTTTTGCCTGCCTACAGGCCCTACTGCTGCTCATCTGTGGCAGAACCCATCACTCACTAGACAGAACTTGTTGAGCAACTTGCCGGACTGAGGGCACTGACTAATTCTGCACTGACTTTAGACCAGACGGGGCAGCAGGGTTAGTAAGACTCAAGGCGAGACTGAACATACACTGCTTGTCCACACAAACAGGATTTTTTCCTACCACAGACCACCAAGGTTAATCTGTTTTCAGTGTGGTGTACAGTGGACCCTGTTGGGCTCTCTCTTCCAGCTGAGCAGCACAGAAAAGGAAAACCAAACCGGGTTAAAGCAAACATTGCTTTTCCCAGGTTCCCTCAAAGCTTCTTTCTGTCCAGAATGTCTCAACTCTGGCAAATTAAACAACCATCCAGATGTGTTATTTTAAAACTTTAGACTTTGGTAGCATTCAGCAGTAGGGTATGCAGGCAGCACTGCTGGGTGAGGGAGCTACTCAAGAGTGACCACATTCCAGCCAGACAGTTGCTGTCTCCTTATTTCAATACAGATTTTTCCTTGGGACTGCCTTTATTTTCTAAAGCAACTTGCTCAGAACACTGGACCAGAAACAACCCATTTCATCCTAGGAAAACATTTGGATTTTCAATATGTAGAATTGTAACTATTCTTGGATAAGCTTTTACTTGTGGAAGAGTACTCACGAAAACACATTTTCCAGCTCCTGAAAGTCTGTATATCTAGTTTTGAACAAATCTTTCCTTTTGTCCCCCAAATCTCTTTGTGAATATCAGAAACCAATGCACATCTGCATCAAGTTTCATATTTGGCAAACTAGTCTTCTCACAACGAAAGAAGTTTTGTAGAAGGTTTACCTCACATCTGTCATGCATGAGAGGGACATAAGAACAATGTCCCCCAAAGGGACAAGCTCCCATGTCTAGCAGCATGCCCATACAGAAAATTCTGATGAAAGCCATATACTAAACACTGAACCCCCACAAAAGCCCCTGGGGCCAACACAACATCCTCCCCTGAAAAATATCTAATTCAACATGTTAGTAGCAAGTACAGATAATATCGGATGGGCTTGAAGTGGTCATTTTCCTGCAGATCAATTTTATAAACTCTGCCTCCCTGGAAGAGGTAATTCCTGTGACACTTCAGCCTTCCAGGCTAGAGGGGTGAGGCCAGCACTGATGTGGCAGGCTGTCACAAATAGGCACAGGCCTGTATAATTTCAGGTTTGAATAATTTGTACAGTATTGAGTAGATATAATTTATTATTTTCAACACCTTGTCCAATTATCATGCATCACATGGCCTTGCTTCTTATTGTGCAAGTATCTGGCACAACCTGTCCTGCATCAGTTTCATATATATGATCAGGTTAATCACATACACCCTTCTACAAATTGTCAAATGGCACACTTCCATTCTTGAAAGGTCCACAAAAATCACATGTCCCTTTCATCTGAACGAAGATAATATAATTTCTGTAAATGGGCTGTCTCAGAGGAGTCACTCAGGAGAAGTTTTTGCAGATACTGCCTTCTCACTCAGTTATTTGTAGTAGAACACCTACACAGAGGCACGACTTAGAAGCTGGTTAGAACATGTAAGTGGAGTTTTTTCCAAGTTCTGTGCTGTCCTCCTGCGAGATCTTTATCTCTTATTACCTGAGGTAGGATTATGATATTTACCCATGGGTAAAGTGCTTTGAGGCTGAGCGAAAAGTCATATGATTATAGGATAATCTTGCAGGTTTACTTCCCAGATTACAGTTCCCATTTACTTGGCACTTCTAGTTTCATTATAATGTTGGGACAGCCAGGTATCCTTCAAGGATTCTTTTCCATATTTCAATATCTGAAGCACAAAGTATTAAACTCTAAGACTTCTAGGCCTTCTCTTTTACCAGCATGTAATACAGGGGCAGTGCTGGTACCCAAGGTAAAATTCACCTTACCTGTCTCAGGCTGTTTTGAAAATGAGCATCTACCTCAACCAAACCATCTCTGCTTTTCTCTCTGAGTGATAAAGCAAGACAAGGCACCTCTAAAAGACAATTTATCACATTCTGGGACCTTTAGCATCAATCAGCTTCCAGACAAGCCCCAAGGAAGCCCCTAAGCAGTTGTACACTTCCACACAACTGACTTCTATAGGGTCAGTGCTCAGGCAAGTCCCATATGCTGCATCCACCAAGAATTGCTCTGGGACTGACAGTCCTTCTACTGACCTAGCAAAAGCAAGGGCAGAAACCTTCCAATTACTGCCCAGTGATGAAACACTAGAGGATATTCAATTGTGGGACTGTAAAACCTTCCAAAAGCATGTCCTATCACAAATGGATTCCACATACTCCCTCTGAACTGGTCCAGCTGGCACTACCTCATGAAAGTGCAGGCAATTGGACATACAGTGTCAGTTGTCTTCATGCACCACTGCACGTTACCCTCAGCAGCAGGGATCCAAGATCTTGGGATCAAAGGAAGAAGGCACAGAAAACAAGCACACACATTGCAGCAGGAGGTGACAGTAAACAGAAACCCTCTCAGTCCTCACAGAGAGGTTTTTATTAAGGACGCTAAAATTAAAGCTCCTTTTAACTTGGTTTTAAATACTTCATTCCCTTGGCAGCTTCTTCAAAAGCACACTTACAAACTCAGGAGTGCACAGGAAAAGGAATGCAATGTAAGTTTGTAATTCTCCCTTCCCCTCACCTGTCATTTTTGGCTGCATTTAGGTCTAGTCAGAGAAAGTAATTTTTAAAGCAGGTTTAATTTGCAGAGAATGTGGAATCACTGATGTTCCTCAGAAATGACTACCAGTCGTCTTGGTGTATGCACACCCCAAATGCTGACAGAAGAGAGAAACAGTACCCCTCCCTTGGCATAAAAACCCAAAATAATAAAAACCCAAAAGGGAGGAAGAGAAGGAAGAGAAGGAGCAGGTTCCCAAACAGGTTTCATTCATAGTGTCTGGATCTGAAATCTAGAAACATCAGTACAATCTAAAATTAATTTACTCCAAGGAAAAAGAAAACATACCAAATTCCCCCTCCCTCCTTTCTCACTTCCTGTGCCTTCACTTACTTTCTTTCAGTGTCGGGTGTTGATGCAGTGCTGCTAAGACCAAGGGACTCCTGCAAGAGAAGACAAGCAGCACTGAGAGCAGACACTAGAGAAGCCTTTACCCAATTTATGCAGAATATCAAACTAAAGAACAAACAAACCAAATTGGATGATCAAAGTCTAAGTGCTTACCTCAATCTGGGATCGCAGCTGTAGAGATGTGGGGCTGGCATCAGGTTTCTCCTGAAATACAACAAATATCAAGTTAATAAAATATCCAAACACCGGAAAGAAGAAATCTGAAGGGGACAAAAATGGAAAAGATAGAGAGAAACAGAACCAAGAACTATCTCAAAACAGTTCACACAAGGAATATTAACTACTACAGAAGGAACTGCTTTCAGAATAAATTCTGAAATAATCCAGTAAAACACATAATTTCATATTATCACTGGAGAATACAGAAAGTTAAACTGCCAAACAGAAGTCATTCAAAATAAAATAGAAAGAGAGGTGTTTTATTTTCACTAGATCACTGCAAAGTTTGTTATATAAGTTCAAGTGCAATTTCCAAGAAGTTACCTTCAGGAAAAAACTTGCATTAAAAGAACATTCTCTGAGGAAAAAAATCTGAGAGAATGCAGATGCCTTTCAGCAAGACCAGTTTCTCACACAGGAACTTTTCAACAGTATGGAGTTCAAACCATTTTTCTACAAACATCTAGGATATAACCATCCGCTCCAGAACTCAGTCATCCAGGCTCCCTTTGCAGTTGATGGAGACACACAGATACCCGTTTACAGAACAACTTGCCCAACGGGTTTCAGCTACCTCAAGTTACATGAGGGAGTCCCACTGATGGTATCTAAGACTGGAAGCCAACTGCCTAAAAGGCACATACTATGAACATGTCTAGCTGAAATCAGTGGGAAAACTCCAGTTAGAATGGGGGAAGATAATACGAGTTGTCAGTACTGAGAACTACACTTTGTTGGTTGATCTTCACGTGAAATCATGGGGTAAGCTACTTATTCCTACTTTATTCTCAGCCAGTCCGAGCCCTTGTGAAGTTATTGCAAACTCAATTCTGTAACTTACTCATCACAGCTGGGTAAGCAGTAGTGTACACGCTTAAAAAAAATAATAAAAAAAAGACATAGATTTGTTTCACAGTACTGAAGGACTTCTTGTTCATGCATTCCTCAGCCTACATGTAAAACTCTTATCTCTGTGAAATTGTACTTCCTATGCCCTTCGTTTACACAAAGGGTGACAAAACATTCTTAGGACTTAATTAAAAAAAAAAAAAAAAAAACCCACAACCAGACACAATTTTCTGGAAATGCAGCCTTTTAATACTAAACAGGAAATTACCACTGACTGCCATGAAGTGGTGTTGGATTAACTCCATTCTCAGGAAGTCTGCAAGATCTAGAGTAGAAAGGAGCCTGCTCTGCCATCACACAACTGAGTCAGCTTGCACTGCTGGCCACGGCAGCCAGGGAGGGCACAGGATGGCTCATGGCCATGTCCTTGCTTGGGTGCAAGGCTGACACAGGGTCACTGCCCTACTGGGGGATTTTTCCTGACCGTGCATTCCCTGCGTATCTGCTTTTGCTGATTTTGTAGCACACAAAGGGAAATGAAGTCCTTGAGTGGAAGTGGACACGAAAAAGTGATCACATCCACTTACTGACAGATCCAACAGGACTCCTCTCAAGCAGAAGCTGGACCAAGGCCAGGGGAATTCCACAGATGTTCGCAGATCAGAAAAATGAAATTAGCTGTTTGGCACCAGGCATCCCTCTCATTCTCCATTAGTTCTGTCAAAATGGAATCTAAGTTTTGCATCTGGAAAAGGCTGCAGGCACATTGCTGCAAATCCTCCTCAGACACTCTCCAACCCCTGCCTAGCTCTTTGCAAGGAGGGAGAGAAAGTCAAGGTCCACAATCCAAACACTTGCCATTCATGAGCACCTCATTTGTCCACACTCTGCTGCACTGATGAGAAAAGGAGCATTTTATCGGTTTTATGTTTCGGTATGCCAGTCAGGAGAATCCATCGTGTCCCCAACACACCTTTAGATCCCAAGTTCCTGATGATTTGTCTGTTGTCTTAAAAAGCTCCTTGCTGCAAGTGTTTTGGTTTTTCATTATTTAAACATGCTAGGTTTTTTGTAAATTACCATTTATAAGATACTGCCTGGCCTCCCACGACAAGTCTTTTGCTTGAGCAGTTGCTTGTGAAGTTGAAGCCTGAGACTACAATTAGACGAAAAGCTACTACTTTCAGCATAAAACTACTCATGTGGACAGTCAGCTGCATCCCATGTAACTAAATCCTAAAAAAATTGGCTGTATTACTTTCTTTTTTCTCATTTGCTGTCAAGCCCACCCTGTTAGAACAGGACCAAGGTTTTATAGGACCAAGATGACTGTGGAGGGCAGAAGCAAGGACAACTTTCCTCCCCCTCCTCTAGAGCTCTACTTAGCAATGCTGGAGTGCAAAACATCTGATAGTCCTGCACTGTTATGATTAATATTCCTACCTGCCTTTCCAGCAGAAATGATATTTTTTGCTATTTCTACTTACACAAGAAACCAAAGGAAAATACTTAGGGAAATAGTACTCTCAACTAAACTTCTGGCTTAGATCTGTATCAGAGACCACAGAACTTCCATCAGCCTTGAGCAATTCTATTTATTTTGGTTAAAATCCATTAAACCTCACATTAAACCTCACTTTAAAATCCACAGGTTGTGTTGACTTTAATCCATTAGCATCAGGGCCCTCTTTTACCAAAGACTAATTCTAGAAGGTTGAGCAAATGTTGTACTGTTGGCATGTTCTCAAGCACGCTATACGATCTTTTCAGAAAATAATTTTAGAGGTTAGTTTCATTAAAGTACACCTTCCATCATTCTGAACAAAAACTTAAAAATGAAACAGAGGACAGCCTGGGCTTACAGGAACAGTGGCTGGAGTAAGAAACATCCCTAGCCTGCATTTCCAGAGCTCTTGTCTAGACAAAGCAGGCACAAGAACGATAGGTATTTTCCGTGGAGCAGTCTGCTGCCTCAGGTAACTGCCCTCCACATGTGCCCATAAAACTTGTCTGAGGTGTACCAGAAAATTCACATCACCTACATGCTACACAGTGTTCTGAAGAAACTCGATGATCTGAGAAAGTACCTGATCGAGTGCAGACTCCTTAAGCTATGCTATTAAATCCAGTGTTTCCCAAAAGTGGCTGATTTACTTGTATGGTTTCTGGATTTAAGGGGCCCTAGGCAGGGCACCTATCTTGTACCCAGAAACTGTTGGTGCATATTAAACTTGTCCAATACACTACTAAAATCAGCAACTAGGATCTGAAGATTCTGGAGAAACTGAGATATTCATAAACTGTATCCAATCCCCAGGGAACACATTAGAGGGAAAGCAAACAGTGGCTTAGCACCAGCTCGTCCAGCTTCCCTTGAGGTCCAAGGTCAGAACAGCACAGAATCTCAAATACTGATAAAAAAGGAAGGGGGAGGTTTTAAAAATTAGTAATGTTAATATCCTGTAGAGTAAGCCCACTGAATTTAAACTAGGGATTCCTCCATCTAGTCACCTACATCTGATTTAAAACAATCTCAGCTTGCAGAGGAATTTTGTTCTCCCACCTTTAAAGCCATTTCTTAGCAGTCCTATTTCCTTCCTGTTTCCTCCTTCATCCAAAGCCAATGCCATCAAGAGGATGGGCGCAGGACAAGGCCCTGAGGTCCTGGCTGAAGCTCTGATCCAGCAGTTGGAGGAAAGGATGGATGGCAGGTGTTGCACGGCCCAGGGATCGCCAACCCTTCTGCACTGTGGGTGCCACAGAGAGCGACTGCCACAGTGCAGAGCCACAGCGGTAGCCTTGGGAGTCCTGGTGCAGAAGTGCAAGTTGGTGAAATGCTTTTTACAAATCTCTCATTTTGGAAGAAAACGTGTGTAGTAAGCTTAACAAGCAAGATTTTTAGCTTATGCTTCATGCCTTTAGTTGTTTGCCTTAGGGCTCAAGAAAGAAGCTTCCTTCACAGGTAGCTTTTTTTGCCTACTTTGTACCTGAATTTATGTGATCATTTGCATACATTTTCTTTTCAAATTACTGCTGGCTTCTAAATACTGTGATTTTGGTTTTATACACTTTCCTCAAAAAAAATCTTCAAAACAGTTTTGCAACCATTTATGAGCCAAGTCAGAAAAATGCAACTTGGAAGAAAGTACAAAGCACAAAATACACAGGAAAGAAGCTGAAAAACCATTTCCTGCCTGGAATGGCAGGTTTTGAATTCATGAGGGACTTTTCCTTCCATGGTAACTTCAGTTCACTTGTTCTGTATGTAATGTAACAGGTAAGAGGCATATCACAGCCTATCTGAAGGCATTCTGCTCCTGAAATACACAAGCATAGCAGAGAAGAGCATCTGAAAGGAAACTTGGTTATCCAGGGTATGGCTCACACATTCTAGGGAGACTGTGCATATTTTAATTACTTACACATTAAGCTACATCTATCCTCCACACCACAACTTAGTTTAGGAAATTATATTCACTGAATTAATCCCTTCTAATTAAGAATTCATGAACCTCTTCACAGTTTCGGCCACAAGAGCTGTGTCCATTTGAATCATAAATTTAAGCACTCCTCTGCAGATCCCATGACAGGATTAATCTCACTGTGCAGACAGAAAGTGTGCAGTGTGAGACCCAGATGAGTGCTGGGAAAATTCAGTGACATAACCAGTAAAAATGAGAGAACTAAAATGCTCATAAATGTATAAATAATTTTATGAACCCATTTCAGCAGGTGTAAATAAGCAGAAAATTCTGTGAGAAAATTATGCCAGTCTTTCCCCCAAAGTTTTCTCTCTTTCTTTGCTCTGAACATGCATTGCATGTTCTAGTCTAGCTTCTAAAATGGTTAAACAAAGCTGTATCTGAAAGACAGAAGAGCACTGAAGGCTTGTAAGAGTTTGATTTACTTTGAAAGCAGTGATTCTGCCTGGAGTCCCCCACCACACTCTACATTTCAGCCTCTGCAGAGGTGCTGGGGAAGACACAGGGAAACCCCTGTAAAGAGACAGCACAGGTATTCAGGTGTGTAACAGAAATTACCTACAAGTCACTAGATATGAGGCACAGGTCAGAATAAAGAAATAAAAAAGACCTATTCCTGTGTCAACCACTTCAGCAAGTGTTTCAGGGAACTAACAACTCGGTGCCTTTCTAGTGGTACAGATTAGTTAAAGTGCCATTTTGAGTTTCAAACCACAACCTCTGGACCATCCCCTTATCTGTTTCAGTGAAGAAAGAAGGTTTTTCTGCACCATTGCTCTTGCACATTAGAGCCTGAGCTGACACATGCTAAATGGTAATATCCTGCAGCAGCAGCAAAACTCTGGATCAAGGAAATGAGTTATGCAGGAGGGATGGTTTAAAAAAAAAAAAAAAAAGAAGAAATTTCAAACAATAAATACTTTTATGCATGAAACAATAATCCAAGTGTCCCAATGCCTCATACAGAAGCGCAGACATAGGTAAACACTTAGCTTAACTACTGATGAAATGCAGCTTCAGAGAGAACACACTGTTGGAACTCTCACATGTCTGCTTTTAGTATTGGAGAGGGAAGACAAATCCTGCCTCTCAGCTTGACACAAACACCAGAATCTATCGAACCTAACACATCTCGGGGCAAACACTGGACCCTCTCTCTTCCCTTTGCCAACAATAAAAGCAGAAGGGTTTTTTTCACTCATCTTAAATACACTGCAGTCAACAAAAAGGCTGGGAGCCACAGGGCTGAAAAACATTCCACAGTGATTTTGAAAAACATAATTCATTAGCAATTACAGAGAAACTGCAGCTTTTGTAAAGCCCTGTAACAACAAAAAGTGAGGCAGTGCTAACACATAAATTTACTTGTAATAAACAGAAGCAGAGTCCAGCAGAATTATGGCACAAACACAAAAAAGCCTCAATAGAAATGGGTTTCAGAGAAAGGAAAATCGATATGCGAACAGAGCATTCTGCAGCAGGGAAATCAAATACCTTCTGATCAATTTTCCAAACAAGATGAAGCAAGCCCAGAACTATGGCAGCTATCTTTGTGCTAAAAACATATTAATATAAAGGCCAATATGTGATTGAGACACAGCAGGTCTTTGATTGCTGCATTTTACACTCGTTACTCAAATGGTACAATACCAAAGTGTTCTTGTGAACTGCCTCTGCACTAGAGCTCTATAAAAAGGATGAGTAAGACCTGCCATCTTTGCCTGAAAATCCTTACATTTGTCAGCTGACTTTTATTGTCCAGATAAAGCCAAAAAGAACTTTTGTGAAATAATGTTGGAAAACACAGTGAAAGACATGGGTTTCCATGGTCCTCCATGGGAGGACTTTAAGATAGAGAGAGTGGTTTTGGCATCAGGAAGAGCTGTAATGTTTCAGAGGAATGAAAAAACCCCAAACAAACCACATCAAAAATGGTTAAATGGGAAGCCAAAGAGGACTCAGGATGTGACACAGACAAGGGAGGCACAAGGTGAAGCCCAACTGGATACTGCCCAAATGGGGCCCTTCTTGTTCAAGAGCTGACAATGGGCCTGGGGAACAGCGACCACTTCCCTCAGTGAGAGGGTTTTATCCTGCGGGAAAAGCACAACAAAAGGAAGAGAGAAAAGAAATGAATAAACAAGCAGGCAAACAACAGTTTGTTATAGGGTACTTCGGGGTAGGAACAGTCTGGTCAGCCAAGTACAGATTCCTTGCCCAGGTGCTGGCCCTCTGGCAAGGACGGCTAATGGCAGCACACTGTACTTTGGCCACAGTCACCTCCTGAACAAACAACCTCAATTAATGAGGAAAGCAGCACCTCTGTGAGCCACACATCCCTATCACCACCACCCTGCAGCCTGCTTTCTGTAACTGTGGGGTTAGGAATTTTGAGTGGTTTTGAAGTGAAGCACTCACTGATAAGATAAGAAAACAACCACGAGTATCTCCTTGCCATGAAAGCCATGGCTGAATATGGCAAACCTCTTTCTGAATACCAATGGTCCTGATTTGTTTTTATGTGCTCTTCAAGTTCAGGACACCTACTCCTACGGGTCAGTGATGTTCTCCATTTCCCTCTGCAAAACACTTTTCAGATCTTACCAATTCTTCATTTTCATGTACACAAAGATGTACTGTATTTCTATTAAGATTATTTGCCATTTTCTCAATTTCTCTTCAGTATTTCCAAGAACAACAAAAGATGTATTTTCTTTCTGAAAAGCAGCAAAGAAAGAGAAGGGGAAGCTCAGACTTTGACCAATACCTCCAGGAAAACTTCTACAGCCATGCTATAAATCCTTTCAGACACACCATGGAAAGAGAGGGTAACACAGGTCCACGGTCATATTTGTATTGATACTACACTTGTGTACCTACATGCCAATATCCATGTCTCGAGCACATGGAACTTCAGATGATCTATACTGCAAATGAACAGAAGCTTTTGTGCTGGATGAATCAGTACGTTCAAGGCTCAGGGATTCTTGTAAAATGTGTTGTTACTGTAATACTGATGACTTTTTACAAGTATACCCCCATTCACATCATCACTGTGATAGCTAACATTTAAAAACTGTATGTTGTTTTCACTTTATGTTGCACCAAACAATAATTTACCAAGAAGATTAGAAACTAAGTCGACTTTGAGTTACTAAGGCCTTAAAAACCCTGGTAAAATTGAGGAGGAGGTAAATCAAGAGAAAGCACTGCTTATTAAGAGATCTACAAAAGTTCTTTTTGTATTACCACAGACGTATGGAGTATCAGCAATAAAGTCCCCCATTTCAGGGGGGAAAAAAAGCCAAAATTTTGCATTAATTTTTGGGAAGAGCAGTGATTTGCTTTACTTTGTTTAAAAGAATAAAGATTTTTAAAAAATTATAAAGGTTATGCAGTGGAAAGCAAAGGATATTTTAGTTTTAAACTTCCCCCCACCTTTTAATTTTTTGTTTCTGATTTATGACAAACTGACAGGCATTTTGAGTCAGAAACTTCCATCATACATTCAGTGCAATACGCAGTAGAATTAGACAGTTATCTCCATTTTTTTTACTTGAGACACCTCACATTGCAGAGACTCAAACCCAAACCCAAATACATATGAAAAAGATTCAACTCCTTCTGTCAGGTTCTTTAGCTGTGGAAGGTAAACCCAAAATTCAGAACTCAACAGCATTGTGGGCAGTGGAAGAAATCTGGCTCTACTTTGTTTCTACAGCTGCTGGTCTTTGGGCTGCCTGTGGCTGCTATCAGGTTGTGCTCTTCAGAGCTCCTGATTTCCTCTTGGCTTCAAAAGCCTCTATAAAAACCTGCATGTCCATGTTTCCAGTTTTAAAAAGTCTGTATGTATAGATGTGTATATACCTGCTCCATGGGTTTTTTTAAAACATGAAATGGAACCTTTCAGAGCACGACTAAAGCCCTTACTTAATTCAACAAAATCGATTTAAGACTTTCTCACACCCAGCACAGAATTTCTGAAAGTTTTAGTGCTATTGCTCAGGGAATGGATTTAACTTTGAACTTTTTAGAGAAGTGAAAGAATCCAGTAAAAACAACAACAAAAAAAAAACTCCCAAAACCACAAGCAACACAAAACCCCTCAAAAAACACAGAAAAAAAAATCCCAAACCAACCCCACCAGGAAAAAGAGGCAACAGAACCATGTAACAGAAAGTAGTGCTGAGTCAGGACCTGAGCCACATTAACCCTGGCAAGCAGTCTTATCATGAGGCTGTGCCCACATGCACATTTACTGGCTTTCTCATATTTCCATGAAGGAATTCAAACAGCCTACTGTTGCATCTTTTTGTGCAAAAATAATTACATCAAAATTATAAACATTTGGGCAAAAGAGATTCTTGCTTTCCAACTGATAGTAACACTGTACCTCTTTTTTCCTCTTTCAGAGGTTAAAAAAGCAGACATCCTGAACTCAGGTCTTTGCTGGCAGTAAGCCGTGCAACCCAAGCTTTCAAGCCATCCATTCTCTGTGATTTAGGGTGGGCAGGCTCACTCTGCTGATTTGCACTATCACTTTAATTTTCTAAATTCAGTTCAGTTCCCCCTTAGTGATTTCTATGTTCATTATCTCATGAGAGGACCACAGTCAAAAAGCTGCAACAACATGAGATATGCTGTGTATTTCAGGACTTATAAACATGGAGGGCTGGTGGGGTCTGACCCCCATTTCAGCCACTTTGACAATGGAAAACAGCAGGAATACAAATGACGAACAGCTTTGAAAAAAAACTCCTGTCAGACAAACTTGTGTCAGCATACTGGGAACTAACTCTCTAATAACATTTCTTTATTACAATGAACTCACTCGGGAGAAACAGTTTTATTTCAGGATCGTTTTTAAGAAGGCACTTGAAGCAGGAGAGAACTGGTCATACTGGGAAAGGTTTTATTATAGATACACATTTTTAAAATACGACTTTTACAACCATTTAAAGAACAGAATAAATGTTTAACTTGAAATCAAACTGGTTCTGTTTCATAGGTTGATATGTGAAACTGAACAACTGAAAATTAAGACTGATAGTATGAATTCATTCCCTAGAGGTGGCACTGCACTTCTTGCTCTCAACCTGCATAAACACACTCCAGGGATGTGAGGGGATAAGGAGAGAGAGAAAAAGGTTGACAGGTGGATGCTAACTTCAAAGGGTCCTACAATGTGAGAGGAAAAATTAATTTCTTGAACAAAAGAACTGAAAACAAATTAATCACATTAATGCAAAAAAAGGACTAGACCACAAGTTGCTAGTCTGTACTTATACATTCTTCCTGCTATAAAAACTACCTTTAATAAGAGAACTTTTAAATTAGCTGTTCTCTCTTTACCTTTGAAATTGAAGCCTACATTTGATGGATTCTTTGGGCCAGAACCTTACTTTAATATTCATCACTGGTCATCACATGATGATTATTACAGAACTAAATTTCAAATCAACTCTGATGCATTTTTTAGGCTCAAAGTCAACATGGAAGATTGTTCCCATCAGAGGGAAAAAAATATTATTGAATGCCATTAGACTATCTGGCACAATTTGGTTATTTACACAGAAGATTCACAACATCTCTATTTGAGATTATTAAGAAGTAATTATTGCCTTCTACACACTCATGACAAAAATTTCTATCTAGACAACCATTAATAGAAATATTCTTCATTTTCTATTTACATTTAAAGTAAGACTGGGATAGAAATTCATATGCCATAGATGGAGTAGTTAACAGGAACAGCCCCAGCTGGTGGTGCAGCTAATAGGAACCTTGCTCTGTGGGATTACTCTGCATACTTTGCTCTGCAGGGTAATGGTGGAACAGTGACATCTGACAGCTCCAACACCACTCAGCACAACTGCTGGTAAGGGGTTAAATTAAAGGCTTCAATCATACCATTAACAGCTCCCGGCTGGGCCAGGCGCCAGCCCAGCTGCAGAGCTCCAGCCACTTTTTGCAAAGCTCAGCCGTTCTGCTGAAAAGGCACAAGTGGGCTACTGCACATGACCAACAATTGGGGTAGAAGGTGGGATTTGCCCTGGCACACAGGCCAAACAGAAGAAAAGTACCTAACACAAGTTTCTGTGATGCTTAAATCTAAAGGGCAACAAACCTGAATTCTGAGGGTCCATCAAGCAACTGTAAAATGCTCCTTTCTTTGCTCAAAGCAGGAGGAGCAGAGTTTTTCCCCAGAAGAGGTCAGTGGAGGCCAGAACCCTCCCCCGGGGCCACAGCAGCCTCCTGGTAAGATCAGCTTGTGCAGTCCCTGGGCCTGATAGCTGCTCCTTATCTAAGTGCATTGCCCCACTTTCAGGCTAGCACAGGATGGTGAGGCACAGTTTTGGTACGCCTTGTTGGGTTGTTATGCAACATGTGGTTATCCCATCACAGGCTGAGTGA
Organism: Corvus hawaiiensis; assembly: GCF_020740725.1. Classification (NCBI taxonomy): domain Eukaryota; kingdom Metazoa; phylum Chordata; class Aves; order Passeriformes; family Corvidae; genus Corvus; species Corvus hawaiiensis. Next base: position 69,115,432 of record NC_063215.1, on the reverse strand, counting down.
GGGTCCTTTCCAAATAAAAGGCCAATTGCTGAATGATGAACAAACTTAGTACCACGAATGTCTGCAGAGAAAAAATAATCATGACACTTAAATGCTGCTTACAGACAAAGCATTTGAACCTCAGCAAAAATCCGTCCTTCAGTCACTACAGATAACTCAGGCCAGAGGAATCTGCAAAGAAAGCTGCCACCACTGCTCCAAGCAAGTCATCTGCAATCATTATCCACAACTATTCACTGGAGAATTAAGAGTGCGGCAGTAAAGCCTTACAAATTATTCTCTCGCGTAACATCTTCTCCTTGCTTATTCCTGAAGTTGCTCCTGAAGCACCAACTACAGCAGACTTCTTCCCAGGTTCCACTTGAAACCAGCCTTTTTTGCCACCAGACTTTGGGTCACACGTGACTTTAAGATGGATACACAGAGCTAGCCTTGCAGAAACAAATGAAGCGCAAGTGCAGGGCAGTCTTGCACTCCAAGAGCCACCCACAGTTTTTCAGTGACGCTGTGAGTACATGTAGCACATGCACTTCATTCCAGCAAAGCCTGTACAGCTTTGCACTCCCACATGCACCTTCTATTCCCCCTATCCACTAAGGGCCATGTTTTACTATTAAAGGAGTACTGCAGTCACAGGTAATCAAATTATGGCATTAAAAATGCCAGCATGCTTTGAATTTTTATAACTTGTCTTTCAAACACACATGAAGCAAAACAGAGGCCTCAGCAATGCATAACTACTTTTGTTTGGAGGTCCACTCAAAATTGCTATTAGCATTAAACAGTGAACTTACGCAGGCATTCCAGCAGCACGAGAGTTGGACATAAGTTACAGGAATGTTCTGATGAAATACGCAAAACTAGGACATTAAGGGAGTAATGCCTCACCTGTACTGTTTCCAATTCTTCATCAACCCACTGTAGGAGAGCGAATGAGTGGCTGTGCGGGGCCTAATTGCCAGCTTGGGTTAAGCCACAACAGTCCTTTCTGCTGCCCAACATGGGTCTTGCAGGGTTCAAGATAACAACAACAAACAAGGTTTGACTGGAATGTGCTAGATTGAATTTATAGCTGTAATTGCTGATTAGCTATTAATTGGCAGGTGCTTGTCAGGAGCCTTGCTTGCCTGACTGTACATTAGTCTAGTGCTCGTTAGTGGCTGGTTTTTGCTCTCGCTGCTGCTGTGCTGCTTTATCACCTCACTGTGCTGTGCCTGGGAACATTGTGATAACAGCAGTGGCGATGTGCCGGGGCTGGCAGGTGGCCAGGAACTCACTGCGTGTCTGTGCTGCTGCCTGGGCTGGCTGGGACTCTGCTGTGAGCTTCAGTCAAAGGGACCCGACCTGTGGGTGAGTCCACGTGCGAGTAGGCAGATCTCGAAGCGGCTGTGGCTGTGGTTACGTCAGTGCAGCAGCAGGAACACCTCTGGAGGGACTGAGGCCCAGGGATAAGTCTGTTGCAGCAGGTAGATACTGAAGCATCAGTGGCTGTGGATAAATCCATGCTGGAGCACCTGATAGCGTGTGGCCATGGATAATCTCACAACAGAGCAGGTATTCCCCATGAAGGACTGCAACCATGGGTAAGGCTATGATGGAGCAGGTTTATCTCTGAAGGGGCTGTGGCTAAGGCCACACTGGAGCAGATGCACCTTAAAGCAACTGAGACTGTGCATAGGCCCATGCCAGGGCAGCTGTATCCCTAAAGTGACCGTGGCTCAGAGATAAAGGCTCCACTTGGAGCCAGCACAGCCATAAGGGACTGCAGTCCATGGATAAGTCTTAGCCAGGCTAGGAGCAAGGGAAGGAGTTCCACTGAAATGTTCAATGGTCTGGCTCAAAGGGACAAGGGGCAGAGACTGTAATGGCTATAGGTTTAAATCATTGTAACCCATAATTTGGGTTGCAGATCAGAGGAATGACTATGGCAGGAACCACACAAAGCAGTGGAGGACAAGTCTTACAAAAAGCAGTTCCACGGGCAGCAGCAAACTGATTTGAACTGGCTTTGGTGCCCGATAATTCCACACACCACACCACCTCTCCTGTCCTGAGTAAACACAGTGGACCTTTATGGATGTTTTACAGGGATAGTCCATAGGCCAGGGGAATAATACCTGTGTATTGTATCAAAGGATGAGAAGGGGGTGGCAAATAATGAGGATGTGTTGGATAGTGCGGTACCTGAGAATGACATAAATGGTAATGAATAGAGTGGAGAATGCGCTGGTTTTGGCTGTGGTAGAGTTAATTTTCTTCACAGTGTCTAGTATAGGGCTCTGTTTTGGATTTGTGCTGGAGACAGTGTTGATAATTCAGGGACATTTTTGGTATTGCTGAGGTGTGCTTACACAGAGTCAAGGCCTTTTCTGCATCTCACCGGCAAGCAGACTGGGAGTGCATAAGAAACTGGAAGGGGACACAGCTGGGACAACTAACCTCAATTTATCCAAGGGATATACCATACCATATGGCATCACGCTCAACATGATGAGCTGGGGGAAGAAGGAGGAAGAGGATGGGGATACTAGGAGTGATGGCATTTGTCTTCTCAAATCACTGTTACACATGATGGAGTCCTGCTTTCCTGGCTGAACATCTGGCTGCCCAGGGGAAGCAGTAAAAGAATTCCTTGTTTGGCTTTGCTTGTGTGCACAGCTTATGCTTTACCTCTTAAACTGTCTTTATCTCAACCTATGAGTCTTTTCACTTTTACTCCTCTGATTGGATCCCCCATCTCACCAGGGCAGGGGAGTGAGTGAGTGGCTGTGCTGGGCTTAGTTGCCAGCTGGGGTTAAACCACAACACATTGAAGGGCAGCTAGAGCAAGCAAGCTCCACATTAGGCTCACTTAAATTAAGGTCAATATAAAGGCCACCTATTACTGTCATGCTGCAGAAACCTGGGGCTTCATCATGACTCCTACTTCATATAACTAGGTCTTCCCAATAATCTTCCCAGTAAGTGTGTACCTTGAACAGAAACAGACAAAAACCAACCAACCAAAAACCAGAAAGAAAAATTAAGTATTACGGGCAGTGACATAACAAAGCACGAGACTAGAATGGACAAAGAAAATGTTGACAGCTAGGAAATTTGTAGTAAGAGAAAGACCAAAGCAGACTGTACACTGTAACCCTCAAGGTAAGAAGTGTTGAGCCAGATTTCATCCTGGAGATGGATAAAATACCTGGAATAAAATACCATCAGCAAAACCATAAAAAACCCCAACCAACTGCACAAAACCCACAAAGAGAAAGGCAGTAGCAAAGGTACAAAAGAAACATAAACTAAACATCTAGTAAATGAGACCCACAAGTCCAGAAACCTTGGTGCCTCTTAGCATTGCAGTATTGCTGTGAGCAATAACAATTCTCGATTGCAATCTAAACCAAATGGCAGTCAAACTTTAGACTGAGGAAAAGCCAGTGAAGTCAAACCACTTCAGTTAATAATTTGCAGCTAAGCACTTCCAGTTCTGCTTTGTCACTGCTGCAATCCCAGGGAGCAAGCGCACTGTGAGCTGCCTGCCCACAACAAGCCAAGGGTTTGCTTCGGGGAGGGAGCGTGCTCAATCTTGTCTCCTCTTCCCTCCAGCAAATGTAAATTACGAATGCAAAGCTCCACGAACAAATCATCAAACACCCTGTCTTTGCAAATGTCTTTGTGTAAGCATTATGACTCAGCTTGCTGGTAGGCACTCCAACTAAATTAACTTACCATGGTATGGAAAACCTGAGCGAAGTAAAACTTAAGCTGTACAAACACCTGCAAGGGTTTCTAAATGCCTGGGGTTTTGCAGCAAAGACCTGCTTGTTTGGGCAGGTGCTGCCACTGTTATGGGAGTGTCCATGGTAGAAATTCCTCTGCTCAACGGTCTTCAGCAGGGAAAGCAGTCCAGACTTCTTGGAAACAAATCTGCCCTAATCAGGACAGCAACAAAATGTCTTGACCAAAGGCTTAATTTTTTTTTTTCCTGCTCACACTCCTCTTTGTACCTTAGGGTTTTTTTCCAGGTTATGGCCCTAACAAGGTTTAGTTACAACATCCTGAGGCTCTATTAGTGAATAAACCATTTTTCAAGTTTTTATTGTTCCAGATCCAGTTCTAAATACAGACTTCTCAACAATACTGTCTCTTATTCAAGGTTATGTGCAGTCTGTGAATAAGTGAATGCCAATGGATACAGAATGAGTTGTCAATTATGCAAGGTTTTGTTAAAAAACAAGTGAAATAAAAATAGTACATTAGTAAATGTAGCTGAAACTATAGAACAATATCCCATATGCTACACTAGACTTTCACATACACCAACAGGTCCCTCTAATCTAATAAGGATTAGATCAAGTGTATTGCAACGTGCTCAGCATACTACTCACTTCTATAAAGAAACTATGGGTTTATGCATGTCCACTGACTTTCAAAGCAGAAAGAGACACTGAAATTCATCAGCATCAATTTTTATTCTCTGGCTCATCTGCTCTTCATTTCACTTAATCTATGATAATTCTTATATATATATATTTTTTAATGTAATATTTCAGAGAAATTGAGGGGTTAGGACAACAAGGTATTTAAGCACATGGCTGGCAACAGCACTAGTGTGTTTAAACCTTGGCATGTTTTTGCAGGCTTTACAGGATTAAATCCTGATCACACAAGACAGTACCAGCAGTAAGACAAGTTAGTCAATAACACAGGACATCTTCATTTTTCATTGCACAGTATTGCAGTGTCTGTAGAAACTGCAGCTTTCACATTTTACTGTGCATAAACTGCAGTTTCTATACAACTACCCAAGCCTTTAGAGGACAGATATCTCTTTTTAAATTTGGAAAAAGAGTAAATCACTTGCTGTCCCAGCATACCCAGAGGCCACTCTTTATTAGTGCTTCAGATCACAAAAGGAAAGAAGACAAGAGGGTGGAAACTGGTCACTGCTAATAAAGAGTGGGTGCTGCAGCAATGATAGGGAAGCCTGCTTCATAATTCAACATTCCTTATAAATTCATGGGAATCCCAACACCCAGGTATACCCCTTGCGCATTGAAATTCCACAAAGGCTCCTACGACTGCAACAGTGGATTTAACAGAATTCCTTCAATGTCAAAAATCTACTGGTACTCTGCACTTTTGAAAACAAACTCCAAATCTTAATGAAATTGTAATGCCAAAAAGTGAATAATTTCTGATTTGAAGCAATGCTCCTTTTTTGTGTTTCCCTGTCCTTGACACATACTCAATTCTAGCTTCCTGAAAACAATCCATGGAAAAAGGATATACTATAACAGAGCCTGTTTTCATATCACATATGGCTCGCTTTGTCTTTTAAAATGCCAAACCTAAGCTTAAATAAGGTGATAGAATTTATTTAACATGATCTTTATCGTTAAACTTTTTAAGCAGTAACTAATTTGCCTCCCAGCTCTCAGCTTGAATCAGACATTATTAATTACATAAACTCAATTATTAGCTTTTCATATTAACAGTTTTGTTTCCTCACTCCTTCAGTTCCCTTCAGATCTAATGAAGCACCAACTTTTAACAGCACAACGTTTCCAGTTGAACGGATTCTCACAACTCTTCCGCAGCTGCCCCCTCCTTGACAAGGCCTTGAAACACCTACAAGGATTCAAAATGCTGCTGCTGTTGTTTAGGTACTAAAATGTGAGGTTATCTCAGTAGATCACGCCTGCTCCAGTCCCTTTGCTGGCTAGGCAAGATATCTGCTGCAAAAACTGTTCTTCATGGCCTCTGCCTGTTTGCCACTAGATTAATCTGTTTTCTTTGTATGTCCTTGGCTTCTCTAGCACTGGCAAATGCTCGTCTTTTACACCATTCCTTTCTATCACTTCAAGTCTCAGTGTTAGAGAACAGAAAGACATTTTGAAGTTTACTGCAAAAAAGAAATGTATTAGCTGATCAGAATAAAAAATGAACGAACTATTTGCTTTACTGTCTTGAAAGTCAGTTTCTTGGTAGATCTAAATATGATTGTAATCATTATTTTCAACAGAATTAAAAATAATGAAATTTTTGGCTAGCACTCCATGCAAAATAGGATGAGTTACAGAAAGACTACTGCAGTATTAGGGACTGGCATGCAAGGCTAATTTGAGCCCATTCCTCTTTCCAGCTGTTTCTCCCATCTCTCCAATTCCAGGTATACTACAAAGCGATACATTTTGATATCCTCCACACTATGAAAAGGGAAAGTAAAAGTCTTCAAAGAGGAAAAGATTTTCCTCCAGAGTTTTCTTCTGCATATTGTGCACTTTGCATTGCCTCAAGTGAAATATTTGCCTTTGAGAGCTGTTTTACTATACACTGCCCCTGTCGCTGTAGGACCTGCTCCCCAGGGATTTTTTCCACAGCTACATATGTAAGAGACATGATTTATGTAGTTACCACGAAACACACAATGCACTGCTATGCCCAGGAAGAGAAAAATTAATCCCACACCTACTCAGTCTTAAGACTATACCTCACACCAGGACAGCCACTGGGTTTGCATCTGTCATACTGCTTTGAACTCTCTCATTGGTAGTGCTGAGGAGCAGATCAGCACCTGAACAGTAAAAACTGGGAAAAGTATGGTGTGATGGCCAGAAGAGAACAAAGCACAAAGCCCTAACACACAGGAGATTGCTTCAGAAGATGGTGTTCCTTGAGAGGAAACAGCTTGAGACATAATCAGCAGCAGTGCAGTGCTGATGTGTCCAAGTTAGACTTGACATTACTCAGACTGCTGTAGTCTTCCAATGGGGAGCAAGGCTTTTCCTACTTCCTGCAATAAACTAGCTCAGCAGCGCTGAGTAACTCAGCGTTCATCCAGCAAACCTATAAAGAAAAAGAGTCCTCTCTGCTATTTTCATGTGCTCTGGCTGCAAACACTCTGTACAAGGCTCTTCAGGATTTAGGAGCTTGAATGACCCAGACTATGACATCACAGAAAGTAAAACGCAGTTATTACTTGTGCCTGTTCTGCCTTGAATTGCCAAAAACATTCGTAACATTCCTCCTACAGTGCCCAAAGAAAAGAATGAGAATTAACTGTTAAAAGATAAAAAAGAGTCCTGTTGGGGTGTGAACACAAGTGAAAAACCTAAACCCACCATAAACACAGCACAGAAACGAAAGTGTTTCCCCTCTCACTTTCTGTGAACGGCATTCCCAAAACAGCAAGAAGGACATCTAGATAATAAAAATATTCAGTCCCTCTTCTAGTTCTGCTACTGGCTTTCTGTATTATCTCAGGAAGTTACTTAAATCATTTGTTTCTCAATATATTCGCCTGAAAACAAGAATTCTTACCTACTGTATTTCACAGCTTTGTCAAAGCTGCTGACACACCTCAGAAAAGACATACGGAGGTGTAAGTAACTGGAATCACAGCGTACCTGGGGAGGGGGAGGGGAGGGGAGGGGAGGAGTCAGCAGTTAGCACTGTGCCCCTAATTAAACCAATACATTTATGGCCTCCATAAATTCCCTCTGAAGCTATAATGTAATACTTCTATATGTCAGTTTCCCAGTATACACAAATGTTTTCAAATTATCAGCACTGCCTTGCTGACTGCTTAAGATAAGGCCCTCATCTAGAAATGCAAAGACTCTGTCATGCATTAATGAGAAATGGGAACCATTCACAGAGAGCTTTCTGCTCCTCCAGAAAAATCTCTCCTGACTGCACAAAATTGTTACCTTTTGTAGATTAATTAAAGGGACAGCATCATGAATATACATTTCTTTTCCTTCTTCTGACTTAGCATCTCTTAAACAGCATGTCCTTAATTTTTGCTGCAACTCCTTCAAATGCTAATTTATATTCCTTTGGTAAGTGCTGCTTTCTGCACTTGGAGAGTGCAGAAAGCACATATGAATGAATGTGCTGAAATTTTCATCAAGTTCAGAGAATGAACATTGCTACAATTCAACACTTGCAAGCTTAATTTATTTTCTTGCAATTTTGAGAAAATTTGTCTTGGCAAATGAAAATCCAGAAATGGTCCACAGCAAACTGTCAAGAAAATGGGGAGACCAAAAGCAACAGAACATCCTGTACGGCAAACACCAGGAACACCCACTTGCTGTGTTATTTCTCAGTGTCACTAAAGAGACATCATTTGTCATTAGTCAAATCCAGTCAATTCCACTGTTTCATCACAGGCTTGTTCCATATGCAATCAAGAAAACTATCTTCATCAATAGATGCTACATCAAAGTCTTCCAAAAAATTACTTAACACCTGAATACCTCTGTTAAACTATCTGTAAAATGGATATTTTAGCATTCAATGCACAGATGCGAATCATATGTAACAATAATCTGTCTGCCTACACAGTAACACCACAGTACCAAGACAAAACTCCTATAAAGTCTGTCCTCTTCAGAGCAGTCATAATCCACTGCCTTAAAACGTGTTTTCGGAAAGAGATGTCGTGATGACAAAGGACAGAAGGTATGTTACATGGCAAGTCCTTACACTTCTAAAATGATTTTTACAGACAAATCAAATGAGCACAGCAGAAATCTGCCTTCCTGCATGGTTTTAAACTTTTGATGGAGAATGGTATTTTCCAGAGGAAAGGAAGGGCGGCGTTGGTGGGGAAATATGAAAGTAATTTCAGCAGGAGTTTGTGAATAGGGTATTCTTTCATATTAATGAAAACCAGATCATAAAATAGTCTGTGAATTAAGAAACTGGCAGAAAATATATTAAAAATTATATTAAATATCTAAAACCATACATAATATAAATTTATATGTATTTATGTATATAAATAATTACATAAAGCTGTATTAAAAAATAGCGTTTTCCCCATCCTAAGATATGTTCAGGATATTGTTTTTGAACCAATAAAAAAGTCAGAATTCTAAAATGCAGTTCCATAGAACAAAAGAATGTCTGACAAGGAAAAACAAGTCACAGAAATAATTTTGTATCACAAAGCTATTACATAAATGTAAATCTGAGCAATATCGTTTGTAATTTGATTTCAAAGTCATCAGGCACAGGAAGAATGCAACTGTGTTTAGTTTATAAACATCTCAGGAAAATTTCAAAGCATATACAAAATAGCAGGTATTAATATTACATAAAATTGAGAAAAAAATAACCCACTTAAATTTACAGGTCAATTCTGTTGAAAGGAAGGTTGGATAACAGTTGTCTTACAGCCTGAGTTGACTTCTTAATTTTCAAGCAATAAATAAGGCCTTCAGGGTTCAAGATCAAGTAATTAATTACTAAATTTATAGAAGGCTCTACTACAGAAATCAATAAATAGTGACTAAAGAAGGCATTATGAATAAAACAACTTCATAATACTGGTAACTTCACTTGAGAGGATGGCAAAATTTTCTACATAGCAAGAACATGCCAAATCAATCCAAGGAATAGAATTTGCATTGAACAAACTATTTAACATTTTGCACATGACCTCTGTTGAGACAGGTTAAGTTATCTTCCATTTTTTTGCAAGGTCACATGTAAATACAGGGTGTTCTCTGGACCCTCCACTGTCACTCTTTACAGACTGACCCTTTCCTGCAAATATCCACAGTGGCATATTCTTTTCAGAAGGATTTGAAAAAAATACCTACATCAGTGAAGATATAATGGGACTGATCAATTAAAAACTGACACCCTAAAACTAATTCTTGCCAAAGCTAGTGAAATCTGTATGAATATATACATATTGGATCACATATAAATATTAGATCAATAAATATATGCTTGATTTTTGGTGAAAGATCAAATGAGAAAGGTGTAAAGAATAGACTGTTGCCTGCTTCTGTTACCAAGGAGCATAGGGCTGGAAGGTAGCATCATTACCCATTAGAGAGACAAAGGTTGTTTTCATTTAAGGCTCCATTTTGAAGAACCAAACATGTCAACCCATCACCACTACTAGGGAAAGAACTGAAAAAGCAGGTTATTCTGGCCTAACGTTTGGGAATCAGATGCTGTGCAATATGGAGAACTGAAAGGTACTGCATTTAAACAGAATTACCCAGACAAAGACATTCAGGGTGGGGAACATCTGGGGAGCTAACAGGTTGGCAGAAAAATATGTAGGGATTAGAGTGAATAGTAAGGGAAGCACAAGCCTTAGTATCATGTTGTTGTGTAAAGAACCACCATTGTATTACAAATATTATGAATGCTAAAATAGTTTTCCTATGAAGACAGTGGAATTAACATGCTGGAACAGTTTAAAGACAGGTCTGATCAACATCTGTTGAGCGTGATAAGGACAGTTGAATCTGTCTTGGGGCAAAGGATGCACCAGGTGACTTCTCAAAATTATAAAACAAAGCCAAGGTAAATTCCATGAAAACCAACAGTACTTAAAACAAAACAGGTTTGATAACACACCTTCAACCACAACAAAAAAATTCCGATATTGTTGGTTTTGTGTTTTACTTCTGGTTTATACATTTCACACATAACTACAAAGAGAATTTCCACTCCTCCTTTTGCAATAACTGGAAATTTTATCCCAGAGCAGCTGCTGCAAACTTAATCTGGTGTAGTTGAGATGCAGACTGTTTCTGCTTATGGTGATGTCTAATCCAAAGCTGTAAGCAGAGAAGCTAAATAAACCGCTTCACTTTTCATTTATTTTGTGTTTTAAGGAACATTTTACATGTGCACTACCCTCAACTCACTAGTCTTCAAGGGATTGCATTTGCACAGATTTCTGATCTTTTCTATTCTTTCTATTGATATTCTGCAGAAGTAGCATACGTGGTTGCACAAAAGCACTGCTCTCCAAGAGTTAACAACATCCCAACCAGGGAGACAAACACAAGAAAGAATAAGGACTATAGAAGGATGGAAAAAAAGCAGGGTGTAGGAGGTACTCAAGGAAAAGAAAATGAAGCATGTGAGACAAAGTGAATGGAGAAAGGGTGCTGTAAGGACTTTGAGTACTGAAGAGAGAAAATGTGAAGCTTTGAAAAGATGCATGGGTGGAGTAAAATGAGGAAGGCAGGAAGGCACAGGCTGAGCTGCTAAGGAATGGGATGCAAGGGGAAGATGATCGCCACTAGTAATAAGAACAGCCTAGAGAACAAACATGGTGTCATGGAAGGAGAGTCAGTAGAGAAAAAAGACAGAATGTCCTCCCATAACTTTATGTCTCCTGTGACAAGGCAGCACAGAGGCAATATCTGAGCTCTCACTGCAGGCTAGACATGTGATTAATCTAGAACAATGCAGCTTCCTCAGGTATTTTATCCTCCATCTGCCCTGGGAAAAAGGCTGACAAATCCGGCATGGGTAATCAAAGCCCTTCATCTGCCACTTGGCTGTTCTGACACAGTGGTGGAAATAAAAGTCTCATGCTCAAACCCAGGGAAAAAATCTATTATAACAGTATAAATGCCTTACATGTGATAATAATCCATAACATTCCCCATTTAGAAAATATCTTGCCACTCAATATAACTGCATCTGTGTTGATCTGAAGCTGCTGGTAAGAGAAAGGGTAGAGAGACTGATATGCTTGTGTTTCAAGAAACGTCTTTCTTTTGTGTAACCTCTTTCTGCAGGCTTATAAATTCTTGCTCAAAAGAATTTACCATGTTCTGAAGGTAATCAACTAGGATAAGAAACAGGTTCAACTTCTGTAAGCCTTGCTCACCTGTCCAGCCTTGAGATGAGCAACAGCAGGTAAGACCAGGGGAAGCAGTGTGATTTGTGCCAAATAAAGTTAATTTTCTTAGTATGATGCATAAGATGACTTTCTGCACACTATTACTATAGATACTGAACTCTACCAAAGCCAGAGACAGGGACAATCAATAGGTTCCTTAAAAACTTCTAATAGGCCACTCTTAATAAAAGGAGCTATTAAAATTACATTAAGTACTCGTGTTTGTTCACAAGAAGTATTCATTTTCTTTTCATTCCGCTGTTCAGACAGCTTAAAGAGCAATTTATCTAAGACACCCTTTTCAATTTCCAAATCTCCTTTGGTGTTTCTATTAGGCGTGAAGTGAAAAAAATATGTCATTTCCCTCCAGTTAAAAAGGTGAGACAAAACACAGGTCATTTTGTATCATTCCATTTTGGGGAGGGGGTTGGGCTATGAATAATCTATGTGCTATGGGGTCAGAATTTCTGTTATAAATGTTACATTGCATAATGTATTACCATGATAGGACATACATTTACATGGAAAAGGAATTAGATAAACACTCCCACCAAATTTTTAGGATTTTCTCACTTACAAAATATCCCTCCCTGCAAGTAAATGAAGTAGCTAACTTTCAAGGTGTTCCTGAGATAAGATATCAAAACTGCATTGGCAGCAGGAACCAGAATGGCACTGTCTAATGTGTAAGATTAATTTTTTTTTTTTTTTTTTTTAAAGATGGAAATTGTTAGGCCTCAGCTCATGGCAAACTTGTGATCTCATGCAGAAAAACTTCCTGTTTTCAAGACTGATAGAGGGTGAAAAGGACTGTGGTCATAAATGGATAAAGGGAAATAGGTGTAACAAAAGCTACAAACAAACATGTCTCAGAGATCATGAAAAAAATTCAAGAGCACTAGCTTTTTAAGAGAGTTCATAAGTTTATAGGTAGAGACTTGAAAAGTGCTGTAACGATCTCTAAAGAAAGCTTTCATACTTGAAGAGCTGCTATGGTGCAACCAGAAATATCCTTTCAAAGGAATCACCTCACAGTATGTCAACGATAATGAATTATAAAACATTCATCACTGCTAGAAGGACCTCAAGATACAACAGAAAAGCATTAAAAAAGCCATTTATGTGAAAGGCTGAAAGGAAACAACAGGTAATCTGTTATAAGCCCAATGGTGATGTCTCGCCCTAACTACACCCCTTTTACTGCCAACAAAGGCCTCTATAGAATAATGCTTGTTTTAGAAATCTAAATAGTTTCAATCAGAAGAACTCAATGGATCACTCAGAAGAGAAAATCAATTGTGTTCGCACTATTTAGGGAAAACAATAATATTTCCTGTTGCATGTAGCATGGATATAGAGGAAAACACAGAGTGTTTCCTACCATACTTTGCTATGCTTCCCCATGAAAGTGACTTTTGGCAAAATGCCCATCTCCTTCAACTTCATTGCAGACCTCAGATGTTCGGTATCACTCAGATAAAACATCTTGCTGCTTTCGTCTCCATTTGCTCACTGAACTATAGTCAGGAAGGTATCCCTACTTTTGTAATTTTTAAGAGCAGAAGAAATGCATTAAGGATGCAAACCCTAGGGATACTCGTGCCCTTCCACTGCTCCAAATGAAGCTATGATACAGTAGATACCTTCTGTATTCTTAGATTTTTTCCAGAAATTCTGCAGTTTTTCTTAAAAGTTAACAGTTTTAATTCCTTCTGTCATTTTGTGAAGCTGGACTAAGGGCTAACTTCAATTTTATTCTTTTGCCCCTAGGTGTTTTCAGGTGTACAAAGCACTCTTAAGAAAAAACTGTTCAACCTTTCCATGACTTTGTTCTTTCATTTCTCTTTCCTCATTAGTTTCATCTTGGAGCTTGCAAAGTTCCAGAGCAACCTACTGTAGTGGCAATCAGAGCCTTGACTGTGGCTCACCACTTCTCCTGCGGTACCTATAATGAAAAGGTAAAAACCGCTATTCAAAATCTTGTCCTTTGACCTTGTGCCTCATCAAATCAAGCCTGCATTTTGGCCAGTGACCACGACAGATGCACAGAAGGAGAGTGCACTGGTGAGTGAAGACATTTTTGGCAAGCAGTGGCAACCATTCTAGCACTAACTCTTAACAGATTATAACATTTTTTTGTGCCTTAAAATGACCAGTTGTGAAATGTTACTGTGGTTTTTTTAGTTATGACTTATTGTCATTAATTATGTTGCACTATTACATTTTTCTGGTCCATGGGGACAGTTCAGGCCTCACATAAGCACAGATATCTTGCTGCCTTGTGGCACTTTTCGCCCTTTGCAGCCACCAGAGTGCATCACCTGTTTTTCTTTACTCCAGCTTAGTTTTCTAGTGACCTATTCACCCAACCTTCTAACATTTTGTTCCTCATCCTCGTAAGCAAGCAATGACCAAACTTCCTTCTTTCCTCTTTTTCCACCTGACAAATGCAGTGAGAGGTCCCAGCTCCTGGGGCACCCGCTCCTGACACTCTTGGACTCCTTACCCCACACTTTTTGCCCCAATGCTGAGGCTCCTTCCTTGAGCACATACCACCTCCTGTGCCTCAAAAAACCCCAAAATCCAGATAAAACCTCCAAGAGTGGAAAAATGGAGCAGGAAGCTCTGAAAAAGGCAAGTCCAACTGCCAAAATTTACATTCACCTTTCCTTCCTCCTAATGTCCTTTACTACCTTCAGACCAAAATCTCAGTTAGAAAACTTGATGGTTACCCAGCTTCTGTAAAAACTGTTTACCTTAGCCACAATGCAAAACACTGAAAAGAATGTATTTAATTTGTTTATCTACATGTTTTTAACAACATGTGTTCCATGTCTAAATACGCCCTGTCATTCAGTCACGGAAAGCTTTATGAGATACTTCATATTTCCATGTTACCAAATACAGGTGTAGAGTTGATGCAATTCTTGGTGTTATTCCATTTCCACTGTCTAAAGAAAATTTGAAGAACATTAAAATTTCTTAGAAAATTAAGATGACTGCTACAAAACATCTGTATGTATTTCAAGAGCAAAGGTGTGAGTTTACAGGTACCACCTGCAATTCAACAGCCACAACAAAACTAATGCACTAAGGCTAAATACAACTCAGTTCAAAGGAGGAAAAACAAAGTTACTGAGTCCCCCAGAATGCTCATCTGGCCTAGCATTAAGTTAAGTTCTAGTCTTGCTGTTAACTTGAGAGGCTACTCATAACAAAGAGATCAAGAGAGTTAATTTTTCTGCTATTGTCTATCCTACAAACAAAATATTATCCAAACTAGTTATGGAGTAAAAAACAGCAATCAAGAAAAATAAATTTGAATTTTGCTAGAGGGTCAGCAGCTTAGTTCCTTTAGAGTATCATTCTGATATGAAGTAACAAAAATATATAAAATAATTAAAAATATATAAATATTATGATTTATTTTATATATACATGTATAATATAAAAAAAAAAAAAACCATGCCAAAAAACATTGGACTAAGATTCACATTCCTACTCCATTCCTGTTGAACAATGTTTAAAATATTTGGACTTTTTAACCTGCAAGTGAAAAAGAAAAGATTCACTAACTTTGTGAAGATGCCCACCTGGAAGCTGAGATGTTGCTACTCCCACTGCTACACCAGGAACTGCTTACATATGTGAACGGAGTTGATCAAAAGACAAGGTTAAGACAGAATGTTAAATTGCAGAGCACTGTGCTTCAAGATAGGAGATAAGAGTTCCAAGTTTCCTCAGGCAGAGGGAAGAGCCAAACTTTGGTTTCCTACAACAGTGGATCAAACCACCACCTCCTACTACTTTGCACACCATGCCCTTCATTTCTCATGCTTTCCCACAGGTGTTCAGAATAAAATATCTAATTTAGGGTTTAGCAAGAGCATTTTTTTCAGTCATCACCAATTGACATTATGCCAGTGAAATTAACACGTTGAAGAAATCAGAGTCTCTTCCACAGTGTTTCTGCACTTCAATTATCTCTGCCATACATCAGATATAATTATTTCAAGTAGAGGCAGGATGGTAGGAAGGAGAGATGGCTGGCAGTCAGCTACTGACCAAGAGAGCCATACTCTTCACCAGACCTCCATGTTCATGCTGCAAAGGAAAGGTGCTAGATCAGGAACACTTTAAGAGTGTGGCATGATTTTGAAGTACATCTGAATTTTGGTTTTTTTCTGAAGTGTGGTCTAACAGCCTGGATTTGAGGCTTGAGCTGCAGATCACCCATAGTGTCTGTCGCCCACTGGCCCTGCACTGCTTCACCGGCTCTTGTGGCCAGGATTTGTTTACAGCTACACTGGCGTACACCGCTGTGTATTATTAAGTTGTTCTGAACTTACTCTAAATTTCAGGCTACTCTGTTGCAAATTTAGCTACAGAGGAGGGATTAGGGAATTACATAAGTAAATCTTCATCAGTGGCTGAATCTCAGGGAGGCGAGGCCTAATAGGGATAATGGTACTAAAATTACCAGCTTCAAAGGAAGCAGCAAAGGCTAATTAATGTTTTTAAAGGGTTTTGAGAGTAGAAAGTGTGACACAAAGGAGAAATAAAACTATTTTGTGAGCTTCTGTGCAGGCTAGCAACTGAAGGCTCCAATTATGTAGCTTTCAATAGTTAACCCCATGAACAAAATAAAGCTACTCTGATGACTGGCTTCCTTCTTACTTCTCATTTGTGTGACTTTCAGCACTTGGCACATGCTTCAAAACTCTAAAATCTCTCTCTTCTGTCAAAATGGACTTCAACTATGGCTTAATCTTTGCTGGGCTACCATGACCCTGAGATTAGCTCATTTGCTTAGAGCCTGGTGCCAAAAAACCCTCCCAGAAACGCCAAGGTTGTGGGATCAATCCCTGTATGGACTGTTCACTTAAAAGCTGGACTTAATGACCCTTGTGGGTCTCTTCCAACTCAGAATACTCTGTGATCTGTGGACACACCAAGACAGAAAGCTGTCAGAAGCTTGAACTGTGTGCCCCTGGGAAGGGAAGGGGAGATGGACTTCTTTCAAATACTGTTTATCAGCCTATTTTGTCTTAAAGAATACTCCCAAATTCTGATTTTTCTTTTGCTAGCTTTTTTATCTTCCTAATTTATCTGGACGGCTTCTGAATAAAGCCTTATATGATGAAAAGCCTGTCTACTTTTCCACATCTATAACCACTGACTTTTTCAGATGTTACTCCTATCATCTTAAATGCACCTGGGTACACAACCATACTGCTACTAGTTTCACATGAATTGTAAACCAAACAATTGTAACTGTGGTCTTATCAGGAACTTCTAGTGCAACAGGTAAAAGACATTGACATAAACAAAAAAATTACCAGCAGGTGTTTCATAATGAGCTCACGAATTCCAAATTTTGCTAATCATTTCCAGTTGTTCTTCTTTAATTAGTTTCTAATCCATGACTGATTTTATTCATCAAGCCCACAAGCAATGCAAGAAATTCATCCCTCTGATAAGGAGCCGGAATGGAATTCTTTTTAAAATATTACCCATTCATTTTCATATGTATTTTTTTACAGGATTATTGCCTTTCCCAACTCTATTTGGTTGAACAACCAAAGAAACCTTAGAATCAGGGAAAATCTGGATGTAGTAATCCCAGATTACTTTGTTCCCTTATGTAAGATATAGCTGCAATCTAAACCATTGGGGAAAAATCTAAAAATATAAATCAAGAGGGATATGACATATGGGAGTCAGGAAGATGGATTTCCAGCTGATAGCCATTCCTTTTCATTATTTTGTGGAAAACAGATTGATCATGCACCAAAGAAATCATGTCTCTTCAAACTGCTTGAGTTCTCCTTCAAACACAAAATTCACAGAGCATCTTGATTGAAATGGAGCATTTCTCTGTGTGCTTCAGGCAACACTGCTGAAACAGGAAACCTACACAACACTGAGAGAAGATAAAGCACGGAAAGATCAAAGCAGAGTAGCTGTGGAGCATCAGAACCTACATCATGAAGAGCAGGGGCCAGGCCAGCAAAAAAGAAAAAAAAGAAATCAGTGCCTTTGAATTCACAGATGGAGGCCTGCCTTCCTCTGGGCATCTTTGTTGGAAGAGTGTCCTTCTGCTCCAGAGAAACAGACATTCCAAAGCACATCCAGATGTGCACAAATACTTACGATGTGTTTCTCATTCTCATCACAACATGCTCTTGATTTATTATTAAGACCTGTTTGTTTTCCCTAATGACCTGAAAGGCTGTTATGGTTCTTACAAGTGAGGCTTTTCAACTAACTTCAAGACATCTACCTTGAGCAATATCCTTACTATTCCTTGAGGACACATGCTGGTGTTCCCCTACTTGGGGACTTAGAAGAAGCACAAGCTAGGGCTACAATTAGCTGACATTTGAAGTGCTGCCAGCTGTCTTCAACACACACAGATGGACTGGTGAGCAGTTGCTGGGGAACCACAGAAGGAGAGCACAGAGAGGCTGCCTGCGGAGTCAAGCTGACGCTATGCAAAGACAAAGAGGAGTAATCTTAATAGAAGACATCACATCTTTTAGGTTCATTCCTCTGTTGGTTTAGCTGCTATCACATTACGAAAGTCTGACACTCTTCTAACATAGCCAATATACATTGCTGTCCTTCCCAGAGTAATGCCACGCAGCTGGGTATTTTGGAAATCTCGTAATATGTGAATGGCAAGTTGGGCTGCACATCATAGAAACTGTTCACCACGGAGTTTGGGTGGGTTTGAGTTGATTTTGTTTGCTAGTTTTGGTTTTTCTGATTGTTTGGGCTTTTTTCCCCCCTCAGAGATGCACCTTCTTAAATGACAATTAAATTGATTTGCTGTCTTTTTAAACAATTGCATCCTTTGCAATGAAATTTACCAGCATGACACTGTACACTTCCAGTTTTGCTGTCACTTTTAAATTCTAAGGGGAGAAAGAAAAAAAAAATACACAAAGGGAGCTAAAGTTAGTCAATCAGTTACCCCTTCCCTCTAGTCCTCAGGCTCCATTGAGATTAAATCACAGAGTTAATACAAATCTAGTCTGTCAGTTCCAGCAGATCTGTGCTGTTTCTGTGATAAAAAAGAGCACAGTAAGAATATATTCAACTGATCTAAGGTTCAAAGTAAAACTCCTGCTGTATGTAAAGGGGCAAGAAAACTACTACAAATTATGTTAGAAGATTAAGAATACCTAGAAAAACACTTATAAAGCTAAAGAGAATTTCTCCCCTCCACAATTACCAGACTGCTAGAAGTGATTACCTTTTCTATTTATAACATAAATACTATTTTGTTCGTAACAGTATTACCAGCTCAGAACCTCACCCCCACCCCCCCAATTACCTTTGACAACCTATTTTTCCTGTAACACTGACATTACCAAAAATACTTCAGAAGAGCAGAAGTGTTAAACAGAAGATCCTACTCCAAAAAGCAAGGATCCTCCAAGAGTATGAAAGGAAGATAAGGTCACCTAAATGATCACAGCTGCAGAGTCCACTGAGTCTCCGGCCTATAAATGAACAGATTTTGCTTAAGGGATTATTCATAAATGGCCTTCCAACAAAAACAGTGGTGAGACTGCAGGGGATCATTAGCTCGCAGAAAGTGGAGAGATTTTTACTTAGTCTGCTAGTGCTAAACGAACTGTTTAAGAATGGTATTCACTTTGCTGCATATGGAACAAGCCTTCCTTTATTTTCATGTTTAATGCTAGCTCTATATTTAAATGCCTTTGCTGCCTTGGTGTGTGATATGAGACACTAAAAATAGCCTGTCTGTTCCAGAAGTTCCATTGTGTCTACCTTTGAAAAGCTCCATTAATGATGCAAATGTCACTCTGAATTTAACTTATGAAGATAAGCCTAAAATACTGAGAGACTGAGACGGCACACACAGTAAATCTCCATCAAATATTTTCTATGTGAATCTACTTTATGTACCTCATATTCAAGCTAAACCCCCTCTACTTCAATCTATACTGAGAAAAAAACCCCACAATAATGCTTGAAAGTCCACACCTTCTACTGCTACTTTTTCTTCTGCGTGTCTGCCCCATAAGGCCTGGAGACTCTCAAAAAATTAGGAAATCTTATCTGGGTGTTTTCCAGCTCTTTCGTGCTGTAGATACCTTTTTAATCAAACTCAGATGTTGTTTATACTTTGGAAGGCCTCTTGCAGCCAGCGAGACAAAACGAAACAGTGGGATCCCATTCCAGTGAGATACAGAGGTGTCCTCTCAGGACATCGGTAACAGCATCCAGTACTGAATTTGCAAAGCAGAGGTGTTCATTTCATAGCAGGAATAATTAGTCTGTTCTAGGATCCTGAAATTTTAATGTAAGATGCGAAGAACGGCAGACATGGCTAGCGTCAGGTGTGGAGCAGACACGGGCACACTCCACAAACACGTTCAGCATCCCAACTCCAACTTTGGTGGCTAACTCCCTCGAAGATTTTTTAAATATACTTCAATCACTGAGTGCAACTGTTCTGGGTATTTTAGCGTGCTTCAGCAAAGGATGGCTAGTTTCTCAAGTAGCCTGATGATACTGCCAGCTAGACAATTTGTCTGGTACTACACATATATATGCATCTCTTATTACTCTATCACTCAAATTAGTAATAACTCTACTTTTGCTTCTTTTCCTCCCCTTTTTCTTGCTGGACATACCATTTATATGTGATGACATTATCTAGATGGTCAACTCCATCTGTAATCAAACAACTGTTTGTTGAGCATCTTTTCAAACCATGCACAGACAAGACTTAGGAAGACTACATGAATGTTGGAAACAGGACAAGAAACTTATGATGGTTTTATGACCATTTCTGTTTTCTGGCTTTGCCTGTGTACACATGCAGGTATGGTAAAAACACATGGGATTAGGCAAATTAGTTTGTCCAAATGCATGCATTGTGCTTTACCAGAAAGTACAGAGATTCTGAACACTACCCCTTTTAAACATTGAAATTAATTGCAAGAATGTGGGGAAAAGGTATACTACTCTACCATTTAGCTTTTCAGTGGCATTACCTTTATATAATTTGCAAGACAAAAGATGGATGCAACTTCTGAGTGCCCCAACTGCAGCTGTCAGAGTCCATCAGAAAATCTCAAGCTGTTCTTTGACTTCAAGATCATCAGCTACAATACAGACCATGGCAGCAGCAGTTAGCTGGCCACTGTCAGTGATGGATGAGACAACAGAATGCAGTTTGCTCTTTCATGGCTAAGTCAGTTGCCCCGCTGACAGGCAAGGCAAACCTGTTTTTGTCAGCGAGTCAGGCAGATATGACCCCAGAGACACAAAAGAAGCAGGTCCTAAAATTGTTTGGGTTGAAATGGATCTTGAAGATCATCTAGTCCCAACCTCACTGCAATGGGGTTGCTCAAAGCCCCATCCCACCTGGCTTTGAACACTTCCAGGGATAGGGCACCCACAGCTTTTCTGTTCCAGTGCCTCACCACCCTCACAGTAAAGAATTTCTTCTTCTAAACCTACCCTCTGTCAGTTTGAAGCCATTACCACTATCACCACGTGCCCTTGTAAAAACTGCCTCTCCAGCTCTCGTGTAGCCTCCTTTAGGTACTGGAAGGCTGCAGTGAGGTCTCCCTGGAACCTTTTCTTCTCCAGGCTGAACAAACCCAGTTCTTTCCTGCTCTGGATGCAGAGCAGAGCAGAAGGGAAGAATCACCTCCCTCGACCTGCTGGCCACACTCCTTTTGATGCAGCCCAGGATGTGGTTGGCCTTCTGGGCTGTGAGCACACTGCCAGTCATGTCAAGTTCTTCATCCACCAACACCCCCAGATCCTTATCCGCAGGGCTGCTCTTCATCCCTTCTCCTCCCAGCCTGTACCTGTGCTCAGGATTGCCCCAACCCATGTGCTGGACCTTGCACCTGGCCTTGATGAATTTCATGAGGCTTCTCAGGCCCATCTCTCAAGCCTGTCCAGGTGCCTCTGGATGGCATCCCTTATCTCCACCATGTTGACCACTCCACTCAGCTTGGAGCTGTAAGCAAACTTGCTGGCGGTGCACTTGATCCCACTCTCCCTGTCACCAGCAAAGATGTTAAACATCACCAATCCAAATGCTGAGAACAGCACTTGTCACTCATCCATTTGGATATGGAGCCATTGACCACAACCCTTTGAGTATGACCATCCAGCCAATTCCTTATACATCCAAGTGGTTCATCCGTCTAATTCATGCCTCTCCAATTAAAGACAAGAATGTCATATGAACAGTTACAAAATACCATCCTCACAGAGTCACTTCTCTGGCCATAACTGCATTTTAGCAGATGTCCACCTCAATATTACCAGTGATACATTCATTATGGGCCTGAAAATCCACTCTATCTACTCCACCTGCAGTTTTTCCTCAGCCAAAAGCCCACATGGTATACAGGAATAGGCCAAATGCTAGGAAATGTGGGCAACTCCCATGCTGTTCACAAACATTAGTGTCCAAACCCAAGCACATTCTCCATTACAAAAACATAGGCAAAACTCCAAACACAAAAAGCAGTTATCGTGTTTAGGGACAACTAACAATCCTTGACAGCATTACCATTTGGAAAATACTCTGTGTTCAGCTCCATCTGCACCCACTGTTTTGTTATAAGATATGCTGCTTTCCCAAACAATTTTACCGATTTCAATTTCAGAGCAGGATATCTAGACTGAAATGGCCATGGTCTGATAGGAAACGTTGGAGAGCTGATTAGAAAGTACAATATACAATCAAGATATCAACACTTGCACCCAAACAGCTTAAAATTATTTCAAAGGGTACAGAAGCAGCAATAAACAGTTCATATTTCTGTCCTTCCAATGGACGTGCTACAAAGGGCAATCTGGGTGAGCCAGTTCTAAATACATGTTCCTGCCAAAGCTCTGCCAGCTCAGGCACATCTTTGTTGCTACACTGCTCCTCCTGACAGGGCCTCTCTGTGCACGGTTTAGAGGACACTTCAACCCATGGGGTGACCTGCTTTTTTCTCTTTGTTCAGAGCATTCAGTAAAATCAGCAATCTAGCCTTTTACTTTCTGCTAAGTATTATGCACTCATGCTGCCTTTCCATATGGATTCAGTAACCGTCACTCCAGCAAACCCCTGAAAATCTGCACTAACACTCCATGCATTTCAGTTCTGCTCTGTTCACTTCACTAAAGAGAGGGAGAAGACCGCTGGGGAGGGGAGGACACCTCCAGCTCTGGCACAACCCCACTGCTGGGAAGAGAGGGTGTACAGACAGCACTGCCTTCCTCATCCCTGCTAGAAGAGCAATGTATGGCAGAGCAAGGTCAGCCTAGACTAACAGCCCAACAATAATGGTGCATAAAAATTTTGGAGCTGCGTATATTTGCTATCTGGTGCATTTTTCTTTTTGCTATCTTAGCACATCTTGGATGTGCTATGAAGCTGGAATTTCCCCCAGCATTACTCCCCATTCACTATCCCCAAACATCTGCCAATACACTACCTTTCCTCAGGGTGTCAAGAGAGGAAAAACACCACAACAAATGACTCACTCTTCTGTTCTGTCTTTCACATTAGCACTTCTGCAGTAACTTCAGCAGCTCTGCTGTTTAAACCAACTCATGTTTGTACAGCAGATCATCAACAGGCATACTACTCCATCACACTGAAATCACATTCTGGTCTGCATGGCCATTTCCCCCTCCCTGTGTACCTAAGTCAAGCCTGCCTATTTATTGATGAGAGCAAGTTTCAGCTGCAGTCAGCACTGTCTGGATGCTGGTGTTGGGCAAGTGAGCCAATATCTATAGTCTCATATGTTACCAGCAGAATGGCTATCTTATGTCTAGAAACTGTATTATAAGAGTGACAGATGTAGCAAAAATGGAGCACTA
Source organism: Corvus hawaiiensis (assembly GCF_020740725.1). Classification (NCBI taxonomy): domain Eukaryota; kingdom Metazoa; phylum Chordata; class Aves; order Passeriformes; family Corvidae; genus Corvus; species Corvus hawaiiensis. Next base: position 69,091,890 of record NC_063215.1, on the reverse strand, counting down.
ATTTAATTTTCAATTGCATTGTCTTCTGTCTGACCTGACAGTTCAAGAAGTCATCACTGAACCACTAGAGTAAGCAAACGCAGTATCAGAGACACTGAAGAGGAATTTCCAAGCTGTTTTTCACACAGCCACTTTCTCTGACTGTAGCTTCTCTGGAGCAGAATGAATCACTTGATGGTCTGTCTCGGGTTAGCTCACTTCTATTTAAAAACCAGCGTGAAGATCCGCACCTTTGATGTGAGTTAATTAAGCTCACATGGCTTTCTCCAGCCTGGCTTCTGCAGCTTCGGAAGCGAAGGCAGCCAAATTAGGCCCATCTGTCTAAATGGAAGGGACACCTCTCCCGCCATAAGGCACACTCCATTACCCAGCACAGGAGCTGCCTTCCAAGAGAACCAGGAAAGGGGGTTTCATTGCTGCCCACAGCTACCGAGAATACCAGGCCTGCCAAGCATGGGGGTTTTCGCGAGACCACAATTCTGTGCCATCAGTTTCTCTGCACAGAAGCCTCAAGGGTCTGTCCACAAAAGAACTTCCTGCAATAGCCTTTTGTTTAACCCTTGGAATTTCTTGACAGCCACAGATCTGCAAAATACATTTGCTTTTTCTCCATTTAAAAATAAAAAAGGAACTAACAAACTTCAGTGGGGCAGAGGATGACTCCCTGCCTTGATTCTGCAGCCATTAATTGTGTAACTGAAGTTTGTAGTCTCTACAAGCTCTGGAAGCCTCTCAGTTGCTATCCTGGAATCCCAAAAAGAAAGTAACCTTAAATAATCTACATCATCAGGTATGGCTGTTACCAAGGTGTTCTCAAGGACTTGTGCCCCTGCCATGCAAGGAAAGTTGGGTGATTCACCTGTCAGAAAAGACAGTTTCAAGAAGATCTACTGGCACCAGTGGGCAGGTTATCAAAAAGGTGTGTGGCATGAGAACAACAGGTATAAATTGCTATGGGGAGGATCTCACAGAATATAATTTAAAAATAGAAGTTAACTATAAAGACAGCAAAGCAGAATTAACAGGTTTCTCAGAGATGGTGCCAAGTCTCCATACTTGGAGGTCTTCAAACTCAATCAGATAAAGCCCTGAGCAACCTGGTTTGAATTCAGTGTTGACACTGCTTTGAGCTGAATGCTGGATTAGGAACCTCCTGAGGTCCCTTCCACCCTGAAAGGCTCTGTGATTCAATGTTACCTGCTACAGGTTCTATAATGCATAATAATGGAAAGGGGTTTGCAGAACTGCTTACATTTGGGAGCCTGGAACCAGTTTTTGTACCCTGGACTCCTGAGAAGCGCCACTTTACAGTTTGTACAGTGCAGCTGAAAACCAGCACAGTTTCATTGTGCTCACACTGGGAGCGTCTTGGAGCAAGGAAACAATGCTTTTGTCATCTTGCTTCAGAGTTGAGGATTGCAACCAAATGTATGCAAGCAAAAAGTACTCTAATTAAAGGAGAAATAAGAAATGCAGACTCCAAGGCTTAATGAATCATAACAAATACCTAGAAAAAACCTAATCCAGCTAATTCCAAGTGTTTGAGTTGGCTGAAATGTTTGCATGCATGAACACAACCACGTAGAGTTATTTCCCTGGGTAGAACTGTTCAAGCTGTAATATTGATTCTTCATCTGGAGCATGAATGGCAACTATTTGTTAATACAGTTGTAACTTTTCTACATACCAGATCAAGGTCTTGGGAAACCCTCCTCTTGCGCAGCTCTTCCATCCTCTCACACACATCTGTGAAGCAGGTGTTATAGTAGTCTGCATACTGCTGAGCCAGATCGTCAATATTTCCCAGTGACCCATCCTACAGGGAAGACACAGAAAACAGGTTAATCAATTCTAAAATCCTAATTCAAAGGTAGCACCACAACTCAAGGAAACTCCCTCCCTGCAGCACATCCAGCACATTGTGCTCAGGTCATCCTCTCCATCCCTATCCGAGAGCACGCTAACAGCAAGAAAGTTGGGAACTGCAGTACCAGAACAGCTCCTCACAATCAGGTGAGACTTTGTTAATTCCTACAGAGAGAAAGAAGGCAGGGACTGCAATGCACAGTGGTGGAACAACATATCCCTAGGCACTATCTGCCTCAATTCCCTCCCACCAACATATACTCATACTGCACCTGGTTCTCCCAAGCAGCTGCCCACTCTTCCAATTGGGAGCCAGTCGTCACACACATTTCACTGACTTTACTGAGAGTAGCCCTGCTTTGTGACAACGACTAACAGCAACTAAAACCATTACATTTCTTGCCAATACACCAAATCAGCCAGACTGCAAACAATGACACCCACAAAGACACTCTGCCAGTTGGTCTTTTAAGATGTACTGGAGGTGGAAACATGGTTTGCTGAGTCCCAAATGTCTGCTTTGCAGGGCAGTATTGCTACACTGCTAATAAAATGGCATAGCCAGAAATCTATATGCAACAATCTGTTAATTACAGTCCAAATTCATACTTTAAAAATGACGAATGAAGAAAATGAGAACAAAAAACCCCAATAAATAGGCTGGATTTTAAGTGTCATGAGAAACCTTTCTAAAGATCAGATATGTATGCTGCACCTGTGAGGTGAGGGGGTGGGCAGGTACAATATGCACACACTTAAAATAGGTCCAAAAGATGGGATGGAATAATCTTGCGTCCCTATTTGTCTAACTTGTGAAAGAGCATGAATGTTACTGTATGCATTCTTTAGAAGGTAACAATCTGCTCTCTGTGCCTATCCTGAAATAAATTTATGTCTTGATTATTAAGAAAAAGCTAAGCAACAGAGAAATAATGAAAAAATAATTATCCTAATAATATAGATAAATTGCAAGGTTGAGTTATAGCATATGAGCTAGAAGGAACTGTTAATTAGTAACCACACCTTACTGAAGCTGTTGTTACGTGGAAACAAGCACGTGGTCCCACTCTCAGGGTTCTGGACTATCCTGAAGAGGTAGGTTTGCTCTACCGAAGTATCACTTCCAGAGAGTTGGAAAAAACCTTCCAGTTTAAATCAAAGTGAAAGCCTATTAAGCCTCAGAGTCTGTGGAAACTACTTTCTACTCTTCTAAAGTGTAATTCCACATGCAAAACAGGTATCTCCTGAAACTTCTGCAGATTCCCTGGAAACCTTTGCACAGCTCACATTCCCAAAATTTAGAACAGCTTGAATTTTCTCAAAACTACTGTGTTCAGTACAGGTGGATACGATTTGCATGTAACTTCTTGGAGCAGCAGAAGCAAAATAACTACACTAAATATGTATCTACACTTTCTCACCCCCCACCCCCCATGTATTTTTTTACTGTAATTCCTATCTCTCAACCTGCCAAAGGTCTCACCTAGGAGATGCTTCAAGCATTAGAAGATTGGGGTCCTTATACAAATACACCTCTGGGAACTTCAGCCTTTCCAGAGCTTTGGACAAACAACTTCCCGCACTGCTAAGCAAGTGTATAGTTTATATGGTTAAAAAACCAGCACCTTTGAGAACACAACAGTGCTACCCCACCTTTCTACTGGAGCCACAGTGCTACCTGCTCACAGCAGAAGCCTATGTCTTCCTCCAACCACCTCCTTGCCCTCCATCACTTCCCAACAAGCTGGGCATGAAACTTGGACTCTTTGCCTGTACCACAAGTTCTAAAAATTTCCCAGTGCAACTGGACACTCCTCTGGTGGCTGAGGGTATGCTTGCTGATCTCACATGCTGCTTTCACAGTGTTTGCACACTCAGTAGGAATGATGAGGGCTGCACTGCTGGGGAAAAAAAAAGAACATTAAACTGAAAAAGCAACCCCAAAACTTAACCTTCATTTGGCTCACTTTTGTGGGCAATAAGAGAACCTGTGTGACTTCCAAAGAGACAGTGTGACATCTGAATCCCAGCTACTCAATCATAACAAACATCCCTCTCCAAGGGTCACCAAAAATTCTCACTTTGGAGTATCTTCCCCAGGCAGAGTCTGTTTATTCCTTGATAACTTTTGCCAGTTAAGAATATTCAAGGTGGAAACTGTAACGATAGAAGAGCAACACAGGAAAGCATAACTTTACTAGAATAATATGAAAACTGCCTATCAGTCCATGTCCTCTCCCAATTATGGAAACCATACATTTCATAAAGTAAATCTACTCCAAAATATGTGTAATTTTTGAAGGTAATTCATGACTTTGAAATTGTCTAAAGTACTCCAAATCAAAACATATTATGTGAACTTTAGCTCAGCTGAGAGCCAGAAGGAGCTGAGGATCTCAGCACACTCCATTGCTCCTCCCCACACCCTCCCACAACTCCTCAGACCTGTGGTCACGGACTGTTTGCAGGATAGCAATGGCACTGCCAGTAGATCCAACGCAGCTGAACAAGTGCTCATTTTTCGTTTGTACTGGTGTGCAGTTCACTGTGCTATTTTTAAAGGTAGCCTCCACAAGGCTGAAGGCTTCTGACTGTCCCTAGAGCAAAATTAGCTTGATTGCAGCACCCCAGTTAAAGCCTGCAGAACGTGGGCGGCCCCACTGCCAGCAAGCACGTGGCTGCAAAGAAAGGCCTATTCACAAGTGACCCAGTCCAGCAGTGCCGCCGTGTCCAGAGGAGCCGAGCTGCAGGCACCAGTCTGCCTGACTGACAGCAGGGATTGCTGGCAGCACTAGAGGCTTGCATGAGGGGGCTATGCTGCAAATGAAAACAAGCTTAATGTCCAAAAAAAGATGAAAAAATCCCACAAGATCTTAGAGACGAGAGTAGATAGCTGACACACATACTCACTACAGCCTTGCCACATGCTTTTGCTGGGTTACCAGACCGAGGGCAGCTTTACGCAGCTGCCACTCCAAAAAGGCAGCATGCACTCTCCTAACTAGATGTGGACAGCTTTGGGGTTTGAAGCCCCATAGCTTCTAAACTAGAACAAAACCACAAACACTTGCATTTGCACCTCAGCTTGCCAGAAGGTTGCAGTGGAAAATACCGATTGAATCATTTGTGTCTGTGGTCAAGACCTGCTTTTATGAGTTTATGCATGTGGGCAATGCAGAAAAGTATTGGTTTTGTCAAAAGAAATACAGATACACAAATCAACCCAAGTGAAAGACAGCAAGCATCTCACAACCCACACCATCCACTCATGTTTCATGTAAGTGTCGTAACTTAACAAAGGATTGTATATTTGATTTATATGACCTCAAATTTGATCCCTACATAGAGTTACCTCCATCATCCTCCTTTATTCTTCAATCACTACTAAAAACATGGCAAAACTTAGAAAAGAGAAGTTGCTTCATTTTTCTATTGCACTAATACTGGCCAAGAAGACATACTTTAGATATCACCAAACCACAAGTATAACTAATCTGAAGATGAATTTTGAACCATGGCATTTTGTCTATTCTTTAAACTGATCCCCTAACTTCTCTAAATAATTCTAAACTGTCTCACACAAAATCACCAGGAGTGTGCTTTGCATTTCTATTTTGTTTTAGAGTATTTAAAAAATATTCATACACAAAACATTAGCTCCAGCTAGGTAAGTCATGCATTGTGTTACAAAGGGAGTCAAAGGAATAGTCTGAAAAGTTAAAAAAAAATCTCTAGAATTATTAATAAAATAGAACAATAAAAGCATTCATACTAACAATATTTTTAAAATATTTCATAATGCTGCATAAAGAGTAAGACCCAGTGTAAATTTTCATAGGTTTAGACAAATGTGGAGTGCCATTTTAGTTTCACAGGTAGGAAAAAACATACAGTTATGTAATACAAAAATTAGTAAGCCAATGCAATTTACAATGAGCCATCAGTTATGTACCACTATGTCCCACTATGTCCCATTTTGATATAGATGGGTTGCATATTTGAAACAGCCTATGTGAGCAATGAAAAAATATATAGCTTTCAAATTTGTTCTTACTGACATATCTGTAATTCAGAAGCCTCTGAAATGCTCTGAACTGTCAGTAACACTTTTAAAACCAAGACCTCATAATAAACTTTTGCATTTTGTTAAAAATTTAATACTTAAAAAAAGCGCTAGCATGAAGAGTGCTTTACACCAATTGTGTTTATTACCATGCAAACTGCAATGTTCCAGCTATATAATCCCACAGATCTTCTCTAGTGGAAAAAAATTTGTGAGCAATACAAATATTGAGCAGGAAAACCATTCCCCAAACACTTTATTGGTAAAAGTTACATGCTACCCCTAAGACTTCACTACTGCCTGATACCTTTCCACAAAATAGTTTTGATAGCCAGGAAAGTAAACAATCCATTATTTATAAAGGGTTAAACGTAAAATGAAGATTTAATAGTCTAATGTAAACAGAAGTTATCTCAGATTTCTATTTTCAGTTGTGAAGTATGTTCCTAAATTTCCATTTTGTAATGTATGCATGCACCATTTTTTGGCACCATAAAACACAGAGCAAGATGATGAATTGCCCTGAAATTCCCAGCGAATTAGTTCTGATATGCATGTGAATACCAAAGGAATCCACTGGGATTCCTGTTAATGGAGTGACTACAAAGAAAAGTTGGAACGATTTGACACTTATTATAAAGTTAGAATTTATCGGTCACTGCACATCAGTTAGTTTAATGCCTTGGCAGAATCCTTTGTATTTGACATCTGAAAGTGTAAAAGAGAAAAATGTTTTGCTAGAGAGCTCTGCTGGCTGTAAAATTAAGTAAAAATACATTCATATTTTAATAGTGTAATAAAATGAAGACACTAATAGCTAAGGAGGAGTAACAGACTTTGCTAAGTAACAAATACATTTGATGAACCTGCACGTGTATCTAAATATTAGGCACTAGCAGAGCATGCATACTTTCTGCATAAACAAGATTTTTAGAAAAATCTTCCAAAAATACAACTATTTTACTCTATACTTCTCTATCTCAGAATCTGAAAAATGTATTACAAAGCTGCGTATTCCAGTGTGTCCTCCTCCTATTCTGGCAGATATTAGGAATGTCAAAAAAGACGTCTTGATTACTGGATATATGTGCTCACTCTCCCAGCCCCTGGGTGAAATTCATGTAACTGCATGAATCTCAGAAATGTAAAAAGATGTGGATGCTACAAGCCTGTTTGTTCAGCGAGACAGATGGGTCTCCATCTGTCATGGCAATGCATATTACAGCACACAGTGCAACTACACGAGTTCAGAACTTAAAAGCCACTGCAGCTATGGCCACAGCACATGCATAATCTGGGATCTTAGGAACGGGTCAGAAACTAGAAGGAAGACAATCTGACTTTTTTTCCTACTAAAGTATAAATGAATGTGGAAATGGCACTGGCAAAGAGAAGGTGCCCTTTCACAACGCTCAGCAATCATGCCCTGGCAAAGGCACGTTTTTTGACCTTCACAGGCCAAGATGAGAAAAATCCATTTCCATGCCTGAAACACAGGACTACTGTGTGGAGAGTCACTGTAAACATTAGCAGCTAATTTCTGGCAGTTAGATTTTAACAGGGACGCCTACTAAAAATTTGTGGAACATGACCTTGCATTTCAATAATACCTTTGGTTTGGAAAGCTCTAAGAAGTACATAAATGAAAGCCAGAACGTGGGCCAGAGCAAACAGGCTTGTTTGGGGAGGGGAGACGGGTAAGAGGGAGGAGGGACCAAAAAGCAGTGAAATGAGAACATCTACTGAGGGAAAACATATTTGTGCCTAATAAACACCCTGTTTTTGACAGGACTTCATCTACATAGCACACATCCTACAAGATGTTTAAAGTTAAGCAGAACTAGCTTAGCTAGAAAGCAAGGGATTATCAGATTTTCATGGGACAACTTTGACTAAGATGCCAGCCCTGTTTAGATGTTTTTACTAATCATAAAAGCTTGAGAAACTTTGCATCCTTCCCTCAGTGACCTTGGACTCGTGGCAGAACTCTTTGCATTCCAAAATATACTAATACCTGAATTCAGGCTACAGCTGATTAATCTGAGACACTGTGTTCCAGGTTCCTTCCCAGTGCTTTCTAAGGAGGCAGATTGAAATCAGATCCAAACCTTTTCCAAACAGAGAGTTAAGCCTGCATCCACCTCTCTGGCTAGAGCTTGCATCTCATTTTCTACAATAATACACAGTGAGGACAGGCATCTATAGGAAAACCTGCAGAGCTTCATGATAATCCTATCTGTTCCACAGTTCTGACCCTCTTACCTGTCCCTTGCTACCAATGTATTTCTACTAGGAACAGGGTTGATGTTTTGCCTTCTGGCACAGCTTCAAAATGGTTGCATTAAAAATGAACCCAACAAGCTTCTAGAGAAACATTCTCTTCTATTCTTAGGGCTCAGAAAGGACAGTCTTCCATTCAGCAGAGTTAACAATTCCACTATCCATGCAATGACAGGTTCAAAGTCTGTCTTGACAGTCAGCAGGGTCAGAAATGTGAATGAGACAGAAGTGCAAGGCCAGGCAGCCAGCACTTGCCTTGATTTCAGAAGGCATAAAATACTCAGTGTACAAGTCATGACATTTTTATATTGAGAACAGCTATTTTTGAGGATGCTGAAAAGTTGTCATGATTCCCTTGACCTCTCTATAGCCGGACACTGTGAGAACAAAGAGAACATACAGAGCAGACCGATTCAATAGACTTTCCATTAAGTTTTATGGCATCTGAGGGTTGAGTCATTAAACTATGCGGCTTTACAGACAGAGTTACAAAAATAGATGTGATGCTACTGTGTCAAGCTCTCTGCAGCATGGTTAAAACGGTTATAGATTCTGTACAATAAGCAGAAAGCACAATGGTATACTTTGATATCAAAGATTTTGCAGCACTTATCTGAAATAACTCATACAACCCACTGAGTTCAGAGTGGTCACTCTAGACCCAGAAAATTGAGATTTAACTACAGCATTATGTAAGGTTTTTTTCTTTTATATACATATATATGAAACTTTTCCTTATCTTTATATCAAAAAAAACCCTTACTCTTTCAAAATTCTGCAAATAAAGTGTTTCCTTCACCAGTAGCACAATAGTCTTTTTCACCCCCTCTTTTTACTCTAAAGCCCCAAAGTCTTTGTCAAGAAGGCGCAACAAAGCATTTCTGGAAAAAACATTCTGAGTGTGACTTCTGCTTTTCCCTCTGTAAATTAAAATAAATTTGAAAGCACACTACTGGGATCCCTCTTTGTAGCTTGCAACCAAGGGAGTCCTCTGTGGAAAAAATAAAAATATATGCATGCTAACCAAAAAGTTGCATCTATGTAAATGTACATTCCAACATACTTAAAATGTCAGTATTTATCACAAGTAGAACCAGGTCTTGACAGACAAGAATATATGCAAATTTTATTCATGAAAGTTAGTTCAAAGCACCCTTAATGTCCAACTTCCCTAATAACAGTATATTATCTTCTATCCTCCTTTCCCTGACGTGCTCTGCACTAAGCTCATCAAAATGGAACTCAAAACCCTTGTCTGCTCTGATACCCAAAAGGCCACAACTACCCAACAGACTGGTCAGCAGTCAGGTACAAGTTGCCACTGTCAGCTTGTAGAGCAGAGTAAGTTAACTCCTTAAGCCATGCAATAGCTGCACCTGACATCACCTCTCATTAGTTTTGTCTCCCTTGCTCTCACTGCCTCTTCCTTTTGCACAGTCTGCTGAGACTTTTTCTCAGATTGAGTGAAAATTTGTCACTTCATGTGCACCAGCTGCAGTGGATTCTAGCCTGAGACTTGGAGCAGAGGCAAATGGTAAACAAAAGAATGGCAAGGGTTAAGAAATGTACATATATCTGATAAAAGCAGATTATCTCCTGCACTAAGGAGATGGAGGTGAATTTCTGGTTCCAGATTTGGGAAATTTAGCATATATTACGGGGGTGGCTTCATGTCTGAGGTAAGTCAGGGTCTAAGAAAATAGATATGCAAAAGCCAAACATCTCAAGTAGATGATGAAATAAGTATTTCAGGGAGTTAGCCATATCAGCTGCAATAGTGAAGGAGTTCTTATTAAAGCTCTTTTCCTTATGTTTAGTAGCAGCACAGTATGACAAAACCAAATCTTCTGTAATATATGGGACTACATAACTGAGGTGTGAGTAATCATTAAAATAGTAGTGTGAAAAAATCTAAACAGAAAACATGTAAAGAAAAAATATTTGGATATTTAAAGGCAAAACAGAGTAGTCAACAGTATTTCAGGACAAGTGTGTAAGCTCAGCAAGTCTTGTTTACATTTTTTTCCCCAAGGTGTTAAAGTTGGTCAGAGAAAGCAAACTTTGGTAATGGTTATGTGCTAGTTTTACTAACAAAAGGACTTTTCCAAGTGTCAAGGCAGGAGAGAATGACTGCCTTTAGTTTAAACTGTGCTATGCTTTTCCCCTGGACAGTTTGGCAGAAGGAGGACACACCTTGTCCAGAAAAAGGAAAGTTCACTCAAAAAAAACTTCTCATCCTTTTTTCTCTGTTCCCCCTGCCCATTTCCCTTGCCTCTTCAGTGTACTGTTGTGCACTCCTTGCTGCTTTACTTTGAGAGCCAGGCCCCAGATCCTGGGCAGGTCCCTATGGACAGCAGCTTCCCCCAGCCTACCAAAACCCAGCAGTACCGGCTTTGGACATGCACCAGTAAAAGAGAACACTCCATGCCTTCCCTCATTTCTTAGCACCCCAGCAGCTAAATCCTGCGTGGGACCTTCCCCCCAGCTACAGCTAATGAAGAGTAGAGGAGAGAGCACAGTCCCCTCCCACTCCGAAGGAAATCCAGCACTGGAAAAGCCCAGCAGGGATGCAGTCACCCCACGTTTCTCATGGCTGGATTAGCCCATCATCTCATCTGCGCTTACATGGCAAGAACTACGGGACAGCACTGCACCTTGCATCACCCAGCTCGGCAATGAGCAGCCCAGCATTTAGAAATCCTGCTCTTAAGAAGATGGGTGTGACAGCAAGCACAATTACTTACTCCCACTTGTGCCATTTTGGAGGCTGACTTCCAAGAGGAAGGTGCTCTCCTGCTATCCATGTTAAGGTTTCAGAAAGGGCAAAGGAAATCTCAGAATATCTGCCTTCACTTCAAACTCTGTTTTTACAAAGCATGAAAAAACACTGCTCTGTACACCAAGGCATGACAGGATCTCTCCTCTTTTTTTGGGAGTAGGTACGGAAATCAGCAATCTTGGTTGAGGCACCCATCAGCACAGAGCACTGCATGCCCCAGAGATGCAGTCCTTGACTTACTATTGCAAGCACAGAGGTGCAAGCTTCTAGCTATGGAAAGCCAGAATGCTGATGTTTAAACTGCTTTCTCAAACTCTGCTACTTTTCTGTTTCTTCCTGCTAGAAATTCAGCAGCTTGCAGCCTAGAGGATACACCCAACACTTCTACATAAGCAGGGACTAACCTTGCCCTCACTCCTACCACTTCCTGACGGGGCGTCTTTTACCGGGAAAGGAAACAACTGTAATTGAGCATGGCAGCAATCCATGTTTCCCCCTGTAATCTTAGCAGCAGAAATGGTTTCCTGTAGCTCCCATAAGAAGCTGCGCCCAGGCTCCCCTTCACCAATGCCGCCCATCCCGCCTGCCTGTGCTATCCCTGCAAACCTGCAGGGACTGCATGCCCTGTGCTGGCACAGAGGGGTGGTATTAATAAACTATCTTAAATAGACACCCCACATTCATATAAATAATCTGAAACCAGAAGGGCTGACTCTGCCCTGAACCACTTCAGTGAAGCCTCAGCTTTTGACTCTTAACAGAGGCATGGCACTGTTAACACAGTCTCAACCACTGCAGGTAGCATACAGATGAACTAAATATAAAACTGCTCGTGCAAAACTTCATGGTGCTGGGCTCAGGTTTTTTATCGCCTTAACTAAGCTTCGTCAAGTCTCTTTGGAGAGTGTTTTATTTAGGAACAGTAAAGCACAGTTATCAGGGGGTTTCAGTTCATTTAATTAAGTTGAATACAATTACACTCCAGTGGGTCTTAAAAATGCAAGAATCTATTTAAATATTATTTAGATGCATATCTTTTAACTACCACAGATTGCACAGGGCTTCATGTTTATATCAATTAGGGATATCAACCTAGCAATAAAGAACTCTATCTCTTGCCAGCTTATAATCCTTTCCACTCTGGGATCCCATATTTTATTTACTCATTTCCCTTTATCTGTGTACAGAAAAGATGGGCTTTTTGCATTCCTGTGTGCTCACACTGCTTCATCATTGCCAAAGTACTTTCTAATTAGGCTAAATAGGCCTCTTACACAAATAAAAGAGGAATATTTCTGCCTACCAACAGAGCATATCCTATGGAGTCTGGGTTTGAATAACTGTGTGGTTGCTGTATCTCCCAGGTATTTCAAGCCCATATTTCTCTGAAGGGGTGACATGAAAGGATGTCATGTGCCTGTTTCAAGGAAGTGCTTAATCCTGTGGCTGCTGTCAGTCCAGTGGCTCTGCCCACTGATAAGAGACATGGGGATGTGAAGTGAAGCTGCATCAGAGGAAGTTCAGATGGGACATTAGGAAAAGGTTCTTCACTAAGACTGTGGTCTGTCACTGGAACAGGCTCTCCATGGAACTGGTCACAGCACAAAGCCCGTCAGAGTTCAAGGAGCATCTGGACAATGCTTTCAGTCTTATGGTTAAGCTTTAGGTAATCCTGTGAGGAGCAGGAAATTGGACTAAATGGCCCTTATGGGTCCCTTCCAATAAATATTCTGTGATTCTATGTTGCTTTTACTGGAGACTGAATGAGTTACTCAAGTGTTGCACATCACAGAGATGCACCTCAAACTGAAGCACAGAACAGTTTGAAAAGCGCCATATGGCTAAAGAGATCATAGAGAGCAGAAGCTGGCAGAACCCCAGTGTTAATGAAGCTCGCAAAAACCACTGTCTCTCTACAAAACCTGGTAGCTGATTCTCACCGACCCAAGGCCCTGAACCACAGGCTGAAAGAAAACAGCTGTAGATAAAGACACTTGGACTTAGCTGGCAAGCTAAGCCCTCACTTGAGCAACATCTCAATGCATAGCAACTTGAACATCAAAAGGAGAACATCCTGCTAACTAACCATTTGTCAAAACAGCTGTCATGGCAAAGAAAAATATCTCACCTAGTTGTAAAAGTGACAGTAACATGCAAAGAAAGTCTCAGATGGAAGGAGTTTTCTCACAGACTCTGCTTCTCAGATGAAAAAAGTGACCACAGTCTCAGGGAACACCACCCCATAAACCCAGCAAGAGTGGCATGACCACCTCTGTACCAGGATGCATCTGAAGCAACACAAAACCAGCAGGACACTCTCTGAGCAAGATGTTACACCACTTTTCACAGTACGTACCATTATCAGTTTCAAAACAAAGGATGTACAGTAAATAAGCTCCTTCATTCACAGAGAATTAGGATTTGAAAGAAAACAAAGATTTTGCTGTATGACTCTTTCAAAAGGAAAGGAAAATCATGTATTTTCAGATATGGCAATCTCTTCAAAGCTGGAGAGGTGCAGTCTGGTTCAGAAGGAGTTACATGCAACCAGAGCAACAGGGCATCAGACTGTCTCCATGAAAAAATTAATTGCACTCTCATCCCCAGCTTGTTTTAGCTAACCAGCCTTCTGCTACAAATTACCCATTCAAAGCATCTGCTGGTAATACCTTGATGGGTTAGTTTTACATTACTCATACACACATCAATGGTTACCCACCTTTAGCCTGCATTTGTCTCTAAGCAAAAACAAAACAAGGTGCAACCAACTAGATGTGAAGGCTTACTTTGCACTCTGATATCCCTACTCAGTGCCTGAAATAAGCCTTTTCATTTCTGAACCAAGCTTAAGTCTCCATTATTTATTTCCCATGTGCTCCTGATGTCCACACCATTCAGCCACCTCCTCTGGGCCTCCACGAAGCCAGCCTGCACACTGACCTTCCTCTGCCAAGGTCCCAGTGCGTGCTCCAGTCATTTCCTGCCATGAAGGCGGCAATTCTTCCTTTCACATGATCCTTCTAAATCCCTCTTCCTAGCAGTTGCAAGTTACCCTTCTCCGCTGGGACTCTTTTCACTTTTCTGGCCACAGAAATACAGCTCTGGATACTGACTCACTGCACCTCCATCCCCTGTCATCCTCTGTTTCCGCTTTATATGAGACGTATTTTCCTAAGAGGGGCGTATGTCTGGAGAAAAACCCCTGCTTCAGTCTTTTAATTTTTTGGTTTTGTAAACTGCTCAAGTGCCCCCAGCAACAGATCTGCCTATGAAAGGCAGAAGGGTCAGCAGGAGTTAACATACCTTTTTATATCCCTTTCCTCTCTCTTTCATGGCAGTTTATAAAAAAAAAAAACTATCTGTAAGCATTCTGCAGTAGTTGTTATTAGGTTTGGCAGACGAAAAATGAAGATTTGTACAATCTTTTGTATTCTATGTACACTTGAGACAAGAATTAAAACCCACAAGTAACTTGGCAAAGATTACTTGAAGAAAGTACCATTCCATCAGAGAGAAAAAGCAGCATTGAGAACATCCACAGGTTTTTTTTTTCTCCTACTTTTGGTAATTAGGAACTCAAACTCCACACTGACCAAACCCAGTGAGACTCATCATGACTAGGATAACAAGGATATGCAGAAGAATGCCTTTCCCTTCTCATTTATGTGTGACCACACACCGTATGTGTGATGAAGCTACTCTTCATCATCACTACCATGCCAGTATTTTGGTGAGGTCCTTGACCTTATGTTCTCTGTTAATTTCCTGAGTTTAGATAGCTATCATGCAAAGCTTAGGTTTTACAAAGTTTATCCATCTGCACATATATACTCACTCCCTGACACAAAATCTAAACAATACATTGCTGGGTTTGGGCTGAGCAGGAGACAATACACTTCACTGAACTGAAACACCCCAGTGTCCCTTCAATTCACTACACTTCAGAACATGGCACTACAGTGGAGAAGGACTGCACAGGATTAGACTCCATTTCTTGTCTCATTGTAAGACACTCCAAATAAAGGTATAATTAGAGAGGAAAACAGAATTTTTAAGGATGGGCAATCCTTTTTGCACTACCTACAACTGAGCAGTCTCCACTGATTAAACAAGAAACAAAACAGACCTTTCCCCCAAACCTCAGAGGAAAAATTTCCTCTAGAAATTTCCTCTCCTTACCAGGTTTCTTGGTTTTGAAATACAGTATCTTTACCAGTCCTCTGATAAAATGTTGCACAGGGAAATCTTTCTCCCCAACCTTTGTATAAAACATGATATATCCCCAAACACACTCTGAAGCATCATGTTTTTCAAGTGTAAACATACAGTCATCTTGAAGATGGAAACCTGAAGACAGGAACCACAACTGACATACAACATGTAGTCTGCCCACACCTTTTCCTGTTTTACAATGGTTATTTATGAATTCTAAGGTGGGAAAGAAACCTAATAATAGAGTGGAAATCACAACCTCCAAGTTGTGGTGGATATTATGTATGAACGCAAACACACTTATGTATAAAACAGGATTTTTCTTATTTTCATCCTCAAGAGATTATGAACTGCAGTTTAAATGCAAAGGACTTATCATCAGCTTTCAGAGGTATTGCACTAAAGTGGCCAACCACTGAAAGCTCCAAAACTCACAAGTATCAAATATTATTCTGTACAACTAAAGGCTACGTTAAGTCTATGCAGTGATATTGATAACAATATGAAAGCATGTATGACATGGATGGTGAAAAGAGATGACTCTTAATTTAGCAATAGAAAATAAGTGTTTTCAATTTGCATTCCATCCCTAGGATTGCACTAGAAATTTCTGGTGTAAAAACCCCTTTTGGCTGAGTGGCAATATGCAGGATGTGTCTGCTGGAAAACTGCGAGCACAGCATCCAAAGGGAAGGAAAGCGTTTCAGAACTGTAACAAATATGGATAAACAGAGATAATAAACAGGCAGAACACAAACATACAAACATCCCAGCAAATGTAAAATGTGTAAAACCCACAGATTCTTAAGCGGTGACATATAATTTCTAAAGGTATATCTTATGAATCACAAGATATTATTCTGGCAAGCGAAATACCTTAAAAGCCTAAAATGCCATTTTTTCTGAAGTGCAATGTAATGATATACAATCAGCTCTAGCACGTGTTTTCATCCAAGCTCCAGCTGTGGATGTGCACTCGCCGACGGAACTTTTAATAGTGCCACCATGGTGCAATGAGCTCTCATGTTTCCTCCATCGAGTTAGACTGGGGTTACAGTGAAGCCAAGAGCAAGCTCTGCAGAGCAGGGTCAGCCTGTGCTGGCATTGAAAGGGGCAGGAGGCTCAACTCATCTGAACTTGTGAAAGAACAACAAAAGATGCATTTTCCTTTCTTCTTAAAAGCCTACAGGCCAGACATGGCTCGGCTATAAATAAACTTGTGCCTTAGGCTCCTGAAGTTTCTATGTAAACAGCGCTGAAAGCAGACCCTTTATCTTTTGTTTCTTTCTTTATCTTTTGTTTTCATCATACGTATCAGCACTGCACAAAGCATCTTCAGTTGCAGGTGAGAGGGTTAGGAGCATCTCACAATCAAAAGATTGCTCATATACTCTCAATTTAATATTGTAACAAGCATAGTACTGTTTCCACTATCATCTATCAGCTCTTGTCATGCTTGCTGCAAAGCTTTCAAAGCATTGCTTTTATTATTATATTAAACAGTTACCTAATCTCCTTTACACACACTCCCACACACAAAGAATATACTCCAGGTGGAGAACACCATGACATTAAATATTAGTAGGCTGTTACCCACAAAGAGCAAAAAGCACTGCATATCATCATAAATACAGCGACAATAACGAAACATTAAAGGATGTATTCTTGATAATTGTATTACCATGCTTGTAACCTTCAGGGTGTATGTTTACCCATGCACATGAAAACAGACATATTTTCTCCATCTGGAGGCCTGATGGCACAAACTGACCTCAAGAGCATATCCCCATGTCCATGCAGGGTCACAGGGAAGTCAAATCACCAAAGTCTAACGGGCTTGTAGCAGAGCAGATCCATAACAGCACTCCAACCAGATCGCACTCAGATTGTGACACGGATATTAGAAACCAGTTCTCCAAATTATTGTATGACTTTCCATTAAAAAGCCTGAAATGTGATTTATAAATCATTGTTGTATTATATTCTTAAGTTTGTCCATCCAATTTTCCAGCTACACCCTGCTTAAAACTGTTTTCCAGATAGGTTATACAATCCCCACTCTCAATTTTCAGCTCTTCACAGGAAACTTGCCTCTAAAACTAGTATGTAGCTCAAAAATGCTTATACAGGTGTCATTAGAACTTAAACCATTAGGTATTTTATTATACTAATCTTAGTTCAAATAACCTGGTCTTATAAGTCTGTGTTTCAAAACATGGCAGTAGACAAGAAAGCTCTGCTATTACCGTAAGCCAGGAAAAATGTTCCCCTTGCCTCAAGAAGATGAAAGCAGAGCCAGCATGCCCACACCTGACCCACACCACAGCAACTGCACTCTGGGGGAGAGGGCACAGGTAGCTCCTTTTAAAGTCGTTATTTTCAATAATGGAAATCTCTGTTGTGAACTCTTGTGCCCAAAAGGTGTTGTAGTTTTTCCCTGCCAGTGAGTTAAGTCTCTTGATGTCACGCAGAAGTAAAACCCCTTCATATCTCTTTATCTAATCCTACAACATGTCTACGTGTATTTTAATGGAGAATATGTTTTTATAGTAGAAACTTGATTTTTAGATTTGCACATATGAAACCCAGTTTCTTCCTTTTGTCCCATGAAAAACACAGAATTCAGATCCTTGCAAAGTCACCTTAGCATCCCTGCAGTCACAACCACGTTCCTCCTCCTCCCACCACTAGTAATGGCATCAGACAAAGTGCCAGGTTCATTAGTCATCAGCTGCACCAAGCGATCACCAAGAGGAAAATTGTTAGCAGCACTTAAAACAGATATTGTGACAAATCACTTTGCTGGGTCATTACAAAGTAATTCCTATTCATCCTGTGTTTCTGAACTTCCTAAAGTACGAACGCAGCGTGTACTACAGCCGTTAATACTGTGACAACAGGGTAAGTAGAAAAGAAGAAAGCCCAGGCTGCTGCATTAATGAAGAGCTACAACCATAGATTCCAAATGACAAGAGGGGGACCGGAAAGGTGCAGGAAGCGGGGCGGGGTGCACCAGCACCGAGCACCCTCTCCTCCACAATGCCACCTCTGAAAGGAAAAAAATCCAGAAGGAACATAGCCCAGGGCCAAATCTGAAACAGTTCAACTGGGTCTGGAAGGAGAAATTCTGACTCAAACTCCTTTGCCCTGGGCACTACCCACTCCCTCTGTCCCTTGGCCTGGTGCCACATCCAGCAGTGACCCCGTGCTGCATTGCTGCGCCCTGGTCCCTACACTCTGCTCCTGTTTGCACAGCACTTTATACAATCAGCACTTATTTACGCAGATTTCTAGACAGCATCAGACTAAGTTAAATTAATCATTATCTACTTCTGGAAAATGTCATTTGCTCTAAGATATGCTACAAGTAAGAGGTTCTCACCTGACTATAGAAAATGGTAGCCAACATGTGTAGCACCGTACATTGCACTCCATGTAATAAAAATCCTTTAAGTGCTTATGTGCAACACCATCTCATTTTCCACATCAATCTTCACATTTTCTTTCTATTTAGAGACTGCCATTTTTTTCATATCCACAAAAGGAAGAAGGCATCATTACAGGCAAATTCTGGCGATCTTGTATTCCACTGCTCTTAAAAAACAGAGAGAGATTGGTTGACTGACTTTCAAAAGATGAAAAAAGTATGAAGAAAAAGAGTATTTCC
This sequence comes from Corvus hawaiiensis, assembly GCF_020740725.1. Taxonomy (NCBI): domain Eukaryota; kingdom Metazoa; phylum Chordata; class Aves; order Passeriformes; family Corvidae; genus Corvus; species Corvus hawaiiensis. The sequence continues at coordinate 69,073,023 of NC_063215.1, read as the reverse complement.
AAGTTGGTATTCACAGCAAATCAGCAAGAGAAAGAATTTGCTTTCAAGAAAGAATGAAGAAGGCACCAGAACCAAAAGCTCTTATCACTCCTCATGGCGTAGGGTCTTATGGGGACTAAACTCTCTGATGGAGACATCTGTTTTATGTGCCCTGACGTGCAAGAAAAAGCAAAGACCAAAGGTTATCTCTGTGAGCTGTCTTTCTTCATAAAGGGATTAGCATTGCTGGGCATAACATTTCATGGAAAGGGAAAGGAGATGCAACAGGTTAAGTTTAAATTATAGAATTGAATCCAACACCTAAACTGACAGTCAGTCGCTCTCTGTTTTGACTTCTTTATTTGAAAGCAAAATACCCTCTGTGGTTTTGTAAAATAGGAAAAATAATATCTGCTAGTTTGAAAGCAGAGATCAGGCCTTCTGGGTTTATCCTCATTGTTGCAAGTGGAATATGATTTAGAAAACGTGCTCCAAATAGAAGTTGGAACAAAAATGTTTTGAATCAGAATATCCCAAAGCACTTTTTCAGTTAATTACACAGTGCCACAGGCACTTTGCTGACATGTCTTCAATAAAAATCATAAAAAATGAGTATACTGCATTTTCAAAAGCACATTCTACCTGAAGCACCTATTCAGTTGCCTGCAGTTTTCCACAGAGCTGTGCTGTGTCCATGATTTCAGCAGGAGTGGCCTTTTGGTGCCAATCTGACACCAGAAAAACAGCCACCCAAAGAGAAACTGGGAGAGCAACAGAGTAGAGATTTCCACTGGAGGTTACAGTGATTTAAGGATGGTTTAAGGAAGAGCTATCCTGGAAGCAATCTTTGGCTGGTGTTAGCTGCCACAACTCCTCCTGGCAGTTCTACAACTGCTTTTATCGGTCAGGGATCTACTTCCCTGATCCTTCCAGATATCCAGACTCCCTGGCTTAATATCAAATTCCTCTTCCCGAAGTATGTTAGCCAGTATCCAATTACATGTTATCACAGTACCATTATCAGCTGGCGTCTTTCTCTCTTTTGGTTTTTTTCTTTATTACTTTGATAAGAAATTCAAATAGTCACTTAAACATGGAGACCAAGATAGATTATATATGTAAATAGTAGGGCTCTTGGTAGCCAAGTGAGCTTTATTGTCCTCAAAATACTCTGTTCTCTTCAACTAACAGCAGATGGTGGGAAAGGACTGGTTTTCTCTCAGCATAACTGCAAAATACTATCAAAAAAGAAATAATTTTCTTTTTGTTTCACTTGTTATAGTTGATTCAGTAGCTTGAAACAAGAAACTAGCTACCGCTTTGAAATAAAAAGCTGGAAAGACTTCTAATTTTGTGGCATCTCTTTCAAGTTCTGCTGTATCTTTTGCATCTTGGCCATTGAAGACAAAATCTTCTCACACAAAAAAGACACTTTCTTTAGTGAAATTCCTGCTCTATTAAAATTGTTTCGTTTTGCCAGTGATTTCATTAATGTCACGATTTAACCCAGATCTCTCCTATCTATATGAGAAGGAAGAACTTTGCATAAACAAGAGGGGCACTGGAATGTCTTCCCTGTACTAAGGTCAATAGCCCACGTTTCAAAAGCACATCTTTAAAAGAATGAAGTTCATGATTTTCACTTCATATTACAATTTGTTCTCAGATCTCATCACATACAAACCTTCACACCTTTAGCAACAAGGACTTTGCTATCGCCACATCAACACATGATTCTATGCCAAAAATACCCGTTTTTATAGCATTGAGTTTTGGTGATGCAGAGAATTTATTACTACTCACAATCCACTGCTCTCTAAAACCTTAATACACTTCCACCATCCACTGTTGCTTTGAAACACTGAAAATTAAAATTATTCAATACATTCCAACACGTGCTTGCTACAGACTAAGCAAAAGCTTTTGGGTATAATTTTGTTATCCAGCGAGTTCCATTAACAGCACAAATAGCTTGAGGTGCTTATACCACAGCTGCACCTATGGAATATTTCATTAGAAAAGTGCAAAAGGGAAAAGCCACATTTACTTCAGCAAAATCCTAGTACAGCTGCAAGCATACACTCAGTATTTATCAAGTATAGAGATATTATGTGACTTCAAAGTCCATAAAATATGCTCCTTACAAGCAGCACTTGACAACCATTTGTTTCCCCTGCAGACCTGGGATCTGCCACCACAGGTTCCTCCTAATGAGTTCCTATTTGAAGGAACATAAGTAAAAATACACAAACAACGAAATATATTTATCCATATAAATATGGAGAGGGGCTCAATTTGTATTTCAAGTAACTTCAGTACTGAATACCAGCTGGGCTGACACTATGGCCTCTCCTCCTAATTCAGCACCTAGAGCAGACACTACCACACTCCACAAGGCTTTCAGCAGGTCCAGCGGGAGGAAGGCAACACCTTCCCCTCCTCTTCCCCACTGCTTTAACTTCTCAGTATGAGGGCAGAATCAGGCATTTTATCACTTTTCTAAAAAACATCTTTTTTACTGTCAGGACAGCAAATTGGTGGAACAGGCTGCACAGAGAGATTGTGCAGTTTCTGTCCCAGGAGGTTTTCAAGACATGACTGGATAAAGCCCCAAGCAACCTCACCTGACCTCAGAGCTCTCCCTGCTTCGGCTTGAGGATAAGTTAGGTGCTGCCTGAGGTTCTTTCCACCCTGCATCATCCTACAATCATGGCTTAAGAATGCATTTTTCTCTTTCATTCAATCAACAAACCTTTGATGATCACCTTCTTTCTTCATTTCATTCTAGTTTTCTCCTTCCAAGATCACAGAATCATAGAATGATGTCTGTTGGAAGTGACCTTAAAGATCACCTAGTTCCAACCTCACCTGCCATGGGCAGGGACACCTTTCACTAGAGCAGTTTGCTCAGAGCCTCATCCAACCTTGAACACTTACAGGAACGGGGCACCCACAACTTGAGGCAAATTGTCCAGTGCCTAAGCACCCTCACAGTAAAGAATTTCTTCCTAATATCTAATCTAAATCTACCCTCTACCAGTTTAAAGCCCCCATGTCCTGTCACTACATGCCCTCATAAAAAGTCTTTCTCCATGTTTGTTGCAGGCTCCCTTTTAGGTACTGGAAGCCTGCAATTAGGTCACCGTGAAGCCTTCTCTTCTCTAGGCTGAACAATCCCAATCTCTTAGCCTTTTCTTCACAGGAGAGATGCTCCATCCCTCTGACCATCTTGGGAGCCTTCCTCTGGACTTGCTCTAACAGGTCCATGTCCTTTCCTGTATTGGGGACCCCAGAGTCGGATGGAGCACTGCAGGTGGGAGGCTCACAAGAGCAGATCTGGGCTTTTCTCTCCCGCCTCTCTCCCTCTGCTAGTGCATTCCCTTGGTAGCTTTCAGGCTGTTGCAGGGCCAACCTGGCCAGCCTATCACTGCACCAACTTTTTCATTCTTAGAGCCGTCCCCAGTGAATCACTCTGGTGTCTACATCTGTGCTCCCTAGACAGTTTGAGTCATGAACTGCTACAGATCCCAGGAAATTAAGACCCATACTCTCACATAATTGACAAGGCAAAAGAAGTAAGCCACCTACACAGGCCACTGATGCGGTATCACGGACTACAACCAACCAGCTATAGACTTCCATTTGGAAGCCACAAGTCTAGTTTACTGCTTGCCTTCTACAACACAGGTTTGAAAGAGACAAAGCTCTACGCACCACAAAGATGAGCAGTGAAAATGGCACTGGAACAACTTCTTCCTTGCCTTCGAACAAGGACAGAGCACTCAATTCAGATTAGGACCTTATTTTGCAGCCTCAAGAACTAGAAACTCTTTAAAAATCTTAATCTGAAGAAAACGGACAGCTTGCAGGGAGAAGAGCTTCTGTCTTCCCTCTTATAGGAGACCCAACACAAGGTATCTTTTCATATTTGTAACTGTGTTGCAACACAAAACACTGAAGTAAGAAATGCTAATAATACTGGGTGATGTTTGCAATTGATATAAACCAGCAACTTCATAGTCACAAGATGATTCTTTTCTGTAAAGCTGACCAACTCTACGACGTAATTTTAGTATAGTTTTAATAGAAGACAAATAGTAATTAAACAGATCTGTTTTCCCAGGAAGGAAACTAGCTTGTATGGCCAAAAGAAACCTATTCAAATTATTAGTTGTGTGACAATCAGATCTTTTTCTGCACTGAGCTTCAGCATGCTAGGCTGTTGGTCTGGCCTCCTCAAACACTCCTTCCCAGGCATCCAATAGCACTTTGCTCTTACTAAATGCAGTACTGAAACCTGCCAGAAAAAGAGAGAAAGAGACTGTTCATAAAGTACCAACTGTGTGCTCCTTACAAACTGGCAGAACTGACTCTGCTTGCATTCTTAGATTAAAATCATTAACAGTAAAAAAGTGTATGCAGTTGGGTGCTATTAAACTGAATGTCATGTCAATGGAGAATTTCTGTGAAGAAAAGGAATGACACAGGGTTTTTTAACCTGACTTTGAATATTAACAGTAAATTCCACGTGGTAAAAAAAGGCAGCATAAAATGCTAATTAATTTCTCTGTTCAATTCTATAACATTTCTTCTGAATTAAATCCTATGGGTTTACCATTAATTATGTTCCATGGCAGTTTTCAAAAAGTATTTTTCATAATATTCTTGAATGTCTGCTGGTTAAATGTTAACAACAAAAACTAACACGCATCAAGCCTATTCATTTGCTTTTAAAATGAATAAACAGGCACTCCACTGTTGATTACCACATTCCTGTATCACTGGAAGGCTGCCAGCTCCAGTACGTATATAACGTGAGTATTTGTTTTTTTGCTGAGTGGCAGTCCTCTGCGGTAATTATCATCTTGGACCTAAAGTAAATATTATTCTCTCGCTGCAAGTAGAAATAAAGGATTGACTCTTCCTGTATTTTACTGTTTGCCATCCAGTCTGTCCTGTCGGTACGCTACGTACCCATTAAACGTAATTCCTTGAGCCCTCGTTACTGGGGCCATCTCTTTTGTCTGTAACCAGTGAATTACGAGGATTAGTCCCTCCTCAGAAGATCACCGGCGCAGAAACTCCATGGGCCGTAACCGAGCAACTCGTCTCCGAAAAACTACCGGGAGTAAGAGCTCCAAAGCCGGCGCCTGGGAGTGCCGCGGGGCCCCGGGAGCGCTGCGGGTCCGGCGGCCGTGCCCGGGAGCCCCGGGGCAGCGGCCCCCACGCGCGGGGCTTCACCCCGAAACACGTGCGTGGGATGCAAAGGCTGCAGCGACACCGCCTCCAGCCCAAACTGCCCTGAATCGGCGGCACGCCGGGACAACAGGGGGACAATGCACCCATTGATCCGGCTGAACCGGCGCTCCCGGGTGCGTCCCCGCCAGCGGGCAGCCCCTGCCCGGACCCGCTCCTTGGCGGTGCTCGGCGCGGCCCTTCCGCCCCTTCCACCACGACAGCCCGGAGAGCTCTACTCCAGAACCGCGATGAAGGCGGTCACCGACACAGCCCTTGGCTTTGCCCGTGAAGTTAGTTTTTCTGGGACGTATGCGCCCGCACAGGGTGGGCATGCTCTAACTCGGGCAAACTTCGCAGCAGGTGCTGGGAAGACCCGGCGAACGCTCCGCAGCATCTCCATCCCCCCACCCCACCCCACACACCCGTCCCGCGGCAGACTGCCCCCGCGGCCGCCCCGGTCCCAGACCCCGTCCCCAGCGCACTCACCAGGATGCCCATCACGTCCGCCCACAGCTGGGCGAACACCTCCGACGTGCCGCTCTCCGCCGGGGCGGCGGGGCCATCCGCCCGCTCCCCCTCCATGCCCCGGCCCGGCCGTCGGATCAACGCCGGCTCCCTGCCGCCGCCGCGGCCGGCCCGCCCCGCCCCGCCATCCTCCCCCGCCCCGCTGCGGCCCGGCCCGCCCCGGGACACCGCGGGACGGCCCCGCCGCCGCCGCCGCCCCTCAAACTTTCGACCCAGGGACAGGGCGGCCGGCGGTGCCGCTGCGGCCCAAAGCCCCTCCTTCCCCACCCGCCCGTGGGCTCACCCGGCGCATGTGGTCGCCCCCGGGCGGCAACAAAGGGCCCCAGCGCAGCCCCGGCGGCTTCAGGCACCCCAAAAGTCAGGAGCCGGTGTCGGGACACGCGTGGTCGCTGGCGCAGCGCTTGTTGCTGCTGTTCCCGTTACCCCCTATGCCGGTGCCTCGCCTGACGGCCGGGACCTCCGGTGGCCAAGTCAACAGCGCTTTCTTAACACCGGGGAAAGCCTCTGGGAGGAGTGTCAGCCGCACGCGTTACACGGCGGCAGGGGAAGGGGTACCCTGTTAGTTCAGGTTTAGAGCTGGGGTACCAGACTGCATCACTCTCCTGAGGAGAGGTGCTCTGTCACCCATCGCCCTTGGGGAAGGACTGTGGGAACGCTGCCCCTCCTAGTCTGTGGCTTATGCTACCTGGTACCACCCCCAATCCCCATTATAGTCAAATTAAATAATTACTAACTACGGACAGCAGCAGCGATGCTCCTGCATTCTACCTGGAAAACTGCTAAGTGCCCATGCACGCACACACAATTCTTGGGGAAGGCACATTAAATAACAGTGGCCAAACCCCACTGCCCATGGATGGAAGGAGTGTCAGAGGTCAGCAGAAGAATAACCCAAAGGCCTGTCCACCACCTCACACCTCACTCCAAGCGTCTGCTGTGACCAGCAGCAAGGAAATCCTTTACTTTTAGTGCTCATTCCTAAGCTTTAAAATGTTTAGATGCTTCTTGAAAAGCTACTGTTTCAAGCTGCCATTTATTGGAAGCACCTGTCTGCACGGGGTGGTGGGGAAAGTGATGTATTTAATGGATATGCAGCTGTCACACACTGGCCAAGCATTTTGAGACCTCACACAGTTGAGCAGTCTGTAGATCCCCCAACATCTCTCCAGCCCCGCTTGCTGCCAGCCTGTATGTTACATGCCCTGCACCACCCAAACACAACTCAGAGCCTGCCCTAGAACCTGTGCTCCCGTCCAGGCTCTCTGTTCAGCCCTGGGATCTCCTGGCATCAGGCTCCTGTCAGCCCACAGCTGACAAGGCTCACACTGAGGGCACAGCACCAGTGGCCTGGGAGGGCTGGAGCAACAAATGATACCATTTGCTGTCAGGGCTAAACATAGTATCTGGAGAAGGAATAAAGGAAAAGTGGGGTTATTGCACTCATCTTCTCTTAATGTTCTCAGCAATGCTCTTTTTCTGTCCTCAAAGCCAAGATTGTGTATTTGACTTTGTAGACTAGCACTGGAGAGAAAAGCTGGTCGAAACACTTCCTTTCTCATCAACTGCTACACAAAGAAAGGGACAAGACTTCTCTAAGCACTGTGTTACTGCAGCTTTTGCTGGAGTCGTCAACAGCACACACTGAACAGAGAAAACAAGGTAGGAAGAAAAGGCAGAAAACCTAGAAGAGAATGATGCTGAGAGAAAGTGGTGGAGAAACCACTGATGATGTAAAAATATGCACAATTTTACTCACCCTCCTTTAGGATGCACATGTAGGATACACCCTGTGTAAGACATCTTATTGGCTAGTAATGAGAAATAATGAAATGCCCAAATCAGGTATAAAATCTCTTCCAATTGACCTTTAAATTGTACACAACTATAAGTCTATGAAGTATGAGACTAAAGGCATGTCTGAAGTCTCTCGGTACTCTGAGATGGCTTGCATAACTCAAAACTGGTTTAATTAGTCAAGGGTAATTTACTGACTGACCCTCTGAAACTCCGGTTGAACCACTTACAGTAGTAATGTCAATCTACTTTAAAATACCTGAACAAAGCACACTTGATCTCAGGATTTAAGTATTCTGGGCTCCTCATACACACTATCTTCTGTACTTTGTCTTTTTTATAGATGGAGACATATTAAGAAAAAAACAAAAAAACCCCAACTCTGCAGCACAAAGCCTAAACCACCTCACTGTTGTGTCTTGGGTGGCAACAGATGAAGATTGAATAGGTGCAAGGGGCAGTACTCCCACTTGCCTGGCCCCTCCCTGCCAACTGCGGTCATTGCTTCTGTGCAATGATGACTACACCACTTACAGAATAGTGGGTCCTGAATAACCACGCTTTTCAGCCTTGCAGTACAGGTAACAGAAACTAGACTGTAAATTGTGGTGGTCCCAGAGTTGCTTCCTGAGCCATTATGTCATCCCTTTTGTGGAGGCAGCAGCTTTCATCAGAGGAGCATGATGCACGGCTGTGGCTGTCTTCCCCTTAGCCAGTTGACTTTAATTTATCTGAGACACAGAGCCTTTGATTTCAAGAAAGTGAGATAAGGAAAGAAAGACCTTGCAAAATCACATGACCCCAGGAGCAGTTGCTTTAAAAACCAAATGGACATGAGAGAATCAAATCCATGGCAGTTTACAATAGCTACCACCTTCTGTGGTCTTGCAACTACAGCATTTATGCATTTCCAGACATTCACAACATGCCATTTTCTCAAGACATTCAATGAATATGACATGCTAAAATAATTCTCTGCTCTTCCCTCAAGTAGAGCCACCCTCTCCTTCTAGATAGGACAGGGTTCCTCTATTTTAATGAAGCCAATGTCTTGCAGAAATAAATCCCAGGAGTATTTTACAAAAACCAGCTGCAACAAAAGTACGGGAGTTTTAGAACAAGCAGAAACTCAGATCTTACAAGGGTTTTGAAGCCCAGCTGTGAGTGCAGTATTTGGCTTGTGTTACAACTGCTACTAAAAAATTACAAATTATTTGAAATTTGGCATGTTAGAATGCAGTTTTTGTTTGCAGTTTTATCTGTAGTTCCCTAGACAATAACTCAAGCATCGACAAAAGACTGCTCTCTAAAAGCATCTTGTGCTGGGCCTCTCTACAGCTATTGGAAGAAATAAACATGGTCAATTTTCTGAGATTTTTGTGACATTTCACAGGAGCTCTGACCAGGTGTGTAACATTCAGAAATCTTGGAAAACAGTCATTGTGCACCTTCAGGGTAGCACTAGGCAGCAGGGCAGCAATCCTGATACGATTCCCCAGTGTGTTGCAGTGTGGCTACAAAGCTCCCCGTGTTTGTTCTGCAAATCTCTGAAGAGGAGATAGAAACAATTGACACGTGGTCAACCTAGTCTTGCTGAGTTACGGCAGACGCACTGTGCATATGTTCCTATCACACCATCAGCTACACGTGGGTGTAAAGTTAATAAGAGTTCCCCACATATACAAGCCAGGCAGGATTAACCAACTAGGAGAGCACTTGTCTGTATTCAAGAGAGATGGACTTTCTTCTAGAGGAATACTCAGAGCAGGATCCTAGCTCCAGGTTAAGGTGGACACAGAGAAGCTCATCTTTCTCCTTTCTTTACTGAGGGTTTAGGGAGATGGCCTTCACTAGGACAAACTCTTTCTTTGTGAAAAGCATGAACCTCAAACACAAACCTCTGAGTCATTACGGCAAAAGATGACAAACTTTCTGTTCCAAAGCAGTGTGTGCCATCTCACCACAATGTCACATAAAAGTGACACAAGGGTTTCAGCAAAGCATTTAATAGTGAAAAATTGAAATACGCATCAAAATAAACTGGGAAAGCCAACATGCACTATCATAACCAGACTATCACAACTGTTGTCAGCCACATCAAAGGCATTTAATCCAGGAAATCTATACCATAAACAACCTCGAGCACTTTGATATCAATTTTAAACTATATACAAGAGGGTGATATCAGGTTGCCTTGGAAAGGGGATCATGCTTCACAGAGTAAATGGACACCAAACTTCATGGGTTCCCGATAGATGACCTGAGGGAAATGGCTTCCTGCTCAGAGACCTGGCAATTAACTCTGCGTGCATGAACAAAAACACATGAGGTTTCTCAACATCACTAACAACACCCTGCCCAGTATATCAAGACCAAATCAGAACATCAAAGCCTCAGAGAAAAAAATAAGCAAGCCATTGTATGTAGAGAGGCTGCAGAGAAAGGGAGAAATAAAAATTCCAGCTAGATCCTGCATGTGACCTGCCAAAGCCCTAAAACTCTTAACACAAGCACATTACAATGGAACACACTATTAGCAGTGATTGCATCTCCTTTCAGCTCTCTCCCTCTTCCCCCTTGGTGGAGGTCATCAAATTGAAAAATACGAAGTTTCACACCACAGCCGTTGATTACAAATGCAACTCTCAGTGGTTGCAGGTTCCATCCCATCAACTTACCAAGATCCATCTTGAATGATTTTATCTCATTGTCCTTGTTACATTTTTTTTTCAAAGTCCTTCTAAAGTATAATTTCTTTTACCTCTCCCCTAAACTTAATTTTTGAATTATTTTCCTTAAGAACTGTTTAAGGACTATTATTTCTGATAGCATGGTCCTTCAGAGTAGGGATCAGCCAAAGGGGCCAGCAGCTGCTCTCCAACAGAAAGCAGACATGCCAGCTCCAGAAGGTGCTCTCTGCTGTGGGATAGAATGGGAATACACATACCTGACGCATCAGTCGATCTGACAAACAGGCTATCACCGTCCCAGGCTCTCCTAGAATGTACATGTGTAAACTAGGAGAGAGTACAAGGTCCATCATGCATCCATGATCCATCCATTTGCACATCAGATTTCTATATATTCCAAAAGGATCACATTTCAGCACCCTCTGCCAATTAGATAACTACAGAAAATATTCCTGATTTTAGAAGCGATACAGACAGTACTTATCCAATGTCTTTAAAATGGACTATATTTACATCATATACTATATGCTGTACAGTCAGAAATCACTAATTATTCTTTTAGAGGCTTAGCTGCCAGCTCCCAGTCTTACTGCCAGCCTCATGACTAGAGTATCACATCCCAGCGAGAGCAGCACACTAATATGCCCAGCACAAATCACATGAAGTCTGTTTAATAGTAGAAAGCAGTTAGTAGAAAACAAATTGCTTTATTTTGATAAAAGTCTGAACTCTACACATTACACCCAATCTATCATTGCCTTAGATATCAGTACTCCACTAGATTAAAAAATTAGAAGGTAGGAGAGACCTACGCCCAGGGAAATCATTCCAGTAGTCTTAATATTTTGGGCTAGCACCGCACTCAGTAGACGCAAAAGTACTGCTAAGCTTGGCAGGCTTCATTTAAAATACAGTAGCTGTGACTTTACATGACAAATCATATAAGGAAAAGAAATCTAAACACAACAAGCATCACAGCCCTCCTGGAAGGATATCTTTTGACTCATAAGGAGAAATGAAAGGTTGACATCCTTCCCTTCCTGCCCAAAGATATGCTCCACAGAGGCCTCTCATATCCTGCCCAGTTCCCCTGTCTATCATGGAGCACAGCATCGCATTTCTTTACTGGGAGGCGGTAGCACTAGCCCAGCCAGTGGAGGGGCTCTGGGAGCTGGAGCATGGCTGGTGAGGAACACATATCCCGAGGGAAACCACAGCCATGATCCTGCTTAGGTGCACAGCATGCCACTCCAAAACTGCCCGCAGATCAGGACTCCAGCTGCTTCCCACAATATCAGGCACTGTCCGGAGATTTTCCAGAAATTACTAAGACTCTTGTTTTTTGTGTTACTCACTTCTGCCTTCTCCACCCAAACTCAGTATCCCCTCTTCTCTACCTGCACAGCAAAGCCAGTTTTGATGCGTTGTTTTTTTCTTGTCAACATTGAAATAGCATTCACTTTTTTCTTAGCTTTCTGCAGCACTTCTTACAAAATGTTTTCAGAATCTTAATTAATTTTTCAGAAAGGAGTTCAGCATTCTTTGAGATACCTAGGTGTAGTCTCTGCACTGTCATTCATGGGAGGTTGCTCAACTGCACTTTTGCATTTTTTTCGTAAGCAGCTGCTAGAAGGGATGCATACAAATCTTTTTTGTAAGAGACTTACAAAGCCCATAAAGACAGAAGTATTTAGCTCAGTGTCCTTTGGCTGCTCTTCTCCCAAATAATTTTAGAACTGTGGTAGCAAAAAACATGAAAAGCTAGCCTCAGAACCAGGAATAGGACTTCAGCCTCTCCTTTTTCCAAATGTGGCGTCCTTTGATTCCTTTGTTGAAACTCTTAATAAATACTAATGAAAAGGAGTCTGATGATCTCATCCTAAAGCACATCATAAAAGCAGCATAAGGTACAACTCAGTAGTGTGTGATAACCATGTATTTCAGAGACGCTCAGTGCTGATGTAAATATCACTCCAAATTAGCTGTGGTAAGATGGGAAGAGCATCAACAGAGATGACCAATCTCACAGAGTGACACCTATATTACTACTGTATCACTTTATGACCAGCACAAATTTTTAAAATAAAAATGTATGCACCTCACAGATGATGCTTATTGCATCTCCCTTAGAAAGGGAAACCAACATTTTTAAAAGTAATACTTCCTGGAAAAAGAAACCCAAGAGCTTTCATTAATTTCAATTTCATTAATTGTATCTTTGCAAAAGCAACCAAGCATGAAATGCAAATGTAGATCTTAAAAAAAAAAGTTATCTGCCTGTTATAGAGATGAAACTTTACAGAGTTGCCCTTAGCAAAATATTATTACAACAAAGTACATGTGACCCAAACATGTCAACTGTAGACAGCTGGAAGAAAACAAAAGAGGAAAAATTGCTTAGCTTCTCTTTCAGAACAGATCACTTCCATGCAAAAGTCACCTCCTCCACACTCCACCGAACACCCATTCCCCAATTTACCAATTAAATACTGCCCCAAAACATAGCAGAACAAAACTCTTTCCTCAGATGTTTCTCTGAAAGCTAATACACTCCCCCTCCCCTCACCCCCATCTGAACAAGCAGAAAACAGACCCTACCAAAGCCTGACTTTCAGTCCCACAAGGATTCAGAACTGAGCTTGGACTTTCCACTTTTTATGCCTATGTCCTAAGTCACGAAAATATATTGGCAGTGAAGGAGTAGGTGGGCCTAGTTAATGCAGATGCTGACCAAAGAAACCTGCCTGATGCTCTCAGCTAGCCACAGATGACCAGATGTGATAATTTGATGTTTGCTTGCATATCATGTCAGCCTAAGGTCAATTCTCCCTACTGCAGCCACTGCAGAACAATTTACTGGCTTCAACCTCTTCTTTCATATCAGTTTCTGCTGGGATAACTCCTGCTCCATCATCAGAGCTTCTCCTTCTGCTTCCATCCCCAGAAACAGTTCTCATCAGTTCTCTTCCCTCACTTTCCAAACAGCTGCCCTATCTTTCCTTTTAAATGCTTTCTGCCCATTCTCCAAAGTACCACACCTAACTAAAACATGGGTGTCCTCCTGATGTCAGAGCTGTGCCCCTGGCTGAGCTGTGTGCCATGCAACAAGCCCAGATATGTACATAAAGAGTGAGTTTATGGAAAAACAAATGGCAGTTGACCAGCAAGCAGGAAAGCAGTTGTGTTGCAATTTCAGTTGTAATGATTAGTGTTCAAAAATCACAGATGTCAGGCACCTGAATATTACACTTGCATTTAAATATAATGAAATTTTAAAAGTTAAGACTTTTGGAGTGCTTCAGCTTCAGTTGTCTAAGTAATTAGGGTGCACTTAGGTCACATCTTCATCCTTTTATTGAAAAATAAAACCCGGAATTTACATTTCCATTATTTAAAAAACAGCAGCAAACTGGAATTTTTACATCACTGGCTGCAGGTGTTAGGATGTTAAATAAATCATCAAGCCAGAGATGAAATCTGGAGCAATCACAAGACTCTGACAATGTAGTCAAGATGATAAGTATTCATTTCAGCTGTGGCTGTAAACACAGGCATGAGCTTGATTCACAGAGTCTGTGCTGCTCTAGAGAAGACTTATTCTTCACTGCCCAGCAAGCTGTACCATCAATCACCCTGGACTCTCTCTCAAATCAGAGTTTCAAATTGCCATGGAAAAATATAATAAAACCTGCTTTGCACTCACTAACAAGAGTTAAGAAAGAAGTGGAAAATCATATCCAATCTGTATATTTCATTTTTCCTATATTGTTAATGACATGTTTCACTTCATAAAATTTCATTAAACATATAGAGAAACATCTCTATACAAGCAGGCACATACTGCACTTCATGTCCATAAATTCATTGAAGGGGCAGGAGACACTTATTACTTCTGTAACACAGCGAGGATGGGGAGTAATTCCAAGGAGCAGCTGCTTCCAGTTAGGATAGCTCAGCTGGAAAGGAGAGGTGCCTGTCAAAGTAATTAAAATGAGAAGAAGCCATCTATTTGACACTCCAGCTTTTAAGCACTGGGTAACCCCCTCCCAAAATGTAATTAAAAAAAAAAAAGACAAGTGAAAACAGGCTTAAGCATTGCTGAAAACATACCTCCAAGCTATTATCTCAACAAATATTTTGGGAAGCTCATGAACAGAAGGATTATTGTGAGTGTGGTGGTGTGAGTGGGAGGAATTTACCGTCCACAACTCAACCAACTGCATTAATGATGATATAACAGCCCTTGAGGGCAGTGAGCTTACTGCACTGGCTCCATGTTGATGAAGTTTTACAGGGAAGTTTTTTTGTTAAAGTATATGTAGAGTAGGCTGGTATCTCTGGTTCTCAGAAAAAGAAAAAGAATTTTCATTTGCAAGGATTTAATAATTAGGCAATTCTGTTTTGTGAGGCCAAATATGCTTCTTCAGTACAATGTGTATCCTGTAGCAACATATGCCTAACAAGAAGTAACTGAGATTTGGGTTTTTGAAAATGACTAATACACTTCATCCCAGAGGAGCATCACACGTTCCTTTTGACTTCTGTGGGAAGATGTGATTTGTGAGAATAAATTTAAACAAACAACTGTCGCTTGGCTAGATGAAGGTTAAAGGGACTGGAAAGGATGCAGTGATTATCTGAAAGCATGAAGGGTGTGTAAGCACCAAGGGGAAAGCCAGATTGCAGACAAAAGCTCAAGAGGGTGTAACTCAGGGCAATGAGATAAATGTATGTGTTTTTAAGCCCTGAAATACTGGCTCATAAAACGATGACATTATTTGTGTATGCAAACTGGTCATTTCAGTCATTGCTGTGTGTTACTGAGGACAGAATATGTGAAAGGGAATTAAAAGGAATAAAAAAAATTTGCTATATTAATGAGGGGAATATAGAGAGAGCAGAAGTAACTCTGTGTCTTAGGGACAAGCCAAGTGACCTTATGGATTCACTCTATATTTGCTGTCTCTGCCGCTAAGGAGGCAGCAGCAGGGATGGGCGGTGAGCTCACAACGCTTTGGGCTAGATACAATCCATGACTTAATTTCACATGACTTGCAGTTCCATGAATTATTTTGGGTGGTTTTAATGGATGATTCTAAGGGGTATGCTATCTGAGCAACTGCCTAAGAAGTCTGAAAAGCCTATGTGGACCTTAGGTTTCCCATGGTAACATGAGGCATTTAGGGAATACATAAGCACAGTAAGATGTCAGCAAGGTATTGGGTCTCATGTAGACAATTTTCATTACTCACCAGATTTTGGGTTTATATAGGAATCTAAAACTCCTAGAGATGAAAATTATATTATTGTATATTATTATTAATTTATTATATTTGTATATGTAAACTGCAGGTGCAGACAGATCTAAGAAATGACTGCCTTTTGACTTGTCAAAAAGACAAATTCCTTACCTCCTAAAAGCATTCGCCAAGTGTTGTGATACCTTTTTAACTCCTATCATTTCCCAAATAAATACTAACAGATATGGACTTATTATGAATAGAAAAGAAATATAATTATCCTCTTGGATAGTTAAAGCCGTTTTCAATGTATAAAACATGATTTAAACTTATGCATTCTATTGCCTGTACTTGCCTAGCTAGTGTTTATGTTTATCTGTAGACAGAAAATAATTCAAAGGACCTAATTATTCACAGCACCTCCAAACATGTACAATATCATCCTCATCTGTAAATAGATTTCAGCAAGGGAGAAACTGGTTTTAAATATTTTAGCACCCATTTCCCAAAGAAGTATGAATAGGTAACAGAGGTTAAATAGCTGAATTGTTTTATATGGATGCATGAGAAAGGATTGTAACAGACTTCAGGTATGACAGGCAATTCAGGGCAGTGTCAAAGGGCAAAACAGTATCAGAGTACTTAGTGAGCCTGGTGGTTTCAAATAAGTTTAACCTGCTCATGTTCATCCAAGAATGCCCAGGCTTGGCTTCAAGATGCAAGGATTTTGGCAGTAATAATGACTGCTGTCTCCATGTCTTGTTCTCACTCCTGTGCCATGGTAATTACAAATGAGGGCTCATGAAGAAAAGAGTTCAAGAAGGCTAAGGGAAGGCAAGCACAGGGCTGGAAAGACACACAAATTAGTTATATAATGCTTCTTTTTCTACCCTATTATCCTGTAAGAGTTTTAAACAGCCAAATGGATTTGACAAGAATTAATTTTGTCAAATCAATCTAATTTCCCACTTTGGAGGATAATTGGTAGTGGATAAGAAGTAGCAGCAGCTGGAATACATATTGAATTTAATAAGGTTTCTACCTTATTCAACCATTGCCATTATAAAGTGCTATACAACTGGTTGAAAGAAACACTTTCAGGGATTCGTTTTCAGTGGCTGGCACCAAAGGGAAAAGATATATTGAGTGAGGTTTTGCAGGGATCTGTTTTTCAATATTTTAATTAACAGACTGGCCAGTAGAATAGAGAATATGCTCACTAAATTTACAGATGAGAGACAGCTCAGAGTGCTCAAAAATAGCTCCTGAGTGCATCAAGAAAAGTCATCTTGCTGCAGAAGAGCAAGTTTCATAGGAGGACATACCCAGTACAGCCAGTAGGATACAGAGCCATGTGTAAGATGTAACAGTCTATACACTGCTCACCAAGCCCAAGCTGTCAGCTGGAGTTCCAGGTTGTCTTTTGACCCAGTGTGCCCTAGATGTCAAGACTGACATGGACTGATGAGAGAAAATGTAGAAGACAACCATGTAAATGAGATGTTTACAAGTAGAGATTGAAAGAATGAGGATACTCTATCCAAGGCAAAAGAAGATTACCAGAGAATAGGATAATAATTTTCAAATATGTAAACTCTTTGATTCACTAAGAAGAACAAACTTCTCTATCTGTTGGGGATAGGGCAAGAATGAACAGGCTTAATTGCAGCTGGGGCAATTTTCAGTTAAATGCTAGAAAAAGCTTTCTAAGTGCAAGGTTCATAAAGGTAATGGAATTGATTTCCTGGGGTCAGTGTGGTGCCTTCATACCTGTCTAACCTGTTCTTGAGAGCCTCCCAACATCCCATTATTTTGGTACAACCGATTCTGCTCTGGGGCTTGGAGTTGGCTACATAACCTCTTAAGATTTCTCCAGTATTTTTTTTTTTTTTTTTTTAAATGAGTACTTTTTGTATTTTAATTCTTTAAAACCAGACTGTGAAAGCCCTTTGCACAGCAGCCAGCACTTACTCGAAAGGATGTCTGAATGGCACTCATGCCAAAAGGCCAAGATCCAATGCTGCAAGTTAGAATTAGAGTTTACACATATCAAGGATACCACAAAGGGCATTGAAATGCTTTGCATGCCAGTGCCACAGAAACAACCACAGTCACCTGAAGAACTGGAGAATTTTTACGCAGGCTATTTGTAAATCCTATGATTTTGCTACTGAACAGAAGATCTATTCCAGAGTTTGCAACCACCTGGCCTGCTTTTAATATTAACATTTGCACAAGATGTTTGAGTGGCTGTGGCAGCATGTAACTGATATGACTGAGGATGGCAGTTGCCAGAGGGACAGGCTGCTGCACAAGGAAGCCAAGAATCTCAAACTCAATATGCTTCATAAGAATAATCCTAAAAATTACAGCTGCTCATGGGCAAGGAGTTTGTTCATTTATACTCCAGCTGAAATGCATTAAATACTTGCTTAGATATTCCTACCCCTCTTGGTCATATCCAGTGAGGATAACTATTAATTACAGCTACCTATCTGAAAGTGAAATCATCACCTGCTTTCTCCAAAGAGGCAATTGCTGGGGAAACATATGTAATCTTTTAGGATTTAAACACTGGAAACACATTTCAAATATGGCTTTCTTGTGTAAACCAGACCTGCCAGGGAGTGTACAACCTTTAGGAGAAGGTACACTCGAAACAGTTATTCTGTTTTCGTATGTGCAATGACGGTGGCATGCCAAGATAGCAGAAATAATTGGGACATATTTTCTTCTCTGAGACCTTCTCACCCACCAGCCTTTTGGAAATAAGACCCTCACCGTTTCTGGAATCCTAGAACTGGACATTTGCAAAATCCCTCCTTTGGGAGTCTGAAATGGGGAGGAGGCATAGAAGGATGTGTGCATTCACACATTCCCAGAGACAGCAATTCACAGACATCTTCGTGTTTTTTACACATACTCAATTACGCCTGTCATTATGGGATTTCACAGACAGTGCTGCTATTTACATTAAAACATATGCACACAATAACATCTGTGGCTAGAAATATGCCTAATACAATGTATGGTAGCCAAGTCAACAGCAAGTGACCAAGCAGCCAAAAGGGCACATTCAGCAGCAAGAAGGTATGAACTCCCAAGAGGTTTCACAGGCCAGTTAGTGGGTTATGACTCTCACTCTTCATCCAGCAGTGAGTTAAACAAGCTGCTGCTGAGGAAAGAAGTGGTCTCTAAAACTCCATGGCCCACACTTTCCAACGCAGGATGCATGGAGAGAGTGTGTAAGGTTCTGTCAATTAGATACAACAGTAAAATGGCATCCCATCTGCTCTAAAAATGTCAAAGTGCTCCATGGCACCTGTCTGGGGGGAAAAAAACCCAAACAAAAAAAGAGCAAGAGTTTACCACAGGTTTAAATACTCCTGTGAAACAAAGGCCTCTTTGTGCTAGAGCTTTCTGCAGCAAAAGTACTTTGGAAAAGTTTGGAATAATTTTTTTTGCAGTAGTATTTCATATCAGAGGATGAAAAAGGAGAAACCCTTTCCACACTTTTGCCATACCACAAAAGTCAGAGTCAGTTTTGTTATAACTTTAAAAGTGCAAAAACCATAGCTAAAGACTCCACTGATAGGAAAACACCCCCTCCCCTCAAATACAAATTTTGAAAGAAGAATTGAGCTGAAAGCTTATGCTTTATGTATCTCATTTCCCTGCCAGAAGGGTCTAAACACATTTGTAGTAAATTCTAAGTTTGCGTATTGAAAAAGGTACAATGCCAATCATAATTCACCCACTCATTTCCCTGGAAACAAGAGCAGTGTAAAGGAACAGCAAGAAGTTTCCTTTTTCCTTCAATATCCAGGCAGGGTTCTCCCTGTTGCACTGAACAGAGACAAGGTCTCCTCTGAAATCCCAGTGCTCCCTTCCTGCAGCCTCTCAGCATTAGCCGTTTGGGCTTGCTTTAAATTGTCTGAAAACTAATCCAATTTGCACAAAACACAGAAAATTAGTGTTGACATGGATACAAAGTTATCTGAAAAGAGCTTTTTTCCCCCCCGGTATGACTATCTTCTCTGTTAAAAACCAAACTCAATATAAAATCATCAGTGGTTGGACTTTATCATAGCTGAAAATTACCTTGGCAGCTGCAAAAGGGAGTTCCCTCTTTTCAAAGCAACTTGCCTGAACTTCCACGATGCCAGCCACACACAAGTCAAGATATTATAATTCTTGCAGTAATAATGAGTGACAATGTTACCAAAATTAGAGTTACTGAAGTCAGAGGAACATATGAAGTAAAATGAGAGCTTTTGTCTACACATAAGGTTCTGAAAAGTCTAGAAAGAAATAGTGCAGGAATAAATACAGAAGTAGGAAATTACAGGTAGTGGGACCATGATGAAATTTTTTGTGACAAATGTTTGCCCAAATAGATCTCCTATGTTGTTCCAGTTTCTTAACATGTTTTGCTACTTCTTCAAATATTATTTAACATGCATGTTTATTACAGAAGCATCACCTGAAGAACAAGATCTTTCCTATTGTACTAAACATTGCTTATAGATTAAAAGCATTTTCATTCTACATCTGAGTCAGAAATAGAGGGTGAAGATGCACGAAGTTAAAGTTATCTGCAATGAGAAACACAGAAAATAAGTAATAGAGCCAAAAAGGAAATCAAGGTCTTCCAAAGTTGTGGTCCAGGGCACTGCCAACTGGACCATGCTGTCCGTACTCCTTGTGCTGTAAATAATCATGCACCAGGTACAGGCTGCACATCACATGCTCCATGACTCTACGAAAGCAAAGATATTTTAGGAAATGATCTATTTTGCTGGACAACTTTTATACAGTGAAGTATAACAGAAATAAACCTGCTAAAAACATTACAGGAACAACAGCAAAAAATAAGCAGCAGGAGACACTCTTGTAAATGGGAAGGGGAAATGCTCTGTAAGAAAGTCCCAAATTATGTGACAAGATGGGAGGGCTTGCTGGAAAATAATAATTCTGTACTATAAAGTGCATGCAAAATGCAGAGTTTCAGAAGAAACTGAAAAATATCATCTATTTTTAAAGTCTTTTTGCAAGGAAACTTGATACATTAGAACTAAAAGTATTACAGTTGGGAAAATTTTATTAGCACTGTGATCCTTGTGGAGGGTAGAATAGGGTCAGACAGCCATATTTCAAATGCATTTTCCATGTAAAATTATACTAATGATAATTATAGAAGTAGTGGATACTATATCAAAGGGACCCATGGTCATAATTTACTAACACTGTACTAAAGATGAAGAATCACAGAGTATTTAACTACAACTACACTAACCTAGGTTTATATGATTTACAGTGACATCTCTTCATTTCACATCTTTCTGGATTTCATGCTCCCCCACACTGAAAAGTATATGGCAATATGGTGAAAGGGGGGAATGAGAAATGAGACATTTAGAACAATCTAGATCCAGAAGGCCTTTCCAGATCAACATCAATGGAGTAAACTAACTGCTTTTGAAATCTCTACTGCTAATCTTTGCTGCTTAAATAGATAGCAGATGCTTCCTGTTGTTTACTAGCAGCAATGCAGGTAACAAACACTGTGAATTCACCACTAATTCCTAACAGATTGTTTCCGAAGCTGCGGTTTTCTGCTTGTGGTTCGTGGACTCCTGAGACCTTACTAAGTATCTTAATGCAGTCTTTATAAAGTCATTTAAGAAAATATCTTCCGTTTTTAATAGTCTTAAATTCACCACACTGATTTTCATCTGTGCCTAAACATCTTCAGGAATACAGAAAAGTTACAAATCACTTTTGCTGAGTTTCGACCAGAGTCTGAAACAAACTAGAAAAGTTATGGTGTCAGATGGATGGTTAAACGTGCAGAGAATGCCATTGAGCAGTAAGTCCTAATGGCAGCCACAGCTAATGTGTGGGAACACATTAGCAAAAAGTATGTGGGACAATTGCTTGTTCTGGGTCAGTTTAGTAGTCAGGTCTCATGGCAAAGTCCTAGGAGTCAGGTGACTTAAGCAGCACAGAGGCCCTCAAGTACACCACACTAAACTGCACCATCTTTAAAGTAAGGAGGAAGGAGCAATCAAGTGGTGGAGGTGGCCACAATATTTTCAAGGAGATGACAAACTCTTTCAACACATCACAAGATTTTTCTCCCGAGTTTTTTTCAAAACTATTTAGAAGTTTTATCTCCCTTGGTTAGGATCTTGAGTTTCTTCCCTTGCTGTTGTCGGCTCTTAACAATTTATTAGGAGCTCAGGCGTGCCCTGCCTGTGCGAGAAGTGCTCCTGCTCCTTTCCAGGTGCTCAGGTGCCTCAGTGACCTCCTGCCACCCAGAGTTCTGGTCTGTTTCGGGAGGGATGGAAAGCTTCTCTTACTTCAAAAAATGGAACAGGAAATGCACAAAAACAAACCCATAGTTTCCTAGGGAAAGTGGGAAAAACTTGGACAATAATTGGGCTAAGCAAGAAGGTGCAGGGGCTGCCTGAGCATCACCTTAGATGCTCCCAACTAGAGTAAAGCACCAGGCAGAGAGGGGCAGAGAGGCGCACACATGGACATGTGGGCACACATGCACATGGACACGATGGGGCTGCATGCAGAGGCTGTGCAGAGAACACTGCCAAGAATGCTTTTACTTCTTTGATCGTGGAATAATGACTCCATGACAGATTCCCCACTATTCTGCTGTTATCCATCTAGTGAAGAAAGACAGAAAACAACAAAGTGAACTAAATTCTCCCCTCTCAACTAAAACAGTGCAGACAACAGTCAAAACCCAGGGAAGTGATGGAAAGAGGAAAAAAAAAGAGCACAAACTCTGAAGAGGGGAAGAGGGGAAAAGAGATACTGGAGTTCACTGTAAGGTCACAAAAGGGACAGAACAAATAGCAGCTCACTCCAGCCATCATATTACAAACCTGTGTGCTAATAAAATAGCCATGAGGAATAAAGCAGGAGGAACCGGATGTCTTAATGCTAAAAAAAGTAAGAGATTTAACTGGCACAAGAGAAACTTTCTGGGAATTCACATAGCTGAAATACTAATGTAGAAAATGTGCAGGTTTTTTGTGAATGATAGGCAGGGGAGAGGTCTACAGTTGTATTTCAGAGGTAACCTACACTCATCCCAAACTCAGAAAGAGGAGAAAACCCAGTTAGTCTGGGGACATTAAAAAGGGAGGAAAATAACAAAGGTTTTGATACTGTTCAACACCTATTACAGATGACTACATCAGGTATAAAAGCAGGTTGAATAAAGATTTCTTCCCGAATAGTATCACACACAGCAGAACCTGCTGGTAAGCAGAAAGACCTAACTACCCAAATGCTGCTGAAACACAAACACCACAGGCCACTAAGCATATCTTTGGTATGTGAGAGAAAGTGGTCATGGCAGATGCGGTTTGGGCATGAGACAGGGAGAGAAACTGAGTCCTCTCACTCCCAGAGAGGTCACTGGAGTGGTCTGGGTTGATGCAGGCTTGCCAGCCCCTTGCAGGGCTGCCCCACACCGGGACCCTGGTCCACGCTGCCTCTGCCCTCTGGCTGTCACAGCCGTGGGCAGCAAAATCCTCCTCCACGCAAGTCTGGCAAGGTCAATAGCACAGATCTAGGCACAACAATGCAGAAGACAGAGAAAAGGCAAGTAAATGTTTATCTCTGTGATCCAAAAGTAGATTTCACAGGGGCCCCACTGACGTCCAACCTAAATTTGCAGGAAAATGTGCTCGGGAACAAACAATCACGCATACTACTTGTAAGCATGTAAAGATTTTGAAGTCACTTGCTTGTGCGAGAAACTTTGTAAATTATTATCAAATAAAGTTAATTTTTGTTCAGTAGTACAACACCTTACAAATAAGAAGGAAGCAAATAAAATATATCTGCATTTTTATATGGTTCCCAGTGCTACTTCACTAGGCATATTCATGAAGGGAATGGTGTATATGAAACTGTCTGTGCATGACAGGGAAACCATATAAAAAAGTACTTACAGTAGTTCCTCATCAAACTGGAAAGATGCATCGAGACATTTTGACGCTATTCAATAGTTTTACAGCATACTTGTTTAGGAACTGTTCACATTTTGAGTCTTGTGACCAAGACATCCATTTTGAGGCTCTTCTGGGGCCTCAGTGACCATCCCCTCCAGATCACGGTGCTCAGCAGAAATCTGCAAAAAGTGCCTGAGCCTGCAGAGGACAGCAGAAAGCACTGAAAACCATGAGAAAGAGGGGACCATGTCTGCTCATGAGGATGATGTAACCTGATTTCTGAGTTTTCAGACTGCAGAAAGCTAGAAGGAGCTGCAGGAATATCAGAGAGCAGATTAGATACACAGATGGATATGGAAATTGGAAAAATGGCCTAAGACAAAGGGGAAGCAGTATGCAAAAAAGACATATTGTTGCAAAACACTTCACTTGGGAAGAAACAAGTTAGGAGGATGAGCAGGGGATGGGAGACAGCTGGCCCTGCAGCAGTTCTCACAAGAGGATCTGCAGGCTTCAGGCTGAACATGAGTCGACTTTCTTCTTGCTGTCATAGAAAAGCAACCATTATATAAAGATTTACTAACAGGTGACACATAAAATCAATCTTTTGCTCAAGACCTCTATCATCTGGGCTATAAGACTCATTCCTGACACCGCACTTCAAAAAAATCTGAACCAGTTATGAAGAGTCAGAGGAGAACACCTTAAATAACCTAGAGGCCTAGTTATTAGGTCTACAAAACATGTCCTGAAAAAACCAACTGCCTGGGAGTTAGCACTAGCTCAGTTGGAAGATTTTCAACCTAAGAATTTATGACAGTTGACATTTCCTTGCCCCTCTATAAACACATGAAGTTATGTGGGCCCCTTTTTTTAAAAAAGGGAAATGGAGAAGAAAGCAGGGGATTTTAGTCCTCTTGATTTTACAGTGCATAAAAATACAATTTCAGCATATTTCAAATACTGAAAAAAATCCACTTAGCATAAAAAGAAACAAAAAATTTATTGGGGGAGAATTGCTTACAGGAGAATTCTCATTATTCAGGAAGCCTACCCTAAACTTGAGCAGCTGAGATCAAGAATACTGTCTATTTACACTAGACTATGAGAGGGAGAAAACTGAAAGCATTAAAGATGTTCTTCATATTTTATGAAGAACCATAGAATAAGATCCAGTTTCTTTAATTTTTTTATTATTTCATCTTAAAACAGACAATCTGCACTTAAGAGATATATAATCCTCCCTCCATAGTGATACCTTCATACAAGATATTTCAAGTGGTATATTTCAAATTAATGTAAACCAAATGTACAGCACCACTACAATATATTTACTTTTATTTACTTTGTCTACTTTCTCAGTTCAGGGAATTCAGCTTCAGTCCTCCTTTCTTTTTTTCATTTAAAATTCTTATGTAACAGAACATGTGAGATGATCAACTTGTGGAAACCCACGTACTTAGTAGGAACAGGGGTCTCTGCTGGAACTTTAAAAATAACTTAGTTCAGTTGTACACATAATTCTAGGAATTAAGAATCTTAAGATCATGTATATACTGTAAAGTACTATAAAGGTTACTTTATACTTTCAAAATTTTTAGAATTCATTTTGCTGAAGTATAGTCCCAATTTTTTTGAAGTTTCAGACTTAAAAGTTACAACTGGCTTATACAAAAGGCACTGCCACTAAAATAGTGACAAGTCCTCATTTCAATGCCAGCAAAGAAGCATATTATCATAAGCTTTCACACACAGAAAGTTAGTAAGTCATGTAAAAGTTCCAACTGAAAACCAAATGTTTTCTGATTTTATTTTCCTAAAGGCCTTTGATTTGACACCTAATTTAATTCCCAGAGACCGAGAAGGGAATATTCTGTCGTATTGTGCTCTGGGATCTTAAAGCTCAGCATGTTGCTAACATCCATGCATCACTGGAAACAGGCCTTGGATGCCCCCAGGCATTTTTTTTCACATCTTGACTACATTTTCTCAACTGAATTAACCCCACCCATTTGGCAGACAAAAGGCTCAGAGGTATGCTCTGATTCAAAGGCTTTACTTTGTAAGGGAAAGTCACTCTTAATTGAGATTTCATTTCATGTACCATCCCTGGGGAGTACTAACAGCTTCAGCCACCCAATGAATCACTGAACCTTTTTTATGTTCTCCCATATGGGTGCCCTGAATAGAAAATTAGATCTAGACCAAGTGAATACATAGGAGCAACATTCAATTTCTTTTGCCTCTAAAACAATGTCAATAGGTGACTAATCAGAAGATATAGCAAGTGGAAAACAACCTGAATTCAAGCTAAATTCAAGAAGCAAGTTTTCACTAGTTTTTAAAGCAGAGAGAGAAAACAATACCCTGCACAACTAACTTTTTATCCACATCCTACTGCTCAAAATTTGTATTTATTACTCTCTTTCCTTTAAATTTAAACATTCCTCACATTCATATTTATCCATAAATTTTATTCTAAGGGATAAATTAAAAGTATAAACCAACACCTAAAAGTTACCTGTAGTGATAATTAACTGTCTAATTTAATTTCTTACCTTTTGTGATAAGAAGACATGGAGCAGCAGAACTGTAATGCTTCTATTTCTCAGATGAGACCAGTTTGAAAGTAACTATTTTCAATCAAATATTCAATGCCAGGAACTACAAAATTCAGTTATAATCAACCATATGATAGATTTCTAAAAAGCATCAATGTAATCTATAGTTTGAAGATACAGTATAGAAATAGATGAAGATGGAGTGATCTCAGTGACTTACCATCTGACACTGATGAATAGCAACAGCCTTGACAGGGATTATTAAGTTTATTCTTCTTTAAAGCCTAGACTATTCTCCAAAGCATCTGTGCCACTCACTTCTCAATCATCTTCCAGACCCAGAAAGCGCAAAACCCCCATCAGCCATCAAAGCAGTACTTCATACTCCAGATGAAAAGCATCAGCAAGCCAAACTGTCCCATTCCTGAGGAAGAGCCATGTGTCCTAAAAATGCTGGGTAACCACTCCCTAAAATATGAAAAAGTATATTGATGGGCACATACAGAGGCTCAGAGGAGCTGAGCCAAAGGCCTTGCTGACTCCCCAGCACTACATTTCAAACAAAGGCAGAGCCACCCAGCTGCAGTTGTCCAGCTGCAGCCCCCCCTTTGAAAACACCTTCCTCCTTTCCTGCTAGACATGTGTCACTTCCACCACCACGTGCTGGCTGCTGCTAACACTGACTGCCACAGCACTGGGGTGGCAGGTCTGCGCCTGGAATACATAGGTTCTCCAGCTTGAGAAGGGAGCAGCCAGCCCTGCTCCCCAGCAGCACTCCAACATCACCCTGAGGGTACCCTTCACCCAGAGATTGCAGCCTTGGCCCAGCCAAGGCTGGTCCCTTCACAGCTTCCCCTCCAGACTGGACCAACCCGAGTTCTGCCGGTTATGAAAACGGCTGATAAGGATTGTACCGCCAATTTGTCGTGGCCCTCTGAATCTTATCTAGGACTAAAAACAGCAGAAGCTTTGTAGCTGCACAAACGAAAGTGAACTTGGAATGCAGAAAGCAAGCAAATGTGTTGAAAACTGTGACTTGTCCCTACATACACATACACAGAAAAATTTCTCATAGGCATCTGCCCACACGAGCTCCTGAAAGATTTTAAATGTTAGGCCATTAGCAAGGTCCCTGCATATCATTTTCTAAAATACCTTTTTAGGTCTATTTAGAAGCAAATTAAAAAAACAAAATACTCTATCAAAGACATATCACTATGAGTTCAAAAGGGGAAAAATGATTCTGAGATGGAGTGTCATATATCAAGTCCCACCACACTGTTGTAAGTCAGTGATGCTCTCAGATTTCACCCTTTCGGGTTAAAAATGTCTTGATGTCTTTCTTACAAGAGTAAAAATGGTGTAGTTGTTTTGAAGTACCGGAAGGGGCAGAAAACCATTTTCTACAGATGATGGTGACTGTGACTATTTTAAATAATTGCCCCACACTCCATTACTTGCACAAGCTCACCTTTGCAACTCAGCAATTCCTGCATTTGCAAAGCACAGCTGTGTTCTGGCAGCAGCTCTTTCCAGCTGCTGTAGGTGGCATTTTCATCTGCAGCTATTAAATTGGGCAACTCCCAGAGGGTCTGGTTCTGCTACACTCCTATGAGGACAAAGAGGGCCTGACCTCAATATTACAGGGACAAATAGCACAGGTTAGAACTGCACAACATCCCAACTCCACCAACCATCCCTGCTGCTGTGGGAAGACGAATGAGGGCTGAGATTAGGTGAGATGCGTATTACAAACAGCTGCCGTCCTCACAGTCATAAGGATGTAAGGATGTAAATCCTCACAGGATTTTACACCCACGTTTACATTCAGTGCCAACGGCCTTGTGGCCAAAGGGAGCAGGAGCAACCTTAGCCCATCCAAGCACAATGCCAACCATCCACGGGAAGTGAGAGGCAGAAGCACCAGGGAAAGGACAGCATGTGGGCTGAGGGTGAAGGAGGGTTGGGGGCTGAGCCCAACAGCTGAGGGCCCCTGGCAGAAACAAAACGGGAAGGAAGCAGGAAACAAGCTGTTGCCTCTTCTCAGGGTTTCATTTCAAGTCTTGAGAATCTCCTGTTTTCATTAAAAGAAAAGGAAAGAAAACCCCCTTGTTTACTCCTTCTGGTATCAGAGAAAAAGATAAAAGTGAGCTAACTTTAAATGCTTCCTTATGCCTTCACAGGGTTTAAAATTTAGGAAGTAAATATGCAGACTTTACCAATCTGTTTTTAACCTCATGATTCAGTCTGATTCAAGTATTCAAATGTTTGTATATAGTCATGGAGGGAATAAAGCCTTCTTAACAAGACTTCCATATGCTTTGTATGTTTGTGAATTTTATAAATGTTTAATGACAAATATCCCATTAGAGATGAGTGTGCATTCACAAACCTGGTACAACTACCCCACACTAGGAAATCTATAGCATAAAAGGGACAAAAAGAACAGTATGCACTCTGTCTTATTTGTATGGCAGTGTCAGACAGAGACAATTTTCGGTTTTCAAGTTGATCGATTTCCCCACCGAAAGCAAAGCTTTACAACCTCTGCTGAACAGCCACAAAGTCAGAAAGAACAGGCTTAAGCTTCCAAATTTTAAATATGAGTAGGAAGTAAGCCAGTGAATTACCTTTAGCTAGTTCTCCCACCTTGTATTCATTGAAAATAACAAATGCATAATATATTTCCTGAGGAAATTGTATTGCCATTGATCTTGTGTAGTGCACTGCTGAGGACAGTCTCACTGCATATGCTGCCTCTGCTATGCATCAGACAATAAAGGCATGGGGAGAAAGGGACTGAACTTCTCCCAGGGCCACACAAGAAGTTCCTGCAGCTGACCATGGCAGCAATCCTGTGTGTACCCTGTGTTGCTCCCAGTGTGGACTTCTCTAACCCTTTCAGGTACCTGGGTCTGTGAGCATGAGGCATTAACTCATGTGTGACCCTTTTTCTCCTGTTGTGCCTCCATCCCTTGACCCTCACTGCTTGCCACAGTCTGCTCTGGACCAAATATTTGTGTGTTCCCTCATGTTCCCCCTCTGCATATCCTGACCAGGACATTTTAATGCTCTCCTGTAGCAGAATCTGTGTCTGTTCCCATTTGCCTCTCTTTCTGGATGCCTTTGTGAGCTCGCTTCCTCCTTTTCCCATGTCTCTCAGTCAAAGACTTTTTAATTGCATCTGGCTTGCCTACTGGAGTGCCTCATGCCTCCTCTCCCTTCTCTCACTGCTTGTCCACTCCAGTTTCCCACCTCCTGCTGCAAGAGGGAGGCAAGAGGCATTCCTGGGCATCCAGGCACTGACTTCACAAACTGTATTAAGAGGCTAAGTGGGGAAAATGTTTGCTGGTTGCCATTAATGGATATGACTCTCAGTCATTTATTCATTTATCTGCCAATGAAGTTATTCTGTTATCTATTACTTGTCAATAATGGAGAGATGTTCTGTGGTTCCCCTTAATTCCCCTGCTGTCAGTTTGCTTGCTTCAGGCCAAATCCCCCAATTATTTAAGACCACGAACTGGTCATGCAGTGTTTATGCCTTTAAACAAAATCTATGCATTGTTTATGCATTTAAGCATAAACACAAATGCATTAAATGTTAAATGCATTTAAACAATCCTGCAATGTTTAAATGCTACAGATGTGTAAACAGAAATGGCATCTAGTGGAATGAAAGATCTTCCAGACTGCCCAGTTAAACTGAGGTTTACACACAGTCTTGAAAGTGGAATAAGGATTTATATATCCTCCTGGAAAATCACAAGTGCAGAGATAAAAACAGAAGTGGTACGGAACAACTCAAGAAATTATGTCTTTCACACAAATAATCAGTAACTAACAATTTTTAAGCACAGAGCAATTTTCTGCCTACTGTTCCTCATGTACTCTCTCCTGAAGCAGGATCAGGATTGCTAATTTGATTATTGTAACAGTGCATCTCATTTCAGTGATGATGGTTTTATTGCTTTTCCCTTGCTATGACTACCCAGAGCTGAAAAATTCAGTGTGAGGATAGCGTGAGGGTTTCAACAGACCCTCCCTCAGCTCTCCCACAGGCAGGGCTTCCCTGCAGCCATACCTCCCCAAGCCAAGGGAATGTTCCAGAAGACTTCCTTGGCCAGGTGAGGAAGTTACCATGCAGATAGGACAAAATTCTTATCCCTTGGAAGGGAGTTTGTGTGCTTTCAGGCTTGTGTAACTCCATATTCTTTTGATGCATCTTTGCGAAACATCCCCACCCTTGATACTTCAGCAAGTTCAAGCGTGGTTTTTCAGGGATAAGCAGCCTCTGCTGGAGTAAGGAAGAAAAGGCTTATCTCCCAGAATCCATCTTGGCTTTTCTGTGTCCAGCAGACAGTATGGATTTCCAGTCCAAATGACCAAAAAGGTCATAATTCATCTAATGCAAATTTTTTGAAGCTTTACTGAGTTAGGGTTGCAACAAACTGCTGTCTGAAAACCCTGACAGTTTCATGCACCTTTCCAGCAGCCCTCTGGCCACAGGCTCCCTCCAGAAGCCACTGCCTGGCAGGGACAGTCAGGGCAGAATCCAGCCTGGCAGCCTGCCACAGACAAGGCTCCCTGCTCAGTGTGCCCAGGAGCAGCAGTGTGCATCCCTGCCGCAGCCCACCCAACATCCTCCTGCCTAAACCTCACCTGGGACTGAAAAGGAGAGGGCATTAATACACAGATGCTACTCTGTAGGACTGCAAGCCCCATCGGCCAGCTAAGGAAAACGCCGTACACTGAGTGATCAATGAATTGGTGTTGGTAAGTGATTGGTTAGGGATTCCTGGTTATTGGTCTGCATAACAGTCCTGGGTGAATCAATCACACCAGCATGTTAGACTTTGAGGCCCGACTGCTTTAAAAATACAGCTGGGTTCAGGGACCTGGTTACAAAATGGTTCCAATTTGTAATGCCAACGGAACCTTAAGAATATCCTATAGGCAAGCACAAGCCCCAGGCTGTCTCATTTGTATTATTCCTTGTTCTGCTTTCTCTTTCTTTTTAAGTAAGGAACAATACAAAGAATGAGAACTCAAAATCCAAGTCATGCTGTCAGGAAGAATAATAGACCTATTCTGTACAAAAATGCCTGTATTGTTGGTTTGTTTACTTCATCTGTTTCATGGCCATGCTGCTGTCAGAGCTCTGGAGACAAAGCCCCAGCTCTGAGCCTGTTTCTGGGTGCTGGGCAGGGAGATCTTTTCCCTCTGCTGCTTTTACCCGGGGGGCAGCAGCAATGTACCCCACCCACCCCCATAAGCAACACTGAGGGCAGGAGCTGTGAGATAAATCGGAGACATCCAGGCTTCCCATTAAACCCAGCCCTACTACAAAGATCCAACATCTCAATGGCGCATGGGGATTTACAGGCAAAAAGCCTATTAAGCATGCAAGGGAGTTAAGCATGGCTAATACAGCTCTGCACATCTGTGAGGAGGTTTAAAGCTCAGTGTCTTTCACTGGAAGGGCGTCTCCAGAACTACACTCTACTTCATGTCACCCCAGTAATGACTAATACACTCTCGGAACATCTCTATTAGATTGATGACAAGGAGGGGGTTTTAGAGAGTCCCAAGTCAAATAAAAAACTCGACCAAAATAGTCTGTTCCCATACAGCTATAGCAGCCACAGTCTGCTAGAAACTTTCTCAAGAAAAAAATAGAGAATATCAATACTACATGAGATCTAAACAAAGTAAGAAAACAAAGGCAATGGGTAAAGGAAGGAGTAGATTGCACAACCTACAAACAAAGACTCAGCATGGTGGGGTGACATGCATATTAATGGCTGTCTGTTTTTGTGGGATCTGATTTCTTTTTGTATCTATTTTTAAGCAGTTTTCTCAGTTTCTGGAATGATAGTTAAATAAAGTTCCAGTCATGGGTTACCAAACTGCAAGAAAAATAATTATATCTGACTGTCAAGTAAAAGCCCAGAATGGAGAAAGCAATTTCTGAATCTCAGAACAGCCGATAGAAGGAACAATCCTGCTACTTTATTCTGGCAATTTTTAAAGAAGACATTCCCATTCTAGTTAAGCAATCTAAGTGTCTTAAAGAAATAGTGTCATAGCAGGCCATTTTGACTAAAACAGGAATATGTGCATTTTCATAATCAGTTTCTTTAACTGCCAAGAGAAAGTCTAAATCTCACCCCCCCATCCCCCAAGCACACCCCCCCACCTAGTGCTGATGAATCAGCTGTGCTGTTGCCACATTTGTGATACGACGTGTGAATAGAGTGGATGGAGATGATCTCTCTGCAACACAGAGCCTAACACAGAGGAGTTGTAAACAAGGCAGGGACCCAAAACAAGAACACCAAACATTTTGATGGTAAATTCAATTTAGTTGAGCCAGCTTCATGCAATCTTAATTTAATTCGGTGTTACAAAAATATGCCCTCATGTGAAGTATTTTCAAATGCCTGCAACAATGTTAGTGTGAAAAATTCTTTAACTCATCCAGTTCATTCCAGACGATGTTTCCTGCCAGCTACATTCACCACAAATGCTGTCTGGTAAATAGCAGCTGCAAAGGAAGGATAAGGATGCCAGGGTACACTTCAGTAAACACTCCTTCTCAGTGGCTCACTATATCCTGGGCCAAGCAAGCTAATATACATTCACAGCCATGTGCAAAAATCCTCAAACTTTGCTTTCGCAACTTCCCGAAGGTGAGGACAGTAGAAGAAGGGCATGCCCGTACTCAGTGCTGCCTTTGTGGAAAGGAAGGCGCTCTCCCGGCGTGGCTGTGGCCGAGGCTGTGGAGCAGCACGTGCTTGCGGCCGCACACCGGGGTGGGCACGCTTCCCCGTCACCCAACCCAGGCTCCTCGGGCTGTGCCCTGCCTCTTGACGGGCAGCACTGCACTGCTCAGGAATTACACCTAGCTGTTCTCATGCCTCTTCTTGTTTGCTCACCTAGCCCGTCTTGTTTTCTGAAGCCAACACCTTTCCCCACAGGCTGCCAGGCAGCAGGGAGGAAATTAGGGTGCGGGCCGTGCTGTGCCACAGCCAGGCTGGCTCAGCACATACCCCCTTGGCAGTGCCATAAAGGCACCTGTGAAGCATGAGGCTGCTATTAAGCAACACTTCCCCGAGATCCTGCACAGAGAGGCTCCCCAGGGGGAATGGCTGGAGCCGGACAAGCCGTGATGACCAGTCTGGGAGACTACTGCAGGCGCCAAAAACCAGAGGGAGAGACAGGGTTTCCAGGAGCCACACCTGCGGGGATAAACACACATGCAGGGCAGGCAGCTCTCCCTGGGGACGAGATTGCTGCCTGCTGGCGTCACTGCCAGGGGTTATCAGTCTCGCAAAGGCACTAAGGAAACTGCCGGTGTGAATGGCCCTAATCTGCTTCTTCTGCAGCCCCTGATAACCCGGGGAGCGGCCAGGCAAACAGGACGCTTGTCCAGCGCCACAAGGAGTTGAGGGGAAGCTGCCTTTCATCAGTACAGAGGATGCAAAAGACCATACACCGATGCCAAGTTATTCTAGAACCACAGTGACCAAGCACCCTATAGAGCAGTCACTTTAGATTACAAGTACAGCCCCCCTCCCCAGTGGTTTTAGCTGACCCTGATTTATACAGGAGCCAGCTGAGGGGATGCTAACAGGCCTGCAGTGCTATCCAAGAGCTCATTCATCCCACATTGCTACTGACCGTATGCTGCTGAAACCTCCCCTGCCT
Source organism: Corvus hawaiiensis (assembly GCF_020740725.1). Taxonomy (NCBI): domain Eukaryota; kingdom Metazoa; phylum Chordata; class Aves; order Passeriformes; family Corvidae; genus Corvus; species Corvus hawaiiensis. The sequence continues at coordinate 69,039,304 of NC_063215.1, read as the reverse complement.
TCTCCCTGTTCTCTCCAGTTATACAATTGTTTCCCAGGGTGGTTGTGTGTCAATTTATTTGATTAACCAGGCAGTGAGCATGCTAGGAAAACTTGCCTGCAAAGAGAAGAGACAGAAAAGGTAAAGAGAAATAACCATCATCAGAAAGTTATATGACAGCTTCTGTCACATAGAATGAGACAGGCTGGAGTGGCTGGAAGGCCTCGTCAGTAACAGTAGCAGAGGAATGAAAAGAAATTTTAAAAATTAAAAAAAAAAGGAAAAAAAGGAAACAATTAAAAATAATTAAAATTTTGTTGCTGCTTTCCTCCTCTTCTCCCATCTCTCCCTCCCTTCCCCAAGAAAAAAATGAGGGGACAAGAAACAGATCAGCAACACTTCCAGAAGCTCACAGGGAGAACAGCACACCTAACATCATCACAGCATGCCTATAACCAAGTGAACTGCACAGGGGAAGAACAAATGGCAAAAATTGACTATTCCAAACTTTTGCTTCAGAAAACCCCAGTACATCAAACCTAACGTTGAGTAAACCTTAGCTCCACCTTCCCATCAATAGTCTTGGAAAATAAATGGGAGGTGTCAAAATGAGACCCTGTGATTGCTAGCGCAGCACCAGTGCCTGTTGGGGCTTAGGTACCCTGGTCATCAGTACTGCACTCCATTAATTAAACCACCTAAACTCATACTAAAGAAACCCATGTTCCATGGCTTAGAACTTTTTAGCAGTGGTAGCCATAGTCATCACTGGCACTGCTTGAATAGTACCTTATGACAGATACTTTAAAAGCAATTGACAGCAGCCCTGGAAATAAGAGCAAACTTTCCCACACACAAAACAAGGTTCTCATTGATAGGTACCAGGGGAAAGGAGAGGGGAAAATGTGGTGATATCATCACACAAAATCAAATTACTTCTATGCTGCAAAACTTTCCAATTTTTTTCTCTCTTTTTAGCCACCTCTCATATTTTATGTTGAGGTGGTTTAACCTAGTAAGGATCCCATTTCTAGCCTGTCACCTTTTTCATAGTTTACTAACATCATTACTTAAAATATAGAAGTTCAAACAGAGCAAAACAAAGAAAACACAGGTCAGGAGAGCTGAACACAACTGAGAATGTGGGAGGAAAACAGTCCTGTGAGAAGCTGCTTTGGCACTAGACAAATAAAATCCCCTCTCCCTGGATACAAAGACATAACTCTTATTTATGTGAATGGGAAACATGCTCATGCACTGAGGGGGGAATAACTTCCATAGATCAGCAGAATGACTGCACTGGAGATAGCTAAAACCAGACTACATGTGCAATGAATGTGAAAATAATTTCAGCCATCTGGGCTATGTAATTTTTCACAGATGCTTTTGGAGCTGGATGGACCATGTTACCTCTCTTTTCCCTGACATTTCTTCAATGTTTGCAAATTGCTTTCTGTGACCTGTAGGACGGTACTCCATAAAAATTTGGTCTGTTCCTTTCTGCCATCATCCCAAGTGTTCAAAGAGACCTCTGTGACCAGTTTTCCCTCCAGAAGGATTCTGCAAAATACCCTGCTCAGTTGGAGGCGGACACCTGGCAGGTATTCAGTAATGCGTCCACCCAGACTGTGGTACAACCACCTCCAGAGACATCTTCAAAACTCTGAAATCGCAAAGAGCTTAATTCATCGTGTAAAAAGCTTTTTCCTGGGTACCTAAAAAATACACACTCATCAACTCAATAATATATAGGGATGCTCCTCTCCATTGCTGTAGCTACCAAAACTAACTGTTTCTCCCTCCGTAGAAGAAGACTACCATGAAAACAAAACAAGAAGCTCTTAGTACTTTTCATTCAGCTGTCTCAGAGCATTTTTTAAGTCTAAGGCATTAAAATTAAAGAAAACATGCCAGACTTCATGAGCTACTGGTGTTTTAGAGTTAGCTGGATTTTAACCAACTGAATTCAGCTGTGGTTTTTTTTAGCTGATTTTTTTTTTCTTTCCTGTTGTAAACTCTTGTGCGGAATATCAGGTTGTTGTCATACAATGTGCTAACTCTGGTTCTAGGGCACATAGTACTAAATAAAATAAAACCTAGATATTTGGCATAAACCACCAAATCCGTCCAAACTTACATTTGGGTATAATTTGTTTTGAAGTATTTCTGAAGGATAACGTTTTTTATTCTGGCAGGCATTACTCCTGACTAGGAACAGTCTGTCCTCTGAATCCAGCATAAACAGAAGTCTGGAATACATGCTGGTTTGCAGGTTATTTTGCAGGCTGAGTAAGCATGCACCCAAGTCTGATACAGGACACATCTAGGTGTTGCTAGGTGATCTGGATCGGGTGTTGCACAGACCTGATCTTAACACCACGATGGATGTTTGTGGGACTTCAGTGCTTGCACCATTCATTTCAAAGGTCACTTTGATTTACCTCTGGAAGCTCCTTTTTTAGAGGCACGAAGCTACTTTTGGTTGGTATCCAATAACATAATGTTGAACAATCAGCATGGTCCATAGCACTGAGAACAGCCCCCACAAAAGAAACAGATCAGAGCTTGTCTCATATTTGTATGCAGTGGCCTCCCAATTTTGTACAGGTTCTTCATGCACACTGAAAGCAGCTTGCAATCTAGACCTGTGCTTTTGGACTTCATGCAGCTGGGACCAAGTGATTCTTGGAGCATTTCTCTGATGGCAAGGATCGTTTAAACAGCCCTGGCTCTCCTCCTTTGGACATTGGTGCCCACCTCACTTCCCGCCCTGTGCTCTGCCAAAGCCAACTATTTATGCAGCTGTGTGGTAAAATGCTTTAAGGAGCTGATCTGAGTAGGGAGAAAAGGAACCTAAAAAATTTTTTTTCCTTCCAAATCACTTCTGTGATCAGGTACATCAGGAAGCCACATGAACACTTTTGTTGGCATAGCCTGGGATGGGCAAGAGGAAAGAAAGAAGGCTGCTCTATGGGAGGTGTTACTCAAACAGTGCTGCTCCTTGATGTGGAGCCACAGCCAAAGCCCTCTCCTATGTCCCTGAGAAGCAGCATTTGTGGGCACAGTTCAGGTATTCATTAGTAATAGCTGGGGCCCCCTTTTAAACTTTCTCTCCTTCTCATGGGGCTGTGTGGGGAAACAGGCTCATGCGGTTCTGCTAGAATGAAGTTAGAGCCTTGTAAAGCTAAATAAGCTGGATATGACTTTTTATAAGCTTGGTAATAGTGCCCTGTGGAAACAGGCCATGATTATGACCATGGCAGTCTCTGACTGCATCTTTAAGAGGTGTCCCAGGTCTGCCACACAGATATTTTTGAAGGTCTTTGAAGTGAGAATGATCACTGTTGTTAAAACTAAGCAGTTTTCTATATTCTGGACTCCAGCCATCAATGAGACAAAACTAGGCCAGCGTTTTATAGAAATCTGCAGGTAGCTGAAGAACTTAAGTCTTACTCTGTGACCTGTCACAGTTTCTATTGATCTTAGTACACAAAACCGGCTGCATCTAACAGGCAAGTCTGATTCATTGTATTGCCTCCCCTTATTTCAGAAAACTGTCTTGTGTCTACTTGTGTACAGAAAAACTAGAGGCTGCCTAAGAAAGAAAAAAATCTTTCTCTCAACTCCAAAACTTCAACTGCCAAATCACTGCTTTTTGAAAGCTTATCAGGAATAAGTCTATGACTCCTGAGGTTAGCCAAGCTCTGAGAAGCATCATTTCAAGCCTCTTCTGCCACAGGAATACTGCTGGTTAAAACTTCCCAGTATCTCCCTGAAGAAGGGTTCCTGTCTCAATGACAGGAACTGTTAAAGGGACAGGTTGCTTTTCTTGTACAATGTCAGAGGCCACATGACCAAGTACAGCTGAAACCCAAGCAGCAAAAAGAAAAGGTGGAAGTCTGAATTTCCCTTCAGGGATATGGAAACACACTTTATTTAAAGGAAGCAAAAGGTGTTGGACAGTCCAAACATTTTACAGTGAAGTGAATCAGCTGCTCTCACTCTGCCATGTGTGTCGGTTTTGCAGGTAAGACCTGAAAGACTATGGGAAGAGGAGCACAGCAGAGATACAGACCCGAATTTGACAAAGATCAGGAATCCTATAAGACATGCAGTACAGCTGTTTTAAACCTGTGAAGCAGCAAGATCATATAAAGCCAATAACTAAAAACCTGTTTTCCTTCTGCCTCAGTTCACAAACAGAAAACAAATAACAAGCACTATGAGCCCCTGATGGACCACTTTTAACTTAATTTTTTTAAAAAAATCCGGAAACAATCACAAACATGCAAACACAACACACAGAGAATGCACCAGTGTTCATACTGGTTCTCTTCTTATTTGAAAATAAAATGCTTCTGTCTAAATAAACCATCACTCCTACAACAATCTGTGGTTTGTAAAAAGCAAGCAGTGACTCTTGGAAGTGCGCAGGTCCTGGGCAGAAGAGGCTGCCCCTGAGATACTTTATTTAATGCGGGACTGCAGAGGGGCGTTTCACAGCCCTTGCAGCAGCACAACCCCCGGGTAGCAGATGGTGAGTGAAGGGAGCATCACTTTTGGCTGCGCAGGGCCCCCTGGAGCACGGGTTCAGAACTGGAACAGCCGAATAGTGCTGCCCTGGGGATTCCGGCTCCCTGCTGCCAGCCCATAATTCCTGCACTGGTTCACATCAACGTAGTTTCTTCAAGTATTCAGCTGGATTTTAGGAGCTGCCTTGCTCACCCACACCACTCACTGTATTGAGCCTGCATTTTAAGATGTTTTTTTTGGTCTTGTTTTGGTCCTAGCAAACAGATATGATATGAACTATTTCATCTTCTCAACTAAATCTTACTGGCGTAGTATTTACAAGTTTGAATTTTTTCATTTTTGTAAACACCACCACCTTCCGATTTTCCAAGCTATTTTAAAAGAGCAGGAGGATGCTGCATATCACTTTTAACATGCAGCTGGTGTTATCTGCAGGTGCCCAGTCCCCCAGCAACTTCATCTGTTCCCATCTCACTTGGCAAAAGAGGTTTTGCATTGATGTGGTGAACTGGCTACTACTGGTCTATGTGCTACTCGCTGAAGCTAGCAAGAACAGGTGGTCTGCAATGCATTTACCCTGAACTGTGGACATCCCACTCTCAAATATTGTAGCTTGCACTCCCCAGTGTCCTACAGTGGCTTAAATTACTGTACAAATGGCAGATTTCAGGGGTCTTTTTCTGTTTGGAGTTTTGCACCTCCAGAGTATGTTTTCAAATGTTTCTTTGCAACAGCAATGGCTGAATTTTACCACTGATGCAACTTCTCATTTATTTTATTTAAATGAAAGTTGTCTTTCCCATATAATCACTGTGTTCAGCAACTAGGGACTAGTAAAAATACCAAATACCATGAGAAATGTAATAAACCAAAAAGAGACAACCCTATTCACCACTTGTTCTACACTTCCACTATTGCTCTTGCCAGTGGATTTGGGCCAACAGTTTAGATAATGGAAAACATTTGCAAAGAGGTCTTCATGCGTGAAGAACACTTAACTTTTCATATAATGGAATTCAGCAATATTTTCCTGACAGTGTGGGGCAGTGCTTCTCCAGTGAGGTTTGCTCTGAGTGCTTGCGAAACCTTACGTGACTGACAGAAGAACTGCTGGCTTAGGCAACTACTGCAGTAGCCAAGTTAGTCCACTGTATTTTTGTACAACAGATAGGAACAACTGTTCCAAAGGGGACTTTATTTTCCCCTAAGGGATGTAATTTCCAGCCCCCAAAGAATAAGCAGAAGTATTAGCCATTTCAAAAAGAAAATACTTTTTTTTCCTGTATTCCTTGCAGAATACCTTCATAGAATTATCTTACCAGATGAACTTTGACATGCAAAGAACAGTAAATAATGATGCATACCAGGCAAAAGGGAAAAGCTGTATTTTTTTTTAAGCAAGACTCAGAGACACACCAGTCAAAATGTAAATTACTCTATGGAATAATTACTGGCTTAAGAGTGGGCAAATACTTTCCCTGTACTTACATATCTTATACTTGAATCAAATTGCAGCCTGAGCTGTAAACTTCCTGTGTTTGGAGGCCTAATAAGAAAGCACAGCAGATGAACCATAGGGACCAGGAAATGCTTTGATCCGCACTTCAAGAGAAACCTAAAGCAAACGTGCACTGCAGAGACCGCTAATGCATGTAAAGGTTTTGTTGTTTCTCATTCGCTAACGATGTTAACTGTTATCAGGTGTCTAATATGGTTAAGGTGAGCGACAAAGGGGTGAGAATTCAGATCAGATTAGGAAAAAGAAGAGGTTACAGACTACTTAGGTAAATTGCACTTTTTCAAACAGTCTAGTTCAGGTTGAAATTTACCCTAAGGAAACCAGAGAATTACCTGAAGCAATCTTGATGTTATTAACACTGCAGTGGATCCTCCTGAGAGGAAGCTGACATTGAACAGACTGTGAAAAGGCAAACATGATGCCTCATTTTGGTGCCTTTGCTTTAGACAGAGCTCTATTATCAGTCTTTCTGTCATAAACTTTAAAATGTCACCAGTAATTCCTTTGAAAGCTCTCAAATTTAAATTCTCTTTGGGTTTGACAGCCTAAAAAAGGTTATATGTCTTGCAGACCAGAGAAATTTTGGGTTTCTCGAAGCAGTAATTGCAATGATGCTCACAATAATGGTAATAGAGACAACAAATGTAACATCTTAGCTTCTACATGCATGGCCAAATGTACATATATACTGAATTTTAAAAACTTGGTGTATTGTCAAGCAAAAAGAGATCTAAACTACAAGATCCTTGAAACATTGCAGAATGCAACAGAATGTATAATTCTCACCTGAGTTCTTGACAATTAGTCCTTTATGTCATGTGATCTGTAACTGAATAAATGAAGAAAGCCTTTATGATAGCTGCCTCTAAGGTACTAACCTGCCTTCAAATCATTTGGCATTGATGCTAACTAATAAAAACATATAGAGAATTAATCAATACACATCACCCCTCTCCCTTTAGAATGCTCAGATTACAGGAATCCTCCAAAAATTATAAATAAAATAAATTCCTATTCCTGAAGTTAATGCATGAAAAAATAAGCACACAGACTATATCTTGGAATAAAATAAATGCTTTCTATTGAAAATGAGGATTTTATTTCTTCTGAAAAAAGCTTTGATAACAGAAGTACTATACTAGATACGGATATGAATTGATACACAGGATATAGAAAGTTCTGGTGATGTCGTCAACAAAAAGTCATGATCTGGTTTATTATTCTTGTTCTTCTCTGCTACATTTGCCAGTCAAAACTAGAAAGCTACTCTTTATTGACTATCAGCTTTCTGAAAAGCTGAAAGAATGCATGTTGTTAGTAATGGCAATGTGGAAAGATCCCTATCTCTGGGGGTGGTTACAAATAGAATTAAACGTCATTCTGCAGCCACTCTAATGGTGGTTCAACACACATGAAAAAAAAATTCCTTCAACCAGCCAACCAACCAAGAAAGAAATAAAAGGCCCATAACGGTGGACAAAACCTGTGGTCTTATAGCTGGATGTCCTGAAATGGTTCCAGGTGTAGTGCAGACATACCCATACATGGTTCATGTTACTTTGTTTTGCTGAATAATAAACCAATGTCTTGTTCTGACAAGATGCTGGAAAGTGCTACGGTGCCAGTCCAACAGGACGATTATTCATATATTTAAGAATAAAAATGTGGGTCATCTCAATTCAACTATTTATCTTATTACAATTAAGCACATTCTTAAATGCCATATCCAGCAAGACCGGGCTTTAGTTATGTTAGATGAGGAAATAAGAGTCACTTGAGTGTATGGTGTAACCTTCTGAACCAATCAGCTGGTGGATTTATCACGGCAGATTTATCAGAGGTTGCAACAGGCAACTCAGCACTGCACCCTGGGCAGGGCTGGTGCAGCCAAATTGCTTCCGCTAAATTTATGTAAAGTTGATGTATTTTTCCACACAAAAGCTTCACTATCTAATCTAACAAATGACAAACGTAGATTTCCCAGGGAGAAGGTAAGGATCTCCCCTGATCTAAGAGATACCTAGTAACACTAGTTGGTATGATGGCACAACAGCCACATCCCTGCATTGTTCCGTGTTTCTCCCCTAATCTATACAGCACCTTCCTTTGGTCTGTTATGGAAAACATATTTTATGTTAACAACTTGTACCTAAAAAATTTAGTAAAACAATACTGACACTTTTTGGCTTTTTTTCTGCTGATTATTTCTCCTGCTCTCTGATTATAGAATAGAGGTGACTAATGCCTGATAATAATCTGCAAAGCATGCAAGGTCAGGAGTAACTTGTGACATTTTGGTGATTTTGCAGAAACGTTTTTAACTCAGATTCTGTGAATACCAGGTAATCTTACAAACACACACAAACAAGATAACGGTACAGAAAAAAAAAATGCAGAGAGGTTGGATTTTTTTTCTCACAAATGTTGTCATTTTTCTTCTGTAACAGCATACACATAAGCCTAAATTAATAATAACAGTGCAGTATATTTTCTTAAAAAGCCCAGCTTGTGCACTGGTAAAACATTCGAGTTTTCTTCCTTTTACATAATTAATGCAGAAAGACATATCTGAGCACAAACAGCCCATCCCAATCTTACCCCCAGGACCGTGCTATCTCTCTGGCCCTTGTGCTCCTCTGCCACCACAAGACTGGCAGCAGCACTTCCAGTGAGTCAAAAACAAGGAATGTGTCTTTAACTTTGATCAAAAGATAATTCAAGGACAAGATCTGGATTTTCAGAGATGGAAGAGCTATCTATCAATCTACTTCCTTAACTGATCCTTGACCACCCATTGCTCAAATGGTTTGAGACACTGGTAATCTACTAATTCTATCAATCAACATTTTTGATACTTCAGTGTTAGGTGAAACCAAATAAGCCACCAAAAAAACCCAAATAAAAAATCTGGCTGATTCTAAAGCAAAGACAGTCCCATGGTACTCTGCAGTAATTCCTGGCATACACAAAAATCTGATGTCATTTAAGGGATGCTGGCAGGTTCTCAAAACAAAACAAAATTTTGGACACTCTAAAGAACACATCACCTCCTGGCCAATGCATCATTACTTCAGTTTTGAGAATCTCATGTAACATAAATTTTCTTAACACCATCACAATATTTATGATCAACAGGTTTTGAAAAAAGAAAGTGGTAGCTGAGTAGTCAGATTTTTCTCCCACTTTCCCAACAGCTCTAAAAGAAAGGAAGAAAATCTCCCAGTGACTATTGTTCCAGCTTTCCAAAATCTTTTTAGCTTTCATTATTTCTCTTATAATGAATCAACAAAAATCCTTTTTTCCACTTTTGTCAGCTATTTGGCTCCCTATCCTTCACATGGCTTTAGTCACTGGATGTAACTCATACCTCCTGCAGGGAGTCAATCTTTGATTCACAGCCTCATTTCCTTAAAAAATTAGGCTTATTGCCTCCCACAGTCTTGTCCTGTCCCAAGCAGGCCATCCAAAAGCAATCAACAAAGTGGTTGTCCCATCTGTGCTAACCACTTTTTGAACTCAACACATATCTAGATGATTTAACTCTAATTTCTGTCACTGTCGTCCCAGATGCCAGGAAGAGACTTCATTTCACATGAAAATGCCAAAACAATGGACTAAAATAGCAAAGCAGTGTAACTTAACTCTTTGACTTTTTTTAAGGGAGGTGAAACAGTCAAAGGCAGGTTCAAAGTGAGTAACTTGCTACAGCAGAATTCTCTGTGCTTTGCTCTGTCCCCTCTGGCACGAGCTGGACATTAAATACATCCTAGTTGGATAATGATTATAGTATGCCTTATATATTTTTCAGAGTTTGAGATACTGACATACTGCATTTTAATTTGCTAAAATGAGGCTTCCTTTCATTAAAAAAAAAAAAAAATTAGGTCAATCACACATAATGTTTAAAATGAGAAAGGGCTATGGAAAACCTATTTTCTACAAGATTTTAAAATACATTTTGATGGTTATCAAGAAGTTGTTCTAGCTACTGTGCTCTCCTTGTTCCTCAAGAGAGGTAAAAATGCTCATCATGTAAGTAATTTTTTGTTTTGTACCCAAATAAGCTCAATCCTTAAAACTGTAGAATTCATAGAATTGTATTATATGAATTAAAAATATGTTGGCCCTACAGAGTTGTAGTCTCTTGCACAGTAAGAGCAATCTAAAGTACATTTTAGACCCTGATATGATGTTATCAAGGTAGCAGCATGATTAGAGCTGTCAGGCCATATTTTCAGCTGGAGGAAGAAGCAGTGATGACCATTTAACTGGCTGAACATCTACTGCTTACATGGGTGTGGCTGAAGCAAACAGTCCCTGATGCTCTGCAGCACATATTACCTTGTTACCTGTGTAGTCCACTCTTTAAGCACATTATTCCTATCTTATTCTCTAACTAACAGCATAAGGTATTTTTAAAGAACAAAACATCTATTTTGTGTATCTCTGTTACTCAAAGGAAGAAATTAATTGCTCGTAATTCCATCGTATTTTATTTGAAAATATACTTCCCAGCTGAGTCATTTCTAGCATATCAGTGATACTGATGTAATGCTCTTTAATGTAGATCTGTTTTCAATTCAGGACAGACACAGACTTTTTTTTTTCAGCCATAGGGATAATCAAATTGCTCTTAGCATGGTGCATAAAACAGAGGAATTGCTTCCCATACAAGGCTTACTTAAGATTCCGTCAAAACGTCAGTAAGCATGTGGAAAAATAACTAACCAATCTTAAAGAAAAAAGATGGGGTTTGCAATGCATCCTCTTAAAAATTAAACAATTGTTAAGCACTTGCATTAGGTGCCAGATGCATTGTACATTTTAAACACGTTCTAACCAGATCCTGTGATTCTGGTGTAGTGTAGTTGAAAGGCAAGACATTCCAAAAGCAACCTTGGTCTTGCAACCCAAGTGCTATTTTCAAAATGGATTTAAACACTTACAGTTTTGAAAATCAGGAATAGAGCTTCAAAGGCTCTGGAATATTGTTCAGTAGAAAAACCACTCTTAGGTTTCTTGCTAGCTTGAAAAAAAGCCGAAAGTCCCAAATGGGACTCCAAAATTCCCATTTATAAAAGACGATATATTTAAAAATGCCCTTGCAGTAATAGATATAGAAATACTGTCATATTTCCACAGGAGCACCCTTGTGTGCTTTCTGCCATCCTCCTCTATAGGACGAGACAGCCTCATGGTACAATACGTGCAAGAAAAAAAGGTTTTGTGAAAAATGATCAGAATTTCTGAAATGTTGCATGATATTTTCTGATTTTTTAAAAGTAAACTAGACAAATCATTAAGAACTTGTGTACACTGAAAAAAGTCACACAAAAAGGAATATAAAATTGAAGATGGGTCCATTTCTCTTCCTCTAATATGTAAAAACCCTGCATTTTAAAACTAGTCATTTAACTTTCCATACTTAAAAATTAAACAACGAATATATTTATTATAGCAAGGTTGCATGATCAATTGAAAAAAATTACCTATTTTCTTTACAATATTGATGTATTTTAAATACATCATGTGTATGTATTTAAATGTGCCATCTAGTTCTTCTAAAAGAAAAAACAAAACCCAAACCAACTCCAAAACCCCCCAAATTCCCCAGGTTAAAAAGGAATTATGATCTCTTTACTTAAGACTGTGATTTTTGAACGCCATTCCCCTGGAGCACAGGCTCTAGTCCCACAGCCTGAGTCATATCTCCTGGGTGGAGCTCCCTGCTTTGGCCAGCACAGCCTTGCTTGCTCCCCACGGCAGGCAGGAGCAGGCTCCACACATGCTCTCCGTATGGCTTCAACACAGCCTTTCAGAGGCTTGGAAGGGAAGCAGAGCTTCCAGAGAGGAGCTTGCTCTTGTATCCTACTCACTGATGCAAATGATGAAGTTTGTTTGCCCCTTGAGATAATCTCCTCTGCAACAAAGCTGGCCTTAATTTGCTGTTTGTGAAGCCCTTCATTAGCAAAACCAGTATTTCTCTGGATAAAAGAAGTATAAATAAAAAAATCTTCTTCTATTATTATTTGCTTGTGCAAACCTATGCCAGCAGTTTTTCCATAGGGCTGGATCATGGCCCTGAGGAACCTTGTCCCCTAAAACTCATGGCCTACATCAAAAGAAACATGGACTTTGTGAAGTACAAATTTTAATGGGGTCCAGCCACAAAAACCTCAGTGTTTATGCACTGAAACAAAAGAGAGCCACGCCTGGACAAAGTCTGGAAGGGGAAGCAGTTCCGATACCCTCACTGCTACACTGCAGATATTGTTCTCCTATCTCAAAACACCAACTAGTTGCAGGTCTTGATGCCTCAGCATCCAATTTTTCTACTTTGAAGGGCTTTTGCCTGCACTGGAATTTGCAGCTGGGAGGACTGGATCATGAACTAAGTCCATACAGCAAACTTTGGAGTAAGGCAAAGGCAGGAACATCTGCTGCCATCATGAACAGCTTGTTGGCCATGTTCAGCTACAGAGGAGCGCCAAGCAACTGATCTGCTTTCCCATCTCTCTGGTTTGGCTGGGAGACTCCATGTCAATTAATCTAAACCACCCAATATATGGAGCACAGCCTATTTGCTCAGCGAAGGACTGATCACAAAGGCATTATTTAGATTGATTTCTCCAGAAAGTGAAGCTTTAAGGATCTGTTTTTGCATTCTGAGAGCCACATTCCTCAAATCACAGCTTTTTTTTCTTGGTCTTTTAACTTTTGATTTACTGCCCATTTTACTGCTGTTTGATTCTTTTTTAATGCAATGTGGAGGGTTTTTTTCCTGTAAATTGTAGTCACTTTAGCATTAAGACCTAAATCCTACTTTCATTTGTGAAAATGGAATTTTTTTTCTGTTGATTTGTAGTTTATCTACCCTCTCCTAAGTGTTTGCTTTTTAAAGGCAAAAATAAGAACCACTTGGTTAACTCATAACTTAAATATGCAGAACACTCATGCATTCTTCAAACCATCTTCAAATGATTTTTACTAAAAGTGTAAAGATACTAGATTTAAAATACACATAATGTATAGCTTAGGTGACAGATTGCTACATCGCTTAGGAGGATTGTTTTCCTTAATGACTTACTGCATGGACCTCTGGTAGAAATAGAACCATTGTGTCTCAGTTTTCCTATTCCTTCTACAGTGATCATAATGTTTATCCCCCTAGCTTGCTGAAGCATTTGGAGGAATGCTTGATTAGCATACCCTTGTGCTGTGCTTTAGGTAACATACATGGAAAGGATGCCTAGCCTGTTTTACCCACCTGTATACAACCCAAATTTTCTGGATGATGAAACTTTATAAACATGTGTTAAGCAGTTCTAGACTGAATATAACTTACTGATGAAGTGACCTCCTTTCATTGATAGCCTTAATTCCATAGACTAATGGAATTAATTTCCCTCTCTCTCCTCTCATCTCCAATGCTTTTTAGAGAAAAGTACATGGAAATCTCAGAGTGGTTTTCTTGTGTGAGGTTTTTTTTAAAACAAACAAATAAACAAAACAAAACAACCCCAACATCCCCTACAATATCACCCATCAGTTTACTGAGAGACTGAAGGTGGCACTGTTAGAGCCTGACCTGCCCAACAAGCAGCCTTGCAGAAAAGCACTGTGGGCTCCTGTTGAACCAGTGGAATGTGGGCCAGCAATGCACCCTAGCAGTGGTGGAGATTAGCTTTGCATCAGCTTGCATAAGCAAGATAATACCCATCAGGTCTAAGGAGAAGTTTTTTCTCTTTTCTCTAGAACCTGAAATCATATTTAAACCACTGTGGCCAGTTTGGCCACACATCACAAGAGAAATACTCATAAAGTAGTGAGAAATGCAGCAGAGGATGGGTTTACCCTGGACAAAAGAAGGCAGAAAAGCAACCTAACCAGTCTTCACCTACCGAAAGCAGGAACATAGAGAAGACAGAGCCAAACTTTACTCAGAGATGAATGACAATGGGACAAGAGCCAGCAGTCACAAATTGCAACAAGAGAAACTCTGATTAGACAGAAAGACAAAATTCTTCACAGGAAGAGTGGCTCAGCACGGAAAGGGGAGCCCAGAGAATTAGCAGAACTAGCACCCCTGAAGATAGTCAAAAGTGGACAAGGCTTGATCCATCCTTGGAATTAGCTCTGCTTCAAGTATGCAGTTGGGACTAAATCATTTCCATAAACCCCTTTCAACTTAAATTATTATGTGATTATATAATGTATGACTAATAAGAGGCATCATTAATGTTCCCATTATTTGTTCTTTCTCCCACCCCCTCCTTTCCCTAAGGGGGACATTGGCTCACCAAGATGCACATAATTGTGCAAGAATATTTGCAGAAGCACACACTGTCCATGTAAGGTGTCAAGTATGAAACACTGGTGTTGGCAAAGAGCTAGGTGCCAAAATATAGACTTCTAGAGCTCAGCTGGATTTTTGACTTGTCAGATCTGTTTCATAATTGCTGTTTATCCACATTCTTTTTTGCTGACATGTATTTGCTGTCTTGCGGTCCCCACTGATTTAGTGGGTCATTCTGTGTCTGTAAGGAATTGTATAATTAAATATTGTGATTTAATCCCTTGAAACACATTAATGTTATTTTCCAGTAAAGTTAAGCATGGGAAAGATGACATTTCAGGGTCTGTATTTATGCATTGGCTTTACATGTTTAAATGAATATAAGTGTCTTTTTGGGCCTTTCCCCAGAGGCAACTATATTTAAAATGAACATCATTCAGGAATAGCTTAGTTGAAAAATTTACATTTCAAAATCAGAATGCCTAAGTTTTAGAAATTACTATTTTGAATGAGCATGTCTACCTACAGAAATTTAACCAGGACTATTTATCTGAAATAGTTATTCCTTCATTATTGCTGAGACAATTATTATGCAGACATGCAATACTACTCTAGAGTCTATACATTCAAACCAGTTAAAAAAAACAAAAAAACAAACCAGCGTTCAAGTACAAATAAGTTAATCACATTGCTACACTTTAGCACAATGTCTAATGTTAAAGGTTAGGTAATAGACTGCTTCAGTTCCTCCCAGGGCAGATGGAGGATGCCTGCTCCAGTGGACTTCCAAGACTTTTCAGGCATTTCCAGCTCCCTCATTTCAGCCCAGGAAGACAGATTACTTTTTTTTTTTGGCATCTTACAGTTGCCAGATAAATGCCATTGCACTATTAACAAAGCAAAAGCAGACTCAGAAAAAACAGTGAAAGTCAGACTGGTAACAGTTATGTTTCTTTGAAGAAACCTCAGTCTGATACTTCGTATTCAAGTTCCAGCTCAGAGGTAGGAAAACTTTTATGGCTAAGTTATTAACTCCTGAAAACAGAGCTCTGTAATAGAAATGCTGACAGATGCTTTAGTACAGCAGCGCTATTGGGCACTGCTATAGTCATCAGTTTTAATGAGAGCTGTTAATATCACCTCAATCAAAACGGTTGCCCTGGGCTGACATCTTGGGCTGTGCACAGGTGCTCTCAGCCAAAAATGTAATGAAGGTTATTACATTATCAATGAGGCACAGATGTACATCCTGTCTGAACTCAAGGTGGTGTTACTGCCAAGCAGCATCTCTTTCGGCAGGTCCCAGGTCTGTTTATATCAATATGCTGTTCCAGCTCAGTGAACCCATGCACAGCCTTCTGCTTCTTGGTGGCACCACTAGGGAGAGAAGGAGCAACTTTTATGAATGCAAGAATGATCTACCCCTGATGTGCAGGTGGGTCACAAAAATTAAAACCAAACAATAATATAGTCTTTGAACATGGAATTAATGCATTCGGGTCTGGGTTGCTTCAGTGTTTCAGAACAGTTCCTCCTTTTCACCAAGCTCAGTAACAATATTGGCTTGAGGGAAAACTCTCTCATCTTTGTTCCTTCTTCTTTTTCTCACCTGAAATCTGGTGTACTATTTATTTGATTTGCATGTTTTCCAAACCATGCTTTACACTTTGCTCATTAGTGCTCATGCTCACTTACTTCACTATACAGATCACACAAGCAGGCCATGTTTCTGGTTTTTTGAAAGCATCTCTTACTTTTATAGTAAATATACATAAAATTTTATGGCACCTCCTGAGTAATGGGATCTGTAGTGGCAGACATGGATACTCTGATGGGTTACATTTCTACTGAGACAACACTTGGACATTCAGAAACCAGCTTGAGATAAGCCAACCCCTCTGCTGAAGCCATCCTTTTTCCTTTGCCCTCCTAGGACCCCAGCCTGAAGGATGCAGTACTGTAAGAGGGATGATGTAAATGAGAAATGACATCTCACCAGGACAAAGAACACATTTGCTTTAGCAGAGGATGGTGGCTGCTCATGGATCTCTGCTGGCACAGTGGTGTTACTGTGCTCCCCAAAACCCTATGTTATACCTGGAAGCACTTACATGTACGTAAAGGAGCCAAGTGAGCATCCCAGATTCTATTTATACAAAGACTGAGGGTGTCTTTGGGTTTGTGTGTGTATGTATGTGTATATATATACACATATGTGAACAGGTGCACATGCACACAGGAAAGAGACTGAGCTAGACAAAGCAGCCTTGCTCAGCCATCCTAAATGTAATTCCTGATGAATTGTGCCTGGAGAGTGATGAATGTGCTCCCTTCCCCATAGCTTTCCTCTTCATCTTTGTCCACTTCAGTCTTTACCAAGAAATGCAATTAAAGTGCTGAAGTTGAACTATTTGTGGTTCCACAACTGTCCCTCTGTAACTCAAGGACAGACAAAGACGAACCCTCTGCACCAGACTGCATCTGGGACCCCTAGCACTGATCCAACATAAATCATAGACTTAATGGGCTCCATGCCAAAATCCCTGGCATAGTATTGTGCAGGTGATACCAGTGATTCTCTGGCATTAACATCTGTGCACTAGAACCATGCTGGAAGCTGAGTCACTGTAACCAGAGAACAACATGAAGCATGAATAGTGGAGGCAACCAAAGCAGAGCAGAGCACAGGCTGCAGTGTGACAGCAAAAGCTAGAGACAGGTACAGTAGATTTAGAGGTAGTGGTTAAGGACTGGATCATTCAGCTCTGGTTCTAGACACTGCAAGTAAGTATTAAGATCTGGTATTCCACCAAAACAATGGAAGTGATCTGACAAGTCAACCTGAAAATGCAGCAAGACAAGAACTCAATGAGTTTCATGGTTTGAGCTTTGAAATACAAAGTCTTTAGGTGATTATCTTCCTTAAAAAATACCAGCCTTTTTTTTGTAAAGGATTGGATGACTGTGATAAGCAAAGCTATATACAGGTAAGCAATACTAAAACCGTAAGGATACAAGACAGGAACTACTGCTTCAGCCAAGCAGAAGCCACAGAGCCCTATTTTTGAGTCAGGAAGTGAGGGCTGTTTTATTTCTAACAAGAGTAAAGCTGTGCTGCCTCATGCCTCCTTAGTCAAATGCCTGAGTAGAAAAACACTGTATGAATGGAGATGATCTTCTGCATTTCTCGGCAGCAAGTATAGGGTAATCCAGTTTCAATTTTTTCTGGCTACCCTAGCATGTTCCTGTATTCTTGTTACTGTCCAAGTGGAGAGAAGTCAATCTTCTTAGTATGCACAGACCTCCCATCTGCCAGCAGGCAGACTATGTAGGCAGGACTCCATGCCTTACACCTGGTCTCTGTGAGCATGCACACACAAATCCCGGGCTAAGCCTGAATACAGCTCCCCACAAGATTTTAATGTTCTTGACCCATTTATACATTTCATGCAAGACTTCATAGCAGACAGACAGCAAAACCCACTGCAAGTGCCCCAATTATGTCCTAGAGGAAACTTATGTTGGGAGTAATTGCTACAAAGAAAAGAAATATTCAGCTGTCATGGTCTGAATAACTTTCAACCTGGAGCTGAAGGGGTAAGGGCAGACCTTTGTTGCTGGCGCTTCTCCACAGCTGCCACTTTTATTTGCTCTCTGCTCTTCTGACTGCCACAAATCCTGAACAGTGTTCCAGAAGGGGTGGAACAGCACAGTCTGGTTCATGAGGAAATTCATCAGGACATTCTAAAGCACCTTCTCCCTAATCATTACATACATAGGAAACAGGCAACCCCAAACTTTACCTACAGAAAATGAAGACCAGCACTTCAAAACAGCAGTAGCGGCAGCAGTTAAAGCTTCCTTCCCACCCCAGTATAACAGATTGCTTAGCAGGAAATTACACTGTGATATCCTTAAATGAAATATAATACCCTGATTAGCAAGCAATGCTTTGTTTAAGAATGGGGAGTTTCCAGCTCAGTTTTCTTCAATAATAATAATGAATACTGTAAGTTGATGATAGCATATAGTAATGCCAAGGAAAGCAAAACTCCTGATCACAGAATCACAGATTTGTCCAGGTAAACAACAGTCACAGCTCTTCCCTCATCCATGAAGTGGGTCACTTTATCATGGAAGGAGACAGAGCTGGCCAAGCAGGACCTGCCTTTCAAACATGCAAACTGGCTGAGCCTGATCCCCTGGTTGTCCTGTATGTGCCACATGATGGCACTCAGGATGATCTGCTCCATGGCCTTCCCTGGCACCCAGGTCAGACTGACAGGCCTGTAGTTGTCCAGATTCTTCTTCCGACCTTTCTTGTAGACAGCATCACATTTGCTGACCTCCAGTTTACCAGGACCTCCCCAGACAGTCAGGACAGCTGATAAATTACTGAAGTGGCCTTGATGTTGTGCAAGGAAGTATTTGCTTAGGGGAGGGGCAGGAGGTGGACTGACTTTCCTAAAAATTTTACTTTTTTTTATTTCCTTCCACCTCTCATGTGCATGTCCTTCCTCTAATAGTTTAGAAATAAAGGATGCAATCTGTATTCCAGACATTTTGCATGAATAATTTGCTCTTATCGCAGACCAGCTTCTACTGTCCTTGAGTAACTATAGGAATTGCTCCAGCTCCCAGCTGGAGGAAGCATTAGGTTTATAAATACATTTTAACCTTTGAAACTCAACCACACTACAGACTCTCTTTTGCACAAAGAAAAAGAGGTAGTACATTCATATGTATGTTGATTAAAAGGGAACACACTCCTCAAGTTCAATCTGTACTGTCACACAGTAGACAGGTTACTGTGAGTATCCCACTGCCATAGGAATCTCTTTGCCATACTAACTTCTCTGCTTCTAAAATTACATGCCTTTGCTGGGATCCCAGGTGTGTCCCTGCTGAACTTTACTCTGCATGGGCCCTGACAGAAGGAATGGAAGGAAAGGAGCTGCTCTTACCTCCCCAGAAGGAATAGCAGGGTTGGCATCAGCAGTGCCATCCCACTTTGGGAGCAGAGGATAGCAAAGGAAGAAGGGAAGAAATGCATAATTCACTACTTTTTTAGTTTTGTGAATACCATGATAGTATTGGCAACTCATCGTTTCAACACTGTCTATCAGCTGAGTCAGGATGCTGCCACTTTATTGATGCATGTCTGTCAAACAGCTGTCAGACTCTTCCACTTGGGTAGTCCACAATGGTTCATTAGGAGGTGATTTCTCATGGATAGCCTAGACCTGACAGCTGGCAGAAAACAAACCTTACTGTCAATCCTGAAAGAAAGAACCATGACTTTCAGCTGTATAGACTAAAACTTGTAATTTTTGTTTCACTGTAAAAATTTTTGGAATAAACAGCTCTATGTAGCTTTATCAATAATGGCTGAGAAACACCTTTTTTCTGAACTGTGGTCCAGGAAGGCATCAAGAATAATACTAACCATCATATTTAGATGAATAAAGAACTCCTGTTATTACTTAACCATAAGCAGGAAATACACAGGAGATAGAAGCAGGGTCAGGCCACTTGGAATGAATATAGAAAGGTTGTCACTGTAAGTAGAAATGAAACAAGGAAGGCCAAAACCCATCTGGAATGCACAAACAAATGCAGTACTGACTTCAGGATCACAGAAGCAGAGAATAGGTAAGGTTGAAGAGACAATACTGGGGCCGTCTGGTCTAAGGTCCCTGCTTGAGCACTTTGCACATACAACCTACCTAGTCAAGGTACTAACATTTTGCCTTAAATTTTCTTACCAACTTCCAGGATCTTTCAATTACACTTTCCCTTTTCTCCTACCCCACTGGTATCTAGAAAACCTATAAAATCCCCAAACTACCAACCATTTCAACATGAAATGTGAGGCCTTTTACAAATCTGTGTAAGATTGTTTTAAACTAGCTGGCAACTGTCTCAGTTGCTGGGAACTTGTTTAAGTATGAATAAGCTATCCAAAAAAGCCTGTAATTCTCTGTCATTTTTGGTGGGTTATGGCCAAAACAAATTCACCTCTCCTCACAAAACTTTACTAGTTCTGTTGACAATACCACTTCTCTTTTTATTACTCCAGCCCACATTTGGAGGTTCTGTTTGATTTCTTTCCCCTTAGCTAGGTCCAAACCATCTCCAAGTCTTGACACTTATCTCTTCAGCATCTTCAAAATCCACATTTTCATCTCCATCCTTAGAGTGCAATCCTTTACTTCATCTCTAACATATATTCCCATTTTAATTACTGCAGCCTCTCCATTCTTTCTTTCTAACTTCCTGTGTGCACAAAAACATACATATCAAAGTGCTGCCAACCAAACATGTTTCTTGCCTGAAAATTTAATCACCTCTTTTCTTTCCTCCTCCCACCCCACCATTTTTTGCTTCACCATTAGCTTTCCTTTAGAATCAAAACACAGCAGCAACCTTCAAGCTCAGTATAATTATGGGTCCTTTTAATTTATCTAGTTTATATAAAAATATTACCAAATATATATATATATATATACACACTTACCTTTAATTTATCTTAACTTCTTACTCCCTGCAACACCTTCCCCTTTCCTCCCACCTCCTGCCTATCAGGTTTTTGGAGCTTCCTTGTCTTTTGCCCCATATCACCTCTTCTGTCCAAATTTCCACAAAAGCTCTGCTTTACGTGAATGTGGCAGATCCATTTCCGACATGCCACTTTGAAAACACACTGATTTTTAAGCTGCCTTAGCAGTTTTCCAAGCTGTCATCCTCATGTTCTCAGGCAGTGCCAGGCATACAGCTGGTACTCAAGCAAACACTTAACAGCAGCGACCCGGGCACAACACTGAAAACTGATTAAATAATATGCTAGGGGTTGAAGCAAACACAGCTATCCTCAAAATGCTGTCAAACATGTGAAGCAAGCAAGTTGGAAGAAATATCTAGAAGGAAAAGTACTTAATTTGCATTTAGTTATGGAAGTTTGGCTTCTGTCTTTAAGAACAATTGCTGTTTATCTTTCTAAAGAATATCCGTGTCATCTCTACCTCCTCTGGCAAAATTACAGAGTATACCATGGCAATTAATTTCCCTTCCATGTCTTAACCACCCTTCTTCAGGTACCTGTTCCCCTTTACACCTTGGCAAATTTTATGCTAAAGCCACTGCCTCTAGGAAGCTACTCTGGGTTTACAGCATCTCAAGTGTTAACACAAGCTGACCCACACTCTTACAAGAATGGGACCATATGTCTATGACTCAGAGTATCGACCCAACATTTTACTTACAATTAAATTAATCTGCTTCAAGTTCAACTCTGAAGTTTCCTATTTACAACAATACAAGTATGGATGTATCCATGTGTATAGGTGTTCAGGCTTCAGCCTCTCCGCCAGATTCTTGTCAGGCTGCTACTTCTGTCTGTGAGTAATCACTAGGAGTCAGCCTCATATCAGACCAATATTTGTCTCTACCTTCTAATGGCCATTGTAGGAGAGAAAGACACATAATTTTTGTTTTCACGTATTTCTTATTTCTAAGATATTTATGGTCTCAAAGGGTCAAAAAATTAATATTTGTTTAATTATCTATCAGTCTCCTAACTAATAGGGGATACTTCAAAAAACCCACTGACGTGCTATCTTTAGATGAACAAGCTGAAAGTACTTAGAGACCTTAAAAATTTGAACACACATGCCATCACATCACTGCAATCCTTTTCTCAATGTGGCTTTTCAAATCTTGTGAAGCTATATGATTTAATATCAAAGAGCTGTCCACTTTTAAGATCATTGAGAACCTGCAGAAGGTACCATCTTTTATTCAAATGAACATAAAACTTTATGGCAGTCTTTCAGCCCCTGACTGTGGCAAGAAATTAGTTAAACACTGTTTGTGTTGTCAAAGAGGAGAAATTGCATCAATCCTCCAAGATTTAATACCTCAGGAGCTTTTGAATATTTCCTCTTTTAAGCGTGAGGCAGCTGTTTCTCCTGGGAAGACTTCTGAAATACATCTGAGATGAATGAAGAAGGTTGGAATGTAGGATGGAAGAAGGAATGCCATCACAAGACTTCCACTCTCAGGCAATATCCCCAGCTCTCCCTTTAACTGCTTTTAGAGCCCTGCCAGCTGCTCAGCTTCAGCTTTTCTGCACTCCCACCCAACCCAACAAATTGTGAAAACAGCTAATCCTGCTGTCAAGGGGCAGAGCTCTCCAGGGTGCACCTTCCTCCAGAGGCTGAGGGACAAACAGAGAGGGTGGAAGGAGGCCAGCCTTGGCAAGTGTCCCACTCTGACACATCCTCACATGGTCAGCACTGCAGCTACCCAGGGTTTCTATCAGGAACTGCACAGAGGAGCTTTTTCAATGAACTCAAGATACCTGGTTCAGAAGGCTCAGGCACAGAGTTTATATGCAGGGACATATAAACTGTACATGAAACACAACTATGCTGGTAAAAAGCCACAGCACACACTCTTGGGGGCATTCGATTTGGGATTCTTTTAAAACATATCTAGAACGACTTAGAAATAGAAAAGACACAACTAGTGAACTGGGATTAAAATACAATTTTCTATTATAGTAGCACGCCTCATATTCTGACTGAATACTGCTGGCAAAGAGAGCTGTAAAAGGGAAGTGTGTGCTTTACAATAGTGGCATGGAGCTGTAGGTTATTTAATTTCAGGCAGAGAAAAAGAAAACCTATGAAAAGATACGACTACTTGTCTGGAAATACAGTATTTAAAATGACAGGAACAACTGCTTATAAACTTGCGTCCTGAAAGGTGACTCAAACATTTTCTGCCCAGTTCCATTGCAAGGAGCTTGCTGTGCTCTGCAGCAGATTCTGAGGGAAGGCAGCAGCTCCTCCTCTGAACTACCACTAGAGGGAACGGCATGGAGTGAGAGAAAAAAAATTAATCTCTCCAAGCTTTTTATGATCTCTTTGCTTGTTTATTTTTAAGCATCACATGGTGATAACAGCATTATCACCATGTGATATTTATGTGGCACACTCATAGTCGAGGGTGATCCAAAGAACAGGTCTCATCCCTTATCCCCTTTCCACATCAAGGATAAAAAGCTTTCATCAGAGGGACCTGATATCAACTGCTGCCAGACACATATCCTAGAACTGAATGTTTAGGGCTGGTTTGGGTTGGCAAAACTCTGTCACTACAGCCAGTTTTACTCTTTTCCTCCCTGCAAAGCAAAACCTTCTTCCACATCTGAACTAGTGGATTGTGCTGGCAGAGGGTTAGGAGTAAGATCCAAAAAGCCCACTGGAGGCATGAAGATGGGAATGTGTGTATAAAAATGACTTAATAAGAAACTGCCTCATTGTCTCACATAACACATATAAGAAATTCCTCCTGCAGCTTTAATGATGGAGTGGGAAGCTAAACCTCATAGGAGTTCCTCCCTCTATTTACCAGAAAGGCAAGATGCAGTCTCCAGTGATGAAGTGTTCCATTAATATTAAAGGAGGAAATAAAGTGACTTAATTGTAAACTAACGACCTCATCCTAATAACCAAATTCTAAATAGAAAAGGCAAGAAAAAACCCCTACTTTCAGCCATGCTGCCAACTCATAAATTAAGCAAATGACATTGGCATATAATTACACTAATTAGTACCGATGCCAAGCAAAGACTATTTATGGATATGCATTCACCCCATTTCTAACCCCAGAGCCTAAATCTGAAGTAGTAGCTCAATCAGCACACTTGGAAAACTCAGTGTTATTGTTTATGCCATTGTGGATCTAATTTAATCAATACCATATTCTCATTAAATGCAAGGTCTGTTAAAGATGTTTTTTTCACAGGCCCTACAAATGAACTCTATTTGATTCATCTCATTATGTTACTGCTCTAGGCTTAACTATGCATCATTAACAGAAACAACACACTAGTCAAGTATAAGGCTCTATAGGTCACCTTAAAATGACACAGCCACATATGACTATGGTCATAAGTAACTGGAATGATAAAAGCCAGTATCCGCAGTGATCGTCAGATGGTCGTTGGCTCTTTCACAACAAAAAAGGATACCTCAGTGCCTGGTGCCCTTCATAGTACCAAAAGAGAAGATAATGGAAATGGGTTCCATTATCCCATTAGTATAGATGCTATACTACATAGGTTGGATTCTTTTCAGCTTCCTGCTACCACTAGAAAACTCTGAGGATGCCATTTCTGTCTCTGAATTTACAGCTTTTCATGTCCCAGTCACAAAGAAAAGACTGTAGCACTACAGTGGAGTGGGTTTTAAATGATCAACATGTGGTAGCTCTATAATAATATCTGGAAGAGATCAGCAAGCTCTGTATCTTGAACTACTAGAAGTAAACATAGACTAATTTCTTCTCTTACTTCTTCCTAATTAATACCAAGAATCATATTATACACAGGAACAGTGTAGCAGCCTTATTTAGCCGTTGCAGTGGGGTCTCTTGCAACATGTATAGGACAGCGAGGCCCATGGAAAGAAACAGGGAGCGATTCTTGAGAGAAGTTTCAGAGATCTTTATTCTCCAGCCGCATGGCCGGGGGTCTGCCGAAGAACTGAGCAGTCACGGGGCAACCAGGGTCCTCCTTGGGCAGGGGAACACAAAACAACCAATGGGGAACAGGATTGACCAGGGAGCAGGGAGACCCCGTAGGCCGTGCCTCACCTCCAGGGTCCCCTCCCCCGGACCCCACGCCAGGGGTGAGGAACCCCAACATTTAGCTTTGTGGGCTGCCTCTCTATCTCTTCTTGCTTTTAAGAATACTGTACATTTACCATGCCTTTGACTGCTCTCCATTAGTCTGCATGCTGTTCAGTGGCAGAGAATCACACATGTCACGAAGGCCTCTCTGGTTTACATCTGAAATAACCATGTGTAGAAAATTTTTCATTCATTTTGTTACAGTGTTAAGAGACACTACTAAAACTTGCAGTGCCTTGCCAGCATCCATTCACTTAACTATACACTTAGCTGGAAACCTTCAGCAACTTCATTGACTTCATCAGGTTTGGGTTTTCTTTTATGTTTTGTTTTGTTTCAGCTTTTAATGTTCTTTTCCTAAAACTGGCCAACTAGGTCTATGATTGTCATCTAATTGTTTACTGGAAACATATATATGAATATAGAGAGAGTGCATGTAGAAAACAGCAGAAAATGTTTCCTGGTCTAAATCCTTTTCTTGATATTTCTGCTGACCATTTCCACATAGAGTTCTTCACTGATTATAATTGCTAGAAAATTGCATGGTTTTGCTTGTCCCTTTGGACAAATGGGCTGAAATTAGTGGTTACACAGATCTGCAGCTGACTCATTACAAAATAAAGCAGCCGACTGTAGGACTTGGGGTTTTTTTGGATCTGTTATTTTAGGATGGAAATTGCTGAGTTGGCAGCCAGTCTGACCATATAAATCAACAACAACTGCATACTTTTAAAATGACATGGTGCATAATCAATTTAGTATGTGAGGTTTGAGGAAAAATAGTTATATTGGGGAAGTACTGATAATAAAAATTCAACCTATGGTACCTCTCAGGTCACTAAGGGCAAAGCCAAGGCCAGTACTTATAACACCAGACAACTGGGTCTTTCTTAATCAGCCAGCCTTTCTTTGGAATGCTTCTGAATGAACAAGAGCACATAAGATTTATATAAGTGACAGAAAGAGGTGACTAATATATAATGGAGTTATTGCTGTTATCACCTCTTGAGGAGAAAATAATATCAGTGCAAAACCAGCACAGATAGTCCTGCTGTGACTCTTGAAGATCTTTTTTCCACTTTGCAACAGAAAGTCATGAACACTTCCACAGCATCATCCCCTAAGCCTTCTGGTTCTAAGACTGCTTTTTGATTAATGCTTTAAGAGAAGCAGAAAGCCTGGAGGAATCATACATAATTCCACTCTCCCTGTGGTAGAGTGGCATGAACTGCAACTTCTCTTTCTGAAGTAATCCCAAGAGAAGTGTGGAGTCAAGATGTCATATCACACTACTGAGTAGCAATTGTCAAGTCAAGTCTTGGAACAAGTTCATGACATTTTATGTGTGGGGAAAAGCTCAAGCCTCACATTCACACATTTCTGCTCTGGTGCAGAAATGACATAAATCTTCTTGGGAGGGTCCCTTCTAGGGGGTGGGGTAGGTGATGGTTGGAACCAATACACTAAAAGGTAGTACACAATCTTGTCAGTTATGGATGCTAAGACACTATCTGAGGATGCGAATTCGCAGATGGAAAGGTATAAAAATAAGGGAACCAGGCTGGGGACCTGCAGAATGCGCAGAGCCACAGCCCTTTCACCGTGATTAACTGCAATGGCTCACAATCAGTAGGGCTCATGAAACCCTCACTGTCTGTCTTGCTATCAGGTCCTGTATTCAAGAATTGATTAATGGAATTACTTATCCTCATGTTGCAAATAGAAAAGCAAAAATCTGCTCACGTGTTTTCTATTCAGTTTTTTCCATAGGTCTTCACAAACATGGCTGAAAAACTAAACCCAAAAATTTTCAAGTATTTTTCAAGTATTTTTTCAAGTATTATTTTTTTCAAGTATGATTAAAATTGGCAAGGTTGTCTAAAATTTGCCAAAAGAAAAGAGCAGGGAATTTACACAAAGTAAATTTTTTTTCAGTGAATGGTTTTTTTTTTTTGAAAACTGAATAATTTAAAAGCACAAGAGACGAGCCCTTTTTTATTAATCGAGCATTGTGGAAAACACAGGGGCAGATATAAGACAACACAAAACTGGCTTCTCATCTTGAAGAGACTGAGGTGGCATTCAGTGTTATCTCTCTTGGGTTTTGACATCAGGGACATCAAAACTGAACAGATTAGATACAACCTATTTCTTGAATTCAAATATTGGAGTATAGAAACAAGGCAAAAATCCTGCAGTCATCAATGTATTTCTTTGAAATGCTCCAGAGGTTTAGGGGAAGAGGGAAGAAAAATCGAACAAACAGAAAAAGTGTGCCTGAATTAGAAAGGACAAAATAAAATTGACAGATTTTGAATTTCAAAATATGTTCTGGAGTAACTTACTTATTTCTAACACTGATTTAACTACCAAATAAACATTTAAATATATGGAAGTGTTGTGGGTTTTTTTTTTTTTAAGTCTTTTGGAAAAGCAAAAGATACTGGGAAAAACAAAAGAACAGGAATTCAACAACCCATTTTGCTTGAATAACGTCTTTTAAACTACCATGTTCAGTAAAAAAATGAAAATGAAAAATCCTCACTTTTAAGCAAATGAAAGTCCTCCTGAGAATCATGTATTTGCTTTAATTCTCCAGAGAGCCTAAAAATGCATAAAGTATATTTTAATGAGGAAAAAAGATTTATTTCTGAAACATAATTCCCAATTCACCATTCAATTTTAGTGCTGGTAATGGACATAAAACAAATGAAATGTTTAGAAAATTACTTCTAAAAATAAACTGCTTGTGCAACGTTTTCTTTTTTCTTTTTTTTTTTTGCATTAACAACATTATTCTCTGTTAACCAGAGGCAAAATAATTTTACTATAAGAGGCTTCCTTCATAATCTAAACAAAAAGGAAGACAGAAGGGCAGATTTGTCAAATGCTGTGGGAATACAGCTCTGACTGATTAATAAAAATGTACAGCATTTAGCCTTTGAAATGGTTTGATGACATGTCCCCTGAATAGGATGCGATTATTGACAAACACAGATATCCAGGAAATCAACTGTCACCACACACAAATCTTAAGTCTGTACAAAAGCTACTAACTTCTTGGGTTTTTTTCCAGCACTCAACAGTATTGACTTTAAAACCATATTATCTTTTCACAGCAGTTGCTTTTCAACTTCCATTGCTACTAAGAGTATATACCATGAAAAACAATGAATTAGTAAAATGAATAAACTTTAAGAATCCATTGCAGGCATATCTTGTTCTTAGAACTGGTTTGATCTCAGTTATTTTCAATCAAAACTTCAAAAGGACAAAATAAGCAGCACCTGTTGATCAACATTTGCTGACTCTATATGGTGCAGTGGAAATTACTGCACGTTTGTCACAAACTTGACACTCCAGTTCAAGGAGTGTAATTAAACCTGTTATTTAAATTACACTTGCTCAGTGCATCAGCCTAGTTTCTTCCCACTCCACAGGACCAGACATGCATGTGTATAAGCAAGAAGGCAGCTGGCTCCTGCTAACCTAGGTGGAGAACATTTTTCTCTAAGTTCAAAGGAGAAACTCAGGCAAACCATACTTGTTGTACCTGCTTTCAGATGAGATTTCCTCCCCTCTAAACTATTGCACTGATGATAGATGCAGAATTCTTATTCGCTACAGATGTAACTCTACATTTACATATTTTTTCCAAACCTTTCAATTGAGTTCTCAGGATTATTGGATTCAGTAGGAGGAGTTTTACAGTAACTGAGTGTATACATCCGAACCCTTGTGCTCAGCCACAGCCATCTATTACAGAGGGAAGAATAGCAACTATCACATTGCACGAATACTTCTAGTAGAGCTTCTTGGTCTTCGTACCTTTACAACTTCAATTACTTTTACTGCTACACTTACATCATCTGTATTTCTTGTTCTTGGAGAATGAATTTTCCATAGTTCAAACATTTTGGAAAACCTAAATGCTATTTTCATAATTATTACAATTTTTTAAAAGATTTTATCCCCAAATACTTGGTAGGAGAAAAAAAATATTTGGTACAAAAATATTATTTAAGGATGAATAAGATGCAACTATCAGTTTTCTGGTGAAAACATAGTTTGTTTTGTCTAAGCCTCAGATTTCAAACATACTTAGGGGCATACAACTTGCAGGCCAACTACATGGTAAAATGTTTAGCAAAGCTGGACTGGTGAAAGCAGGCTCAAGTAACGCAGCTCAGAAAGGGCTCAGGGGAAACAGCATCTGACATAAGCTCAGCATGGTGTGTTTGGATATCTCTTCTCAAGGCTTTTCCCACCCATACTAAGGACTTGAATTTTACTTGGAAATCCTTTTACTTGAAAAATTAATTTTATAAGATCAGATATGTATGCATGCCATTTAAAAGATGTGTTTGGCTGAGATGAGACTGTCTGGACCAGTGATTTCAAGAGAAAGAGGTGGGGGGAGAAGGAAGGGAAAGAAAAAGTTCTGAGAGTTATTGAATCATACAGTCTTTAAGGATGGAAGACCTTTAAGATCATTGAGTCCAACCATCTGCCTAGCACCTAGCACCGTGTTCACCATTTAACCATCATTTAATCCACACACTCTTTGAACACTTCCAGGGATGGTAGCTCAACCCCTTCCCTGGGCAGTCTGTTCCAATGCTTTACAACCCTTTCCATGAGTATTTTTTTCCTGATACTCAATCTAAACATCCTCTAGTGCAACTTGAGGCCATTCCCTCTTGTCCTGTCACTTGTCACCTGGGAGAAGAGACCAATCCTCATCACCTGGCTGCACCTTCCCTTTAGGCAGTTGTAGAGAGTGAAAAAGTCCTCCCTGAGCCTCCTTTTCTTCAGACTACACACCCCCAGCTCCCTCAGTGCTCATCATAAGATTTGAGCTCCAGCCCCTTCACCAGCTTTGTTGCCCTTCCTCTTTCTTCTCTAAGAGCCTTGGATTGTGGCTGGTTGTTAAGAGGAAGGCATTTCTTGATTTCAGCTTATAAATTGAAAGAATAAAAAAATCCACATAAACTGAAAAGTGTAACCCAACTGGTTATGTACCCCAATTTCTTAAGCCTTGAAGTAAATGGTAGGAGGTAACTCCTTATTTTGTCATTGATGGTATAAATACGGATGAAGAAAGAAGTGGGGTGGAGAGGGAGGTGAGGGATGGGAAAGGAAAACCAAAGTTATTCTTCCATGCACTAAGGAGCACATACATTCTCTGCATGCCATGAATTACAGAGTCATGACAAGCATCCCACTGTCAGACAGGGGAGTTGTAGCATTACGGGAAAAAAAACCTTAAAAAAATTGATCACAACTGATGTGTGTGAAAATCCATCATGATTAACTATTTCATCTTCTCAAAGAACTGGTTTCTTTCTTGTGCTTTTTTTTTAGGTGAAACAAAAGAGGTCCAAATCATTACACTGATTTAAACAGAATGAGGAAGTTGTGTGTGTATGTGGGAGGGGGGCTAAGTATTATTAACTAACAAATTTCTGATATATGTTGCCATGCATAAGACAGCACCTGAGGCAGTCTTTTTTCTCTCAAAAGAAAAAAAAAGACCACATCTAAAAATTTACAAATTAGACAACAACAACAAAGTGATTAAGAAATTTAAAAGAACTGGCATGGGGAAAAAGAGCAAACAAACAAAAAGGATTTTTAGCTATGCTTTGAAATTAGATGGTGAACAGATGCTTCAGAAAGATAAAGAACGGCTTCTTTCAGGCAGCAAAAGTTTTAGACAGCCTTTGGTATGACCAAAAGGCCTCTGATGCTAGATGAGAGAGGTGAGATCAGACAAAAGCTGTGTGAAAGCAAGGTGACTTTGAGAATGAGGGCCTTGCAGGAGAAAAAGAAACCTTTTGAGAGAGCTGCCACACATCTGTCCTGTTTATGCAGTACCAACTGCATTCTGCTACCTTCCTAGCTAAGGACTGAATGGAGGCTCTTTGACTTTCTCTGGCTCAGTTGTCCTGTGTTTCCAACAACTTCACCCTGACAACTCCTCGTGCTTAACAGTTTCATAGGAATCATATCAGAAAGGCCCTTTTTTGTCAGTTGTACCCAGAAGAGCTTCTTCAATAAGCCAAAGTGATCCAGTATGCACCCTGGAGCAGAGGCAGGGATCATCACACATCAGCTTCCAGAGGGTATGTGCAGGGCTCCACTTCTCTTGACTGGTGCTTGCTCAGGCTAAAAACATCTCCTAGAAATTTTTGTACATTGCATCCAAGATCTAAATACATTTTTTGCATGTTTGAAAGGTAAATGAAACTGCCAGAAAGCTCGTCAGATTAAAAACACCGAAATCCTCTTGAACTGATGACAATTCCTTCTCTTGCTTTTCATTATACTACTACACTGTATGTAATGAGCTTTCCTGCTAAAAGATAACCAACAGCAAAGAAATTCTAGGAAGAAGCAACTTGAGCCGATTCAGTCATTTGCAGGAGGTGGATTTTATAATTAGTTCAGAGCAAAACCTGCCCTTTATTAGCATAGTAATCTTTTTGAACAGTATTCATCTTTTTCACATCATTTTATAGTGTGTTATTCCTTTATCAATCATTCAGTTATAACACAGTGGCTTCCTGGAATTCAATCTAGGCACTTAACACAAGGTTTCTTTGCTCTTCCTTTCCCCCTGGACAAGGAAGTTTGGAACACTTTGGGCCACATGCTAGAATGTGCCATTGCTCAACCTAGATGATACTGTAGTCTAGTCTGTATAACAGGTTTTCACCTTGTGTTCTGAGCCCAAATTCCTTAGCAAAGTCCAGGGAAAGAGACTACCAAGAGGCCTTTACCTGCATTCTGCATGGATTTAAAGGGACTATTTTCAAGAGTAAAGTTGAGTCAACTGCAAATTTTTTCAATAAACACATCCTATCTTTATAAAATATTTCAATTTCTCAATTGCAGAAGTGTGTATTTTCCATGGCAATAATTTTTTAAGGATTAGCAATTTTAGATGGAAAAAAACTGGCAAAACAAGGTGCAAAATGGAAGGGAAAGGGGCAGAAAACACAAAGAAATATTGTGACTCATTTTTTATTTAATTACTTTGAGTTTGTAAGTTTATAATGCTTCTCAGGACTTAGGCTTTTCCTCCTACTTGCAGAATGAAAAATGTGTTGCAATACTGTAAATTCTCACTGCATTAAAGGATTACTTCTCTACCATGAGTAGTCAGAAAAAAACCCTTTTCTAAGTTCAGAAAGCTCTCAGGATTTGTCTGTGTTGCAGCAACCCATTAATGCAAACCTTGCCTTGTTCTGACATACTGGTAAGAGGATCATCCCTGCTTCTGATTCCTCCTCCTTTACTGAATACTTCTCTCCCAGCAGTTTTCAGAAGCACCCCCGCTGCCAGCCTCTCTTTCCATTTCCCAAGGGAACCTTAAATCTTGGCTTTGCTTCACTTTTTTTTAGTTTGGCAAACATTTTAGTAAGCATTCCACCACACTTTTTGAATAAAGATGCCGACCGCGCCTAAGGGCAGCCAGATGTGACATGTTAAATGTGGCTGAGGAGTTATAAAGGGCTGGGCAAGATTAACACGAGCTGTGACTTCACTCTTTAAGTGCAAGGAGTGACCAGTACACATGGTGACAGAGTGGTTCTGTCACCCTTGGCTTTGACTTTTTCACAGAGTAATTTGGATAGAGATACTAAATGAAGTCCAAAGGCAGGGTATGTCTAAGAAGGCAGAGATGCTGTTTTGATTCAGAGGTAAGAAGGACACCTTGACACCTCATTCTCTGCCTGAGTTTCCACTGCAGCACAACACTGTGGGCAGAGGTGCTTAGATGAAGTTCCACCTCCATGTCTCTGAAAATAAAACCTATAGACTGGGAAATGGGAAGAAGACAGTTCTTTTTTTTTTTTTTTTTTTTTTTGTGTAGCAATAGTAAAAAAGTACCTCTGAGCTCCTGAACACATTTATGTGAGGGATGGAGTGCATCCACCGAAGATGGCAGAGAAACTCAGCATCTCATCACAGCTCTGCTTTCTACAGGGATTGCTGTTAAACAGTTAAAAAAAGCACACGAGTGGTAGTGTGTCTCCACACAGAGAAATGTCTGCTACAGCTAGGAGAAATAAACTGACTTATCCCAGCACCTTCTTGCACGTCAATGTCTAACTTTTTAATCACAGCCACCCTGCATAATATGGAAATTAAGAACATCATAATTTCCAGTAATTACCAGAAACATACACATTTTCCAACAGGGTGACATTATGTCATGAATTCCCTTGTCAAGAGGAAAAAAAAGACAAAACATATCATACTTGTTTGAAAAGGCAAAGTGATAGATTTGTCATGAGGGTAATCATCTATATAAAAAAAAAAATCCACTATTATCAACTTCGTGAATTTCTGAAATGGGATTCATTTTCTGCCTGAGCTAATAATGAACATTTTTCTTCTATTCATCATCTTCAGCTATTTTCTCTCTTGAGATTCATTTATCACTAACTACTGAACCTGAGAAATAAAAAATAGGCAACATCCCTTTTTGAAGTAATGGCTTAGAAGACTATTAAATCAAGAGGCAAAAGATGGGTTTTTAAGATGTACATTGAAAATTCTTGTAACAGCTGCAGGTTTTTAACACAGGATCTGCACCACTGGTTTAGTAAAGGTATCGGAGAAAGTAAGTTTATCCAGTGACAGAACAAAGTGAGGAACAGTAGTTTTTTGGTTTTTTCCAGATAAAATTCACAGTAAAAAGAATGAAATTGAAGAAATAATGAGATCGACAGCACTATAAACTGCAATTCACGCTGCAGGAATTAATCTAGGATGATCGTTCAAGTGCATTTAAAATCTAAAATGGCCTGCATTAAAGCAGATCATGCAGATGCTTGAAGTCTTCCTAACCTGTCTGCCTGTGCACACCTCTCAGCCTGTCAGACTGTCACATGGGCCATTGATTGACTGTTTTGTGCCATCGAGATACGGAGTGACAGCCATGCTGGGGGAAATGGCCCAAAATGCTTCTCCTATGGTACAGTGGGGCCTGAGGCTCCCCAAGGATTTCATAGTCTCAGCGCTGCTGAGCTTTCCCTGCTGTTGGCATCCCTGCTCTTTGGCAGAGCTAAGATGGGACACTTCTGCAGGGCAAAGGAGGAAGACACAGGATTTTCACTTTAAATCTTCTCTTGTAAGATTCTGCTGTCACATTGTCTTACTATCCCTACCTTGTATTTCCCAACAAAATGAGCCCTCATATCATCAGCCTGTGGAAGCACAGGAAAGAAGATCCCTTACACACAGGAGATGGAAGGAGCAGGACCTTCTTTGCTTTTGAGTAGGATGCAGAGAGAAGACCTCCCCACATGCCCTTTTACCTCATCCCTTGCTCAATCTTTTCTGGCATGGCAGGAAAAACCATACAAACAATCGCTGTTGGAGGTGCTTGCCTGATGCTACTGGGTGTGCTTTCCCAAGGTTATTGCGTAATTACATTCAGATCTCTCACTTGGGTCCTGGCAGAGGTCTCTGGGCAAATCAATGAGTCTAACTTGCAGAAGGAGATTTCTGAGAGGTGTGTTTCCGTAGCACTAGGATTCACATCAAGGTACAGGTTTCTGACATTAACTGGTTCCATACTTTCCATGGTGCCTCACTGTCCAAACACAGCTTCTTGCTCTAACTTGCTATGCTAAGCAACTGTATGGGATTTGAGAGATTGCTCTCTGAGATTCTAGCTTGCTGGTCTGAAGCCAAAATGCAGACAACATCTATGAAGTCCCAAAGCAAAGCAATTTTAGTATGCAAGGCTGACTGTGCAGGAGAGACTCATTTCACTGTCTTATAAAGCTGGTAGTAAAGCACAGACCCTCTTCAGTCTATTTCTACAGGGTTTCCAAAGCCATGGGGCAGCAGAAAGGAATGACTGTAAATTCAGTCTCCACTCATGGGTTCTGTGTTAGGAAGCAGAGACAGCTTTCAACAGCAAATTCTCATTTCAATGTTGCATTAACTAAGAACAGGATTGGAAGAAGAACAGAGGCTTCAGTATCTGGTATTGAAGGCATCAAATCATGTCAGAGGTCAGCAAAATAATTTTATTCTCCAGGTGATGTCTTGACACTGATTGCTCTAACACAAAGTTGCCAAGTAACTCAGCTATCCCTAGGCAGCACCCTAGAAGTAAGTACTCACAGCTGTTTCTAGAATTTTGCATAGTGAGTATTGAAATGGATTCTCTGCTTAACACAGCAGACAGCTAGCAAGAACAAAGCATGAAATCAAATTCCATCAATCCCTTAAATTTGTTTATGCAATCCATTGTTACTGCTCACAGAACAGCTTTGGCAGGCAAAGGCCATGACAAAACATAGCTGTAGTTTATACAGAGAAATTCTTCCCATCTGCCATTTTTGTTGTCAGTTGTTTTATATTGATTTCTCTCCATGCAGTTCCAAGTTTAATCTGGGCACAGCTGCATTGAACCAAGGAAGCTGAAGCAATTTTTCTCTTCTAGTGAAGCAGAAATGGGGGAGAAAATGGCACCTATCAACGGTTTTTTTCCAGTAGGAATATGTTAGAACTTCTTTGCTGTAACACTGTTGCAGATTAAGCCTGCACTTATGGCTTTTGATACAAATATTTCTGGTAATTTCATTTTATCTGTGACGAGCAAGATGAAATCTACACCAAGGAGCATGTTCTCAAGTAACTTCTTTCTTCACATGGGAATGAGCTGACTCAGCACATGAATTATGGAATCACAACTACATGGTGCCATATTACAGTCCTTAGATTTATAAAGATTTCTCCTTAAATATAAGCAGCTTTGCTTGGGCAATAAAGGAATTTGATCTGTATCTACCTGGAGTTCCACTTTATGTATATGCTGAAATGGCACATGGGATGTGTCCTACAGGTCATTCTCAGTGGTCACAAGGGTGTATTCATTCCTGTGGGGTCTCCAAAACCCTTCTGGTCACTGCACAGCCATGACAGAGAAACTGTAAGCAGGCAGTGTAATCACGGCAGCAGAGCATCTATTGGACATGAGGAGAGGAGCAGAGGCTGTTGACCTTAGTAAGTGGAGTCTGAGATGGAGACTCACAACAAGCAGAGGGAAGAAAACTATTTAAGTTAAAAACATGTCTCTGTGAGATGACCACGAGGGCATCTAAATTAAAGGGTTGCTGAAGCAGTGAGGTTTGGGGCTGCCAGGCTAACTACCAGTAAAGCTCAGAAAGTTCCTCTCAGTCCTTTTGTTTCTATGGTAGCTGTAGCCTTAACATGAAAAATTCCCAGTGGCACAGGACTACTACAGATACATTAAAAAACCCCAAATGCAAATGTTATATATCATTATATGCTGTGAGGGAATCAATCTGATTTAATTTTACTGCTTTTCAATTAGAAGGGTTCAGTGCAACAGAAAAAGCTGCTAGAAGGTGTGTTCGCTTCTATTCATAGCCACCTTTCAACGCACTCTTAAGTTGGACAAAATCCAGTGGGCTTTATTTACCAGCAAACCTTCATGGCAGATAAAGCAACCACTGCAAGAAGCCTGCAATTCTTCTTTGCTAATGAGCATTGCTAGATTATTGTGTGACAGGAAGAACATATCCAGGGAATACCCTGCCGAACATTTCATCCTCCCTGGAATATGCTTTTGTGAGGTAAGTCATAACAAATATAATGTGCCAATTGTCTAACCCATTGGGAAAGAGCAGGTACATGAACAACTTGGTGTAAATATGGGAGAACCTGCTGACAGGCATGGACGTGGTTTAAATGTTATTTTCAATGAGAGCACTATAGGTAAAGGCCAGGCATGTAGATCACTTGTGTAATATCTGGAAACTGTCCTCCTGCTATTGACAGGAAGGACTGACAATCGAAGGTCTTTTCTTACAATGCCTGATACTAAAATCCAGGAATTACCAAAATGGCCCGCAGAAAAATGCAGGGAAAAAAAGAGGTTCAAACAGGTAATTGATAGAAATCCAAAATGACTGATACTATCTAAGGAATGCAAAATACATAATTTTAATATGGAATTCCAAGCTTTAAGCATGCCATCAATGAAGGGCATGAAGTGACACATATCTTAAAGTTCTAGAGACTACCTGGTTTATTCTTGCAACTAGAAACTTCTAATTTATTGATTAGGAGAGTCAACTATTTAGAGAGTCAATTGGATTTTCTTTGAAAGGTGTTAAGAGCATGATTCATATTTTCATTTTGCTGAGCACCCAACCAGAATGTCCTTCCCTTCTCCCATTTGGATAGTCATTATCGAACACAGCTTCCCTATCTGTTCCCAAACTCCTAAACAAAGCTGTCAAAGCTCTCCACATCAGCTATGAATATAAGAAAAAAGCTCCAATGGTTTCCAAGAGGAGAAAGACACGATGCTGAGTGGTAAATGAGGATATTTGGAATACATCTGTGGACACACACTTTGTCATTCTCTACTCAGCTCTTCTCCAGCTCAGAGGAATGGATTCTCTTACACAGCAGCAGCTGTTACTGTTTGGATTGTAAATAGTCATAAGCCATATGGTGTGGCAGGAGAAAAAAACTTCACACTTTCTCACATGGACAAATATTATTATTGCAAAGCATAAACACATCAATATATATGTCTTTTCTCCGGGGAAGAATATAGTCTTCAACCTCATGCTAAAAAAATTATTGGCTTCCAGATGAGCAGATTACCTGTTAATATTTGGTTTAGACTTTTAGAATTTGGATGTCTCAACAGAAAATAAACATAGGTGTGCAGCAGATACAGCACTTTCAGATTGATAGATGGGGTGAAAGAAACACAAAATATAAAATGAGGTAATAAAATGGGAGAGAAGATTAGGAGGAAGGGAGAAAAAAGACAATCTATATGCAATTACTATGGCAGAATATATCACTATCTACTAACTAACTACATAAACCCAGCATGATTGTGGCTTATCATGCAAATGGATCAGCAGTTTCTTCATGCATGTGAATTTGAACTTTCCACCTGGTCAGTGGTGCATAAAGAATTTCAGATGTTGGTGGATTATATCCAGACGAGAACAGGCCTCTCAAAAACGATGGGACCCCTGCTTGGTAAAGGAAGTTGATACATCAATGTATCCAGAACTCGGAACAAGGAGAAGATGCAGTCCACTGCCTTGCTGTGCCCGAGCTAAGGGTTGCTTTTATTTTAAGCCATGATTTCTTCAGCATTCATGTTTAAAACCTACTAGTGCTTTTATTTATGTTATTGCTGAAGAATGTTTAGCTTATCTTTTTGCTTTAAGCACTTTAATTAAAGGAAAGTGTGATCACTCTTCCGATTGTGTGGTGAAGCTGGCAACACACACAGTTAACTTACAGCTCTGCAGAACCAAGTTTCTGAGCTACACCCCAAAAGTCTTAGCAGAGTTACACTGCACTTGCCAATAGCAAACACTGGCACATCCTATTCATATGGTTAGACAGACCCCACAACAGAAACCACGACGTGGCAATTAACAGTCCATCCGTTCTGTGCCCCTCTCAACCTGTTTCAAATGCTACATTGACACCAACTGACACAACAGAGCAGTTCTGAATTTACATGAAGAAAGTCCCGATCAGCAAGATTTTTTTGGTGACTAGCTGCACCCCAAATGAAATGATCCAGCCAATGATGAGGATGGCAGGGCACTTCTAAGTGCAAAGGAGTGACTCCTGACCTCAGGACACCAGCAGCCACGAAGGAAGTCAAGAGACCTTCTACATCATTCATCCCTTGATGAGAATCACAGTCCAAACCTGACCCATGGATATAAATAGAGACAGCTAATCAGCATCTAATATGAAACAAACAAAAAAACCCCCCAATCTTTCCACAGGATTTGGTGCCCCTGCATCCAACAGCCATTTTGCTCTAATGATGTCCCTACCATTCCCAGTTTTCAATGAAAATGACTATATGGTTAAACACCCTTCTACCACCGTTACAATTTCTATCATGACATCATAAACCACATTCTGTTATTATGTATTTTGTTACTAAAACTCAAAAGTGGAAGCAAAATGCCTGTGGATTAGGAGAATGGGTCCTCTACTGCCTTTGAAACATTCAGCATGCCTGAAAGTGGTTCCTTTTTATCTTTGACAGGGGATGTGGCTCAGACCAAGGATCCAATGAGGACTAGATATCCTGACTCACTCTCACCAAGCTGGCTAGATAACTCCATAGTCAAGACAGATGGGGAACCAGTTCACCAGGTTCCAGTGCTGAGGCACTTTGAAGAGCAACTTGAGAATCCCCTCCAGATCTCAGCTCACCACAGCAGTGTTACTGCAAACCTCTCTACCAGTGTGAACACCAGCATATCTTCTTCATGACAACCAGTTGGCTTCCTCCACAGGAACACAATGCATTTGCTGTTCTCTTTTGAAATTACAACCAACATTCCCAGGCACCTTTCTTTTAAAATACTTCTTTAAAATAACAATGTTCACACAAACACAGCCCCATTTTTGATTTCAAGAAATGGGAAATCCCACAGACAGAAGATTTAATTGCACCTTTTTCATGCAGTGTATCTAAAGATCAGTCTTGAGTGCAGGGCTCTGTTCCTGGCAGAGAGAGCTCATCTGAGAACAGAGTACAGTCAGATGATGATGGAAGTGCTACTGTTTTGGGAGAAAGGTAGTAAAAACCCCCAGTCACTGCAAAAAGGAACAAACTGAGATTTTCCTAGTTTTATATTTAAAGAGATATTTAAGCCACTTAGCAAATAAATCATGCAGGAGACACATTTCCAAAGCAGTCACTGGACTGAAGTTGATACAACTAAGTTGCAAAGGTAACTTCCATGCATGGGAACCCACTCAAGATATATGTTCAGACAAGTGCAGAGGTTGTCTTTACCCACAAAACTCTTGGGTTTACAACCAGATTACATGATTGTGGCCTAAAGGTTCAACAGGACAATCATTTCCACTTGCAAACCTGCTGTCGTGAGCTAATGATGGTTGCACAAATCACATATACAAGACAGCAAAATGAAGAACTTCACAGCTTGCAGTCTTTAACTAAATTATATAGAAAAAGATTAGCTTAACTCATACATTCCTAATATGCAGGTTGTGTAGTCCCGTATTTTCAGCAGTGGGACAGTCAAACGGTTGTCACCTTTTACTCATACTTTAGTTGCTTTTTTTAAAAAAAGGAACTACAAATGAGCCCTCACAAATTTGAACAAGTTTTATATTAATCACGCTCTCCCAACTGCAGTGCTGCCCATGGAGGAAAGACCTAGAGACAGCTGCAACAGTGTCCGACTAAATACACCAGTAGAGTAAGAAGAAATTACTGACACTTTAAGAATATGGAAACTGAAAGATTTTGTGGGAATACTGTACTACACCAACACAGCACAATTCACTTTGTAAGCAAGTGTAGTAAAATGGGTTGTACTGTGGCTTCCTCAAACTGATCTAAGGCTGCCTGTGGCAGTGCCTGAGACAATAAGCCAGACGCACTGATTATAAGCTTTACCAGATAGATCAGGCTCCCTTTCTCCCTCAGAAAAGAAAGTGTTCTTTAAGTTACTTTAGAAAGCCTCCAGTTGATTTTTCCTTTTCGTCAGGCTAATATGAATGTCCTGATTACCATCAGCAACAAGAGAAGGCACAATAAAATTTACTTGTCCTAACCTGCAGCTATGCATATAAGTACCTCCCTTTACTTAAGCAGCATTATTCTGTCTGGCCTTTCTGCTGTTATAGGCAAAATTTGGACTCAAAAAACCCACAGTCTTTCTTTGGATGAAATCAATAATTCAATGACTGAAAGATTATTTGCATTTTGATGGCAAAAAAAATTTTATAAAAATGGCTACTTACAGAACATGCAGAATACAGTTTTCATAAAGAGAACAGTCAGAATTAATCACCTTTAAAAATTTTTTCCCCCATCTGAAATAAAATTAGGTTTTGAGGTTTTTTGGTTTTGTTTTGAGGTTTTTTGTTTTTTTTTTAAAGTAAAAACCCCACCTCTTTAAATACCAAGATAGCAATACCACAAGTGATTTTGAAAATCTAAGTTACACTTATCTTAAAAGCAGCTGCTTAGACAAAATGCATCTGTTTAATGAGCTCACATGTTTCCCTTTCGGATTCTTCTGAAAGCCATATGAACTAACTGTGAATCAGATTTGTATCTTGATATTAAAAGAGAAATTACATTCCACTTCCCCACGGAACACAACAGCAAACGTGCCTGTTACTGTCTGTAATGGCTACGTTATGTTTTCCACTTAATAAAAGACATATAACCCTGCAGACAAAATAGCAAAATCACTTCCATCTTACTTTTCAGAAACTGCTGAATAAAACTCAGAACAATAATAAACCCTCTTTCCCCACTCATACAGTTTACTCACCATCACTTTATTCCAAAACTCAGTTTCACTTGAAAAATGATCCATAACAATGAAATGATTTCTTCCTTGTCAAAAGTATCACTCCAATAATTTAAATTACTGAACGCAGAAAAGGAAACATTGTGCTCCACAGAGCACTCTAAACATGCACTGTTGTTTTTGCTGATGCAATGAGGCTTCTAAGCAAACGAGCAAGTTTGCAAGCAAGCTGGGTAGTGGCATTTTCCTTATGATTCAAAAGTGAAGTATGCCTCAGCTAACTGAATGCTCCCACAACATACAATAAAGGAACTCAGGGATTCATACACGTCTCTAACACAATCATTTGTAAAACTTCTACTCGTATTACCATCTCTAAGTCTGCCACACCTCAAAAATGACGAGCCAGATATAAACTTTTACTAGGTGCTATGTGCAGCCAAGAGAAAGACAGCTTCAAGCCAGAGGCTTGTATTTGAAAGTCTGTGAAGCTTAAGTCCCTAAGGTGTATGAAGTTACATTCTGTGTATGGAATGTAACTGTGGATTCCTGCTTGCTGCATATATAAATATGCTAAAGTTCATCATAAGCCACACATTAAAAATATAGGGTCAGCCACAATGCATTACCAGATTAATGCACAAAACTACAGTGATAGGAAGAAGTTACAAAAACATATTCAAATAGGTTTATAATTGCAACTTTTAACAATTAACACACTCCTCCCTCAAGCGCCAAGAAAAGCACAAAAGAATTTGCAGGATAATTTTCTAAGAAATGGGGATTCTGGGGAAAATATAAAAGCTGTGTCTTTCTTTCCACAGAGGTGAAGACCTATCTGAGCTCTGAGAGGCAAACAAGTTTAGAAACAAACCTCTGCCTTAAGATGAAGAGGGGAGAAATCCATAATAACCTAATGACTGCCTGATAGCTGGGAGCCTCCAGTGCAAGATGTGTCATTTATTTCATCAATTTTTAAAGCTTATGTCAGCTGCCTTGACAGGTAAACCTTGTGAAGGTTCAAAATCTTTAAAGGTCTAGACATCAGGAAATAAATGCTGATGCAGACCTTTACATGACCATCAATCCCTCACCGGATTCATTGGATAACCTTTTTTACTTTGCCAGCTTTTACTTTTTCTGACACACTGAGGTTTGAGGTAGCATTCCCTCTACACCACTTGACGTTTCCTAATGAGCTGGGAGCACCGCACGTGCTGCAGCCCTTACTGCCTTGGAAACTGCATCAAGATGAATGTTCTCCACAGCTACAGGTTTTAACATTTAAAAGCTCATGTTTTCTTCCAAGCTTCTAACTTTAACATCTTCCTCTGATGCCCTTGCTGTGCTTGCAGGTTCTTTTCACAACTTCGAGAAACACACAGGCAAAACTAGGTAAGGACATGGATTAAAGCAGGGAGCGGCTCTTAGGGGAGCCCCAGCACCCTCTGCTGTGATTGGAGTGGTGGGAGGTAGCTGGGTCAGCCTGTGGCACTTCATCCTCATGGCTGGGGTGAGCCCTTAACAGCTGGGGCATGAAACTCCTAGCCGGTGGTTTTTACTGGGTGAGAGACCAGTAATGCTACTGGCCTGCTTAAATAATTAAAAACGTAAGAAAAACCTTCCACTTTCTTACAGCCTAGGAAATTCTACGTAACACCTAATTATATATA
Organism: Corvus hawaiiensis; assembly: GCF_020740725.1. NCBI lineage: Eukaryota > Metazoa > Chordata > Aves > Passeriformes > Corvidae > Corvus > Corvus hawaiiensis. Next base: position 68,996,260 of record NC_063215.1, on the reverse strand, counting down.
TATATATATATATAAAACAGCATAGTATCTATGCTACTATAACCTGAACTAGTTACACACTTGCAGGCAGCATTTAATTAGATCAGTGGGCCAAAATGAAAAGGAGATAGAGTCGCCCAGGCTACTGAAACATCCATATTGATGGACTCTGACTGCACACTTTGGCCTGGGATATACTTGGGCTGTTTAACACACTGATCAAATTTACAATCCAATTATCTGATCTCAGATATCCTGACCTGTGTCATCCTCAAACAATGTGGAATAAATTTAGATGCACCTTTAATCAGCACTTTTCCCCAGTTAATAGTTTCCGTGTACTATTTATACAAACAAAATTAAATAAAACAGGATACTGGTCATCCTGTATCTATCCAGAAATAAACAACTTCAAAGGATGTCATTCAGGAGTAAATCTATTATAAGTGCTTTTCAAGCTCTTTCATTTGTAAAAACTGGCAAACTGTTCCTTATTGGTAGGTACATTTTTCTTTCTTTATTCTCTGAACCCTGCAACTCAGCAAATTAATATAATTCTTCTGGCATTTTGTGGAACACAGACATCTTTGTCCTTTTGCAAAGGATCCTTAACCCTCTGGGCTTTCCAGTTACGAACAGAATGTCTCCAATACCTTATCTGTTGTCTTGAACCATGTTCATTGAACACAGTGGGTTGGAAATATGTCTCCACTGTAAGCGCTAAGGAATTTTTGTAGCTCCATTACATTACCATGTATTTTACTTAGTCATTTTGTTTTGAGAAGCATTTGAGACTGTGTTACGAAATTTAATTTACATGGAAAATTACCTCATCTTAGATTAGTTATTTAGAAAACTAGAAAACAATTTCCACAGTTAGAAATATTGTGGTGAAAAACTGTGATGTAAACGCTAAGTGACTGAGTTCTTAGTTTTGAAGTAATATTTGGAGGGGGGCATGGAAAAGGAGAGCAAAGGGTGAGTGATGGCAGCTTGTGCACTGCAGGATCCTGTAAGTCAGTACTCAGGATAGATAGAGCGAGGAAAACCACACAGGTGAAATGGTGCATCGTAGAACCCATCTTTAAAGGTCTATTTTTTATTTCTTTCCCCCCCCTTTTTTTTTTAATCTCTTGATTCTCATGCTACACAGTGTAAGATCTTTCATCAGGATCATAATAAACATCTATCAAAGATCCTTCTCTGCTGCCTTAACAGGAGGCCAAATAATTCAAAGACCACTTGAAGTTCAATTACATTTTTCTGCAGTAAGCCAGAGAAAGGTGGGAAGTAAATCACCTTTATGTACCCTTCCTGAAGTTCTTTTATATTGATCCCCCCCAGAAAATGTGGTTTGAACATTTTCACATGTTCATCATCTAGCTCTGAGGTTTGGTTCCTGTAGTAAGCACAAGTATATTCTGTTTTTCATGCTCTATTTCTGAAGCGAGCTTGTTCCTGCAGTCACATACTCCTCTCTGAGCTGTGGAAGTGCAGCAGCTCACCCCAGAGAGGAGCCTTCTTTATCCACTGCTGTCACACTTCAGAATTCCCTTATCCTGTGGGTGACTGAGACAGTCCACTATAATACTACCCTTCTCAATACAACATGCACACACTTCTCTGTCCCAAAATTTAAGTCACATTATTCTCCAGAATCTTCACTCCTATCTGACAAGCAGAGGAAGACTTCACATCTGATTTACTTAGGGAGGTCTGGGTTTTGCAACATGAAATAAGGTTGCAGATGGACTTTCACTGACTGAAGAAGTGTTGCACCAGCACAGAAGCCCATCAGTCTGAAAGTCAGAATCTAAAGTGAAATTCTAGCTGCTGAAACAAGTCTATGCATTGGTTAACATGACAGTTAATCATTTGGGACTTTACTAACACCAAATTATGAGTTCCTTTAAGGCAAACAGCTGACTTGCAGCTAACTTGCAGAAGAGTTCTATGTTCCCTGCAGCTCTTTGAAGAAAAACTCTGATCACCAACAAACAAAACTACTTTTAACTGCCCCATAGGTATTAACAAAACTGAGACTATCACTGTAGAAAGTATGCTGTCTCCTATTTTTACAGCACTGTGGCTCTGAATTTTCACTCAAAATGCAATCAAGTATGACTTGAATACTAAATAGTGATTTAAAAATCTCAAACCCACACATCCTGGGCATAGGCAGATCCTCTCATGACAGGGCAACATCTGACACTGTCATGATAAACAGCTGGGCCAGAGCACTGCCATATGTGTTTGACCTGCAAGTGTCCTGATTCTGAATTGCAACTGCCTGTTCTGTGACTGCTGATCACAACCCCTGAACAGGGCCTGATGAAGTTATTCCAGGATGTGCCATCAGTACTGTGATATTCTTTGTTTTAATGCTTTATGCCCAAGAAGGTGCTGTCAGGTCAAAGCCTTACCAGCAGCAATGCAGGGTGCATCTCACTGTGGGATGTGGAGAGGAATGTGAGGCACGTTAAGGCCCTCACTTCGCTCCGGCTTGTAAGGAATGCCACCTCACAGAAGAAGAGATTATAGATTTGGAAATTATATAAAGTGGCTGAACTCTTCCAGTCTATGCTTTAGGGGAACTATAACACAAATACAGACTATTCCACAATACAAAGTGAAAGCACAACTGAAAGATTTATAACCTACAATATTAATTTAATAATCGAGCCCTTATAAAATAACATCTAACACCATCTGACACTGGGAACTGACAATACCTCCCCAATCAGTGCTAAATAATGCATCCATAACAATTGCCTCTCACTTCATTATGTTAATGTAGTTGATACTAGACACAATTCAAAGACTATTGAAGTCAATGAGCATTCCTCATTAATGCCAATGGAATTTGAATCAGACTTATCAAACGAAAATGTAAGAGAGGAGCTAAAAGTGTAGTATGGGCATAAGAAGCAACAGTGGTTCTAAACACTGGATATTAAAAACTATTGTGTTCTCACTATATACCACAGTAGAAGATCCTTGAAAATAATTATTTTTGAATCTTTGTGACCAAGGTTAAGTGGTCAAACACAACCCTGCTATAGGTCCCCTCCTGTTATCTGTGCACGTGATCTCCTTTGACACCCCAAAATACAACTTGGGTCACAAAATACCAAGTTTTGATCATAAAAGTTACAGTTCTAAACTCTAAGTAAACTCTCTAATATTGGATTCAATTTTACACTTGAGAATTATTTCATGAAATGGCAACAGTTCTAACTAAAAAGTCTTAGGGGTGAGAGGAATTATTTTTCCCATTTATTACAGAAGAGCATATGATAACACAATAGGAAGGACTCTGGTTATTGATAAAGACAAAATGGGATGAAAATGTCCCCAACCTTTTTGATAGTCTGATGGTCACTCCAAATGCACACTGTATAGTAAATCTGGACACAGCTGTGCTAAGGGAACCTTAAATTTTACCATTTGTTCTTGCTTGCTATGCTACAGAGACTTGTAAGGATCAGGAGAAAATTTGCCTAGGAAAAAATTTATCACCCCTTTATTCAATTTTCTTCAGTTCTTGTTTTCATTAATTTACAGCACTATAAGAGCTGTATAACCCCTTCAGAGGGGTTGGGACACTAATGAGGATGGTAAAATTCATGGCAGGTTTGGGAATTCAAAGCAGAGGTCAGCATGTTCACCCTGCAGGAACCCTACACAAGTCCTCAGCATTGACAAGTACTAAAACTTTGTCAAGTTCCCAGATACTTTGGCCAAAATGGAAGAGCAGGGAAGTGCTGTTTTTAGTTTTTTAGCTGTTTATGGGGGGTTTTTTCCCTCTTCACTTGCAGGAACAATGATGCTTTTTGAAATCTGGATGCTGACAGGAAGAGTTCCCATTGCTCTTTTCTTCTTTATAGATTCTGTAGCAGAAAACTCTGGTATGAATAAGAATTTGGAGTAGCAGGTAACCTTTCATTGCCGAAACAAAGCTGGGACCTCAAGGTCAACTCCTGTGTGAGATGTAAGAAACACTTCAGAACTACTGCAAGCAGAAGAGCACAAAGTCATTTCCTAGGATCAGATCTATGGTTTTGGGGCTGTGCGTTAAAGTTAGCAGATGACATTGCTCTCCACCTGTAGCCAGACTAACTCAAGAATGGATCTGTGCACATATGTCCCATGCACAGACCGTAACACCTGGGCATCAATACAAGCAAAGCAAGGGTTTGTCTCAAACAAAGGACTGCACAATGAAATACTTACTGTTTTTAAAAAAATGCATTTTTAGCTGTTTTCCAAGGAAGTGGCTCAGTATTTCTTCCTTAGCAGACTTCACCATCTTGTACGGACTGACAACAGTTATTTTAAGCTTAGGTAAAGACCAAACCAAACCAAATCAGAACAAAAGAACTTCTTTTGAAAATACTTGATGTCTGCTAGCTGCCTTATTTACATCTGACCTGAGTTTTGTGTACTTAGGTTGTTGACAATATACAGTGTGGTGTATGTTGCAGACAATGTACACAGGGCTCTACCATTTCAGAGCGGGAAGAGAAAATCATTATACAGCTCTGCTATTTCTGCAGGAGTGATGCCAGCAAGCTCTGGGAAAAGTGGGTGTGTGCTTATATTAATTTCTTATACAGCACATTACTTTATGATTTGCCTGTGCTAGAAGATAGAACAGAAAACCACTGACATGCTGCTCAGTCAGGCCTACCCACACATGAATATTTTGTGTTTTTTGGAAAAAATGCAGTAAAGGTTGATACTGATTTTAAAAAAAAGCTACCAGTTAATTTACCAAAAAAGACAAAATGAGAGAAAAAAAGTCATTTTATTCTGAACTTTCTACTGGCTCTGTAAATTATGTTGTTCATGTTGCTGACTTCCTACACAACTTTCTTACCCTTCATTAGGAGGCTGCTGCTAATTAGTGGATTTACAACCCTAAATCCTAGCAGGTAAAGTAGATTTCAGTCAACAAATCTTGACTGGAAATAGAAAAGAAATTGATTTGTTCTTGTGTAAAGTCCTCAGTAAAAAACAGTAAACAGTGTTCTTCCTCGTGCTCAGACTTGCAAACAGAGATTTTTAAACACCATTTTCTCATACAACATCACTTTCTCTCCATCACAAGGGCTGGCAGACAATCCTTGTGTTCAACTTAACACAGCAACCTGGAAGCATGAGAAAAACATTTATAGTCTAAGCTAGGTTGCAGCAAAGACTGATTACTTGTCAAAAATAAGCCAGAATTATATAAAGTATATAAATAATCAGCAAGATATTTATCAAACTTCTTGACAGTACTATTTCAAAGCTAAGTCAGGGTTTGATAGTTGACAGGGAAAAAGGGTCCAAGGCTAGATGTCAATATAGTTCCAACCTGGCTCTTGGCAAAAGCAATGGCTGTATGGCTGTACCCCCACCCCTCCCATAGCATCTGGCTTTAACAGAACAAGATTTAGCAGTATTTTTGGTTAAGTCTCATTCCTGTTTATCTATATGTAACATCCCTAGAGGCTTTGATAACTAAAAATGACACAAAACCCCCACAAACAGTAATACTATAGTTTAATTAAGATAATAATTTTATAACTTTGTACTTTCTCATCGGCATATAAGCAGAGCTTTATTTTTTAAGCTTCAGCTCCTGGAATCACACTATTTATGAGAAGTTCATTTTTCACAAAGAAAATCAGCTTGTTCTAAGTACTTAAGGATCACAGAGAATGGACATAAACTCTAATACCTAGAAGGTATAAAATGTAATAAGGTAAATATTTTTTTTTTTTTTCATATCTGGCATTAGCAATGGGGAAATCAAAATCTCTTAACATCAATAGAACCCCTTAGCATTTTGTTTATATCCACAATCCTCTATCATAAACCACAATGGACTTGGTTGCCTCATCTATTTTTTTGTCCAGATATGTGCAGAATATCATAAACAGCTCAAGATGTCCTCTGTCTCCCAGTGTGCTGGGTTCCACTGATATCAGAAAGGTAGTGTGGCACAGCAGGAAGCACACAATGAAACAACTTTCCTGTGCAACAAAGAGCCCAGCGATCTTGCAGTGGTTAATAACAAAATACAGTGCTAATGCTAGCAACCTTACCGTAAGGATGTTTTTATACAGAACAACTGTAAATGGCTACTAAATCTGTAGTTTCAAATCTAGGCTTTGAGAAAAGCCAATGACATAACTTCACTTCAATTACTAGATGCCAGACAATCTGAAAGAACAGTTTGAATGGCTATATTGTTTAAGCCGCATCATCATCCTGATTAGAGGTATTTCATTTATTGAAAAAACAAATTGCAAGTAGAATTATGATTATTATGTCAGGACAAAATATCAGCTCTTTATGTTGTGTTTGCGTTGTGATCTTGTACATTGCACATCAGCAAAACATAGTTTCCCTTCTTCTTCAGCCTGTTTAAGTTCTGTGATTTTCTTCTTTTTTCTTTCACTCTTTTGGAATTTGGTGGGCAAGAGACTATTTGGCGTGGACTTTTCCGGGTGGGCTTAGAGTATTCCTTCAGCAAATGTCTACTTCATTTGGAAATACGAAAGCAAATAGCAAAGCCAATCCCTCACCTAATGATGCGGGAGCTTCCCAAAGATCCCACTGCAGGGTGGGCAGCCCGGTGAGCACCCTCCACCACCCAAGGCAATACGCACAGTGGCCGCGGGAAGCCTGGGCGGGGGCTGGGCAGTCAGATTGGGGTTTGCTTCCTTGTAAAACTCCTTTATTTCTGCTCCTGCGCCACCGAGTGCCTGAGGCGGTGCGCAGGCCGCGGCGCGGCGGGGCCGCTAGGTGGCAGCGCGCGCTCGCGGAGCGGCCGCTGGCTCGGGCCCTGCCCGGAGGCAGCGCACGGAGCGCAGCCACGCGTGTCCGCGGCGCACGTGTAACAGCGTAAAACTCGCTACCAAACTCAGCACTGCTCCGGAGACAATTATCTATACGGCTGCAGAAATACCGCGTGTGTTTGGTTTGCCTTTTTTTTTTTTTTTTTTTTTTTTTTTTTTTAGCAAAGCAAGTTCGGAACGAAACGACCCCACCATCGCTGTTTAAGTCAACACGGAGACCAAGCATGCAAGCTCCACTCATGAAATCCTAGGGAGCGCCGATGATACTGTGGGCTTTCCCTTAAGTAGCTTCAATTGCAAAAGCAGCTCTAGTTTTATGCACATGTCAACTGCACAATCAATTACCTTGGGAAAGACCTCTGAGGTCATCGAGTGCAACCTATGACTGAACACCACCATGTCAACTACACCATGACACTAAGTGCCATGTCCATCTGTACTAAACACCTCCAGGGACAGTTACTCCACCACCTCCCTGGACAGTCCATTCCAGTGTCTCATCACCCTTTCCATGAAAAAATTCTTCCCAATGTCCAACCTAAATGCACCTTGGCACAGCTTAAGACTGTATTCTCTCATCCTGTCCCTGGTTGCCTGGGAGAAGTGACCAACCTGGCTACATCCTCCCTCAGGGAGTTGCAGAGAGTGATGAGATCACCCCTGAGCCTCCTCCAGACCAAATGCTCCCAGCTCCCTCAGCCTCTCCTCAAAGGACTTGTGCTCCAGATCCTTCACCAGCTTTGTTCCCCTTCTCTGGACAATAACACCTATTGGATTTGGGTCAGACTATGCCCCCCTGGGCTGCCTCCTCACGAAAAGCAACAAAGATCTGTCACTAGCCTGGAAGCACAGAGTGCTGCTTTGTTTCGCATCTTGAAAGAAGTAAGAGAAACAAACTACTTCTGGAGAAAAAAATTCTCAGCAGAGTAAGAATAAAAGAAAAATAGAAGGGACACTTAACTGGAGACAGCTTTTAAGAGAAAACAGAGGTGGGTGCTCCTCACCTCCGCTGGACTACTCACTAACCTGTGGAGGGAGAGAAACCTGACCAAAGTCTGGATAAGGAAAAGGACTGGACCCAGTAGTTCCCCCCTGCTAAGTGTTCTCCATCACCCCATCCATTACTCTGTGCAAGGATCAGACTGGAGACCCAGCACAATCTATATACTGATAAAAAGCTATGGCTCGTCTGTCCCATTACCAGACATCTAACGCTGAAAAAGCAGTATGGCTGCTGGAGGGAACACAGATGGTTATAGATAAAGCATTAGCCTATCCCATCCTTTTTGTGCTGGGGATATTGTATGCTTACAGTGACACAAGCAAACAGAAATACTGGAACACAGAAGGTAGATTTCACATCAGCATGTAGGCATGTTCATGAGGATGTCTTTCTTTCTAGGGTGTACAAACCACAGCAGAGCACTTCCAAGTCTGTTGTAGGCCAGGAAAATGACTGCCAGATTACACTGTAGACATAAAATGCTATCTAACTTCCAGTGTTGTGTTTGGATGCCTTTTTTGCAGTTCTTTATGACACAAATTTGAGGCTATATAAAGATGTTTGATTACCCTCATTGTACATATCCTTGAACTAAACTCACAATCTGAATTGTCCCATTTGAAATGAAGGAAAGACTGGATAGTAGGTGCCTTTATCAGCCGTGTAATAAAATTCCCACGTAAGATATGCTTTTTTTTTCCCTCCTCAGACAGAGATTGTTGTAAGATAAGTATGAGGAAATTACGCAAGCTGATAAACACAATTATTCAGCAGTTCAGGAACACCCTGCAAAACCCCACTAACCAAAAAAGTAACTACAGTCCAGACAAGGCAAAGAAGGGATGCTACACATGGATGAGGAAGAAATGAAGAGCAACCTAGAGTGTCCTCCCCACTCCCCACTTTTTCCTTTTCCTTTTCTCTTTTTCAGTCTGTCTCTCTGAATGAGTTTTGTCTTTCTCCAGCCAAACCTCATTGCAAGACAAATGACCTGAGAAGTTTCATGACCCTTCCTTCTTTAAAATCAATTATTTCTTCAGGCTGTAATAATAAGAGATCACAAGCTCTTCCAAGGGACATTTTCCCTGTTCAGAAAGGTGCTTTGGAGTGCATTAGGGCAAACAGAAATACGCTTTGGGCAGTTAAGGCTCTGGACTACTGCTCGGTAGGAGATAGGGAGGGCGGACAAGCTGGATTCACTCCAGAAAAGCAGCCTGGCTGGTGAATGAACAACTTTTCAGTCCCTGTCTCCTGTGAAATGCAACACAGCAGAAATACTGACACAATCTCTCATCTTGCACAACCTGTGTAACTCACTTTCTCTGACATAGTTACCACAACCTGCAACTCTCCACAGAGTTGTGGACATGCTGCTCCTCACCCTTGCAGGACAGAAGTCAAACTGCATAGAGACTGTCTCACCAAGATGAAACAGAAATTCTGCAGCAAAGCAGAATTTTCCTTGCATCCAAGCTGCCACTTCCAGCTAGTCACCTCATGTTTTTCCTAACTTTTTTTTCAGTCAGGAGTCATTCTGTGGCCAAGGACGAGGTGGAGAAAAAGAAGGGTGGTAGAAAAGAGGGATGGTGAGAACTGAGTTAAGGATCAAACTTCAGAAGCCTGTTGAATATTAGCAGTTACATTCATCTTTTTCTCAAACTGAACTGCGTAAGAAAGCTGTGATTGGAGGTTTTCAATGGCAGCTGGAGCTTCTACACTTAGGGAAGGGATTTGACTTGCGATGTAAAATGTTTATTTTCAGGGCATTGATGGGAATGTGTGTCCTGCCTAAGGCCCTGGCACAACTCAGCAATGTTTTTCACCATGAGCAGTGCTGTCCTGAGCATCTCAGATGGCAGCCACCTGGCACGCACCAGCTGGCAAATGGCCTCGCTGTACTCGTAGGGCAGCGCACTGCTGTGGTTACTCTGGTGTAAACTCCCTGCCTGGGCACTCCTGAGACAAGAGTGACTGAGCAAGCAGTTATACCTGTGTAACTAGAGCAGTTTAATTACACTGGCAAATTTTCCCTGCAGATAAGCACTAAGACAGCTAATTCTGACTCTTTTCCAGGAGAAAATCGCTTTGGATGTCTCTGCACCTTTGTGAAGTCTGTGAGTGTTTACAATGCCTTCATCCATAGCAGGAATAACCTGCAACCCTGGACTTTACAGTCCCTATCACTTTGGATCACATCTGAGTTTCCCATGCTCCCACTTATGCAATAAATATTGAAAAATATAAATATTAAAAAAAATATTTAAATATCCTCCCCCAAGTACTACATAACCCCCCAACACCACATAATTGGAGAAATGAATGTAATTTTTTCACTATTTTGTTGTAAAAGACTTAGTTTATTACCTATTAAAGCTTTTCCATTCTCTTCAGAGAATTACAGGAAGCCAATAGAGAAAGTAAGGAAACTGATAAAAAAATCCCCAACCCCCCCCAAAGACCAGCCACACAGTACCACTGAGGAGGATGTATACAGCTTCTTTACAGCACTCCCAACTTCTCTTCCAGCCTGGCAGTGGTCCAAAGCAGACTCAACTGCAACAGCATGTGCCAAGCTGTGTCACAAGATTGTAACAGGTCTCAGGTGATCCCCTGACATTTACACTTGTTCCTGCTACTTTAAAGGCAAGCAACCAAACACATACCCTTGTGCCCTAGATTTGAAGAAACTTTATGGTGGATGTTGCACGGACACTAGCATTTAAGTCATGACAGAGGATTTGACACCTCCCCCAGTCAGCACCATTCAAGCAGTGCTAGGCCTACTCAAAATCTTGAAGTCTAAAATCAGGTACACCCAATGTATCAAAGATAAAATTTATTTAACTTTACCAGACTACATCCAATCTAATCCTGCAAAAACCTGTGAAAAAAATCTCTTACTTGTTTAATTGCACCTTGTTACTAACCAGCTTGAAACACCTAGTAGAGACTGAGTGAAGGAAAGGTATCGGGCTTTACATAAAATAACCCTTTCAACTGGAATTCAAAGTATGAACCCTTGATCGCCAGTATGTGCAACACTGGGACTACTTCTTTCAAGTAACAGAGGTATTTGTGGGGGAGAAGAGTGCCGATTCCCATATGGCCCGGGAGTTTGAGCAAGTAAACTGCTTATTCTATAGTGCCAGAGTTTGCTGGCACTATTCCTGGTTTGAGATCATAGCTTCTGTGCTATGAAAACATAAGAGTATATTTGCTTTCTCTGGAAACTAGATAGGGTTTGCCAACAATCCACTTTAAGGAAGCATTATGGGACCCTTTTCCCTGTTTTTGTGTTTCTTTACAGGTGAAGAAAAAGCCCTCCACCATTCAGCCCTAAAAGGACATTTAGAAAATAATGGAAACAAGCATGACTAGGGCTAGCCTGAAGGAAATGACAACACTTGACTGCACGTACTATACACTGACAAAATTACAAGGGCCTTACATGCAATTACCAAAACTTGCAGAAATACTCCAACTTTGGGTCAAACCATGATTCGTATTATAGTAATTCTACTCATTTCATTGGATCATTCCAGTTCCAAAAGAAGTTTATTTTAAGGTTTTTACATTTCTCCATATCATTATGACACTCATGCATCTTCCATATAATGGCAAGAAATTCGGAAAAAAGTCTTCAAGTTCTCAACTATCTGACATTTTCTTTTCAAAATAAAAACTATTTTGGCAAGAGTAAAAGAAGCTGAGACTTACGAATATAAGGCAATGCAAAGTAAACATCTTATTTTGACAGAAAGTAATTTTTCATGGTGAACAATGGTCAAACTAGATGTTCACTTGCCTTTCCATGACCAGATGTCCTTGACTTTCTCACAGAAGCGCATCGATGAATATAATTTTTAAGATGATGACATTATAGAAAAATGCAAAGTAATTACTGCTTTTGAACGTCCTTCCTCTCATTTTGGCTTTGAACTGGGAGATTAAAAGGTTCACGTTGTTTGAGCAAGGTGAACAGACGATGCACGTGCCTGCAGTGGAGAAGGGAAGCAGAAGGGCTGCAACTATGACCTCTCAGATGCCCCTTTGAACTGGGGAAGGAGTTGCCAAAAGCAGTAAACAAGCTTAAAAATAACAAGCTGTTGCTGCTGTCACTACACCCTTCACACAAAAATGGGCACCAGATCCTTGTTAGCAGGTTTAGCAAGGGGTGACTAAAGCTGCTGGAAGGAGTCCAGCCTGAGTGCAGGCCAAGGGGCTGTCCCAGAAGGCAGCTGGACAGCCTGCCAGCTGGGAGCTGTACCGCATTTTCACATGCAGCTACAAAGCCTATAAATTAGGACTGCTGAGCCTGGAGTTAGTATGTGCATGACTCACAAATACTTATTAGGGAGGAAGGAGTGACATCTCCAAGAGAGCCTGAAGGAAAAAAAAAGCCAAAACCAAGGCACTGAAGTTTGGTGGAGAATCAAAAAAGGAGCTTGTGCTTCTCACTGCTCAGCTGAGTAGAGACTGAAAGCCCAAAGTAAAATATTGGTTTAGTTCTTCAGTGTTTCACCTTTTCATCTAGTCATTTTTATGCCTGCTCCTTTTCACTCAAAGCCTGACTTTGTGTGTAGATTTTAACATGCTAGAAGTGGAGAACATTCCTGTCATTTGGGAATGTGCTATTAAAGTCTGTGGGACTGTTTTAGTAATTTGTGATACTTTTATGAGTAATCCACTGGCAGTTGAGAACCAGTTTTTTCCCAACAGTTCTCCCAATATACATGTAGAGAAATTAAAAAGGGAATTATTTGAATTTACATAACTTGTCTTTATTTCAGAGTTACCACTCACCCTCTTTAATCAGACCATGGACTTAGTTGTTTCAGCATGCCCTTGTTAGTCTGATGAATTTATTTTAGATCAGAACAGCTTACATATATATGTATAATTCTATTTATTTGAGGTGTTTCCATGAAAAGTTGAAGCAGAATATCTTTCTCTTTCCAATAATGTTAGAAGTCTCTCCATTAGCTAAAAGTGGGGAACAAGATCCTGGCTGCTCTCTTTCTCCATCAAGGGCAGCTGAGTTTTACTATCAGTCAGCTTCAGTAACACTGTGTTACTATAGGGTAACAATTTTCTTCACAAGACCAATTGTACAGCAGAGCTACAGCCCAACTGTCTTGTGGACTCTTCATTAGCTGATCCCAGTTACTGAGTAGTAGAAATTATCCAGGCATTTAATTACAAAGCATTTGAAAGGGGAGAATTATTTGCAGTTCTTTAATTTTCCTTTTTCATTGTTCTTCTGCCATTCCATCTCATACTTCAATGCCTCTTCAATAAAAGTAAAAAAGCTGTCTGTTTTAATGAGGGTCTAGTGTTTTTAAATAGCTGGTCCTGAGTATTGCTGTCACTATGCCTAGGTCTAGACTGTTCTAAAGTAATGGTTTCCTTTTCCAAATACATTTAACCACTCTGCCAGCACCAATTTAAGTCCCACTCTTTTTTTCTTTTTTCTTTTCTTTTTTTTTCAATCAGGCCTGAAGCTACTCTACAAATACAGTAAGAATTACAGTAACAGCTTCAGTTCTAGATTAGGGAATCAACAAAAAAACTGCTTACAATATATACCACACACTGAAAGAGAACTTTTTTCTTGCTGCAGTGGAGCAGAGGGGCAATGGACAAGAAAGACTAAAAACATGAGAAATCAACAGCTCCAGGCTTTGCCCACCTGAACCATGCTACAGGGGTGTTCTCCTTCTTCTGCAGATATGCCAATTAATCTTTATACCTCTGATAGTCCTCATATACCTTAATGAGTACATTAGCACTTGTCGTACACCTCCCCCTCCACAGCCCATTTTCTTTTTGTCATCCCAGGTACTTAATGGTTAGCGGATTCACTGGCTGTAGTAATAGAATATCCTGAGTTGGAAGAGATCCACAAGGCTCATCGAAGTCCAGCTCCTGGCCCTGCATGGGACAGCCCCAGGAATCACACCATGTGCCTGAGAGCATTGTCCAAACACTTCTTGAACAAGAAGAAAGACATTAAGTGGCAAATGCCAACTTATGGCTTGTAAATACAATCTCCTTGATAAAACAACCCCAACTATTCCAATAGATATTCTCTAGATAGACTATAACTCTGCTCTCTCCACTTCTCCATCAATGCTTTTAACCTTGTCTGTCCTACCAAAAACTGCCATTAGGTTAAGTCCCATTCAGTTTGTTAGAAGAATGTATACATCAACTTTGGAAACTCTGACCTAATTCAGTGTAAAAAAAAAAATTACTTTCCTATTAAGAAAAAAAAAAAATCCATTCTACTGAGATAAAACTAAAGACTCAGGAATAGAGATGCAACATTTCTTTGCCTAAGTCACTGTAATTGCACAGTCTTTGCCAATATTCTGTGACAATTTTCCTTTCAAGAGATTTCTTCCTACTCACTGTAACAGGATATTTTGTGTCCTCTAGCAGAAGTACTTCAAGGCATTTTCACATGTGTGAAATACATCTGTAGATCTGTAGTATGTAAAATAAAGTTGCTGCTGTAATGCAATGACCCAAGGTGCCCATATTTGCAGTAACCTCTGTGAGCACATGAAATGTCTGCAGCTCCAGTGCCGTCTGAGCCTGGCATGAGCTCTGCCACTCTGCTGACAGCACAATGCATCTCCATCTGCAAGCCCTCTCTCTGCTCCGGGCAGACCATCCTCAAATACAGAGTAACATAAGCAACTAATGGTCTGGGGACACTTAATTAGAAGTAAGAAAGATATAAAATGTGTCTCTTTTCTCCGTATCAGTTTAAATGTTTGCCAGTCTGGGAATTGAAGAGAATTGATTTACTATATCTGACATCTGAGATATCTGATAATATTACAAAAATGAAGAAAACCCTGAAAAGAAATTTTAAACCAAATCTTCTCAGCTTCATCGCTCTGAAAGTTCAATTAAAATCAAAATAAAAAACTTTGGTTCATTTGGAGTTTTGCAAAACCAAACCCTGACTGACGAGGTTTTACAAACATGAAAGCTCCCTTGAGGCATCCTTAAGTGCTCTGATTTATTACAGCTTTGTAGCTAATAATTACTTTCAGAGGGGAAAAGAAAGGTAGTTCCAGTTTGTAAATTGTTGCTTTGTGATGTAGAAGAATAACAATAGCCAATATACTTTACTTAGGTGTACTGTTAATTAAAAAATTACAAAGTTATTTAGTTGGTTAGTTAAAGCTGTTCCTCTAAGGGAACAGCATTAACTCCAAGCAAACCCCGAGACCTGAGAGAGCTGCTGGACAAAGAGCAATACTGCCTACCTCACTGGAGATGAATGCCTGTGGGTAGGGTGACAGCAAGCCATAACACGGATAACAAAAATTACAGGTACGATAGAATCTGTTTGGTTGATCTACTGCTAATGATTCCTGAAAACAGTGTCCATCAAAGACATATAAAAGCTGCATCCATATTATTTTCTCAAATAAGGTCTTAAGAACATGATTTGTTAGTCAGGATATATGCACTAAACATATCAAAGACACAGGTGGGGAATATGCAGTGCTGTTAAATGAGTCTGACCTTCCTTCCTCACATCAAAACAAATCATGTTCCCGAATAGCAGCTATGGAGTTAGAAAGGTTTTGGACTTGGTCATCAAATGCATCATGAAAGAAAATGGCATACAATGAGCTCTTTGCACACACTGTTTTGCTTTGGGCAATCATTCATTCCCCTGTGTTATGAGGGTGACTATTATACAATCAGAACCATTAACAATATTGTATTTATGGGAGCTTGATTCCAACCCTACCACTGGTACAGAGCCCCTGATAAACACCGTGTTTAGGTTTTGTCTGGTATACATAACTCTCTGATTTTAGAATAACTGACTGTAATGGTTTATAAAATCCAGTACAGAGGCTGTTGCAGAGTGGTGCCTGACTAATGGATTTATGGAAAAGCAAATGCAAGAATACAGACACTACTGGAAGAAGCAGCAGCCTGTTGTTTGGTGCTCGTACATCTAAACTGTTTTAAATTGCAAGAACTAGTAAAAGTCCATTTACGGTCTTGGTTTTTTTTTCAGGTTGCAAGGACACATTTTTTTGATTTACCGCTTTTGAAAACATGAGGTTTTATTTTGGTATGAAAATGCTTCAAAGGGTTCATAGCTTTATACTTTGTGTAATGGCTTTTGTCTGCTATCCATTGGAACACAATCACAGAAAATATTCCCAAATCATTGGGCAGCCTGTGTCAATACTGAACTGCCTTATAGGATTCATCACAGCACTGTACAATAACTAGAATAAGAAAATAAAATAAAACTTATTACCACTAAAGTAAATACTTCCCACCATGAAATGTCAAGCAATCATCTAATCACTCCAGGAAGGACAATAACTGCTCTGAAAAAATGCTTATTCCCTTACTCCTTGCTAAGAAGTTGCTTATACTGTACCAGAAAGACTAACACTTTTCATATAGAATCTGCAAGAATTGTCTTTCTCAAAATGCTTGTGGTCATTATCAGTTTTTCTATAAATTAAATTATTAACATCAGATAAAAATCAACATTCTCTTTCACAGAAAGATGGCAAGTCCAACCAGACCAAGTGTGGTAAGCAAAGCATATATATATATGTCCCAGGGGAAGAATACCACCACTTTCTTTTGCTTCCTT
This sequence comes from Corvus hawaiiensis, assembly GCF_020740725.1. Lineage (NCBI taxonomy): Eukaryota > Metazoa > Chordata > Aves > Passeriformes > Corvidae > Corvus > Corvus hawaiiensis. The sequence continues at coordinate 68,979,783 of NC_063215.1, read as the reverse complement.
CAAAGACTGCAGCTACATAAATGTTAAAATTTTCTCTTCCATACAAAAAGAAACTTCCTAGGACATGCCATGAACCACTACAAATAAAGTTCTAACTCTTTGCTATGGGCCAGCTGTTTGCAGAGGGTATTCTTAAAGGAATTACACCACTACAAGCAGTAGATAGAAATGAGGTATGTTTATATGATAGACAGTACTACCTAATAAAGCCTGCAGGCTGGATAGCAAATTTTTTATAATCACAAATTGAATGCAATCCAAAGAGTTAAAAATAAAACAAACAAAAACCCCCAACAAAACAGTGCAGCAATTCTAAAGAATAACCAAATTTCCAGAAATTACAATGTGTTTGAGGCTATTTGGTGAGCAGACACAGAGGCTAAATTCATCAAGAAAATTATTCACTCAGCATTAGCATTACAGCTGTGTTTTGCCTCCCAAGACTTTTGCCTTTATTTGCAATTGTGTTGATTATGCATATGCAAAATATTTTATCTATTCTATCTATTCCCTTTCCCTCTAAATGGTGCACTAATCTGTAATGACAAACATGATGCTGCACATGGAAAACTCATCTTCAGGGCAGGCAAAGGCACTTGATTCATATCTAGTAACTTTAAAGATCTGAATGTAGGATGAAATGGGTATAAATTTTCTCTAACAATATAAATGTGGCATTTTATACAAGAATAATGCTCTGGTTTTAGGAAACAGTTGTGGTATGTAACTGAATTCATTACTGATTATTCCAAAAGCATGACTGCAGCAGCAAACCAGCACTTCAATTTTAATTTGTGAGCCTTGTGTAGGGTGACAGACATTTGCATAAGAGTGACAGTAACTTTAATCACCCTCTACCCTTCACTTGCGCCTCGGTTTCTTTGAACACATTTCTAAATTGGCAAAGCTTCAGCCAATTAGGAATTATAATACCTCTTGGGAAAAAAAAACATTTTCAATCCCAATACAATTTCCACAAAATAAATTATTTGCATAGAGCACAGCCAGTGCAAGTAACTGTATTAAAATGCCATTGCTAATTAAATTGTATCCTTTAAAGCTTGGCAGTTTGGAGTAGAAAAGGAGGGGAAAGTGTTAAATAGACGTGTAATTTTAGGCAATATTCTAAACACACTTTACTTGACAAATATTTGCCGAATATTTCCTGACTAAGACACATAGTGATAGCTGTTTTCCTATTCCCTCATACAGAAGGGCAAGACAACAAAAGCAGCTGTCTGATTAGGGGCACTGTTGTCCTGAATCAATTACATCCCTGCAGCAGAGAGCTCCACTTATGCACCTGTTTTTAAATAAAAAGCTTCTGTAGCTCCCAAGCCTTGTACAAGGGAGGTGGGGGTGGGGTTGGGGAGAAACTGTGAGTGAAAGAAACAATAATTCTTCTGAAGGTCAGCCAGGGCATCCTTCATCCCTCGCTTTCCACATTCACTGATTGCCTCCGAATAGGAAATCCGCCCAAATCTTCTGTTACAATCAAGAAGGGGGGAGGAGATCCATGTTGAACATGTGCCACTTTCACTTGCTTTTGAAGGAATATAATTATTGTGTTTAACTGCCTGACTTATCTCTTTCCCAGAGCTTTTCAAGTTGAAGGGTGACAGAGCTGAGGAGCCTGAGAACTGGCTGCTCATCCTGATTGCAGTGTGCCTCTGGGTACCCATTAGTGCCTCCCCACCTCGCTCCCCTCCTCTCCCACACCCCTGGCCAGGGCTGCTGCTTCAAGCTCTGCTCACAGCAGCGGTACCTAGGTCCTCACTGCCTCTCTGCAGGGCCTGCTGACAGAGGTGGGAGCTATTTACCTTCCAGCCTTAGGTGCCGCTACCTGAAAACCGGCTGCAGACTCAGAGCCCACAATCTGGTTATTTTGATGAGCTCAAATCCCAAACAAGAATCTTTCTGCAATTTATCCTGTCCCATAGCTCCTGGTAGACACCTTTCTACAAGAAATTCATTACCACTTACCACACAGAATAAAAAGGAGCCTGTTTATGCAGTCTTTTACTGCATGCATAAAGACTTCCTTATAATGTGAAATATTTCTCTGGAGTATTTGCATTTAGTACCTCTGACCTGTCTAAGCACACTTTTTTCCTTTAATATTAATAAAATCTTAGTCTTTGATTCATACATATTTATTTTTTAACAGGATGAAGAAATTAGAATACATTGTTTCCTTATTATCTGAATGCATGAAGAAAAATGCAGTTGAACTGATAAAACAGAGTGGGTTTTGGCCAAGGCAGCTGTTCTGCAGTTTGTGCATATGTTCTGCTTTCAATTCCAGCTCTGAAGTGTCCAAGCTCTGTTTTCTTGCATACATAGCAGAGGACAACTAGATAGCTACCCTCATGAAAACTGCCACACAAACACTACAAAAGGAATATCCCCTCCAATATACATAGAACTATGTTTTAACATAATTTATGAATGCTTTTAATTTTTTTCCATTTTGCTTTTACATGCAAAAAGGAGTCTGCAAGGTCTTTCAGAATCAGAGGTCAGGCTTTTGCAATAAAAATCAGGACTGAAAAAATTCTTAAACCTGATTTTATAAACGCTTACAAGCATTAGATTTTTCAGGCCTTAAACATCAAATGATTAAGTAGATACAATCATTTTATTTGGGCAAAAATATAATTTAATATTTGATTGCAGCACCACTCTATAATCTAAAACTGTGCAGTGCACAAGCTGTCTAGGAGGTATCTGGATTGCATTGAAGAATTTACTGTGTGATGGATCTCTCTCTCTGGATGGCTGGGGAAATCTAGGATACTCTATCTGACTGCATGCTTAAGATGCCTGAAGTTGAGACATGTAAAGTATGATGGAGATAGATAAACAGATGCTTTTAACAATCTTAGTGCTTGCATAAATCCTTTGGTACCCAGGCAGCTTTAGAAGCCTGACCTGCAGTGTCTGCCATAGTGGGAAATGAAATTCAGGTTCTTCAGCAGTTTGGTCTCAAAGACCCAAGTTTTCGTGCATGTGCATACAGACATAGTGGAGTTTCTTACCTCCAAAGATTACAGTCAAATCCCTAAACTATGTAATTTAGGGACTGCAATTACTTAGCAATTTTGTATTCTAATAGGACTTAGCTGGACAGGATATCTGTAGGAATATAAGATGTAAATATAAATAATATAAATAATAAGATGTAAAAATCAGCCTAGAGTGTGCCTGAAGGTGAATGACCTTTTTGCAAGATACTGCTATGAAAGTAAAGCTTTCCGCTAGTTTGTTTTATAATTTGACTTTATAATTAATAGAAAGAACTTCCATTAGAGATAGGCATTTTTAAAAAGCCTAAATGACACAGCAAGTCATTATTTATTGAACAAACGATGAAATTTTAGTACTCCTTTTCATAACAATCTCCATTTACTTCTTTTATTAAATGATAACTGTCACTCATTCTGATTTTCAATCAATAAAACTAAAGTGAAAAGTCACTCATTAGAAGAAGACATTCTTATCCAGTCGAAAGAGCTGCTTCAAAAATTTCTGAAGAACAGGGACACAGAATGTCAGCAAACAGCACTTGAAGCATGGAAACAATACAGATACTTCTGAAGAAAAAGGCCAAACAAGGAAACAAGTGGGCCCATTTGGCTTCAGTAAGGCTTGCAACACATCTCCCACAATACTCCTGAATCTATGTTAGGATGTTACAGCCTATGCAGCCTATAAAAAATTTGCTGGCTGGTTGGGCTCAGAGAGTTGGGTCAATGGGTTGTGCTCTGCCAGGAGGTTGGTTAGATGCAGGTGTCTGTCCTGGGACCTGTTGTTAACATTTTTATCAGTGACCCAGAGGAGGTAGCAGAGCTCACTGCCATGAGGTTTGCAGCTAACTCCAGAATACTGGGAGCCATCAATATGCTTTGGAGAAGAGCTGCCATTCCAGGAAACCTAGGCAGGCTGAAGGAGAGAGCTGACAGAAGCCTTATGAAACTCAACAAGGACAAATGAAAACCCCTTCTACCTGGGGAGGAATAACTCCTGCAACAGTAATGGCTGGGGAGCAGCTCTGAGGGCACTGGCTTTGGGTGTGTGCAGGTGTGAGCTGACCAGAAGCCAGCAGTGTCCTGGCAGCAAAGACAGGCAGCAGCACCCCGGGCTGTATGAACAGGAATCCCATAACCACAGTCCCTCTCCAGTCAGCACTTCCTCCAATACACAAGAGACACTGATAAACAACCAATTTCAGAACATAACTACCAACATGGTCAGGCCTGGAACACTTGCCTCATGAGGACAAACTGAGGGAGCTACACTTGCTTGATCTGGAGAAGAGACAGCTTTGGCGAGACCTGACAGCAGCTCCTGGCACCTACAAGGAAGTTATTGAGATGATGAAGCCAGCTCTTCCCAGTGGTGCATAGTAGGAGAATGGGAGACAAAAGGCATAAACTGAAATGAGAAGTCCAGATTGTTTATCACACAAAGGTTTTTTTCACTGCTTGGGCAATGAAGCAGTGGAGCAGATTTCCAAGAGAGGCTGAACAGTCTCCATCCTTGGAGGATTTCAAGACCAACCGGAAAAAAATCCTGAGCAACTTCATCTGAACTCAAAGTTCATCCTACTTTGAGCAGAAGATTGCAGTAGATGCCTCCTGATCTCTCTTCAGACTTGAATTATGCTGTGGTATGTTCACACTTCAAAAAAGGAAAACTAGACCAATCTATTCTTGAATATTAAACCAATTCAGATTTTCTAAACTAATGATAGTAACTGTATAATTTTCTATTCAAATCTCTTGTCAATAACACTCGCCAAGAAATAAGGCACCTTGCTAACTTCGCACCAACTGCCAAGCAAAATCTCACATTTTATTGAGAACTTAGGCCAGAGGCAAGACAAATGCACTACTTGGAAGGAAGAATATATTTTGACTTTTCCAAAGACTCATGATGAGATTATTTTGTCCATCATTCTTTGCCTAGCAAAACTCAGTAAGACTAAGACCTTTAGTATGTTTTAAGCTCAGTAAGACTAAGACCTTTAGTATGTTTTAAGTGCCACATATTCTAAATTTGTGCAGCATATACAAACTAAATGTCAAATTAAATCACAAAGGGTTCCTCAAAGCTCCTCTTATAGTAAATGCAAATTGAAAGAGGGGAAAATCTGCTTGACTGGACAACAAGAAATGAAATATAAATACCTATGCTTTTATGCAGACTGACAATTTAAAAGAAATCTGTAAGCATTTTGCCCTAGAAAAAAACAATTTAATTAGTCTTTGCATTGTGTTTCTATGCAAGATTTTTTTTTTTTTTTTTTCCTGGGGTGGGTGTTGAGTTTATTTTGTCATTTGGTAAGTCAATCTCAAATGTTGAAAGTTTTGGGCTTGGGAATCCCAGGCAGCATTCAGCCAAAACCAATATGCACAGACCAGAGGTAGCTCAAAAACAGCTCACCCTCCACAGACATGTCTAAGAGGCAATTGGTAGTGCACCTATTTTAACACACATGGTATCACAACATTGCCATATGCAGACATAATATTTTAGACACAATGTCCTATTGCAAGGTAAGTCCCCAAATTACTTAAAATATAGAACCATACTTCAAGAATAATATATATTTGTATCATTCATTCACTGGAAAATGAGCAGTTTTGTAGCTCTCTTTGTAAAGGGAGACTTCAAGTTGCCTATTTAGACAATTTGAGCATCAATCTTCCTAGCAGATGATAACCAACATTCAGCACTAACTGCAGCAGTCTAAATTAGAAAAGAGACATTATATTTCCTAGATTATTTTATCTGCTCATCCATATACACCAGTTATAATCCACACATATTTTCAAGAGCAGATCAAGTGGTTGACAAATTTGTAAAAAGAGTTCTAGTTCTAAAATATTTTGCAAAATCTATTCACACCAATCCTTAGAGGAAAAGAATCCCCATGATGCAATAACCTAGGTATTATTACAGTTCCCTAAATGGGACACGTAGCTCATATTTCTTTATACTATCTGCCAAGTGAGCAGCTGACACAATCACAAAGTGCATCTTAAACAGTAAGTGGCATTTGAGACTTTCAATGACTCTTCATTAACTTAGTGAAAGGAAATGAGTAGAATAATATTTTCTACTTTAATCATCTGTACATAGCAACTAATATAGCAACCGTGCTACTATTTGCTTTCACTGTAACAATGATGAAATATGTCACAATGAAATGAAAATAAATTTAACTAAAATAAGACAGAGAAGAAGAAGAGGAAATAACCCTTGAAATTACAGCTCGAAAACAATACCTAAAAAGTCATTCTCTCAGTCAGGGGCTCTGAAGCTGGGCACACACCAATGACTGTATGTGCATCATACGTGCTGCTCTCTGCGTTCTTAAGGCTTGTTTGACCTGATGAGGTTGCAGCAATATCTGTATTTGACCTGGAAGAAAACTGTGCAGGTGTATCCAGCACTTCTTTACTCCCACAGAGTGTGATAGCCCTATTTTTTTTTAATTTCAAGTGTCCCTTTGTGGGAAATTATGCCTGAATCACAAAATAAACTGGACAGACTGGCAGCAGGTACTTGCCAAGGGGCAAATTAACGTGAATAGAGAGTTAATAAGATTCAATATTGCCCTTCTATTAAGCCTGTACCACAAGCCTTGGGACTTTCACTTGAATATCAGGTATGTCCTCATAGTTGCAGCACAAGTAGGTGCAGTCAAGTGAGCATTAAATGAATCAGGAAATGAGTACTGTTAGCTAGCCAGCACTATTTGGCCACAGCCACAAATGCTGATCATGGTCTAAACAGGATACTCCCGAGCAGGCTTCCCAGGCAGTACCTGGCCCTGCATGGGCACCTGCCCCAGGGTTTGCAGCCCAGCAGGTCTGTGATCCACCCTGGACACTATAGCAGAGGGGTGAAGCTGCAGTGCAGACACTGGAGAAGTCAGGCCAGGTCTGCCATCAGAGCAGGAGTTATGACTTGGAAGAGGTGTGCCCAACAAGGGTTTATAACCCGAAATTCAACTACAGAAACACACCCCAGAAATGGACAGGTTGGCATTAATTGCTGAAGACAAGATACTCCGCAGACTGAAGACTCATTCCCTGGCCAAACATTTTTTCTTTGCTCTGACTGCTGTGGTGGATAAATATCACCATGCTCAGGGATCATCTACACCCGTTTTTCACAACTTTTACTTCTCCCAGCCAGCAAATCTCTTCTTTCAGTGATATATGAAGATGGAAAACATCAACAATAAAAGATCATAACTACAATGTCTCAGTCCTGACAAGATTATGTATTTTCAGCAATTCACACCATTCCCAAGGAAGCCCAAAGGAGGTCATACCATCATACCTCCTTTTCTTCTAGAATCATAGAATAGTTTGGGTTGGAAGGGACCTTTAAAGATCATGTGACATCTTCAGCTAGATCAGGTTATTCGGAGTCCCGTCCAACCTGACCTTGAGCGTTTCCAGAATGCGGCATCTACCAGCCCTCTGGATAACCTGTTTCAGTGTTTTACCCCCCTTACTGTAAGAAATTTCATTCTTTGAACTAGTCTAAATCTACCCCCTTTTGGTTTAAAACCATTACCACTTGTCCTATTCCAACAAGCCCTGCTAAAATGTTTGTCCCCATCTTTTTTATAAGCCCTCTCTCAGCTTGTCTTCATAAGAGAGGTGCTCCAGCCCTCTAGCCCTCTAAGCATCTTCATGGCCCTCCTCTGGTCCTGCTCCAACACGTCTTTCCTGTGCTGAAGACCCCTGAGCTAGACACAGTACTCCAAGTGGAGTCTAATGAGAGTGGAGTAGAAGAGCGGAATCACCTCCCTCACCCTGCTGGCCATGCTACTTTTCATGCAGCCCAAGATCCAATTGGCTTTCTGGGCTGCAAATGCACATTGCCAGCTCATGTCCCACCTCTCATTCACCAGCACCCCCAAGTCCTTCTTGGAAGGGCTGCTGTTCATCCCCCAGTCTGTGTTGATATGGGGGGTTGCCCTGACTCAGGTGCAGCACCTTGTACTTTGTCTTGTTAAACTGCATGAGATTCCCATGGGCCCACTGCTCAAGCTTGTCCAGGTCCCTCTGGATGGCATCCCATCCTTCAGGTGTGCCAAGTGCAGCACACAGCTTGGTGTCATCTGTAGACTTGCTGAGGGTGCACTTGATCCTACTGTTTATGTAATTGATAAAGACCTTAAATAGCACTGGTCCAAATACGGATCCCTGAGGGACACCACTTGTCACTGATGTCCATCTGGACTCTGAGCTGTTGACCACTACTCTTTGGATGCAATCATCCAACCAATTCCTCATCCACCAAACAGTCCACTCCTCAAATCCATATCTCTGCAATATAGAGACATGGATGTTGTGGGCAACTGTGTCAAAGGCCTCACAGATTCCAGACAGATGACATCCATGCCTTTTGCCTTGTCCACTGAAATAGTCACTCCATCATACAAGGCCACTAAGTTGTTTAGGCAGGACTTGACCTTGCTGAAGCTGTGTTGGCTGTCTTGAATCATGTCCCTGTTCTCCATTCGCCTTAGCGTATCCTCTAGGAGGATTTGTTCCATGATCTTCCCAGGCATGGAGGGGAGTCTGACTTAGTTCCTGGTAGCTCCCAGAGTCTTCCTTTCTACCTTTTTTAAAAATGTATGCAATGCTTCCCTTTTTCCAGTCACCAGTGACTTTACCTAGAAACAGTGAACAAGTCAGATGGCTGCCTTTGAAGTCCAAGTTTAGTTTCAAAGCTCCTCTTCTCCTTTCCTCCATGTAAATGTGTTATGCTTTCTAATTCTCTGTACTCTTTTCAACTCTGCTGGTTGCAGCTCCATAATTTCTGGAAGTTGCTTAAACACCTGCCTCCTGCGCCAGCCAAAACAACACCATCTGTTGCACAGCCTGAAAGGTCTGTGAACCACACTGTTTTCGGATTTGCCCTAAATTACAATGAAACCTTTCTCCCCAAACATGCCAGGCCAAGCACCCTTCCAGGGGCTCTGACACAAACTTGTTTCACTCCCTTAGTTCCCTTTGTTCCCACTTGGGCATGGGGGCCAGCCCCACACCAGCTCATAGTGCTCATTGCTTGAGAGGTCAGAACAAAAGCTCCCTGAAAATGTCTCGCAAGCACTTGCCAAATCCACAGCCAAGGCTGCATGAGGTTTCTAACTGTGGTCCGTGGGTCATTACTCTCCAGTTGGGTTTTTCAGCAGATGTCAGGGGTAGGTTAGTGACAGGCCAGCTCTCACTGTTAGCAGAAAGCATGTACAGGATGCAGGACCAAGGCTCACCTCCACTGCTCCTCATTCTCATTCAGCCCACACTCTGCCCCCTGGTCCCTTCTTTCCTTTCCAGTACTGCCCTTCTCGTCTGCAGTATCTCAGGCCTCTGTCTTTTTCTCAGTTTAAGACTAACTGGCACATGAGTAATCAATTCATCTATCAAGATGATAATAAAGGGAATGAATGGGAGGTGATACTTTCAAGCACTGTACTACAGACCATCAGGAAGATTATCCTGATCCTGTGTCTCAGGATTGTCCCTGTATTACCTGAAGATTTCTCCTTTGTCTTACTTTATGATTTGTACTTAACTCACTTTCAGATTTGGGAAGTTTAAGTTCAGATTACCAAGCAGTCTGAGAAATAGTAGCATTCTACAGAAAATAATTGGTTCATACAAACCACCTGGATATTAAACAGGAGTGAGAGGTCCAATCCATTCTCATTAGTGTGTCTCTGTGGATATTTTTATTTGCTGTCTTTTCTTCCTATTTACCTCAAACTAGGAAGGACAACTGGAAGCCAACCAGACAAACAGCCAGCCCAATTACCTACACTTTGTTTCCTTAGTGGAACATGGGTAAAGAAGTGGTCTAAGCAAAACTGGAAAAAAATTAAGCAATTCTCAAAGGAAACTATAATTCTGAACATCCTAATCCTCGTTTGAATTTGGTGACTTATCAAATATATCAAATATTACATTTAATAGGGACAAAAATTAGCATTCTGGGATTCAGTTTGTCTGAACAGGCAACATTCAGGTTGGGATAAAACAACGTAAGAATGAGACTTTTCAGAAATTAGCAGTACTTCCAAGGGAACTGGAAGTCAGAGTCCTGAGATAAAAATATCAATTGCCATAAACAATTCTTTCAATAAACAGACTTTTCTGTAGCAGGGGGGGGTTCCGGGAGCAGGGGAATCCAGCCAGAGTCACGATACAAACACCGATACGATTTGAGCATCGTGCTCCAGTTTTATTATTCAGTTACACCAAGTTATACTTTTTTCCCAAAGTTCACACCCCTTTCCCATGAGAAAGCCTCTAAGCAGTGGGGGAGCTGACCAGTATATACCTTTTCCCAAGGCTGTTCAAGGCTGCTGGCTGGCAGGTGCCTTGCAAGCCTGTTTTCAGCCTGAGGCCCCATCAGGGGTACTTCTGCAACAGCCCTGGGATGCCCAAGCCCTTCTGGGGTATCCTATATTTCACAAGGAATCCCTCTACACTTTTCTGCTTCACCCCTGGATACCATGTATTTCTTGCCTGAAAATGCAGGATTGTGAAACATTCCATCTTTGCCATGATGAAGGAAGCTCCCAGCTGCATGTAAGAGACAGTAATCCTTAAACACCCACAGTTTTTGCATAGGTAATGCTGCTGTCATGCACCACCATTTCTTTCCTACCTGCATTCTTCAGACTTTATATAGGAAACACAAAAGGGGGCCACTGAAAGCTGCAGGACTCCTCACAAAGATCATGCAATTTTGTGCGCATCAGTACTCAGGGATGAGGAAGCCTGTGTGGAGACATTTGTCATTTATGGAGGCTGTTGACATATTCAGCTGGCACAGTTTGGAGGTAATGGGGAAATCTGTGCATCAGCCTCAAACAAATTACTCTTCTATAACACTAAGGTCCCAGTTTTCTGTACATCTGGCCCAGATTCTCTACTGCTACCCACATAGGTGAAATTTAAACGTGTTTCTCGCTGCAGCTTCGTGTCTACATCATCTGTGATTAGTAAACAGCAATCATTTTTAATGTTCTTTGGAAAATGTTTTGGCTGCATTTCAAGCGTTTTTACGTATTCTCATCATGATCTTTTTTTGTAATTAAATTAAAGATAATTAGCATTTTCCTTGCAGTCTGTATCTGCACATCTTTTTGCCCATGTCCTAGACCATTAAATTACATTTAGTAAGTCTTCATTGTGTCCTAGAAAAAAACTGAATCACTGAAGGTCAAAGTCTTATTTTTATTCAGTGCAAATAATAAACGATAGTCCATAAAATAATGCAGTATTTACTCCAAAGTCTCAAATGGCATTTGACTGGAAATAGGTTTTATATACCTATTTACTTCCCTTAATATCTAAGATACAGCAAATGTTCTTTGTAAATACTGAAGGTGAGGTGAGTCACTAGTTCAATGGAACAACCCACTGAGAATTTGATGATAATGCAACTAACTCTGGTACTGCTACTTTTTTTTTTAAGTATTAAAAGATCAGAAGAGGAAAATTCGGTGTCATCAAAAAAATCAATAGACACATCAGGAAAAACAAAAAATGCAATTACAGGCTCCAACATTTGCATATTTCAGTCTTAATATTTACCTAATACATATTTAGTATGTGTATTTTAGCTTTAACAGATTGCAGCATTTCCAAAAGAACTATCATGAATTGTCTTTGTTGAAGCAAAGCTAATTCCTATATCAGTATTTAAATTCATAGACTTCACCCCCATATTTACAAGTCTTGTAAACTAATTGTCAACATAATGGTCCATCTGCATTCTACAAAGCACTAAAGCAAACACAGAAAAATTTCTTCTAGTAATTTTAAGAATAAATAGTTTATACATGTGCTATATTTTAAAAAGAGCAGTTTCAGAGTGCTGCTGCTAAGATTATGGAAGGAAATAATTTGTATAAACATCACGGATAATTCACTCCTGGAGGTCATCTAGTCGAACCTCCCTGCTGATACCACATGACAAACTCAGCCATTATGACTCTCATAAAGAGGTAAAACTAAAGAGGTTGCCCTAAAGAATCCACATGGCATTCTGTGCTTAGTTAGTTGACCAAAGGTAATTTTTTCTACAGGCTTTTTGCTACGGAAACAAAAAGCCCAGTAGTACTAGTAGCAGTAGCAGCTTGACATCTGCTGACACATTTTCACCTGATACCGTCCTCTGCACTACGTTTTATCTTTGCATTTGCATAGGAACACCTACCCACCCTCCTCCTAGACCCAGTGCGACAGCGTCACATATTTGCCTGTACGGAATGTACCAAGTAAAGCAGTAAGTACCCCTTTAGCAACACCTTGGTGCGCAGGCAGGCAATCACACACATTTGGGATTCCACCACTTATTTTCCCGGCTGGAGAAAGCGAAAGATCATTGAAGCTGGAGAGCCATCACTTGAGGTGAAGTGCCTTACTGTAAGATTAGAATGCTCTTGAGCTACAGCCAAAGGGAGGAGGGAGACTCTGATCTTTGGAGCAGTGGAATGTATTCAGAGTAATACAAAGCTGTAATTTTTAGTAGCAGATTTTAAGAAATGAGATCCAGAGTTGCTGGGATGACTCACATACACATGCCTTTCAATGAAGGAAAACCAGAGTGACATTTTCATAGCAGAAAAAAGAATCAAATTGGGTCTACACAGGAAAGAGCAAGAAATTAAAGACACTCTATGGCTTGGATGAAAAGATAGTTGCAGAAGTCTGATCTAAATGGTTTATACCTGACTCTTTTTGGGCTGATGAGCTCTGCACAGCTGTGCTGATGTCTCACAAGGAAAGAGTTCAGTCTTCCCTCAGCACATAAACTGGAGAAATACTGATTTGTTTCTACTACGGCATGGATACAACCTCTGAGACTGAAAAAATCCCCTTAGGAACACATTATAGTGGGATCTTAACATGATAACTGAATAACTGTTCAGCTGGGGGAATTTTAACAAGGCTGTAATAAAGCTCTTACTATTGTTCAGTCTGATCTATTAGAGAATCTTTTCTCCATCTAGCTTCATTTAAGCTTTTTTCCTCCCTGCTCCTCCACCCCTCTCTCCTCAAGTAAATCCAATCAACTAAGCAGCCATTTAGTTAAAATCCTCTGAGGGTCAAAGTCCTCAATTCCTTCAGGACTCTTACAGTCCTATCATCATTTCTTCAACTCTGTTTTTCTAGATCATTGATTTTTTTTTTCCTTAGGCCTTTTTGAAACTGCTTCTCTGGTACCATTTGTGCAACAGCCTGTTGTGCAGCGAGCACTGCCCACGTCTGACACACACAGTTTCACACCAGACTGTGCCTCTGACAGGCCATTAGAGTCAGCCTCCACTGTGGAGAGAAGTGCATCAATTTTGATTGCTTTATTTAATTTTTTTTTCCACCTTTGACACTGAGATTAATGCTATAATTCTCTGAAGTCTGTTGGATAGCCTGGAGAATGTGTATGGGTCTAGCTGCTATCTTACAGCTGACAGTTGACTCTCACAGTAATCCAGTGTGAAATGGGAGGGCCCACTTAGCAGGAATTCACACAGATGTTTCTGGCACTTCAGTGTATCCTGGATCTGCACAAACATCTGACGTAAAACATAGGCTGAGGAGAAATTCTCTCAATTGCTATTGCATTTTGCTCAACCAAAAACTCCAAAGAGAAGGCGTGCACTGTTGGAAACCAACATCTGACCCAGCCAGGACTTGCAATAGCTAAGGAGAGAGAAGGAAAAAGCAAAACCATGTGGCTCCTGGAGGCTGTCATGAAAACAAATGCCTACAACAGGAAATGATGACTGCAGATAGCAGGACATCACAAGAAGTTGGTGGCATTGCAGGAGTTTGTCAACCAAGATAGGCCCTTTTTATACAGAATTAGGTGGTGGTATCTTTCCCATATCCCGGGAGAGCAGAATGCTGTTTTGTTCAAGGAAGCCTCAGGTGAGAACCTCACCAGGTGAAACTGCTAAGTTTGAGGCACAAGCGGATTTGCCACAGTAGGACTGCTCACACTCTGCTTTTACTTCAGGGTAGCCCTGTCAGTCACCACAAACAGTGCAGGACTCCTCAGGAACTGATTATGTGTTGTCATTTAGTTAGAACTGATGGATTGGTTGTAATTGTTCTCTTGTGTTTTCCAGTGGTATTACTGTTGTTTTTGGCTGGGAGATAAAAATGGGAGAAAGCGCTGTTAATAGGTCTTGGCACTAGCTAATTGCAACAATGTGTTACACAAAACTGCTTATTACACTGCACTGCTCTGCCTGTTTTTCTGGTGTGGCACAAAGTGTATCTGCCAAGAGCCTTGGTTCCAAGTAATTACCCCCTAGCATGAGAACAAGAATAGCTACAGCAGAATTTGATAGGCTTTAGCACATTTGTAACTCCAAATAACACTTCCCCCTTCAGCTACACTTCTAGAGCAGCACTGAATGATGAGCTACAGGTTGAACTTTTGTCCTCTCTCAGAAAGAGTACAGTAGATTAAAACCCAGGTATGTTAATACAAATAATAACACCATAGTTTAATTTTCCAGTCTTGCTGGCATTGCAATGGTAAGCAATTGGTAAAGTCTGAAGGGAAACCTTTAAAAAAACAAAGTGCTTTAATGCCATACTTAAGTTGGGATGATAATAAAATTGGTTAATTTTCACAAACTCACATGAGGAAAAGAGTAGATAGAAATGCTGTTTTAAAAGAGGGGACACTATCATTCTGGCTGCGTGGCCATGGACTCAGAAGCATTAGGTTGCTGGAATTTACTGCCCATTACTCCTTTCCTGTCTTGAGTATACTGCATTTAAATGCAACAATGAGCTAACATCTGTATATTCCACAAAGAAGAAGGCTGATAAATATTAATGAAATTTGCTCCTCATGTATCTTATGAATTTTTATGTATTCTTTCATCTAGGGGCATCATCGTACAACTTTCACATAAATGACTGCAGAGATCCCATTTCAACCTTGTATTTCCACTTTGCACACAGGCCCCTGCAGAGGGAAAGCAAACAGAGCACTCACTTGGCTGACAACTCTGACTACTGAAGAGCCTCTAACCCTTCACAGAAGTAGCCTTTTCTCATCTGTTTAAAGAACAGTAGTAAGACAAATTCTCTCCCTAAGCAGATTAATTTTAACTCAGCAGCACCAGAATGAGTCCTTACTAGATTGCCTTCAGCTAGGCACGCTGACCCCTGCACCTCCCCATGCAGCCAGGCACCATAAACACCATGCAATAGATCAGAAGTATTAAACCACATTTCATGGAGTGTAAGAGGAAAGGAAGTAGAAAATCACTACTGGTAAATAAGGCCATCCTTGAATACACCAATATGTCTCAAGTGCAAAATGCTTACTCTTTTCTGTATTTTGCCCATTCCAAATTCATGAGTTCTGCGCTCATGAGCCTTTTTACAAGAAAATAGCAAAAACCTCTTTAGATAAATGCAACCCACTTCAGAATACTGTGGCCATCTGATCCCTGCAGAGAGAAGCTTAAACAAAAATCTGAAGTTAACTCTGACCAAATGCAGTGTGTAGCTTGCGGGTTTTGCTCTAGGATACAAAGTTCACTCCCCACAGAACAACTTCATTACCAAAGAAAGTATGTGGGGTTTTTTTAAGCTTCTAAGTTCTTAAAATAAACAAACAGAAAAGAAGAAAATATGTACTCTATAAAATACAGTAACTATCTTATAACTTCTGCAGTGTCTTCTGAAGTTACAAACCAATCTTAGCATTTCATGCATTAAAATATGCAATTTTAAAATTGCTATACACAAACTTATATGCAACCGTCAAGATTTATTCCATTGAGTATTGATTGCTGTTTCCAATCTTTCCTTGACACTGGTTAATCATGGCAGTTGAATTCTTTAACCCTAGAGATCAGAACTGGGTTTGGGGTGACACTAAGCATAAAATGTCCTCATCACACACCATCTTACCCTTCATCTTCAGCGAGTCCTTGGTGTTTGGTCCTTTCATTACCAGGTGAACCACATGATGCACATGAGGGAATAGTATTTCTCTATCCTTTGCTAATTTAGTTAAAGCTCCATTGTATTACATGATTGTTTTGCAATTAACAAAATCATTGTTTATCCAAATTTAAGCTAAGACCCTGAGCAAAATCTCAGCCATGCTGGCCTGCACCAAAGTAACTCAAGCACTCAGTTGAGAAAAGAGCACACCCCCCTGAAAAATCGACTAATGCCTACAGGAAAAGGCCACTATGAAAGTAATAACTCACCTTCAGACATCAGGAGCAGACCTGCTGGTCATGAAAGAATCAGAGCAGACAATTAGGAATCTCTGTAAAGGCATCTGCACACATGAGTAAGATTATAAGGGGGATCCTCCTCGCACATCTTTAAAATATATGCACTCATACAGAACTTTCCAGCTCAAAATTATGTTATTGTACCATGGTGTACCAAAGGCACCAAAAGCCTGAAGAAAGCGTACTGGAAGTCAAACAATTTTTTAAAAAAATCCCATGCCAGCAGCTATAGAACAGAAAGGTTTATTACACAATCATGGCCTTACAGCTGGTTAGATAACTTCTAGCCAGGTTCAATACTTAGGCTGTTGGATGATTTTTTTTTTTGATACAGAAATCTTCTGTGTCTTCTAAAACTGCAACTTGATGCAATTTTTAAAAATTTCACTGATCTCCACCCCAAAATATATTCCTTCTTTTAATGGAGATATATGAGAAAAAAGAAAAAGAACAGTTGTCATACTGCAGTGTTCAGCCCAGCACTACAAAAAATTTACTGAAAATTACAAGCTCATAGACAAAACCAATTGAAGACCTTTCAGCAAATTCTAAGATATTTTGATCTTTAATTCTTCCAAACTGAAGATGCTATCACAGTCTTTGCACAGATATCATAGTAATAAAAACAATTACATGAATTTTCATTATCATAAAGGCTGAAGTTTGCCATATTAGGGACATGACCTTTTTAAACAAAATATTGGCTTTACAGCTGTCATTGTCACCTATTCCAAGAAAAAAAAGGCAAAAAAGTAATGCACTGATATGTATCTGCATGACTTCTCGTAATGGCTCGATGGTATGTTGGGAAATCAAAAATGCCTAGAAGTCCCTGACACTTCCATGCACGAGATGCTGGCAAACCCAGGACCACTCTCACCTGAGGTAGAAACAGGGTATTTCTTCTTCCATTAGCTTGCTCTCTAGGGTAACTGGGAACAGAGATGTTACTGTCAGACAGCCATTGTCTTCTTCCTACCGTCACTGATGTGTGCCACTGAACTGAACCTCTAAATATTCCTCAGTTGCCATGGAAGCTGTGGGAAGAGCGGTATTACCCCAATACGCTAAAGGGAACAGATAACCAAAGGTCCTAATAGTGGGCTTCCTGTCTGCTTGGAATAATTGAGCGAGTCAGATTGAGAGAAAATACCAAACTGCTCAAACAGTCTTATCTGCTGACATTTCCCAATACAGATGCTCTAGTAAAACTGCATCCAAATTTTCACTTAAAAAATAATTTGCTTGAAGGGCACTAACATATTTCCATTTTTTTCGAGGTTGGGGTTTTTTTGGTGTTTTTTTTTAATTTTTGTTTTTGTTTTCATTTTTGTTGTTGTTGTTGTTTTTGTTTTTTGGTTTTGGTTGGTTGATTTTTTATTTTTTTAAGCTTTAGATGCCCGATTACTTTGGTACTGTGCTAACCTAGAAGTTTTTAGTAAGCTGATTATTGAGCTGGAAAAGGCATCTTAGAGATGAGTTTGACTTTGAAACCCAAACTCATTTCAGAGTTGAAAGGCCACATCTTTACACACCTTCACAAGGGCTGAGCAATCATCACCACAGACCCAATCCTAACAGGAATGGATCTGTCAGCACGTAGTCTGCACAATAGACAGCGTGTTCAGAAACTGAATAGAAAAGAATCGTATTTTTGCATAAAACCAGTGTGTAACAGCTGATTTAAACATACTTACAGTATGGATAGTTCTGTTAGGAACATATTTGTGTTTTATAATGATGAGAAAATAGATTTCTTACTATAGAACACATACTGTCCAGCTCTTTTCTTATGCTGTTACATATTCATGAGAAAGCAGTATCAACACTGCACTATCAGAGAAAAATTTGTGTTAGAAAAATCAAATCTACGGCATCTAAACTATGCAGTGTAACCTCAAAATATGCCATCTTAGATAAAAATAGCTGATGGTATTTTTCACCACCTTATGGTACAACATAGGTCTTGCTGTTAAGATCATTAGAAGGTTAAACACCACCTCCCCAGCAGTCCTGGAAAACTGAAGCCAATGTAACTTTCTTTTAAAAGATTGCTTGTGTTTGACACCATTATACATGTTAAACAGTCTTTCAGGCATGCATTTATATTGAAATTCGACATAGGATTTAGACTTGGAAACTCTGCCCAGTTCCTGCCAACTCAGAATCTGTGGGAAGTCAGAAAAAAAAATTAATATTCCCACAGTGTGCCCCTACATTGTCTAATCCAAGATGACTACTAACCTAAAGTCCTAGTAAATGAAATAATGTCAGCATTATAAAACTTACAATTTATATCCATTTGAACTTACAATACCCTTTTGATTAATCATTCCTGATCTACTGCACATCAATAATTAAATGTCTTCTGAAATGTCAATGCTTATGAGAAAATTACTTAGTTGGGAACGCATTAGCCTCATAATTTACCTAATATTTATCTTTAATGCCTGAATTTATTATCCTATTTCTAATAAAGATTAGTAGTGAATTATATGTTTAAAACTTAGATCATGAACCTGCAGAAAAAAAAAAGGTGCATAATGCTCTGAAGAGAGCATCTGAGGTATTTTTCAAAGGATTAGGGAGTGGGTCTTGTACAAAGAATTATAGGAATAACTGGAACAGGTCAATAAAAAATAGCAACATTTTAAAAAGTCTCAAGAATATTCTCTCTAGCAGAAACATATTTTATTCAGTTTCCTACGACCAGCATTAATTATCATGCTTGTCTTTCAACTGGAACATAGCAGGCTAGTCATGAAGAGAAATACATTTTTAAATTATCAGTTAGATCCTGTCCTGCTTTGAAAACAGAAAGAGGGTTTTTTTTAAAGGTGAATTTCTATTTTTTTGAACAGCCACTGTGCAGAACTGACTTTTAAAAGAACTAATCTTGCAGAAGGATTAATAAAGGGATTTGGCATTTATAGGACTAATATGAAGATCTCCAATTACACTAAACAGAACAGAAATACTTCAAGGCATCCTGCGGTTAGGAAAGAACTTTTCCTTAGAACAGCTTATTCCATAATTGTCCACTGTGGGAGTTTTAGCACTTTTCTCCAAGATCTAATACTCTCCACTGCTGGAGACAGAAACACTGGGACAGATATATAATTGTATGGATCAAATTTGGAAATACTTTAAAGAAAAAAAAAAAATAAATAAGGCAAAGGCTTGTCTAGCCACTAAATGTTTTTGCAGGAATTGCTCATACTTATTTTGAGGTCTCAGACCAAATAACAACTCAGCACTGCTGAGAAAGTTGTAGGCGTAGCTGCCCTCCTGGCCGCTGCCATTAGTTAAAGCCACTTGTCAGCCAACTCTCCATAAAATGAGGGTGTTTGAAACAAATGGCACCAGTTGTAGCTGGTTTATACCATTTACACACAGAGCAGATGAAGCTTTAAAATTACAGCAGCTCTCATACTCAGGAGTTTCATATTTTTGAAAACTGGGAGAGAGGATATACAAACTGTATGTCTGAGAACATAAATTATTTCCTACTCATTTCTCAAGCGTATTTTTGGTTACATTAATCAGAAGCAGACCCAAATTCTGCCTTAGTCAATATAATTTTAGAATATTCCTTTTTTTCCTCCTTCCCTGTTTCTCAACCTGCTAAGAAACCTCAGGTTGGTAGTTTTTGCTGCTGTTGCTGCTGCTGAAATTCTAGGGGTTATTCATCAGAATATGTCAGGACAGGCAGAGATGTAGCTAATGAAAATGGAAGTTATTATTGTCTTGTTTGTATTCTCCTCATCATAAAAAAAATATACCTAGTGCAAACATCCCTATTTTGTGAAAGGAACCCAAGACATTAAAACCTCCTGAGAAATAAATATAGAAATAGACACCCCACCTCCTAGCCCTGGGGATTAAATATTCTGATGCTTGCTGGGAGCATATTGCCATTTTCTCAATTCTGAGCATGAAGTACTGCAGGCACTCAACCACCTTTATTAAAAAAAAAAAAAATCACACAGCATAGCTGCCGTCCATAGGCCTGGAGAAGGCTCAGGAGACTGCCTGGAGAAGTAAGGATTGTTTTCAAGAAATCCATGCAATGAGTGTAAGTGAACTGTAAAGTGAAGGAATGGGCTTCAGGAATGATTATTTAAAAACTCCACGTTTAATTAAGGTAGCTTAACAGAAGGCTTTATGCACCTTTACGTTACTAGTAGGGCAGTCTAGTGATAACACTTCAAACCTAACACTAGCACAGACTTGTTTGTCAAGTAGAATCTGTGACGGGTCCAAAAAAAGGATAAAAAGTGCCCTCATGTGCCTCTATTCTCCTTTGTCCTCTAAGACAGCAGTTTCAAAGCCCAGAAAAAATCAAATCATTACTCTCACATTTTAAATTGCTATTTCTGCACTCAGATCAAACCCAGTCAGGATCTGACTGGCCCAGATATCCAATACAGACTCTGTGCCTAGCAGAAAGAGAAGCTGCTGGGGAGTCTGGAATTACAGTGTTATCCCATAGTAAAAAGAACAGAAGAATTAAAAAGAAAGATGGAAGGCGTATTATGGATGATTTTTTTAAAGACTTTCATATGAGAGGTTAGAAGGAACCTCTGATATTCCTGGAACTAATGTCTGTTTGAATTTGAAAATACTGAATCAAGTTCTACCCCTGACATCATTCAGAAAATCTGTCCTTGATTGTGGCACATTTTACCAGTATTAATCACTGTATTTCTCTCAATTTTTTCTACCTTCCAATTGTTTGTTAGATACATTTGTCAGCTGGACCGCAAGGCCCTCTAACATCACATTTCTGTCCTTTGTGTAATACTAATCTAAAATAATATGGTTCTTTCTTGACCATTTCCTTGGCCAACTGAACCAATTGAGATCCTTCAGAAAGTCACAACAAGGGTCTCACCTGAGACCTTCTCAAACTGCTGATTTCTTTCTTGTACCAGGGACTTCAGGACTAGACACAGTACTCCAGAAGCAGTCACACCAAATTCAATATCTAAAGGTGGCAATTATCCACATATTAACCTCTCTGCTGATTGCTGCTATGATTAAGAGATGCAGCATTGTTGTTTGCCCTGATAACATCACTCAGCCAGAGGAACACTGCATACATTCCTTCTCTTCACCATTCGAACTCCCATTTGCAAGGAGACGGAAGATTTTTTCCTACTTACTGCAGTCACATATTCGTCTGTTTGTTCACCTGTCACAAGTTTGTTTTGGCAAAGAAAAGACTGACCAGCCTGAGACTCAAAAACATGAGGCTTGTTGAAATTACTTGTCTAACCCTATCGTAACAGGGAAGTCTCAGGGCTTTATATTAGCTTTATTGCTCAGCACTGATAAAGAAAAAATACCCATATGGAAGAGGAGTTCTCATGACAAGGGCTGACAAGACAGACAAATGAACAGACAAGTGAGATTAAAAGGAGTTTGTCATTCATACAGAGCTTTTCAACAAATTGCTGAACTGATGTTTTAAAGGCTAAAAGTTTTTCTAGAGGCAAGGAAAAACTTCAGCAAATAAATTGCTTTCACAATTAAATGCTGTGTAAGTCGAAAAATTGCAGGCAGTTGCCTGAGATTCTACAAATGGAGCAAAGATGAAGGCATATGATATGGAGAAAAACACCATTGTCCTACGACCAAGACAACTCTGTAAAATGCAATACTCTCTTCTTCCATAAGATAGGTAGAAGACTTACAACCTAAAAAGTCACCTACTGATGGGCTGCTGACACTTTTACAGCCACTGGTTTGGTACAGCCAGGCAAGAGACCAGGTGCAACCCAACAATCTGCACCCACAGAAGCATCTACCCACACAAGAGAGGGAAGCTGAATCCAAACCCCTGCGCCATGACAGGGACCATCCAGCACCAGGAGATGCCCATGCAAATGTTTGCAACTTTTAAAAAGCTGAATTTTGAGTTCTGAGTTTTGTAAAGCTGGAGGATTATTGTAGGTGTAACTAATTACTTTGTACTCAGACTCTGAAAAAAATGCCAGTCTGAGGCTGGTCAGAATCTCCACCAACCCATCAAGATCATGTGGATCAGCATGAGCAGTGCTGGAAGCAGCAAACCTCATTGCTGATTTGCAGAGCTCAAAACTGATGAGAAGCACTTTAAACCTAAGAAAAGAAATACTAAGCAAGTACTTCATACTGAATTGCAACGTTTTAACAGTTCAGGAAGGCTCCAAATGTACCTTTTACAGGATTCTGCAGTCACCTGCCCAGGAAGGGATGTTTCAATGTGTACACTCCTAACTTTATGTACACAGCAAAGTACAGTTCCAGTACAGCCCAGTTCCACTCTCCTCTTCCCAAAACAAGGAAGTCACTAACAGTTTGGGTACAATCCAACATTTAAAAGCTTAGCATTTCTCCTTGAAATTTCGAAGGTAAAGAAAATGCTAGGGGTTTTGTTTTAAGTGATGCTATTTACCTCTCCTCTTTTACATTATAAAGGAACTAAGCTGTACTGGCTACACTGTAACCTGTTGGAGTAATTTTTCATTTGGCTGAAGCATAATGTTTTTCAAAACAGAAGCTATTTGATATTTATCAGCAAAAGGATTTTAGCATGCCTACCCCTGCAGAGCAAAAACCCCTCTATTCAATACTGCCCTGTCACTTTTCTATTCCTTTTTAACCAACTATCATTCATTGTCCTCAGGGTGCTCATTAATTCTGAAGTTTAAAAGATATCCATCAGCAGTATCATAAATTCATAGATAGCTACAACAGAAATCTCTCTCTCTCTCTTTAAGCATGAATTTTTCTTTTATAGTTTAACCTCTGTGATTAACTCCCATTTTTGTGTCTTGTGGCATCTTTTATGCAAATGGCAGAATTCTCATAGAAAGACCTTTCCTTAATATTTAACACATCCTTCCTTGTAACTCATCTCCAGAGCACATAGAAGTCACATTGTCTAACTGGCAGCACAGTAGCTGGGCATGTGAATAAATAGTAAAATATGTAAAAGTGCTTATGTATTGGTGAATTTTTTACTGCCATGTCTGGATTAAATATGCCAGAAGAAAGTTAAAGCTTTTCAAAAACAGTCTGTGAATTTTTAATTAACCCATGTTTCCAAGCCATCAGATTGTGACTTACAAGATGTGATTTCTATTTGGACCATTAATACAATTTTTCCCAAGATGAAGAAAAAACTGTTTGTATAGGTGAGTATAAGGACTATTAGAATGGCTCAAAGAGCAATATAATGAAAAAAAAAAAAAAAAAAAAAAGAGCATCCAGTGTTTCTTACACATCTGTTAAGTGAAAAGTGAAAAATTTTCTGCTCCTCTACCCCAAGTCACAGCTCAGTCCTGTTGCTTTCTGAGTACTTGGTACTTATCATCAATCTCTGCAGGTGAACCCAAACTGCATCCCAAAACTGTACATCTCCAACTCCCAAGATCTGCCAAATTCTAGTAGGATGTGTCAAACAGTGGCATTCAATATAAGCAATATTCAAATTGTGTGATCACCCACCCACTTACAGACTGATACTGTAAAATAAGCTTGCTTTTTCTGCCAGTTCAGCCACAATTTCAAATACT